>NC_069081.1:118095599-118720791 GCF_025698485.1 Gossypium arboreum | reverse complement strand
AAGTTAGGATTTCATAATAATTCTGCATAGCAAGACTTATGCATTTATAATTTACTTGTAAAGTAATATTAACAGAGGTTCCACCATAAGATTAAAATAGAATAAGTATACAAACTTATAGAAGTTCATTGCAAAAGCACTTCCATAAGCTTATTAAACATCCAATAAAGCAATAAAAATGTTAAAGAATAGGAGAGATTTGAATTTACTAGCTTGAGTTCCATTGTTCCATCAAAAGGCTGGTAAGTGGCAATCCCGTTAATATTCAATTCACCATTATCTCTTCCGGTAATCGAGTGGCCCAGGTTCTCCGACATCCATTTCTCAATCAAATCAAAACACAACTGGAGAAATTTTTTAATAAAAATTAACGGCTAGGATTAAGAAACGAAAATGCAATGAAACCATGTTTAAAAAGCAATGCTTACCCTATTCTCTGACAAACCGAGCTGGATAACTCCATCCGGGTTACTTAATCTATCGTACGGATCCTCCGAGGCCTTATCCAACCCGATATAATACGGCGATTCGTTCAGCTTGGCAATGGAAATTGCTCGGGAAGATATACGAACCTGTCCGATCGAGCGAGAGAACAAATTGGAGCGGGAAGAGGTTCTCGTCATCTCCGCCAGCTTCGGTGACGAGGTGGTGGGAGAAGGAGGATTGGACTGAGGTTTGGGGGAACGATGTCGTTTGAGGTAGAGTTGGAGGAAGTAGAATAAAGCGCACGGAATAAGAGAGCCCAAGATTAGGCCTCCTCTGCCTTGGACAACGCCTTGGAGAGGTACGATGAGGCGCATGGCGGCGGCTCTAACTGGCTTTCTGGTTTGAACGACGAGCGGGGCAGGGTCATGACCCAGCGGGAAGGACAAGTGTGTCTTTGGACATATGATATTTTGATAAGATATGATAGAGTGAAAGAAGATTTGCACCGAGTTGGTGGTTAAAATTGTTAAGGTGATACGAATTTACAATTATGTCCTTATCTGCAGCTCCATTACCGCTTTTTCTGTCTTATTAAAAGTGAGTTCTAGTTTTCCAATATAAAAATTATAATATAATTTTGGCCCCTAAACCCTACAACTAGAACCATTTTAGTACTTATATTTTTTGTTTGACTTTAGTCCTTGAATCTGTCAATTATATCTATTTTTATCTATAAATTTAAATTCTGCCAAAATTTAATAATGTGATCAATATTATTAAAAATTAAATATATTCAATTTGATTCGATTTTAAAATTAACTAATTAAATTCAAATTTATCCTAGAGACAACTTTAAATAATCTCAAACTCACAATCCAAACTCAAATTAATCTTATATCTAAATTAACAGACCAAAAACTAACTTAACTCGTAAAATTAAGTGGCACATTCCAACATAATATCTAATTAAAACATAATTATAATAAGCATAATATTAAATTTTACCTCAACGTTTACATCTTTTATCAAATTGGTTCTTTTTTAGTTAATTTAGCCAATAATCTTTTAAAAAAGAATCAGACACTTTTTTTAATGAAAATATTGACTAAAACATTAATTTCTAGCAACATTAACGTAGCAATCTGCATGACAATCCATGCGCTTTATGTTGACATGTCACTATTTACCTCATATCTCACATTATAAATTATAAAAATATCTTTAAAAGGAAAAATTCAAAAAAATTATAAAATTCAAAAAAAAAAACATGAAATACACATGGATTACCAAAAGTATAACAACTCGATTTTCAATTGTGTCGAAAATATAGTTTTAAATCCCCTTTCTATAAATTGGATCTATAGATATTAAATTAAAATATTTAAGTTAGTATAAAAGATTATTAAAGTTTAATCCTTCAATTTTACCTATTAATTGCTTAATTAAGGTATAAGAATTAAATCGTAAAAATCTTATATTTATAGATTTTAATTTGTTAATGATTCAAAATAGTAATTAGACCATTTTGTCTCATCCAATAGTGGAGGATGATGTATCATCCATTGACTTTGATTGGGTATGATTAAGTTTTGATTAATTAAATTTTAAATCAAGTATATAAAGGTGTGTTAATGCAATATTGTCATCTCTTTCTTTCTTCATCCATTGAACTAGCATACAGAAAACCTAAGAAAACCATTTTTGAAGCTTCAAAACTTTGTCCTTAAGGTAATTCAAGTTATTTTCTTGTAAATTTTATATTTTTAAAGTCATGAGAGTTTGATTTGGCGGTCTATGTACCAATTTGTAAAATTGATAAATTTTTTAAAAGTTGTCATTGTTAATTTATTGAAGAAATTGATGTTAAATTGATAACTTTTAAACTTAAATGTGAAAAAGATAAGATTATAATGTTTAATTGTTAATTTTTGTACGTAAAGACTAAAGTAAATAAATTATGAAATGGATAACAAATAAAATTAAGTCTACAATAATATATAATACTATAAAATGAACATTAAAAAAAAGTTAATTAGCTAAAATTTTAATAAATGAAAATATATAAAATTATTAAATATTAAATTAAAAATAATACAAATATTTCAAAAATTTGAAAAGAAATATGAATTGATATAAAATAATGTAAATAAAAATACATATTAATATCATATTTAAAAGCATAGTGGAATTCAACCCAAACAGATGAGCAACTCTAAATCCATAAATGCAACTATAAAACAATGTTAATGAAAACTTTGGCAGTTCATTTCATTCGAAGCAAATAAATAAAGAAAAAATATATATCGTTGACCTTAAAAATCATATCTTTGAACATCATGCTTCGTCCCCACCCCTAAAGAACAAGTCGAAGAACAATCGGCCATCTCATGAATCGCATCTGTAGAAACGTAGTGTTGCACCACCAACACCGATGAATGCAACGCAAAGTTCGACGATACTAAAGTATCGCCGATTGCCCCTAATTCCGGGCAACTTCCCCAGTCCGACAGTCCTTCAGTCACCGGAGATACTTCCCCTTGTCGTCTTCCTATTATGTACAAATCAAAAAAGTCTTCACCCAATGATCTGATAGCTGCTATTATTTCTTCTCCATTGTGAACGACCATTTCTGTATAATTTATACCGATATTGCTCATCAATTTGTCTTTGAAATCTTCTATATGTTCATCGTCGACCCGTCGTTCACGGTTGACACTAACGTTATGGCTTAAATCCATTGCTTTTTCACCCGGGACAAACCTAGCCACCGTTAAACAAACATCAGGGTGACCAGCCATCCTCCATGCGTAAGCCAATGCCTCTCGGTCGTCAGGTCCACCGATAAATAACATCGCGATTTGTCGAGCAAAGTTGCCGGGGAATTTCTCTTGTGAGTCGAACATTTTCGACCCTATGCCACGGTCGACTATCATCGCTACCGAACATGGCGCGTTCGTCAACACGTTCATGTTAACATTAGAAAAATTCGAGTTCCCATTCCCCATCCTACCATCACCTTTCACTTCCTTATGGAACGGTAATATTATAAGGTTAACACTTTTATCCTCAGCTAGGCTACATATATCAACATGCATGGTAGCGTAAGGCGATATAACCGACATCGTTTGGACCGCCACCGCGTTGTTGGTTTTCTCCAAATTCTCGAACGCACGGATGATATTAGCCGTTTCGTTTTTCGAGTGGTTATTATACCGACCTTCGTCATTGTTATTATCGTCATGCACGATGAGCATCGTGGTTGTGGATCGTTTCGATAGTTCAATTAGATGGATAGCAAAGACGGAGAGTGGTGAATCATTGGTGCCATTTGAAAGGTGAAGGACACTAATGGTTCCCATTACATTACGCATGGAATGGACACATGCAAGGATACGTATCTCCGTGTCTGGTTCCGATCCTTTGATGCTCCGATTCATGTGTCTCGTGATTTTCTTCGTCGACTTGTTGGCTAATGCGATTATGGGTTCTATTAAACATGACATTACCAGTAGCGTAAGAACCATCAATGGAAATGACTGGTTGTTTAGAGCCTGATAAGAAAGATGAAGTCACAAATGTAAATATTTGTTTTTGTTCAATAAGGTTAAATTACTGTCATGATCCCTCTACTACACTTACATTATGGATTTAGTCCTTATACTTTCATTTAAAAATTTTAGTTTAATTGTTAGCATGGTTAAATTTTTTCTACTAAATTCATTGATATGACACTCGTCTAATAGTTACGTAATAAAAAATGATGTTAGACTTAAATTTAAGAGTAGGGTATATAAAGTAAAAGGACTAAATTCTCATAATAAAAGTAAGATATTAAATTTTAAAAATACAAAGATTGTAAGTAATTTGATTCCTCTAATTTTATAATGTTATTAATTAATTCAAATAGTTAAATATTTCTAAATATTTTATTAAAATGTTAATCTGATTTTACTTAAAACACCATTTCTAACTCATAATACCATATAAATTTTTTTTTTGTCTGGCTTTTTTTTATAGTCACAAATGACCTCATCTATTTTATGAAATGAATCTAATTGTGTTTGAGCTAAAATGATATTCAAATAAAGCCCTCCCAAAATCAAGCTTAGCTCTGGGGGCTGTTTAAGAGACCAGCCGCCCAAGGCCCAAGGTTGAAAGAGGCCCCCAAAAAATATTTTTTTTAACTTTTTATGTAAAAAAAATTCAGACTTAAAAAAATTAATGAAATACCTAGGCTTTTCAAATTTTACCATTAATGCTTCATTTCCTGTGGCCCCAACAAAATTTCAGCTTCTATTGTATTACATTTTATAATTTTTTAAAAAAGGGGCCCAATTTATTATTTCGCCTAGGACTTCAAAAATGTTAAGAATGGGCATACTCCCAACAACAATAACTCCAAAATAAAAAACTAATTTTAGTTAGAATACTTATACCAAGGTTCAAACTGGGAAAACTCCTTAATAGGGATGAGCAAAATTCGATTCAATTCAAAAAAATAAAAAAAAATCGATTTTTGAATTATTCGAATTGAGTTAATTGAGTCAACTAGAATTGTTTTTCAAATTTCTAATTAGAATCAAGCTGAGTTTTCAAATTCAAATAATTTGAATAAACCTAATATTAAACTACCCCACCTCTACCCCCACAACCCCCCTCCCTTTCTCTTCAACTTTTTTTTTTAACTTTCCCTCCCCTTTTACTCCCAAAAATCAAAATCTTCCAAGAATCTTTTATTTCTCCCCCTTTACCCCAAAAATCAAAATCCTCTTATTCTTTTTTAATTAGTTGTTTTTATTTGTTCACTTCAATCTTTCTTCGTATGATTATTTTTAAAAACTTTAAAGAAAAATATTTTAAAATTACATAAAAATAAAAAACACCAAAGTCATTTTTTAATTTAACTCGAACAAATATATTCGATTAGATTTCAATTCCATTTCACTCAACTCGATTTGAGAAAATTTCAAATCGAGTTAGGATGATAAAATAGGATTCGTAAACTCGATTATCTTGAAATTTTTTCATTTGATTCGATCGAACACTCACCCCTACCCCTTATCGTAAATATATATAAGGACTAAAGTCTAGATTTAAATTTAATAGGTGATCAAAACTATAATTTCACCAATCCAAAAACTATTGGAGATGAAAAAGAAGAGAGTACCTTTATGTCTCGGCCTGTATTGAGGACGATGAGAGCCAACACACCTTTAGTATTCATAAGCAAACCCAGAACCAGACTGTCCATTGTCGACATCTTGTAATGCAATGAAATAAAGAACACACTAGCAACCTTTGCAACCCAAGACATGACAACAACAATCACTACCATTTCCCATGGTGTATTTTGAAACATATACCACAAGTCAGACCGTAATCCACTGATCAAAAAGAACAAAGGCATCAATATTCCAGTGACAACATCCTGAAGCCTCTCTAAAATCTTGGTTCTAACAGTGTCATCGTGTGGCAAAATAGCTCCAAACATGAAAGCACCCACAATAGAATGTGAGCCACAAGCATCGGTTGTCAACCCACAGAACAAAATCCCGGCCATAATGAACCAAACATGGGTGTCACTAATGATTTCGCCTCTCGAGGTACGATCGATTAGCCAAGCAACGGTGGGACGGAGAGCGAATATAGATATGAGGATGAAAATGCCTGTAGAGAGTACAGCGTTGTATTTTTGGCCGTTGAAGATTGATATTGCCATTATAAGGAGGAACCATGTGAATAAATCGCTGATAATGGCGGAACACATGGCTATTTTGCCGATGTTTGTACGGAGGAGCTTGAGATCGGCGAGGATTTTTGTTAGGTCCGGGAAGTTGGTTGATGTTAACGCGATGGCCCAAAACATTGAACCCCTACTGTCGAAATGGTCGGATTTTGTTACGGCCATAAAATATAAGCCGAAGCCGAAAAGAAGTGGGAAAATAATCCCGGCGGCAGCGATACTTACTACTTGAGATCCAGCTTCCATGATAAGCGTAAATTCCATCTCTAACCCAACCAAAAACATGTAATATGTCAAAGCCAAGTTAGCAAATGTCTCTAACACCAATGTTGTTTTGTGAGGGAAGATGTACTTTCTCGAGAATGAGGTCTCGGCAAGCATCGTGGGGCCTAACAACACCCCACACTGCATGGAAACCACCATAATTAGTACATTATACATAGATGCATGCATGCATAATTATGTATATACTGACAGGAGGAAAGCCAGAAAATTGTTTTTAGGGTGAGAAATAATAGTAATTTTTTAAAAGGGTAAATAGGGGTAAAGTAAGAAAATTTATCCAAGAGGTTGTAATTAAGTTATATATCTTTACAATACCATTTTAATATTTTATGTTTTTATAATTTTAAAATGATTAAATCAAAATTTTATATTTTTTAGTGTAAACATAATTTTACTATTACTAATTTAAAATTTATAAATTATAAAGAAACTAAAAGAAAAAATTTTCTATTTTAGGGATCAACTACCAGCCCCAATTTATGCCCTGTATACTAACATATGATTTCATAAAAATTGAAGGAATCACGAAGAGAAATTTCCATTTTCTTAGAGGGTAAAGACCCCTATCTTGGCCCTTGTATAGGGAATTCAGAGGGGTAAACAGGGGTTATATAGAGAAATTTTCATTTGAAAGGGTCCGTCTTCACCCCTATATAGAGAGCCAAATCCAGAGGGGTAGACACTCGACAGGGCCCCAAAAGGAAAAATTACCTTTTGATCCCCTAATACATGATAAAATTTAAAATTAATTTAGCAAAATTACAATTTAACCTGCTTCAAATGAAAAGATTTCTATATAACATTATACTAACTTATGGTTTCATAAAAGTTGAAGGGATTATGTAGACAATTTTCCATTTGGGAGGTTGGTCTTCGCCCCTATATCCAGAGACAAATCCAGAGGGGAGGGCACTTCAAATGTGAAAATCACATTTTAGTACTCATATATAATAGAATTAAAAATTAATATACGAAAAAATCATAGTTTTAAACCCTTCAAAAATGAAAAGATTTCAATTTAATCCCTTTAACAACGATGAAAATAATAAATCTAACATAAAATAAAATTTTACTTTAACCCCAAAAAAATTATAATTCAATTTCAACCGGATTTGATATATATTATACTTACGAGGATGTGAGCCACGATCGGAGGCTGACGTAAGGATTTGAGGATGAGCAAGAGAATCCGATCAACAAAAAGGACAACAAAAAGTTGGGTTAACAAGAAAGGAAGGGAAGTATTCAAAGAGCTATGATCTCGCCATAAAGGATCATGGCCGTTCTTTTTTATGAAATAACACGCTTCGATGATATCATCTGTTTTCTTTATGATATAGTGATCGTCGGAGGCGTTCATGTTGTTGATGCCGGCGACGATGGAAATATAAAAATTCAGCAGCTAACGAGCTGCCCTAGAAAAAAAAATTATTCGAAGAGAAATTAAAAAAGATGTTAATATAATTAATTGACGGTTTGCCGTTATATTTGGTATTTGCTAGCTGTTTTTACATTGTGATTTTGTTGGTTTGGTTTACGTGTACAACAATTATTTCATTTTAATTTTTGTTAATCACAAAACTGTATTCCCCTGTCTAATTAGAGTAAATTACACCATTAATCAATAAATTGTGGGTATGTTTTTATTTTGATCATTTAACTATTTAAAAGTTTTTATTTAAGTCACTAGCTATTAAAATTGATACTGTAAGCTTTTTTTGTTCACACTGCCTGCACCAATCAAAAGCTTTTTTTTTTCCTTGTCTTCTGTAGTTTAATTTATTTTTATGAAACAGATTTTGACGTCATGAATCTGTGAATCAAAATTTAAAGAGTTTTTTTCTCCAATCTCCAACTCTGACCTTCAAACCAATTTGGATCTAAGGTATGTTTTTTTACTCACCAATGGATACTGATCCACCGTATTAATTTGTTGAATCGTCACTTGGAGTTCGTTGGTAAAACTTTATTTAAAAATAAACTTAACAACCTAGACTTAAATAATTTTTTTTGAATAGTTCAATGACCAAATTGTAACATTTTTTAATTAAACGACCAAAACGAAAACTTACCCATAATTTAGTGGATAATGGTGTAGTTTACCCTATATATAAATATTTTTCATTTGGGTTAAAATATGTCATAAGCCCGTATATTTTTTGAAAATTTAAAATTTAGTCCTTGTACTTTAATTTTCAAAAATTTAGTCATTCTACTTTTCATATTTCAAAATTTAAGTCCAAATGTCAACAATGTTAATTTTTTAGGGTTATACCTCATTTAAATTAAATTAAAAGCTTGGGGACTAAAATGATAAATTTTTAATGAATAACAATGACATTGGATTTACTTTAATTACGTGGAAAATCAAAATTTAAAAGAAAAATCCATATCAACTTGCCATTTGTGATTTTAATGGGGTGATCAAAATGACTGAATTATGTAACGTGCATGTCTAAATTGTAAATTTTTTTGAGTGCCTAAAATTAAAAAAAATTATAATTGAGTGACTATCTGTGCAATTTACCCTTAATAATTTGATTTTTAAGTAGTTGTTTTAGAAAATAGTTTTTTTTTAAGTTTGAGAATTGGATAAACTAAAAATAAATATTTTTTATAAAATAATTAAAATACAAAATTATCATTATATGTTTATTTTATTTTAATGAATTAGATTTTGTATTTACATCAATTAACTTGATGTCAAACTCAAACGATGAATTAATATACAGTATAAATAAGTACCAAATTTAGATATTAAAAATATTATGTTTAATTTTGTAAATATATATTATGCGAAGGAAGGCGGTGAAATTTATCTGGGTAGTTTGATGAAACATCTCAATGGTTTTCACTGAGATTTATTTATGGGTATCAATTATCCTCCATCAAAGGAAGTGATTTCACCCGAAGTACAAGTATAACATCGACGAAAGAGTTCGGCCCAATTATCGGCCCAAAAGTTGACACCTAAATGGGTCTCCCTAAGCCTAAAATCGCCACCACCACAAGGCCCAATATCAATTCATGAAAGTATTTTTTAGTAGAATATTGAATAAAATATTATTTTTTTAATAATTTTGACGTGAAAATTCATTTAACAGTAGAAGATTATTTTAAAAAAAATGTAAAATACATGTGAATTGCCGTGTAGGTTGTTATTTTTAAAATTTTAATATTTTAGTCGATATTTCTATTTAAAAATAAAATTTTATATTTTTAAAAATAAAAATTTTATATTTTTAAAAGATTAGTGATCAAATTCAATTTTTTAAAGATTGAGAGTTGAATTTAATTAGAATAAAAACTAAATTTAGAGACAGATATAAATTGGGGGTAAATTTTATAGCATACATGCATGTTTAAATGGGAGGCCTGCACATTTCAAATATTTGACTTCCATTATTATTATTTTAATTTAAAAGGAAAAAAGAAATTTGTGTTGTGGCAGTACCACATTGAATATAGACATTTTGGTTTGTAATATTAATATTTCACCAAGTGCACGTGGCATTGGAGAAATCGATGGGCATATATTATATTGATTTTAGTTCACTTTCAATCATTACCAACATAGTATTAACTTTTTTTTAACTATAATAATTGATTGTATTTTAACTCGACCGATATGATGAGTATTATTATTAATATAAAAAGACGTAAATTTGAGTGTGTTGAAATATATTATTTTTCTATTTATGAATTGTAAAAAACTATGAGTAGTTTTAGGTATTAAATTAAAAAGAACAAATTTAGCCAAAATTTATAATAAAATTATTAAAAATTTTAAAAATGCAGTATTTGTTTATTTTGAATTAATGCAATTCACGTTAGGGTTAATTAATTATAGAGTAGACAAAAACAGATATGGATACAACGTTATCACTTTTTAATTATTCTTTTCCTTACATTAAGCCACCGACGACACCTTTCAATTTTTCCACCAAATTAAAGAAGAAAAAGAACAATCAACTTTGAATTATTCTTAACTTCACAACTTTAATTATGAACTAGAATGAAAGTCATGCAAAGTTCGAATAAACAATATTCAAAATATAAGCAAATAAAATATACGCATGCAAGGATGAAGTCAGAAATTTTTGAGACAAAATAAATAAAAATATAATTTTATTATTTTAATAGTTTATATTTTAAAATTTTAAAAAAATTAAATCAAATTATTATCATTTTAAGAGTAAAAATATAATTTTATCATTATTAATTTAAAATTTTATAAATTTATAAATAAATCTAAATAAAAAATTCATTTTAAAAGGATCGAAATCCCTACCAATATCCTTAGCAAGCAACTAATGTCTAATCTTAAATTAATATAAAAATAAAATAATAATAATAATAATAATAATAATAATAATAATAATAATAATAATAATAAAGTAATAAAGCAAAGCTAGTTAGCACTAATAATAATTTTCTTTTAAGATCCCACCACGAATAAATAAATAAAATCTTAAACGCAGGGCTAAATTATTTGTGTACATAATATATAAACCTAAGATGATGCTATGTCAATAATTGTGTTAATAATTTATGAAAATTTGATCAAATTAAATTTTTATGTATAAATTTATACAAAATCAAAATTTATGTATAAAATTACACATTAAACTAAAATTTGTATATAATTTTGAGATTTATCCATAAAATAAAATAAAATAAATAATTTCAAGGCCGTTCGATTATATCATGTAGTAAACGATTGAACCTAACAGGTGTCTATTTCATTAGAGCCATTGTTTGTCACGTGGCGTAGCTTGCATCATGAGTCAACAGTTTTGATCCATAAATTTTAAATATTGAGTTCTAATATATATTATTAATAATATTATATGTGGGTTTCGAAGTCTGTGAGTTTAATTTAATTAATTTAATTTATTAATTTTATTTAGTCCGATCAAATAATTTAGTACTTGTGATTATTTCGTCATATATTTATATTTTAATTGTACTTATCACACTTTCAAAAAAAAAAACTGTGCCATTTAAAATTATATTTTCGTGCTACCACTTTAAAAATTTTAATTATTATTCTTAAAACACACTTTAAAAACCTAATTATATAAGATAAATATTAAAGCTATATATGAATTTTAATTTCACGTATGAATCTTGATTTGGTACAATATAATTATATACATAAAAATTTAATTATGGTATATGTTATTATACATATGTTTAAAGAAATAAATAAATCAATTTATTTTTATATTATATAAGCATAAATATTTGGATATGCATACGTAAACATAAAATGATTTTACCGTGATTGAATGAAATCAATATTTTTTTATAAAATTATACAAAATTAAAATTCATATATAATATTATATATTGGATCAATAGTCATGTATATATATATATATATATAGGTTTAATTTTTATCCCTTTTATTATTTAAAAATATCATTTCATGTATATAATTATCGTAAGCTAAACTAATTTTATAAAATAAAACTAATTTTAATATAAAATACAAAGAAAATTTCGTGGAATCGATATGTAATAAAATTTTTACCTATATATTTATGGATAATTTATTATCTGATCAATATATTTGAACAAAATGTGTTTGATTTTAAAAATTTGAAATTTATTCTTCTTAAAACAAATTTATTTTATAAATCTTAATTACTTTGCAATAGATTATTTTCTAAAAGAGTTGCTTTTCAAATAATTTTTCATATCTTTTTAAGAATGTGTTATTCTATATTAAATTGCAATATGCATATAAAGATGCAATATTTCACTGCAAATTGTAAAAATAAAAATAAAAATTAAGATTGTTCCTTAAAATAAATTGCTTTAAATTGGTAAACTTTTAAAAAGAAATAATCCTCTAAAATGGTTGATTTAGTTTTGATAGTCAATTAATAGAAAAACTTGAAATTGGTTAAAAAGTAATTTATTATTTTGACAAGGAGAAGCTCGATAATTGTGTAAATACTTTAAAAATAATAATAAATAAATATTTTAAAAATATAATAAATAATAGAGTTGTTTGAGTTTCAGCTCGATTAAATTTATTCATAATGGTAATGACATAATTTTATAATATAAATATATGAAAAACTTGATAAGTCTTGCTACTTGTTCAAGTCAAGTAACACTAAGCTAAAATTTAGTTCGATCGATAGCTCAAGCTTAATTTGATAATTATCAAATCAAATTCAAAAATTTTTATTGATCTCGTAAATTACAAGCATCAATGTCTCATTTATACCTCTAACCACATGTGGATCATATTCAGAATAATTTTAATATTAGGTAAATTATGTTCGATTTATACTTTGTAATATTTAATTCTAGTTGATAATAATTTTGTTGTAATATCTTTATTATTGTTAGTCAATATAATTGTATTTATACCCATCCCCAAAATATCAAACAAAGATTACAATTAGAAATTAACTTTATGCTTAATTAGAAATTGAATTATCAAGTGGATATAGCTTAATCAAGAGGGGTAAAAAAAAGGAATTGAATAGAGAATAGTGGGGCATGGTGCTGTTAAATTGAATCACCGACAATTGTTGAAAATAAACTTGATACAGATACGGTAAGGATAAATACATGATGAACTGACTGTAACGTAGAATTTGTGAATACAATGTAGAATAGATAAAAAAATGGGATAAAAAATAAGTTTAAAAAAAATCAGATAAAACGCACACGACATATGCGCATATTGAAAAAAAAAACCACTCATCATAACTGTAAGTGATAGGATTTAAATCTTAACCTTCAAGATGTGGGGTCTCAATATTTGTCAATAATACCAAATTAAATATTAGAGTAAAATTAAAGTACTAATTACTATATTAACCCATTATGAATTTACCCTAATAATTAAATGGTTTATGTAAATTAGTGAAAGCATCACACATTGTCGGTTGCGCTCACAGTGAGTAACCCAAGCCACGTGCCATTAACATTGTGGCTACTGCCTATACAAAGACAAATACGAACTTCCTCCAAGGTCTCGATTGTGGAGACTTCATTTAGCCACTTTTATAACCGCCATCGCCGCCGCAAATCCCGCTACTCAGCTCACTATCACTTTTTTTCTGTCACTTACCTCCGCCGGAACTTTTCCAAAACGGCTGCTCCGATAAGTGATCTTCATGCTTCCGATACACTCCCCAAAACCCCCTTCTTCTCCGACGAAAGCCACAAAAACACCTGAATTGAACTCAATCAAACGCAAAAACTCGTCGAGTTCTTTCCAGTCACAAAATTCTTTCGTTTTCCCCAACAGTAATCGCTTATGGCTTCTTCTGGTCATCGTGTCGTTACAAATAATCATCCTCCTTATGGCTCGTGGCCTCCCTCTTTCTCACCGCCGTACCCATTTTCCTTCCCCTTTGTCTTACGATCATAAACCCGTTCAAAATCGTGCTAACTTTTCGACACATCGTTCAAAATCCGCCGACATTTCGATTTCCTCCACCGTTTCTTCTCCACCCGACCGGTGTTCGTCGGGTCGGATATTTGTTTACGACTTGCCGGCTGTTTTCAACAGGGAGTTGTTGGATAATTGTGCGGATTTAGACCCATGGCACTCGCGTTGTGAGGCTTTGTCAAACGGTGGGTTCGGGAGGGAAGCCGCCGGATTATCCGGCGTTGTACCGGAGGGTTTGGTTCCAGCTTGGTACTGGACTGACCAGTTCGCCATGGAAGTTATTTACCACAACCGTGTCTTGAGCCACGAGTGCCGGACGATGGAGCCGGATTCCGCGACGGCGTTTTACATCCCGTTTTATGCCGGACTCGCTGTCGGAAAATACTTGTGGCTTGGGTATAGTTCGAAAGATCGTGATCGATACTGTGAGATGATGTTGGAATGGATAAAGGATCAACCGTATTGGAACCGCTCCGATGGCTGGGATCATTTCATGACGATGGGTCGTATCACGTGGGATTTCCGGCGGTCTAAAAACGAAGATTGGGGTTCCAGCTGTATTTACATGCCAGGTTTAAGGAACATCACACGGCTTTTAATTGAACGGAACCCTTGGGACTATTTCGACGTTGGCGTCCCTTACCCAACCGGATTCCACCCAAGATCCGATTCCGACATCGTCCAATGGCAAAACTTCGTCCGTAACCGCCGCCGTAAAACCCTCTTTTGCTTCGCCGGAGCTCCCCGAGCCGCCATCAAGAACGATTTCAGAGGGTTACTCCTCGACCATTGCAACAACGCTTCGGGTTCATGCAAAGCCGTGGATTGCACTGGTAGCCGTTGTTCCAACGGCACCTCCGTCATCCTGCAGACATTTTTAGATTCCGATTTTTGTCTCCAACCCAGAGGCGACAGCTTCACCCGCCGGTCCGTCTTTGACTGTATGATCGCCGGTTCGATCCCGGTCTTTTTTTGGCATCGAACAGCTTACCTTCAATACCAATGGTTCTTACCCGATGACCCCAAATCATACTCTGTTTTCATCCACCGTGACTTAATCAAAAACGGTACCTCCTCCATTAAAACCGTTCTTCAAAGTTACAGCAAACAAGAACTAAACCAAATGAGGGAGAAAGTGATTCAATACATTCCCAAATTAGTTTATGCAAAACCCGAAAAGGGTTTAAACAATATAAAAGATGCATTCGATATCGCCATGGATGGAGTTTTGAAGAGAATTAAAGAACAGGAGCAGCCTGGATTCAAATGGAAATGATTATATACATACGTACGTAGATTCTTTCTTTTTCATTTTTATTTTTTGAAGAACAGAGCAGGGGAAGACATGATTGTATTTGTATTTCTCTATATACGATAATAATATATGTTACACAGATGTAAAGTTTTTGTTGGGGAAGATAATATATCAGAGTTGCAGAGCAGGTCAGAAAATTTCATCAAACATATGTTTTTTTCCTTGAAAAAATTGGTAGATTGAGTTTCAGGGGCTGTGTATATTTGTGCAGATGGCATAATTTGTCTGCAGTTTCAGTGGCAATGAAAGCCAAGTAGTTGATTTTGGAAGAAAGGTATTGTTTTTCCCAATTTGGGTTATGATTGGATTTGGAATTTTAGAGATGATAAAGAAATAAAAATATATCACATAACCCAAATAAGTCATAATATATATTTATTTGTTGTAGTCACCTGGATCTTCATATTAGATTGTTACATGTATTCAACCATTACTATGAAGATGGGAATTTAATAATTAAAATTTTATGTGATTATGTGATATAGTGGAATTCAAGTTTAGGTAATAATATTTTATAATTGTTGATAACTTCTTAGTGACAAGAATATTATTTTATAGATGTGAGTTTGTATTTGATTTTAGTAATCTCATTACCTCTCTCAATAATAAAAAGAAAACAAAGTAAATATAGTCGTTTAAGTTAATATTGCTTCATTGCACTTTCATGGAATCTAAGGTTAGATTTTAAATTAGACCTAGCTATTATCTCAAAATAAATAAAATATAACTTCAGTATCAACCCCTATTAAGAAGGGAGAGTATTCAGTTTTTTGAATTTTTTTTAACTTCAGTATTTTTGGAGCTTGATTTTAAAAGGGTGTTTAATATTATTTCTAATTGTTTAAATTTTTTTCTCAAAATATCTATTAGAGTAAACCCAATAATTAATTTTTTCTTTCAATAAATTCATTAAAAGATAAATATTGATTTCAAACTTTAAAATTACTACATATTCAATATGAATCCTCGACCAGCACCATTGATTTCTACAAGCATTTTTTGAGAGTAAAAATAAAGATAAATAAAATGGTGTTTGGTAGGTGATGGCCTTAGCTTCTCATTAAAAAAGAAAGGCTTTAAAATGATAAAGGAAACTCAACCTTTGGTTACTTTTTATTTTCTTCTGAATTCGCAGCAATCCACTTATTTTATATAGTAAAAAATTGTTCAAGGCCTTCCAAAAGGAAAAAGAGAACATTAAACAAGTGGAGGAATCATTCTTCTTGAACAAGTTCCTCTCTACTTGGTAGGGTAATCGATAATATATCCTAAATTAACCCCCCAAAAAAACAAATGTGATTAAATTATTAATAAATTAATATTTTATTTAATTTTAAAAATTATAAAATAGTAATTAAATTATTTAAAAGTTTTCATTTTAAGTCATTGGAGAGTTACCGTTGCTACTATATGATCTTCTTCATCCGTACCTACTGCACCAAATGAAAGCTTTTCTTTTCCTTCTCTTCTACAGTTCAATATTTTTTTTTTCATGAAACAACTTAGATCGTCAGATCAACTTGGATTTAAGATATGATCTTCCACTCGTCGATGAGTATTGATCCACCGTACTGATTGTCGAATTGTCACTGAGCTTATTAGTTGAATCTTAAAAGAAATCTTTCGAATATTTTAGTGACTTAAATGAAAACTTTCGAATAATTTAATAACCATTTTGTAATCATTTGAAGTTGAGTAACAAAACCGTAAAGTTACTAACAGTTTAATAATATTGAATGTAGTCCTTTTTTTAAATAGTGAGTATGGAGCTATGATAATTGTTTGTGTTACCGTGTTTTACTATATAAAATTATTATTTTACCGTATATGTATAATTAAAAGGTAAATATGTGTTATAGAAAACAAAACATATGTTTTATGTTTACTTTTTAAAAGGGATAATAATTTATTTGGCCTTTCAATTTTATAAAATGTGATTTTAATTTTTATTTAATTTTTAAATATTTTTAGCCATTAAATTTATATTACTTGTTAAATCACTTAAAATAAATAAAAATTAATATTTTTAATTTTATTGATGTAACATACACATGAAATTATTTTTTAATTTTAAAAATATATATATCACATCAACAATAATAATAAGCATTAATTTTTTAAAATAATTTAATAAATAATATAAATTTATAAATTAAAAGAGAAAAGTTAACTTAAGTAGTAAAATAAATTATTTTATAAAATTATGTTGTACTATATAAAATAGTGTTGATAAATTTTTTCTTTATTTAAGTTGAAATAGACAGCTACAATTAAATAATGGCATGGGAAATTTTTGTTCCAAGATACAGTAACCTGAGCTGAGACTGACCCACTCAAATGCTTTTGTTGGGTTTCTCTCCACAGAATGGTACGTTAGATCTAAATTGTGCACATAAAATGAAGGTTTTCGTTTTTCCATATATGAAATCTAGAAAATAATTGGGAAAAAGATTTTTCCAGTTTTTCTCAATTTTAAAATTAAATAAAATCATCCTTCTAAAAAACCAAAATAATTTAATTTTTAAAATTTACATATTTTATCAATTTAATCGTAATTTAATAATTTATCCACAATATTTGTGAAAACGTTGAGGAAAATTTGTTAATTTTTTAGAACTAAAGTTAAAATGATCATATGTAAACATTGAAAGCTAAATTTGTTATTATACTTAATCAAAATTATATACAATTGAAGGAATACATTGATTTTGTGATTAAGGCTCCGTTTGTTTCACTGAAAATGACTTCTGGAAAAGCTAATATTTTTTTGTATTTGGATGAATCTGTATAAAATATTTTCTGTTGTTTGTTAGATTTCTTAAAAATATTTCATAAAAGTTGTTTTCAATTAAACAAACATACATTTGAGATTTTTTATTTTTCATTATTTAATTGAGTTTATTTTTATCTATAATATTTTATTTTACATTGTTTTTGCATATATTAAAAATATTATGTTAAATTCAGATTCATTACAACGTCATTTTTAATTACATGACTACTAATTGAGTATTTTTATTTAAAATGTGACATCAACAAAATTGACAAAAAATTAACTATGTCAACAATTGGACTTGATTTTCAAATTTGAAAAGTAAAGGGACTAAATTCTTGAAAATAAAAATATAAAGTCTAAATTATAAATTTGTGAATTGTACATAGACTTACGTATTTTAACATTTACACTACAAAACATTTATTATTAAAATATTAATATTAAATGTTTTCAATAATATGTGAATAATATTATTTAAAATTATTATTTTAAAATAGAATTGAAATATTAAATAATTTATTTAAATATTCAATTATATTTATTATATTAATAATTTATTATATGACTAAATATAAATAATTAAATATTTATGTTTAATAATATTGAAAAATATAATATTTTAAATATATTTAAAATAAAAATAAACTTTATTATCAATATAATAATATTAAGCTTGATTTAAGTTAATTTTTATAAAAAACAAAATTATCTATAGATGAGCTCTTTTTCGAAAAATGAATTACATTTTTCAAAATGGTAAGTCATTTTACAGGAAAAAGTGTTTATTTTACCTTGACCTGTAAGTTATTTTCCGTTGACCAAACTATTTTCTTTGAAATAAACACAGGAAAATGTAGAAAACAATTCCCGTAAAACATTTTACATGTAAACAAACAGACCCTAATTATCCTTAATTGATTACTTTCAAAATTAATATGAATTAAAATACTCCATTTTTTTTTTTGTTTTTACCAAAATATTTAACAAAATAAATGTAGTTGTTAATTATTTAATAAAAAACGTATTTCTATAGTGTCAGGTTTAAAGTTGAAGCTTGAAGGTGCTTTTACTTGCTGTTACAGTAAAAATAACAGTGGCGATGAGATTAAATATTGTAATGTAAAACAAAATATAAGTTAAACGCATTACACCACAACCCACCGTCCATCCAAAGCCATCCTAAGCCGATACGTACAAGCTTGATATTATAGACATGCAATTATTTCGCTAAATAATTGGCAACTAATGTATATTCCATGCATATATGAAAATAAAATCCTAAACCAAAAGAATTAAAATTCAAGATTTGCTAATTTAATTAATCTATATATATATATTAAAAACTAAAGATTGAAAAGATTTGTTGATATAATATTAATTAAATTAAATTCTCTATATATTAAAGAATTGAAACATATATTGAATATTTTTATCTCTTAAAAATTTAAATTAATTGTAAATTTGTTAATACAATAAGGAGATTGTGGTGGTTTGTGATAGTTTAAATGTTCATGATAATTCATTTAAAGGGTGAAAATTTAGAGACAATGTTATTAGAATCGAACCGGTTAGGTCATCAGTTCGTCAGTTCAATTGATCATTCTAATTCAATTAAATAAATTATTAAAAATTTATAAAATACCCGATTTAACTTGCCCATACCAATTGTCAAATCGACTGATTTAATGTCCTTATTAGAATCAATATTGTGACTGATTCCCCGTTCAGTTGGTTTAACTGACTAATCCTATCTAATTCAAACAATATTAACTATAAGATTCTAAAATGATTAGAAGGTGGGTTAGTGAAGAGGATTGAAGAGAATGAGAGACTAGAGAGAATAGAGAATATTTGAGAAGAGGAAGTGTATATCTTCATATCTTGATGTTTATAGGTATTTAAAGAAATATTTTTGATCATTCGTAAAACGTCATGTATTATTTATGTATTGATTTTAAATTAATTAAAACATATATAAACAACTAATATATATGATGCGTAATTACGAAATATAAATATAAATGAAATTAAATAAAAATAAAACTCCATTGGATTGGATTTAGGTGCATTTTGATAGGCACCACAAATGGAAGCAAATCCCCAATTTTCAACTTCAAAGGAAGGTTCGTAACGATCATGTAAACTAAATGGCATATTTACCCTCACCGAGCGCTATCTTTCTCTTTGTGAATTGATTTATTATTTATTTATCAAAAATAATTTATTCAAATTTAATTTTAAGCTGACAAGTGTACATTCCGCTTTAACCTTTCCTTTGTTTTTACCCTCATAAATGTGCTGGTTATTTTTGGTTATCATTATCAACCTTACTTCTTCCTTTTGTGCAGGAAAAAGAAAAAGTGGGTTTTATTTTTCGATGGAAATGAGTAAAGCATCAATTGTTTTTCTCTATTTTGGCTTCGTATTCATCCATTGTGATGCTAAATCGATCAGAGAAAAGCCTCAAGCTTTTGAGTCCTTCAATGTCAGTTATATACAGGTATCTTTACATGTCAATGAAATTCTCGTAATTTATGTGTGCGTGTGTGTTTTAAATTCTTATGAATGAAAATAAATTTCCCAATTTTTTATTGCAACTACAAAAAAAAAAATTGAATACAGAATTTAGGGAGCTGTTCTTACTCGGTGGTTTTTACAACGAGCTGTTCTTCAACTACTTACACTCGAGATCAAATCAGTATTGCTTTCGGTGATGCTTATGGTAATCAGGTTCAATTTTTTTTCCCTTTTCCCCTATTTGATTTTTTCATTACCATGGTTGCTTATTGGTTAAGAATAATCTGTTAATTGACCAGCTAGTGGTTTTCAATGTTACTGTGAATTAAGATGCTTTCCGCGCCCCCTCCCCCTTTTTTCTGGGTTTAGTTTCAACTCCATGGGAAATTTTAGTTATTACAATTATAGGGTTAGAGTTTAATTACTTGAGGAGAGAAATTAGAGTTTGATTAATTTTTGGAACTATAAAACTAGGGTTTGATACTTGAATTTGGCTTCAATGTTTAATTTGGTATTTGAGTTTTTTTGCTTGATGTTCACTTTGGTACAATTTTTTAATATGATACTTGAGTTATTTTTGGCTGTGTTTGGCTTTAATGTTTAATTTATAGCATAAGATTTTTTTTTTTAATATAGCACACATGTCAAACATTTAATGAGCCACATAGACCAAACGTCTCGGTACCAAATTGAACATTAAAGTTAAACTTAGGTATCAAATGGTATATTTATGGTAAAATCCCTAAGGGATTACTTCAAGTGGTTTAAAGATGATAAATTTCCTTGAAATTTGTTTTTTTCCCTACTGAACTAGATATTAGCTTCTTGTGATAATGATGGCTGCTTAGTCTATTTTTTAAGCTGATTTATAGCTCACTTTCAAATTTCGATGAAAAAAAGGGGGAAAACTTTGTGTATCAAATATCATAATATATTTCTGGTGAATTTTTCTATGGCTCAAGGTTGATTTATTGTAAGGGAAAATATGTTGTCTTAAGGATATTGATTTTATTCTTTGATGATCAGATATATGCGCCGAGGTTGGATGATCCAACTTCTAGGGCATTTGAACGATGTTCTTCAGATACCTTTGAGATTAAAGGACCATGTGCGTATCAGATCTGCTATGTTTATCTCTACCGAACCGGACCAGATGGTTGGAAGCCCGAGACGGTGAAGATTTATGGCTATAATTCAAGGGCTGTTACATTTTACTACGACACCTTCATTCCAGGTGACACTTGGTATGGATTTAATTATTGCAATAGCGCTTCTTCTTCGCATCGATGGATTGGCCAGACATCGTTCTTATTTGTTGTTCTTTGGTTTGTACTCTACGCACTCATATAACCATGGCTTGTCAAATATACCTATATCCAAAAAGATTTGTAGAATGTGATATGAACTATGAAGTACATGCTGGCATCAACATTGTTATTCTCTCGGTTCTAGGTACTTGCACCATAATTAATGCCTGTTAATAATTCCAGACCGTTGCATATCGGTAGTTGAACTGCATATCTTTATGTTTCATTGCGATTTCTGTAGGATAGTGGCACATCTTCTCTTTGTCGTAATGGGAGTCCCCAACTTGTTGTGAAGGAGCATGTTAGAGAGTATAGTATTCAACTTAGTTTGCATATAAGCCGTGTGGCTTTAGAGTCCGTTCTCCATGCATATTATGAACGTTGTAGCATCTATCTACTTATCTACCTATATATGGATCAAACTAGGGATTGAGGTCAACTGAATACTAGAAATCAAGTCCTTTACTACTTCACTCTGATTCTCCATGCATATTTTGATTGTTGTAGAATCTATCTACATATATCCTATTTTGAAAAGGGAAAAGGTTAAGGGTTGTTTAGGGGTCAAACTCGGGACTGAGGTCAACTGAATTCTAGAAAATGTGTCCTTTATCTCTTCACCGTGATTCAGTCGTAACGAGAGCTTTAGAGTACATTCTCCATGCATGTTTTGAATGTTGTAGAACCTATATATATATATTTTCTTTTTTTGAAAAATGAAAAGTGCTGGTGTTGTTTAGGGATCAAACTCGTGATTGATGTCAATTGAAAACTTAAAATCAAGTTTTTTATCACTTCACGCGATTCAGTTGTAACAAGAGCTTTAGAGTAAATTCTCTGTGTATATTTTGAATGTTGTAGAATCAATATATTTTCTTTTTAGGGAAAATGGAAGGGGTCATAGTTTTTTACATATCAAATTCAGGATTATTTTTTTATCACCGTTGCAGAACCTATATATCGGTGCCAATAGCAGGGGTGGACTGTGGAGGGAGGGGTAGGCAATAACTTTGGCCTCAAAATGGAAAATTGCTTATATGGTTCCTTTAGTTTTTAGGAAATCACAAGTTAGTGTAATAGTAAAAATGCATTTTGGCCTTTCAAATTATTTTTATTCATTTTTGACATCTTAAAACAATTTTTTGCTCCTAGTCAGTAGTAGCAAGATGGTGACCAAAGAAGGTTGAGGACATTGGTATCCATAACTGCCATTGCTTTTTTTTTTTTTAGTTCAAGTTGGATTTGAGATAATTATTAATTAAAACTAAAAAGCTTAATTAAGCTCATAAAATTTTGCAGTTAGGTTTTAAGTGCGAATTTGGTTCAAATTTTGGAGTGCAATTCAAGAATGATCCGAGTAAAAATAAATTATCAATACTAATTAAAATAAAGAGTGTTTTTTGGCCAAATTTAAAAAAAAAAAGTTTAATTAAACTCAATTATTTATTCAATTTGTGTGAGTTTTGCTCGTTTGGAGTTAAAATTCAATAATTATTGAATCAATTTTTTTAAAAGTTGCAGTTGAATAAACTTAATAGTACAAATATTTCATTTACATCATTTCATTAACCACCTCAGCATAATTAATATTTGATTTTATTTAATTTTTTTGTAAAATTATCTTTTCATGAATTAAAAATTAATATTAAGTTTGGGTTTGATGAAGATGTTATATGATAAAAGAATTATTATGTGACGATTTTAAAATGAATAATAAATGAGCAAATTATTAAAATAGTCATTTTTGATTGATTCAGATTATATTTTAGTCAATTAAATTTTTTATATTCTTTTTATTTTTCACTTTGTTTTTCTCCTTTTATTGTAGTTTTTTTCATTTGTTAAAATTAGTCTACAAGCTTGCCTCTCTCAAAAAATTAAATTGTTCAAAAATAAAAGTATAGGGACTAGTTTTAATAAATAGAAAACATAAAAAAAAATTATGTCAAAAGAAATGGAGAAGGGAGGAAAATGGAGAGAAGCAGAAAAGAATGAAAAAAAGTTAAAAAACATAAATAATAAAATTAAATTGTTCAAAAAAAAAAATATAGGATAGATTACATAAATTAACTTAAATTTTTGTTTAAAATGACGATTTAATATGTCACGTTAGTGTATTGTTACACCGTTAACGATAATTAATGGTTTAATCACTAAAATGTTATAATGCGATAATGTAAGTAATTAAAATGTAACATTTTAAACACAAATAGCTAAAATATAATTTGAAATAAATAAAAGTAATTATTTTGATAGTTTACTCTAATAAATAATAGCAGTAAAAATAATAAAATGAAACAGCTTAAAATCAGATATTATTCCACAAAGTTTTGTACGGGAGATGTTTTGATCAATTTGGAATTAGTGTGCATCATGCGGGGTTACAATCATGATAATATATAGGTAAATTATACAAATGATGGCCTGATTATTAGTATATTTCAGTTTTAACCATTCAATCATAAAAAGTTTCTATTAAATTCTTAACGAAAGAGATGACATGGCTTTTTTTGAGATGACGTGGCCTTTATCCATAGGATTACGTAAATATTTACACTAGAATAACAGAAAAAGCAAATTCTACTCAAGGCGGTCAAAACTAACAACCCAGATCTAACGGCGCACATCCAAAACTGCAGAATCTCAAAATCCAACGGTCCAGATCCAATCCACCGCATTAATATTGTTATTTGCTCTTCCGGTTTCCTTCCCGCGCTTACCTGCCACATAAACTATTGCAGTGAGAGAAAGAAACTCCCTTCACTGAGACATTCTCGCATTTCTTTTGTTTTCTACACAGATCTTCAATCTCTTTTTTTCATTTTTTTTTTAAATTTTCAGTTGTTAAAAATCTAAAATCTAAAATGCCTTCATTAGCTTTATCCGATCATAAACACAAGAAAGAAGATAAAAAGATGAAGAATAAACTCGCTTTAAAAAATCCAGAAACCGATAAGAAAGTGAAGAAACTGAAGGATCCAAAGGTTAAAGAAGATGAAAACGATTTGGAGGTAAAGAAGAGTAAGAAGAAACGGAAGGCATCGGAGCTTCAGTTAGAAGAGGACGAAAGGAGCGAGACGAGCTCGGAGATCGTCGAGCCGGTAGATGTGAAGGTGAAGGTAAAAGTGAAAGTGACAGAGAAGAAGAAAAAGAAAAACAAAGAGAAATTGGAGAAGGATGACGAGGATGAAGGTAAAAGTGAGGATCCGAATTTGGTATCGAGGTTTCGGATCTCGGAAGCAGTTAGGAAGAAACTTAAATCGAAGGGGATTGAATCCTTGTTTCCTATTCAGGCCTTGACATTTGATGTTATTCTTGATGGCACTGATTTGGTTGGCCGTGCTCGTACCGGTCAGGTATTAATCTTCGTTTTTTGAAATATGCATGTACTTATTTGATCTGTTGATTTGAATTATGAAGGAACCTTTTCTTAGAGAAATATCATATGAAATTTACGGTTTAAATTGTGTTCTCTATTTGCTTACTTTTAATGTTTAACTGTGATTGATGCACTATGGCTGTTAAGCTTTGTTGGCCTGGTTTATGGTTGTTTGCTATTGTGCAGGGTAAGACACTGGCCTTTGTGTTGCCAATATTGGAGTCTTTAACCAACGGGACTTTAAAAGCATCAAGGAAGAATGGATATGGCAGGGCACCAAGTGTTCTGGTACTTTTACCAACTAGGGAACTGGCTAAACAGGTATAGTGCCACTAATCTGATTCTTCAATGGTGTCTTTTGTTTGTGAAGTTTATGTTAAATTAGCCCCTTCATTTATAGGTTTTCGAGGACTTTGAAGTTTATGGCGAGGTGGTGGGGTTGACATCATGTTGTTTATATGGAGGAGCTCCCTACCACACCCAAGAGATGAAAATGAAGAAAGGAGTTGATATAGTTATCGGGACACCCGGCCGCATAAAGGTAACCTGTTCAAGAGTTTTTGTTAGTTTAGAGATGTCATTAAATTTTATATCCATTTTATTGAAATATTTTTACTATTTGAGGATGTTAAATGTCCCAGTGCAAGTGTTGCAGGATCACATAGAGAGGGGGAATATTCACTTAGGTTCATTGAAATTTCGAGTTCTTGATGAGGCGGATGAAATGCTGAGAATGGGATTTGTTGATGACGTGGAACTTATATTAGGTATGCATTTGAGTGAATGATGTTTTACTTTTTTCACAGCTTGTACCTTTATTCCAATTATTGATACCACTTATCCCAGTGCGCATCACTCTACTGTGATCTACTTATGGTAATGATTTAATTTTCCAGGCAAGGTAAAGGATGCAAGTATGGTTCAGACACTTCTTTTTAGTGCCACCTTGCCAGACTGGGTGAAGGGTGTATGTTTCTTAACCGTTCATGTGTTGTAGTATTTTATTATCCGAAATAAAAATGTTAACTTGGATTTCTTCCTCTTCAGTTTTTATCATGAATTTTATTCTTTTTCATTGCCAGATTGCAGCAAGATTTCTTAAAACAAGTAAGAAGATTGTTGATCTTGTTGGTAAAGAGAAGATGAAGGCTAGTACCAGTGTTAAGCATATTGTCTTACCCTGTTCTAAGTCTGCAAGATCACAGTTGATCCCAGATATTATTCGTTGTTATAGCAGGTCAGTTTGTAGTTTTAAAATAATTTACATTGAAAATTTAGATTCCGGTTGATGATTTGGCTATAATTCAGCAGTGGACGTACTATTATATTCACTGAGACAAAAGATTCTGCTTCGGAGCTGGCTGGCTTATTGCCTGGATCCCGAGCTTTGCATGGGGACATACAGCAAGCGCAACGTGAGGTGAAGTGTTATGTAGAATATATCATTTTTCATGCTTTCCTTAAAGCAAAATGAATTTTGTTGTTTTACCATTCTCATTTATATATATGCTTGCAGGTAACCTTAAATGGGTTTCGGTCAGGCAAGTTCATGACATTAGTCGCTACAAATGTGGCAGCAAGAGGATTAGATATCAATGATGTGCAGTTAATTATCCAGGTATATTTGGATACACATGTTTTACAAAAGCTCGTAATATGTTATCAATTCCTTTATGTTTATATAGCATTAAATTCTGTCGCAGTGTGAGCCACCGCGTGATGTAGAAGCATATATTCATCGGTCTGGACGAACAGGGAGAGCAGGTGCATTATAAGTCTGCTCATATTTATTTATTTAGTAAAAAGACCTCTTTAGTTCCTCTTAGTTTTGAAATTGAACCAATTGCCACTCTAAGAAAATTAAAGTAATTTAATCCCTATCAATTTCGAAAGTGAGCAATTAAGAATAATTAAGCATGGAGTTAATGTCTTTCATCAATTGGTCATATTTTTTTTATTAGTATAGTAACAAATTTAACTTTCGTGTTCACATATTTTGTCATTCTGACCTTAACTCTAATAAATTCAACATCAACATTTACACATTTAAACAAATTTTGCAGGATAAATTTTCTAAATTAAGACCAAACTAGCTAACAGAATATGTAAACTTTGAAGGCTAAATTTATTATTATACCAATCAAAATCATGTCCAGTTGATGAAAAATATTAATGTTGCGATTAATTGTACTTAGTTGCTCATTTTCGAAATTGACATGGATTAAATTATTTTGATTTCTTTTGAGAGGAGTCAATTTTCTCAATTTCGAAATTGAGAGGGACTAAAAAGATTTTATCTATTTATTTATATTTTTTGTTATTGAAATTTGAAGTGATACTGATAAAGTAACTAAAATTTCAGGCAATACTGGAGTTGCTGTCATGCTTTATGATCCTAAAAGGTCAAGCATATCTAAGATAGAAAGAGAATCTGGAGTGAAATTTGAGCACATATCTGCTCCTCAGCCAGTTGATGTTGCTAAATCTGCTGGTGTAGAAGCGGCCAAAATAATAGCCGAAGTCTCTGACAGGTATACACTAGCAAATGATGTTATTTTATCTCTTCTTTGTAACTTTTCAACTCAAATCTTACCCTATATGAGATTACAGCGTAATTCCTGCCTTCAAGTCCATTGCTCAGGAGCTATTAGAGACTTCTGGTTTATCAGCGGAAGATCTACTTGCCAAAGCACTAGCCAAGGCCGCAGTGAGTTCTCTTCCTCGTCCATACCCGACCTTTTGATTCTCTTCATATTATGAAATCATATTTTCTAGTGTTTGCATTATTTAAGTGATAATTTAACTCTGGTTTACTTTCCAATTTGATTGAAAGGACCTAACCATTGCATGATTTTTTCAGGGTTATTCTGAAATAAAGAGTAGATCCCTTCTAACATCTATGGAGAACCATGTTACATTACTTCTTGAAGCTGGAAAACCTATTTACACACTTTCGTAAGTTTATGAAACCTTTTTCAGTTGTGTATTTTTGTAATTGATGAAATTCTTCACGCACGTCTTCTTTTTCTTTTTTGTTGATGAACTCTTCTAAATTGATTCATTTTTTTTTTCTTTTTTGATGTTTAGATTTGTTTTTGGTGTGTTGAAAAGATTCTTGCCTGAGGAAAAGGTTCAGTCAGTGCAGGGACTGACCCTTACTGCTGATGGAATGGGTGCAGTATTTGATGTTGCAGAAGATGATGTCGGAACATTTCTGGCTGGTATTTTTTCTTTTCATGATTGAATTTGTGATTTTATGATATGCTGCTTCTTTGTTGTTGCCTGACCTGCGCATTCATTTCACTATATAAAAATGTGTATATGTTTCCCTCAAGTTATGTGATTGGTGTTGGTTCAAGTTCTTTTTTCATTTTAGTTTTCCTTTATTTACCGGCTAGTTGTTAGGATTTCTGATTCTTTTCAGAGAAACCTACAAAATGTCATCTGTCTTAGAGTCGGTACATCCCAACACGTTCGAAAATTTTACCTCTCAATTCTGTTGAGAGCTTGAATGCTTAAAGAGGCAATAGATTTACAAAACAAGAGTGCCTTGTTGAGGTGCTTGAGATGTCGAATGATGCGCATTGCACATAATCACCCACTAAGAGAACTCATACTTGTGCTTCATGAGGTTCGACCTATGTCCTGTAAGGCATTGTGGGTATTCATTGCTCATGGTTAGTAGACAACACTTTAATGTCTAGGTATTCTGGTTTCAGGGGCTGAAAATGCAAATAATGTTAGATTAGAGACGTTGAAGAAAAAATTGCCACGTTTACAAGAAAGAGACCAGTCAAGAGGGAGATTCGGTGGTGGTGGTGGTGGTGGTGGAAGAGGTGATAGAAGCGGCGGCGGCGGAAGTGGTGGTGGTGGTAAGTTCTCTGGCGGCAGAAGTGGCCGAGGCGGGTTTTCTGATAGAGTAAACGATCGGTTTTCGCGTGGTGGCCGAGGTCGCTACAATAGCAAGAAATGGTGAGAGCTCACTAAAAAAATATATATATATATAGATCTGTGGTTTGATTTCAGTCATCAAATTAAAGGGAAATAGCTTAAGCTTTTTGTAAGCAAAATTATTTCTGAAGATGAAGAAAATGTTCTTAATGAGCCTACGGATTTTTTTTATTTATCTGATTATTCAGTGTTCCTCAAAGGGGTTTTGTTTTTCATAGTCCCCATGTTGGTGAAGATGTAAAAAAATTGCATCTAAATATGTATATTCCTTGCCTACAAAAACCATAAGGAAAAAAAATTAATACTTTTGGAAATATAAACCGACGAAATATATGTACAAACTTTTGAGAATTTACCTAAAAAATGGAATCAAATCAATATGCATAATAAAATATAACGAATTAAAATATGAAATTTCAACCTAAATATTCAAATATTCAAAAATATCATCCATTAAATGTTATAAAGGTTATATTTGTACATTTTGTTATACAATTATAATATTTTTAAAATCTAAAATGAAGTTCAAATTTTCATAATAATAAATTTTAAGATATACTAAATCTTCTGACAAAATATATTTATCAAATTTGATTTTACATTATTTTACACACTAAGTTTTGATCAAATGAAAATTATAAAATGTTTATAATAACGTAGTTTAAGTTTTAATTTAATTAATACTATATCATTATTTAAATATATTTTTCTTTTGATTTGAAGATTAGAATAACATTACAAATAAATAAATAAAAAGACATCGTATATATATAAATCTATAACAATTCCTTGCTTGGAATTGCTATATAGTTGTGAAACGAAATGGTATTAAAATAGTTTAGAGAAAATCAATCATTACAAGTATTAAATTAAATAATTAATTTAATATTTAATTAATTAAGAAAAATTAAAAAAATTCATACATTTTTTCATATGATGAAATATAAAAATCAAATCTTAAAATTCTCAAAGTTTTTTTTTTACTTAAGAGTCTCATTAACTAGTATAAGAGTAATTATAAATTTATAAAACTATAACATGAAACACCTTAATAATCTTAGGAGTTTTTTCATTAATATATAAAATCAATATATCTTTCATATTTATTTAACAATCCATGACTTTACATAAGCAAGTCAACCTTTGAAGCGAAGGTTTCAGCACCCAATTTTACATTGTGATACGTGTAGTGACTTAAATATACATATATATATATATCTGTTCTATAGGCTCGTACCTCTGTGTCTTTAAGTTCAAAAAAAAAAAAAATAATAATAAATTGACAGCCAGCTTCATTTCATTCGATATGCAGAATATTTTCAGATTTTACAAAGAATATTTCTTATTTCTTTAAGAAAGATAATATTTTTATATAGCAGAATCATTATTTCTAATTTTTTTAATTTTTTAAGCCATTTTATGGACAAATCCACCAACATCCCAATCATCTTTAAAGATCACAAACTTAAAAAACCAGCAACTAAAATTGCACAACAACTATTATTATCAAATCTAATTTAATATTGGTATTAATATCATCTTCTCTTTCATATTATTTCAAAAAAAAGATTTAAAATTATTAATACAATGTATTAACGGAAGTCAAGATGGAGGTTCACAATGAGAGAGGATAGTGTTCTAGACCAGAGAAGAAGAAAGAACTTCCCTTTAGGATGTCTGTCGTCTTTTATTACCAAGTCAGATTTCAAGTTAGACTCTGAGTTAGGTCATTTTAATTATAATTATATAACAATTTCTCCTCCACCCGGTCGAAAAACTCTTCTCAAACAATCTAACATTTATGAAGTGTGTGTAATTTGGGGCTTACCATATAAGTTTTAACTTGAAGCGTTATTGAGCAAGTTTTGTTTGATAGTGTGACACAAGAGTAAAAAATTGTATTGTAGAATACTTAGAACTGTATTTCCCGTAAGAAAAAAAATATTGATACTGCATTTATTTCGTTAAAATATATTTTAAATATTCTTATTTTTTCTATATTTTTGTTTTTAAAATTTTAGATCTAATTATTAATACTTAAATTTATTGGTGTGATATTTTGAAATGGTAAAAATACTTAATAGTAATGTAATAAAAGAACAAACATTATAATAACATGAATTATTGAGAATTTTAACAGGATTACATTTCTCAAAATTAAAAAAAAACTAAATTTGAAATGTATGAAAAATAGAAGAACTTAAAGCACAATTAAACCATTTCTTTATTCCAATGAAAAAACTAAACTATATTAATGTTGAAAACCCAATTGCTTCTAGGGTTTCCAATAAGGATCTAAATGCAAACCAATTGAAGATATCAAAGGCAATCCCTTTGATTCCTTTACAATAATCCTCACAGCCCTACAATGAAGTACCTTTTCAAGTCTATGTAGCCTTTTATATCCCACTGTGGTCCCTTGCACCACTTTCTTACCATCCACATATATTTCATGCTTTATGATCCTTTGTCCTAGTCCAATTGGTTCTTGAATCCTCACCACATTGAATTTCATTCCTTCTTCGCCATTGGGTACCTTTATTTCGATCCAATGCTCGTTTTTATTTTCCTTCGGTGACCAATACGTCCATACATGGTCATTATCCAACACGTTCTCTGGACCAAACCCACCACCCTTTCCTCCTCTCTGGCTGCTAACTTTTACAATACATTTTTCAGCCAAATTGGTGGAGAATATCGTATCGATCGCGGCTCGAAATTCTTTTAATCTATGAATATCAGATTCTGATATGAGTCCGGTTGAATTGGGCGGTACATTGAGTAACATGACGCAGTTCCTACCGACCGAGTTGTAGTAGATGTCTAGAAGCTGGCTTAACTTCTTTGGTGATTGCGATTTATGCCAGAACCATCCTTCTCGGATTGAAACATCACATTCTGCAGGCAACCAATTGGTTCCTTTTGGATCTCCCGTATTGAGATAGCTTGCATTATTAAAATACAAAAGTCAGTTGGGGAACTTTTAATCACACATTTCACACATGGATAGATTTAATGTTAATAAAGTAGTGCCAACTAATGGCATGCAGCTACTAATCAAATAAATTGCGAGCATCAAAAAATAATTGTAGATTTTGATATTCGAAAAATTCACATATAAATAGATTTAATGTTAATAAAGTAGTGCAATATAATGGGATACAACTATTAATCAAATAAGTTACGAGGACAAAAAAATTATTAAATTCACATAATTTTAAAAATAATTTTATAAATCAACTAAATTAAACTTGGAGTTTAATTAGAGGTGGAAAGCCTAAATTACATGTTGTTTTAATAATCATTAATCAAGAAAAGCTAAAAAAGTGATTGGGATAAGGGAAAAAGGAAAGGGCTTTCGTTAATGAGCACTATATCCACTTAACCTACATTAAAATTAACACCCATATTTTAGATTGGTCAAATTTTACATATGTAACACTTAAATTTAGTCATTTTATTATTTTATCAATTTTAAAAATTGTAATTATCTCCTAAAAATAAAATTAATGATTATTTTAACTAAACGAATAAAAAAACTTACCATGTTACCATTACTCTATCTATACAAGATAAATTTTTTTCCAAAGTTTAGAAAATTACTCGCCAATGCTTGCGTTTCCGATCGACAGCAAGGTACTATTTATGGTAGACCAGCTCGTGTTTCCGGCGAATCCTTTTTCGTTCCCGACCCACCGTACACCAGGACCGGCATCGGAAAATATGTTGATCGAACTCTGCAACTCTCTCACCATTGCAAACCAATCAGAGAAGTAGTAAGACATGTTCTTAGCATCTTTACCCTTGAATCCATCAAACCATATCTCCTTCACACTCCCATATCTGCCAAATGTATGTCAAAATGTTTCAATGATCAGAATATATAGAAAGATCAATATAATTTAAAGAAAAAAAAATGGGTGTTGGTTTTTGAATCTTACTTAGTAAGCAGTTCTTGTAACTGAGCTAAATAATACTCGTTGTACTGCAAATCATGGCCGTATCTTTTATCATGACGATCCCATGGCGAAAGGTAGAGCCCAGCATCGATGCCGCCGCCGCCATGGGTCTTGACAGAGTCGATGAACTCTTGTACAACGTCGCCGTGGCCGTTTCTCCAAGGAGACGATATAACGGAGTGGTGGGTGTATTTAGAAGGCCATAAGCAGAAGCCATCGTGGTGTTTTGCGGTGAGGATCATTAGAGAAATCCCTGCCCCGGCAGCTACGGTGACCCATTGTTTGGTATCGAGACCGACGGGGTTGAACATTGATGGGTTTTCTTTGCCGGTGCCCCGTTCGGAGTCTGTGAATGTGTTGACACCGAAATGAAGGAACATTATGAGTTCTCTTCGTTGCCATTTGAGTTGTGAAAATGTTGGAAGTGGTAGCACTGGTAGTGGTGGTGTTGGAACTTGTTCAGGCCGGGAAATAGCCAATTTTGACAGCTCGAGGAATGTGATCATGCATACCAAATACCAAAACTTAGCCATAAAGTTTATGGCCTTGGTTGTTTGCTAATAATGAAGTGGTGAAACGAGAAAAAGCATAAGATGATAAGACGGTAATGGATGGGACCAAACAAAAAGAGAGTATGGCAGATTCGATGACAAGCAAAAAAGTGAAGCATGAAAGAAAGAAGAAAGAAGAAAGCTTTTGTTCTTTTTCTTTAAAGAATTTAGTGACAGCATTCACGGGTTGCATTGTCCTTCTCAATTTGTATGAAGTTGAACAAGGCACGTGTAATTCATAATATTTCATACCATAATAATGAGATCTTCTTTAAAAATATGTAAGCTTATGTGTCATCTTGACCTAATTAGGGAATATTAGAGAATGAGGGGAGACGGGGCCTTGCTGGTGGAGGTGTGGGCAGCCCGTTTTATTCCATAGTAATCCTCGTGTAGTCATGAGTTGGGTTAAGTTAAATTCGGGTTGGGCTTATGTATGATGTTAATATATTTATTGAGAGGTCCAATCTTTGATTTATCATCTGTCGGGTTAGTAGTTGAGCTTCAACAATGTCGAGATCCATGTGTAGTTCACAAAGGAGGAGAATCTTGGTTGGTGGAGCTACGAAGATTTGAACTGCAAGACTTACGGGAGAGGTGTTAGTGTAAGGCGTAATAACAATTATGCAGATAACCTAACTTGTGCACAGGGAGACTTGAACCACCAACCTAAGACTTATAGGCAACATACTTGGAGTATGGTACCACTTGAACCAATCGAGGCACCTCCTATGTGAACCAAACATGGCTCTCAATAGATAGGGCTGTAAACGAACAGAGGGTTCGATGAACAGTTCATTAATAGTTCGATTTTTGTTTGTTCATTAAGTTAAATAAATGAACATGAACAAGGTTTTGAAGCTCGTTTGTTAAATAAACCAAACATAAACATGAAAAAAGCTTGTTTAATTCACTTATGTTTATGAACAAGTTCGTTTATGTTCGTTTAAAGCATATTTATTGTTCCATTAGCATATATCAATAAAATAATTTTGGTTTGTATTTTTTATTTATAATATGATTATTAATATTTATATTTGACTATTTTATATCTAAATATATATATGTTTGTTTATTATTTGCTTGTTTATCGTTCATGAATATTGTTCTTGAACATTGTTTAAATGAACATGTTCATGAGCATTAAATAGACGAATATAAACACGCATAATTTTAAATAAATAAAAACGAACAAATATTTTGAAATTTTTAACGAACACAAACAAACTTAAAAATAAACAAATGAACATGAACAAAAGTTTGTTTATTCAAGTTCGATTCCTGTACAGTTCTTTCGATAAAAAAGAGACAAAACACCAACATAAAAATAATAACATAAAATATTACAAATTTAGAAATGAGTTAAATGAAGTCGAACTTAAACATTGAATGTTTACTCATATTTTAAATAGAATGTGAAAACCTAATTTTGCCTGAACTCTTTAAAATCTGTTATCAACCTTCAAGCACAAGTATGTGCATAAAGGAGAGGCTGTTGGGTTATTTTTCTATAGGCATAAGATTTTGGGCCTCATAAAGGATTCGGTCTCGGATTACTTAGAAGACTTGTCATGCCACTCCCCCTAGAAAGTTTTAATGAACTCCGGTGCGCGCCTTCTTTTATTTTTTTTTATGAGATGAAAAATATTAAAATTAATTTGTTTAACAAAATAAGCTATTATGAAAATGAATTAATTGCACCAAACATCTCCAATTTATAATTTTCGTTTTAATTTGGTCCTTAAACTATTAATGTTATATTAATAAAGTCATTTTGTTTCTAAAATTATTAAATTAATCGTTAAATGAAATGTCCGATTTTACATGACATAACTTAATAAAGAAAAATGAATATTAAAATTTTTGATTTCGTGGTTTTCAAGCATTTGCATAAACTATTGTTCACTCTTTGTTTTTTTTTTCCATTTTATTTTATTTTTACTTTTTAATTTTAAAAGTTATGCGGTAACATTTTAATTTTCTTTAAAATTTTTATTTTAAATTATATCATATTTAATGGTTAAACTAACGATTTCAACAATAGAAGGACCAATTTGATATAACATTGATTGTTTAAAGATGTAATTAGAATATTTTGAAATTTGAGAACCAAACAAAAACGAAAATCATAATTTAGGAATGTTTGATGAAATTAACTCTATAAAAATTAGTGAAAGTGATTACTCTTTGATAATTCATTGCTCTAGTGTTATATTTAAATTTAAATTCATATATTTTTTCATTTTTAGATCTTGATGTTGGTGATGAAGGACAAACTCTATCAACATGACAAAGGCTTCGGCCTTAGCTCAATAGAATATTACGGCACATTGACAGTAGACTTTGCCACAACTCAAGAACGACATATCTAGAGTGATTGCAAGCACCCATCAACATAAAAAAATTTATCTCAGATGGTCCAAAGCGGCGGACATAATCGACAAAAGAACCAAAGATCAACCAAATAGGAGAGGACAATAATAAAACCATCCCTCAAATAATTTGCAAAAGCGAAACTAAAAAACTTTTACAACACAAGATAAAAATCTCCAAAAGCGAAGACTTAATGAAAAACAAACAAACAAAAACAATATAAAACATAAGATAACACAGGTCTAAATCGGCTCGTGAAAGTATTTATTATTTCGAAATACTCTCAAAACAAAAACATGTTAAGAAGTCGATGAAAAGCCAGCATTTGAATATCTACAACCAACCCACTTTTCAAAAGAAACTATTGGTGGCTAATAGAGGTTCAGCAACAACAAGTACCGCCATCTATCCATCACAGCTCGTGAATACAATAAAGATACCACAAAATAGATTTAAAATTTGAAAAGAGAGAAGCCACAATGAATACCACGAAATAAAATAAAGAAAACTAAGCAAATAGCTCATAAAATTCTAATTTAATTTTAATTAGAACTTTTCATATCTATTATTTATGAGCAAAATTTTCTTCTATTAACAACACATAGCTTATTACATTCCAACTCATGCTATACTTTTATCACAAAAGTATACGTATTTAGACCACTTTCCATTAACATTATTGTTGATTTTTCTTTTTTGAGGTTCATACCATACAAGATAACATGAATGGCCACATGTTGAATTATTGGGTTTTTTTTTTTTTGTCTCAATTTAGTTGATTTTCGATTGGTGTATTGAAAATCTAATTCAATAATATTTTATTAGACCAATTAATAATACATTAGAACCTCAACTCAATCCATCGGACCACTCAATCCAAAATTGAGTCATTGAATTTTGATTGGTTTACTTTTTTTTTTTTTTTTAAGATTCATTGATTTGAATTATGATTGTTGTGACATTAACATTCAAGAAATCCCATTGGCAAAAAAGCAAGAACAAGAACCACAGAATTTGACATTATCATCAATGTATTAATACATTTCTTTTCTAATATTTTCAATAAAAAAGTTTGATTGTTTGGTTTTATTAATATACTTATAGTAAATTAAATAATTATTAAAAATTGTGATTTTTAGATTATAAAATAAATAGATTTTATTGAGATTCTATCATCATAACATATTTATTATAAGTGTTATACGAGATAATTCAAAATTTTTTAATTTAAAGTGTGACAAAATTATTTATCTGACATGGCGATATCACTCTTTAAGAGAAAACAACACCGTATTTTTTAAAAATAAAAAACCACGTTATTCTTTTAAATAATTATTTAATTTGCTATATTTTATAATAAAACCTGTTTAAGTTTATTTACTTCATTCCTATTAAAATTGATTTAAAATATAGAAAAAATAAAATTTTAAATACTTAAAACAATGATGTTAAAACTTTAATAATTAAAATTTGCTAAATCGTGCTAAAATCTTATTAGCAAGTAAATATTTCAAATTTAAATTCCATCGCATATTTTTAATTAATGTGTTTAATGATTAAGGTTATTTTCGAATGTTAACTATTAGTTTGTTTAAGTTATTGAATTGTAAAAATAGTTGTTATATGATTTTTTTTTTTGTTTATATCGTTTACACCAATTGAAAACTTTTTTTTCTCTTCTCTTCTTCAATTCGATTCTTTTTTTACATGAAATAGTTTTGAACGTCACGAATCTGCGAATAAAAATCTAAAAAACTTTCTTCTCAAATTTTCGACATTGACTGTTAGATTAACTTAAATCTAAATAATGCTCTCTTACTCATCGATAGGTACTGATCCACTATATTGATTTTCAAATCATCAATTAGAGGTTACTAATTAAACTTAAAAAAAACATAACACCAAGTAACTTAAATAAAAATTTTAAGTAACTTAAATAAAAATTTTAAGTAGTTGAATAATTATTTTATAATTTTTAAATTAAAATATAAATTTACCACTAATTTAGAGCTTACTTAAAATAGATGATGTTTTAATTTTGGATTAAATCACATTTTAATTAAAAACGTTAAAATTAAATTTCTTAAATTTTAGATAAATTGATCATGTTGAATTGATTTGAAATGAAAAAGGGACGTATGACGTATCCCCACATGCCGAATTTTATTGACCAATTTCCCACTCCAACTCACGCTACCACTTCGATCAAAGAAAAAATAAACCTCAAGCTACCACGTGTCCAATTTACAGCTCATGCTTTCATCGAATGGGTAAGAAAAAAGGCACTAACGACATAATCAGTGGACCCTTTGGTCACCGATTTATGTCTGACAGCACTCCCACATGGCTAACACGTGTCCCCAATCCCGCCCCGGTTTTTATGTACTTCCAACTTCGAGCGTCTCGACAATGTTGAAAATCTTGCAAACCGTATAGGAGAAAAGTCACATGCAATTTCTGGTTGAAAATGTGACAGTAAATCAACTAAATTTGATTGAATGGGGTGTCTATGTTGAGATTTTCCCTTCTTTTTATTAAATTATTTAAATTCTTTGATTAAATTTGGCATTTAAAAAAATACTTTGTAGCTTTTTGACTTTTTAAAATATTAACCGTTAAAATCGTCTTTTAAATTCGAATAATATATAAATTAAATTCTTTGAAATAAATATTGAGCAATGAAAATTACGAAAACTTTAAGTGTATTTGAATTATTTTTAATTAAATTAACTTATTCCTAAATGTTTCATGACTTTATTCACAAATATTAAACCATATTTTTAAGCATATTTATAAAAATATAATTGAAATATTGTGTAGATATAATTCTACATAGTAAAAATAATTATAAATTTAATTATTAATAACAAAATAAAAACATATTTTTAAATACAAAGTAAGTAAAATAAATATTAATTATTATATTGTAGATAAAATAAACACAAACAATATGAATATCATAATTATATAAAATTTCTCAAAAATAATTATATAACAACTAGATAATAAACAAACTTTTTTTCAAAAAAAAAATGAATTTTATATGATGTTTAAAGTGTTACAAGTATACTGTAATTAAAGTACAAATATATGTGAAAGTAATCATAAATATTAAATTAGTTCAGCACAAATAAAATGTCTGAATAATCACAAAATAAAATTAAATTATTACAGCATAAATGAATTGAGAACTACTACGATCTAGATTAAAGTTAACAAACTGAATTATACCTTAAATATGACAATGCATATGATAAGAGTTAAAGGCTTATGCATATAATTACACATGATGTATCAAAAATTGATGGTCAGACATGTTCAACCAACAATTTAATTATTAAAACACTAAATATAATACTTTAAGATTGTATCTGGTTATCACTTAAAAGTTTATATAATTTTATTTTAAATGATATTGTGACACGATTTTATAATGCTAACTTTTATATTTTTCAAACTTAAAGATTAATATTTACTTAATTATTAAATTTAATTGTTAAAATGAATAAAAAATATAAGTACTAAAATTCGCTTATTAGTCGAAAGGTTGAATCATATAATTTATTAATATTTTAAATTCGATAAACAAATACAAATGAAAAAAAAATCCTCGCCGGAAATAGCTTTGCCGACCGCAGTCGCCTGTGACGCTTAGCTTTGTTTAAGGGACAACACTGCCTTTTTCTCAACCTGTCAAGGATGGACCACACCAGGCCACCTGCGCGGCGCTGGTTTCTTCACATTCCGCCACGTGTGTCGAGGTCGCGCAATTTCAGGAGAGAGAAAAAAGAAAAGAACATTTGAAAGTGAAAACGTATTACATGAGGGCCCATCCCGCTAACTTTTATTAATATACACGTGTCAAATTTTCAGCATCCCTACTTGCTTCATTTCGAACAGGTCGGGGCCGCCACTTATAGGAGCTTCCCCTATACGTGTCACCCTCTCCAGTATCCAAGCAAACGTTTTTTTCCCCCAAATATATCGCGATACGCGAAATTGACTAGACATGAAATTAACGTTTCAACGGGAAGATAAAGTCCTTCTGGGTTATGCACGTGTCACGAGGGAAACAAATAGTGGTTGGTAACGGGTAGTGTTTCGGGCAACAGGGGCAGTTTCGCATGAAGCTGGCTTTACCCAGTAGAAGGCTTACAAGTTACACGAGAAATAGAACGTAACGTTACACGTTGCCATTTTTTTTTATTATACGTTTCAAATAAGTTTTGAACAAATGAAAATATACACTGTGTTGTACTTCTCGTTTCCTTTGTATTTTTTTTTTTTGTTTTGTGATGATTGAGAAATTAAGGGGGGATTTTTATTGAATAATGTTAGGCGGAGGAGATTTTCAATGACGGAGGTTTATAGGAGAATGCTGAGTGATGAAGATGAAGATACGCCGGCGAAGTGCCGGCAACGACGGCGAAGAAGGATTGAGATGAGGAGGCATGCTGCTGTCTCGGCATCGGGAGCGTTACGGAGTCTGGGCCCAACGGAGGATCCTGCGGAGAGTTCAGATTGCGGTCGTGAAGGGAAGCGGCTACATGTGCTGGAAGCCGGTGATCTGTTAGTGACTAACAGTACGCATAGTTCTTCTGGCGAGGAGGAATCTATGGCCCGGAAGTCGAGAGCGGAATTGAATAACGGGCCGGTTTACGGAACTATGTCGATTTCCGGGAGATCACGTGAGATGGAGGATGCTATTTCTGTTCGGACTGAACTCTGCCGGCCTGATATTAATCGTCGGAGACCTGTTCATTTCTTCGCTGTTTATGACGGTCATGGTGGCCCTCATGTAAAGCTTTAATGTATTAATATTTAATTTTTTAAATTAAAGAATTTTGAAAATAAAAAGAAGGTTCCAGATTAAAAAAATGGCGCTCGCTTGCTCTTTTTTGTCCATAGCAGCAGAGATGGGCAGGTTTATCGTAGGGGTAAATTTGTCAGTTTACAATCTGATTTCTGAGTATAGCTTTCTAAAATCTTTTTTTCCCTCTGCAGGTGGCAGCACTGTGCAGGGAAAAGATGCACGTGTTCATAGAGGAAGAATTGATGCGAGTGGGTTGCACGAGAGAGAGCGAGCGCGGGAGAGACGGCAGCTCACAAGAGGCTGCGGCGGCTGGGGAGGAGGAGCGTGAAAAGAGGTGGCGAAGCGCGATGAAAAGGAGCTTTGAGAGAATGGATGCGGTGGCGACAAACACGTGCGCGTGCGGGAGCGTGGGACACCATTGTGGATGCCACTCGATGGAGGTGGCCCTCGGTGGATCAACCGCCGTGGTAGCCTTGTTAACGCCGGAGCACATCGTCGTCGCCAATTGCGGTGATTCACGTGCCGTCCTCTATCGCGGCGGGAAGGCAATACCCCTAAGTTTCGATCATAAGGTTCGCTTTTTGTTTTTTTGCCATTGTCTTCTTGCTTTGATGGTGTGTGGGCAATCCCCAACATTTCGCTGACATCTGGTACTTAGAAAAATAATCAAATATTATAAACTGCCAAATAAGTTATCACTTTTGACCTTTTTTATAATCTTATTGGAATGTTATATATAATTTTAACTTTTTAAATTTGTGATTTATATTAAGAAATCTTTAGTTTATTGATTCTTTTATAAAGTTATAACTAAAAGATATTAACTAGCTGTAGTCGATAATACTAATTAATAAGATATTCTCTGAACAGGTGTCTGTCTTTTCAATTGATGAAATTCTTTATTGACATTTTTAAACATAAAACTATTGTTTTCGTATTCTTTTTTTTCTCTTCCAATAAAATGAAGTACTATTTGATCATATTTTCTACATTGGTTTCACTTTTTCAGCCTGACAGACCAGATGAACTTGCACGGATTGAAGCTGCTGGAGGTCGGGTTATCTTTGTTAATGGAGCACGAGTTGAAGGCATTCTTGCGATGTCCAGGGCAATAGGTAACCTTTTTTCTCTCTAGCTTTAACAGTTTATTTTCCTTGAAATCTATGTTATACAGATTATATCAAATTAAGCCCTAATTTAATACTATTAAAAAAAATCTAATAAAGGCTAACATTTATGGTTTAAAAAATGACATGAAATTTATTTCTTCATTTACCATTCAATTCCAAACAACAGAATCAATTTGTAGAATCATAAATGGCTTTCAAAATACTAACTCTCTTAAACAATAATCCATATTTTTGAACAGTAATTGTTAACAGTATTGAAACTTGGTCTTAGTTGATTCTTTTTAATAGTATAATGATTAAATTTATCCATTTAATCGTTTAGGGACTGACTTGATCCAGTCTCTATAATAAAAGTACCTGCCAAGTGTATTCTCCATTTATTATCATTCTGATTTATGCTTTACTCGTATTAACATTAATTGTTGGGGAAGCTATGGCTTCTATAAAAATGGGGTATTGCATTGCAATATATCTTTATGTGTTATTGGATTTCTTCCTCATCCGGGTACGTTCTATCACCATTAATTGTTGTGGAAGGCATTGCAGTATTGTTTTCTTTTGTCATGTATTTGCTTCACTTTTTCTCTGTTCTCACTGCTGGAGAGTGTCAAACTTGTTATATACCTTAAAACCAACCGAAGCATACGATATAGGTTCCATTTTCAAATAAAAGATCTTTCTAATGATCTTACAATTGTGAAGTCATTACTGGATTTGCATTCAAATTTGTTTCTGTAATGCGTTGTTGTTGAGAGTTGATGATGATAATGTCCTCGTACTTCCATAAGAAACACATTAGGTCATAGCCCTAACCATGTTGGAGGTGGCTAATTTTTCGATCCCAAAGTTCAAGGCGATTTGTTTAACACAAAAGACGAAAGCACCATTGGATTTTATTTGCCCGTGCTCTGGCATCAAATACCATGGATGCTTACTCTTTTTAACCTTTTATGATTCTGAGCAGGTGACAAATACCTAAAACCGGTTGTATCATCGGAACCTGAGATAACATTCACAAAGAGACAACCAGAAGACGAGTGCTTAATCCTTGCAAGTGATGGTTTATGGGATGTTCTATCTAGCGACTTGGCTTGCGAGGTTGCACATGAATGTCTTAAAGAAGGAAACAACAGTGTATTCAACGCAGGACGATCAAACCAAAAAGACGACGGGACTGAAGCATTATACCCTTCTCGCAGTGTACTTGCCGCTGCACTGCTTACTCGGTTGGCTCTTGGACGAAAAAGCTTGGATAACATCAGCGTCATAGTTGTTGATCTAAAGAAAAGTTGACAACAACAACCAAAACCAGAGGTAAAAACCTAGATGTTTTATATGAACCTTGCATGTAAAATGACTCATGCATGAATCATGATGGTAAAAAGAAAACATGCAGAGGTACTTGCAGTTGCTGACTTAGAATTGAATTAAATTGACTCGGATTTTATGATAAGATTATTAAATGGGGTAGATTTGAGGTGGGATTGGCACTCTATGAGAGTACCAGGACCCTATCTCCTTCCATTAAACCGCGGGCTCGGTTGACAATAATCTTTGTTCGGGTTCGGTTGACTTACGAGCCTTGATGTCTGGATGCCCGATGAGTGATTATAATTGAGCATATTTAAGCAAAAAAATAAAAAATGTTGTTCTTTTAACCTGTTTAAATAAGCTTTTAGTTTTTAATTTGTACTAAAATAAATTTTAACATAATTTTTATTTGAAATTAAATTTATTTTAAGGGATAATATGAGTTTTGGTCCTGAATTTAGCAATTAGGTCTAATTTGATACTTATATATTTTTTATTTATGTTGACACCGAACTTGACAAGTTAATTCATTTTAATCCTTGAACTTGAAAAATATAAATTGTATCACATTATCACTTGAAAATTAAAATTTTATATAAATTTTTAGTTAAAGACATGATATAATCTTAGATTGTGTTACATATAGTGTTTTAATGTAAGATTATTGAAGTCGTCAAAAATAAAACCTACTTGAAAAAGATGAATTAGTAGAAAACGACACACAAGGTTGTATCGTATTCAGAGAGATCGATGATAATTTTATTTATTTAACAAATAAGTAAAATTAAAATAAATAATGGATTTAGAATTAAAAAACTAAAATTAGAAGTAAAACAATGTAAAAATAATAAAAATATAAAAAATAAAATGAGGAAAACTCTAGAACTTAATTGATGCAAAGATGAATTTCAATATTTTTTTAATAAATCAATTATAGTTACTGATGATCACATGGTAATTAACCTAATCTCTTATTTTCTCGATAATCAAGACAGCCGTCATTAATTGCTTTTCTTATTATAAAACAATCCTACAACAATCGCTCTGGAACTTAATTTATCGTAGCCTTGAGAATGAAAGAAACACAATTCTAACTAGCAAATGCATAATTAAAATTTATTTAAGTTAGATCACATGCCCACACTATATATAATCATGCATTCGTAAGAAATATTAGAAATCAATTGATCGATTAATTATCTAATTGACAAAGTAATCATTCTAAGTTATAAAATACCAATTGAATATTTAACAAACTTGAACGATTATAATTAAACTAGAAGACACACAAATACTAAAGAACAAAGAATTATTAAGAGCAATTTAATCTCACAAGCTTATAGAATCGAATTTTGAATATTACTTCAATTAGAAAAGAGGAGTTCAATAATCCATGGGAAAATAAAACATAAATAGAATTAAATTTGAGAGCGGAGATGATTCGTCTCTTTTCTAAGATCTTATTTATAGAGTTATGGAATTTTAGTTGACTTCCAACTAAAGTTACAAACTTAATTTAGACTTAAATACTCAAAAAGTACGGAAGTAGCCTTCTATCTCAGTTTTAAAACAATAAACGAACCCACAATACACGAACAACAACATCGCAACTTGGTGAAATGGCATTGCAACACGGGGCTTGAGGTGTTGGATGTTGGGTTGGGGCACCACTTGCTATTTTGGGTCTGTTAGGATCGACCCGATTTAAGCAACGAACAAGTAAAAATAACAGAATAAATTGATAAATTGAACACACAAATTTAACATGGAAAAACTCCTCCAAAGAGGATAAAAAACCACGAGCAAAGATAATTTTACTATAATAGCAAAAGAACGAAGAGTGCAAAAGATGAATATAAAAATTAAACCCCGAAAACCCGAAAACAAAGAACCCTCAAAACGTAAATACAAAATTCTCTAAATGTGTTATGAGTTCTAATCTCTAATGGGTGTATTTTCTAAGGTTGTAAAAGAGCCTATTTATAGGCTAAATTAGCAAGTCAAATAAACTATGCTAAATATATTATACTAATAAATACTAAATTTTCTAGAAAGAAAATATATTTTTGTTTAACTTGACTTTCAAGCAATCTCTTAGAATTTGGGTCACACAACTCTAACAATCTCTACCTTAACATGAATTCTTTCAACGCCATCTTTGTCAAAGCCCGCCACGGGCCTATTTTGAATTATGCAGGGAATTAATTGAATCGAATCTGTGCTTAGAAGCTGGAAGATTACTAGCCTTTGACTTGTGCACTGTGTAACGCCCCCGTACTTGAGACCGTTGCTAGAGTCGAGCACGAGGTGTTAACGAACTTAATTCATTAATTAAACAGTTCAAACAATTTATTTTTAAAATTTCTAGACAAGCTGGCTAACTGCGTCACAGTCGCTTAAAAATTCATATCTCGAGTTCCAAAACTCGAAATTAAGATCCGTAAATTTTTCCTGAAACTAGACTCATATATCTATCTATTAATTTTTTTCTAGAATTTTTGACTTAGCCAATTAGTACAGTTTATTCATTAAAGTTTCCCTGTTTCAGTGTTTGTCTACTCTGACCTCTGTTTACTACGAATCAATTTTCTCTCTGTACAGAATTCAAAGAGCTATGCCGTTTATTTATCTTAAAAATAGACTCAATAAGGAATCTATAAAAGTAAATTATAACTCCTAATTATTTTTTCACAATTTTTAGTTAGTTTCTCAAATAGGAACAGGGATCTCGAAGTCATTCAGACTCTGTCTCACAACAATTTAAATATCTCATAACATAAAATTCAATTGCATGTACCATTTCCTTTATGTGAAACTAGACTCATTGAGATTTAATCTCATATTTTATTCAACCCCTAACTCAATTTCCACAATTTATGGTGAATTTCCAAAGTTGCATCACTGTCGTAACCCAAAACTGTGAAGGCTAAATTTACTCAATCACAACTATTATTCACTAAATCCATACAATATCATTTCATCCATCATGGAAAGAACACATAATTTTGCTTCATAGGCATAGATCCATAATCTCAATGTCCTCATCATGTCATTTTCATAATATTCACCAGTACTATATACATCATATATCAAGGCATCACACATAAGTTTAGTGTACATACCTGTACAGCTTGTAATTTAACTTAAAAACATACTCACCAATGGCTTGTCTCATTGGGACCATTATCGAATACTCCGTCAAATTACTCGTTGAACACTCGGAATATAATCGGATTCACGGAATGCATGCACATAAGTGCCATGCCCACAGCTAGACAAACTCAATAGCCTGTGGAATATATGTGTAGCCAAGCTACCATGTAACCCACCCATAAGTGAACTCGGACTCAACTCAACGAGCTCGGGTGTTCGCATCCATAAGTGAACTCGTACTCAACTCAACGAGTTCGGAACTCAAATATCCTAGTGACATGTAATCTGTATCCTAATCTATTCCTAAGGTTCAAACGAGATTTTTTCTCGATCATATGCCTTTGCCATCTTTCTCGTGATGTCAATATCGATACTCCGGTGGCAACTCATATTTTTCAAGTATTCCACATAATTTGTATAATAATTCAACAATAATTATAACATGCAACAATTCGTAAATAATAATCATCATACCATTATAAATACATCAACAACATATAATAATGTTACATCATTTACATAATATCAAATTATTCACATATATGTATACTTACTATTCATATAATATCATAACATTAACATTAAAATACACATTGCATTATTAAAATCATATGAACTTACCTTGTATGCGAAAATGGTCATTTTTACCATTTTGTCCAAAACTTGGTATTTTGCCGATTTTAGCCCGAATTTCGATTTTCCTTGCTTATTAAGCTTGGAAGCTTGGCCAAACCCTAACCATGGCTGCTCTTGGTACATTCTGCTGGAGCAAGAAGAAAGGGACACATTTGGGGTTTAAAATTTGTCTTTTAATTCATTTTACTCCTAAATGACCAAAATGCCCTTTTTACTATTCTTTAAAATTTTACCCAAACAAGGTCATTTTTGTCCAAAAAAGTTATACAATGGTTTAATTATCATTTAAGGACCTCCTATGTAAAATTTCACGACAATTAGACACCTCTAACATATAAAAAATTAACTTTTGTACTTTTTACAATTTAGTCTATTTTACGAAATTGAGTGCCCAAACATCAAAATTTTCGAACGAAATTTTCACAAAATCATTTCGTGAAATCGTAGACCATAAAAATATAATAAAAATGAAATTTTCCTTATCGAATTTGTGGTCCCGAAACCAATGTTCCGACTAAGCCCAAAATGGGATATTACACACTGCCAAATCAAAACTAACCCGGGTCTGATTTTCACAAGCATAATGCCCTAACTTTTCAAAACCTGTATCCAAAAGATAACCTCTCTTCAACGAAACGATCATATATTTTTCCCTCCTATTACCAAGTTGCCTTCGCTCCAGATGAATTGACTTCGACTCCGTAACAAACGAGGGATGTCCGATTTCACATGTCACTGTAGATCCTTCTAGAATATAAAGACTGGCAGTTCTTTTATCTTGTAACAAAACGAGAGCTCCACAAGATACTTTAATACCGCTCGACTCGATGTTGATTCTGCATCCTTTCAAGTCTAAAATACTCAAAGAGATGAGATTCATTCGTAAATCAGGTACATACTTGACATCTGAAAGTGTCCTAATCGTCTTAATACCAATTACCTTATTGGATGAATCGTTTCCTATGCACACAACTCCACCTTCAACTGAACTGTATGTGGAAAACCATTCTCTATTAGGACACATGTGGAAAGAACATCACGAATCTAAGATCCACTCGGACGTGAGCTTAGAGTTATCACTCGTTGACACTAACAAGAAATCATCACCATCTTCATCGGCTAAATTAGCACCAGCTACATCTTCTTCGTTACTCTCAGCAGCTCTTTTATTTCGCAGTTTATAACAATCTGCTTTAACGTGACTTAACTTTTTACAATAGCGACACCTTTTGTCTCGTTTCTTTGATGCTACCAAAACGGAAGCTTGCTTATCTGCCTTGCTATCCAAACCAAACTCATTGTCGAGTTTGTCTCTATTAAACAAATGACCCTTCAAATCTTCAAATGAGAGTTTGTCTCTACCATAAATCAATGTCTCCCTGAAAGACTTGTATAAAGGGGGTAAAGAGCACAATAATAGCATAGCCTGATCTTCATCGTCAATATGAACCTCAACATTCTTTAAATCATTTAAAAGAGTAATGAATTGACTGATGTGATCTCTAAAAAGCTCACATTCGTTCATGCGAAACGTAAATAGACGTTGTTTCAACACTAAATGGTTAGCCAGAGACTTAGTCACATAAAGAGTTTCTAACCTTTTCCACAATATGGATGAGGTCTTCTCCATCAATACCTCCTGCAACACTGTATTCGTGAGGCACAACTAGATTATAGACAAAGCCTTTTTATCAAGCTCTTCCCATTCTGTTTGATTTAGATTCTTAGGCTTTTTCCCGGTAACAACCTTTTTCAAGCCTGTTTGAACTAGAATTGCCATCATCCGAACTTATCATAGATTGAAATTTGTCTCACCATCGAACTTATTAATTTCAAACATTGTTGTTGTCATCTCTGAATGGGCTGATTTATAAAAAATTAAACTAGCTCTGATACCACTTGTTAGGATTGACTCGATTTAAGTAACAAACAAGTAAAAATAACAGAATAAATTGAGAAATTGAACACACAAATTTAACGTGGAAAAACTCCTCCAAAGAGGATAAAAAATCACGGGTAAAGATAATTTTATTATAATGGAAAAAGAACGAAGAGTACAAAAGATGGAGAAAAAAACTAAACACCGAAAACCCGAAAACAAAGAACCCTCAAAACGTAAACACAAAATTCTCTAAATGTGTTATGAGTTCTAATCTCTAATGGGTGTATTTTCTAAGGTTGTAAAAGAGCCTATTTATAGGCTAAATTAGCAAGTCAAATAAACTATGCTAATAAATACTAAATCTTCTAGAAAGAAAATATATTTTTATTTAACTTGACTTGCAAGCAATCTCTTAGAATTTGGATCACACAACTCTAACAGGGTCAGCACCACGGCGCTGGGTTGTGAAGCCGTAGCCTGCTCATCTTTGTTTAAGTCTTATTTGAAAATGCTCCTTATATCCTTTATGACTCGCGACATTATATTCTAAGCTTGTATGCACTGAATTTAAGTTACAGAAACATGCGAAACAATCACTCGTAGCTAACTAACATAAAATCAAGTAAAAATAGAGAAAAGTAGCAAAGCATGCATAAACAACACTAAATGCATAAATGGAGATAAAATACAATATTTCTATCATGGAACAATAAAAAGTAAAGTAAGAAGGGTTCGAAATATATGATATATGTGTACTTATCACTTAGCAATTGGATCAGTTAGTTGTAACAGTCAAATTATTGGTTTCTAATTCAATCAACTTGATTGGTTCAATTGCTATACAACAAGAATTAAAAAAGTCAACTTGATTGGTTCAAATTACTATACAACAAGAATTAAAAAAATAATTAAAAATTTATTAAACTAGTTCAAGTATTGACTTTTGTCACAATTTTTTATGTTCAATTTTCAATTCAATTAGTTCAACTATTTTGTTTGGGTCAATATATTGATCCATTCTCGGTTCAATCGATCTAACTGATTAAATCCAATAATATTTTAATAACACTAGTCACAGCATAAAATTTAATTAATGGACTAATAAAATTTTTTTGATTCAATTGACAATTTTTTTAAAAATTATGTTGCAAACAAATTTACTTATTAGTTAAATTACCCAAATATTGATGGAAGATGAGATATGTATACCAAGTCAAGTTACAATTTGAATGGAAATTTTTGAATTCTGGTCATTTAAGTCTCAACAAACCTTATGTTGATGACTTACATATTCAAATTTATAAAAGATTTATTAATGTAGAATAATTGACATTCAGCTTCATCTTTGGGTAGAAGTGATCACAAATTACAGCTAAAAAAAAATTCAAATTTTGTGACAACATTAATTGGTGATCTTCTCTTTATAGCAATTAGCCCCGGTGACAAGTGTCGTTGCCAAAATATGTCGAAAGGGATGTGATGAAAGGTGGTGTATCTTCCAAATGTGATGATCCTACAAAAATGGGAACTGCCATAAATAAGTTCAGTGATAGTTCCTTTTTATAAGGTGATGGCCCCCCTTTGATATCGTGGTGGTTTTGCATATACTGTCTAAATCGTTTCAAATATGGAACCCAAAACAAGTCTATGTCATATCCAACAGTAGTTCATTTGATGTTCTTTTACTCTCTTTTTTATACAATAAAATCTTTAAACTCACACGCGTATTTATTTAAATTAACATAGACAACCTACGGATCAATTTCACAATCTTAAAAATATGGTGAACACTTTTGATCAATAGATCAAATGTTGGGGTTCGATAGCTGCAGGTTTATGACAAGTTATGTCAATGGTACTTTGGTATTATTGGTAAATGCCTTAGGTTCGACTCCTCTCTTATGTAAACCACTATATTTATTTTAAATAAAAGTATAATATAAGTCTGTATACTCTATACTAATCTAGAGCTTAGTCTCTCTATTTTTCAGAATTTAAAGTTCAAGTTCAAATGTTAATATTGTTAATTTTTGGTATGACATTTTTTCAGATTTAAAAAAATATAAAACTTATAACATATTTCAACCTTTATTCTAACTTAAATTTGATCTTATATAAATAATTTCTAAAACTATTTTAATTTTGTTTCAAATATATTTTGAATATTAATCCCATTATACTCATTCGGATTAGAGGTGTTTATCAGTTAGGTCGGGTACAACCAACATCTTAGACCTATTTGTTAGGCTTGAGCCCAACCCGACAAATAAGCTTACAATTTTACCTAAGTTTGGTCCGACCTGCTGATGCGGTCGTTGAGAGCACCAAAAATATCCTATTCCCTGTAAAATAACGAAAGATAAATAGTAAAGGGAAGTAGGGTCGAATCCTCAGGGACCGGATTATATGAATGCTTGTTTCTCGAAATCCTAGGCAGAATCGTGCCCAAGAAAACCTACGTTCCTGGAAAAAATAAAAAAAAACAGAATTTAAGAATTGATTTTGGAAGGAAAAAATAAAATAAAAACAGAATTTAAAATTTACTGAAATTATGATTACGAAAATAATAAAAATAATAAGAGTTTTAAGAGAAAAGAAATTCTTATGGGAAAGTTCCAGCCTCCGATTGTCTCATTCCACCTTGGGCTCAATCCCTGGCTTTTGGATGATCCTTCTCGACTCAAGTAAGCCAGTTATAGCGGAAGAGGATGCCTACGACCACCAGCTCCAAAGATTAGACTTACGATTTTTAGGGAACCTTACTCTAGCCAGTAATCTATGCTAGATCAATGCTTCTCAATGGCGAATCCCACACCATTTTGTCTCTTTGGCTCGCCAACCTCTGACGCAGTAAGTTAACAAACCGACTATGCAATCTTTCCAAAACATACAAAGCGGCCGCCTTTGCATATACTGAAAAGCTTACTTCTTAAGGGCCATGGACGGAAGCGTAAGCCCGAAGTGCGGAGAAACGATGAATACTTGGTGAGAAGGCTAAGTACGGATTCTAAACCTTAAGAACCCTTTTTAGGGAAATATTGACAACTTTTAGCTAGAAGGGTTTTTAGTGGCTCATGATAATGGTGGAGAATAAAATAAATATAAAAATGGAAAAGGGAATTTTATTGAAAGAAAATATGAAGAAACAAAAGCCTAGACTTTCAGGGAGAGAGTGTTTACAGAAAAATATGCCCCCAAATAGAGTCACTTCACCCCCTATTTATAGTGCTAGGGAGATAGTCTAATTGAACTTAAATTCTAAAAAGATAAATACATTTAATTAAAGATAAACAAAGATAATTAAAATAAAATCCTAAATTTAAATAATCCTAATAATTATCTTAATATTAATTATCCTAATAAAATAAAATAAAATAGAGTCTTCCAAAATAAAATCTCTTCTATTTACTTTTAAGTCCTTGTGCCTTCCATGTTCGCACTTTTGGCACCATATTTGTCCCACGTTGCATATTGGCCCATTTGATCTTCAAATTGACGTTTTTTCCCTTGAATTTACTTTTCGCCTCCAATTTAGTCCCTAAAAGATAAAAAGACATAAATAGCTCAAATTAGTAGGCTCAAGCTCAAAATAAACACATGATTAATATATAAAAACACGTCATTTTAGAGTATTATCAAATTCCCCCTACTTAGCCCATGCTTGCCCTCAAGTATGGTTTCTATCGACTGTGGAAGCTAGATTCTGCCATAAAAAAAATATCACTCCTAAGTTTCATAAAAATTAGTTAAAAATGCATATAAAAAATAAAGAGACCTCTAAGCTTGCTTTAAGTAAAACAGAAAAAGTATTCCAATTAATTCACACAAAAATTAAGATCGACTTGAGTTATGCTATTTAGGTAAATTACCAAACCTACTAAGACACCTTAATTATTTCCTCCTTTAGTCCCCGAAGTGCAACTTTATTAGTACTTATTTTTTTCTTCTTCTTTTTTCTTATTCTTTTTTTGATTTTTTTATTTATTTACTTAGGAATATATTAAACCTTTTAACGCGAAGAGAGATGACAACCCAAGCACCCCACCCCGGTTACTCAGCCCAACATACTCCTAAAATTATTTATTTTCGGTTAGCGGAGATTTACCCAACACGTCACACAACCTCTTGACACAAAGTAGAATGACAACCCAAGCACCCTACCCCGGTTACTAAGTCAGTCACGATTTGAGCCATACTCATAACCTCGGCTAGCGGAGTTTTACTTGTCACGTCACACAACCTTTTGACGCGAAGTAGAATGACAACCCAAGCACCCTACCCTGGTTACTCAGTCAGTCACGATCTAAGCTGTACTCATAACCATGAAAAGCTTTTATTAAAAATTAAACGATATTTAAAATTCTTAAGAACTCAAGAAAGAAAAATTTAAGTGTCAAAAATAAGTTTCAATAATCACCTAATAGCCATGAACATTAATTAATCATGAATCATTTTAAGTGTTCACTTTATATTAAACTTGTTCAATTTTATGAAAAGTAAGATAGAATTAACCCTATTAATCACAATTATTTTTAGCCTAATAAAAACAAAATAGTAGAGATGGCATCAATTATGAGAAAAATCATAGCTTCCTTAGAATGTAAGAATCGTGCTTGTAGGTCAAACAGTAGGCAATTCATGGTAAAATATTGGGCATGAAAAGAGGCAAGATATTCTAAAAAAAACAGAAAGCCAGCAACAATAGCAACAACCAAACCAGCAGCAATAACAAAAATTCAGCAGTTAAAACAAAATAAATAACTTCCTCCTCCCTACTTAAAACACATAGTCCTCGATTGAAAGTAAAAGGAAAACAAATAGGTAGAGAAAAAAATTTAGAAAAACTCCCCATGTAGTTACCGTCGGTTGGCGCACACGGTGGAGAAGAAGATGGCGAAGCGGCAAGAGGTGGAGACGGGGTGGGTGACGCGTGCAACGGCGGTTCAGCTTCGGGTTCCCACCATGGTGGCTGAGAAATCGGTGGTGGGTGGTGGAGAAGAGAAGAGTCGGCGGTTATGGAGAAATTTGGGGAAAAAATGTAAGGTTTGGGGGTTTTATTTGCTGAAAAGAGATGTTTGGCTGCAGGTTTTGGGGATTTTAGGGCTGGAATATGACTGTTTGGCTGTAGAGATATGGCATTCTGGGCTGGAATAGAACTGTTTGGCAGCAGTGATATGGCATTTTGGGCTGGAATAGAACTGTTTCGTACCATGGATAGGGTTGTTTTGGTGCACACTTTCTGTCTCTTTTTTTTTTTCTTCGTATTTTCGCTCAATTTCACCTAGATGGAAGAAGAGAAATTTATTAATATTTAACTAAAATAAAATAAAATAATAAATAATAAAAGAAAATAAAGAAAAATAATAAATAATAAATAAAAATAAAAAGAAAGATTGGGTTGCCTCCTAACAAGCGCTTGTTTAACGTCGCTAGCTTGACGCCTCAACTAGAATTGGAATTGTTCCAAATGAATTCTTTCATTTGTATAGGCTTGGAAATTCTCATTTTCTATCACATCCACCATATTTGGGCTCAATTGTTCTTGCGCCTCTTTATTTGGTTTGGTATTTTCCTCCAAGGTGTTGATCCCTTTTAAGTCGGCAATGGTCTCATCATTCTCTAAAAATGTGCATTTGAGATGTTCGGGAAGTGGTTTTAACTTCAGATCTGGTGTTTGCATAATAGGAGGTAGAAGTTTAGTATTCATGGGAGCTAATAATTTATTAACAGATTCAAAATCATCAAACATCATTTTAGGTTTATCTCCATAAGATGACTCAAAAGTTTTTTCTACTGATTAGTTAATTATGTCGACACGATTTACGTTCAAGACTTCACTTGGGTGACTAATAGTGCCATAAACGTTAAACTTCACGATCTCCTCGTCAAAGTCCATCGTGAGGGTTCCGCTTCGTACATCAATCTTAGTATTCGCAGTACTAAGGAAAGGTCGCCCCAACAAGATGTCTGAAGACCCAAGAGTGTTATCCTCCTCCATTTTTATCACATAAAAATCTGCAGGGAGGATAAGCCCATTGACTTTGACTAATACGTCCTCGAGGACCCTTCGGGATGCACAATAGACCTGTCTGCCAATTGAATGGTAACACCTGTCTTTGTTAAAAAACCTGCGTTAAGTGATTCATAAATATAGCCTTCTTAATTCCCAAATGGCCAATTTTGCAGGGAATAGCAAACATACCCCTATCTTTGCATTTAACCGGCATTTTCCACTGTAGAACTGCGGAAACATTCTCACCAACACTTACCTTTTCATTACCTGTTAGTTTTCGTTTGTTGGTGCAAAGTTCTTTGAGGAACTTGGTATACCGCAAAATCTGTCTAATGGCATCTAATAGTGGTAAGTTGATCTCAACATTCCTGAATGTTTCGATGATCTCCTTATCTTCCTTACTTTTTTGACACTGATTTAATCGTCTTAGGAATGGAGGTTGGATTTTTGGTAGTGGGGGTTTCGCTTGGATTTGTTCGTCATTTTCTAGAGTTTCCTGGGTAATTTCTTGACCAAGATTCTTGCCAGGAGCTGGTTCCAGGACTTTTCTGTTTCGTAACGTTACTGCATTCGCATTCTGTCTCGGGTTTGGTTCTGTTTGTGATGGTAGTTTCCCTTGAGAGTTTAATTTCTCAATTGATGTGGTCAACTCCCTTAAGGATGCTTCGGTTTTCTGCTGAAAACCCTTTATTTCTCTTTGGATATTGAGAGTTTGCTGTTGAAAATCAAGGACATTAGTTACTAATTTATTGACCAAAGTTTCTAGAGAATTACCTGAATCTTGCGACTATTGTGGGGCCCGATTTTAGTATGGCTGGTTATATCGTGGATTAGCCCCATAACTAAAATTAGGGTGGTCCCTCCATCCTGGGTTGTAAGTATTGGTGTAAGGGTCGTATCGTCTTTGTGGTGGCCCAAGAAAATTTCCCACAACATCTAAATGGGCCATAGAATCGTCACACAGACTAGGGCACGCATCAGTTGTATGTTCAGGTGTAGCACATATTCCACATACTCGGGCAGGTTTCGATATTTCTGTAATAAGGGAATTCACAATATTAGTAAGTCTATCAAGTCTATCCTCAACGTAGAATTACTTAGCTGGTGAACCCTTCTAGGGGGTTCAGGATTGGCTCGAAATTGCTGGGAATTCGCAGTCATTGTGGATATTAAGTCTCTTGCTTGTTGTGGAGTCATGTTGACTAACGCTCCTCCACTCGTGGCATTTACCATATTCATCTCCATGGGTTTCAAGCCTTCATAAAAGTACTGGAGTAAAGACTGTTCCATTATACTGTGTTGTGGGCAACTTGCACACAATTTCTTAAATCGCTCCCAATAATAGTATAGAGTCTTTGCGTCTTTTTGCCTTATGCCCACAATTTCTCTTCTTAACTCAGTCGCTCGTGATGCAGGGAAAAACCTGTTAAGAAATAAACGAGATAGATCACCCCAAGTTGTAATGGATCCAGGAGGTAAATAAAATAACCATTCCCTTGCTGAATCTGCTAGGGAAAAAGGGAAAGCGCGCAATTTAATTTGATCCTCAGTTACCCCCTAAGGTTTCATACTCAAACAAACCATATGGATTTTAAATGCTTATGGGGGTTTTCATTTTGTAACCCACGGAAAGTTGGCAGTAACTGAATCAAGCTTGACTTTAATTCAAAATCAGTATCCATAGTAGGATACGCGATACATAGTGGCGGTTGTTCTGTCGGTGCTTCGGCCAGTTGCCGAATTATCTGATCCATCTGTTGCTGCGCTAAATTAGGGTTTTCGTCAACCCTAGCGTCAAGGACCCTAGACTCTACTTCGTCGTTGATTCTAATTTCTGGCGGTGGATTGCTTTGAGTTCCAACCACCCTTGACTGCTTTTTCCTTAGTTTTGTTTCCTTACGATTAGCTTTTGCAGTCTTTTTGATTTTTGAGTCGAATGCAAGAGTATCTGGAGCAGATCTGGTCATAGAAAACAAAGAAAAACAAGATTAGTATGTTGTCGGTCCCCGGCAACGGTGCCAAAATTTGATGCGGTCGTTGAGAGCACTAAAAATATCCTATTCCCTGTAAGATAACGAAAGAGAAATAGTAAATGGGAAGTAGGGTCGAATCCTCAGGGACCGGATTATACGGATGGTTGTTTCTCGAAATCCTAGGCAGAATCGTGCCCAAGAAAACCTGCGTTCCTGGAAAAAATAAAAAAACAGAATTTAAGAATTGATTTTGGAAGCAAAAAATAAAATAAAAATAGAATTTAAAATTTACTGAAATTATGATTACGAAAATAATAAAAATAATAAAAAGAGTTCTAAGAGAAAAGAAATTTTTATGGGAAAGTTCCAGCCTTCGGTTGTCTCATTCCGCCTTGGGCTCAATCCTTGGCTTTTGGATGATCCTTCTCGACTCAAGTAAGCCAGTTATAACGGAAGAGGACGCTTACTACCACCAGCTCCAAAGATTAGACTTACGATTTTTAGGGAACCTGACTCTAGCCAGTAATCTATACTAGATCAACGCTTTTCAATGGCGAATCCCACGCCATTTTGTCTCTTTGGCTCGCCAACCTCTGATGCAGTAAGTTAACGAACCGACTATGCAATCCTTCCAAAACATACAAAGCGGCTGCCTTTGCATATACTGAAAAGCTTACTTCTTAAGGGCCATGGATGGAAGCGTCAGCTCGGAGTGCGGAGAAACGATGAATACTTGGTGAGAAGGCTAAGTACGGATTCTAGGCCTCAAGAACCCTTTTTGGGGAAATATTGACAACTTTTAGTTAGAAGGGTTTTTAGTGGCTCATGATAATGGTGGAGAAGAAAATAAATATAAAAATGGAAAAAGAGAATTTTATTAAAAGAAAATATGAAGAAACAAAAGCCTAGACTTTCAGGGAGAGAGTGTTTACAGAAAAATATGCCCCCAAATAGAGTCACTTCACCCCCTATTTATAGTGCTAGGGAGATAGTCTAATTGAACTTAAATTCTAAAAAAATAAATACATTTAATTAAAGATAAACAAAGATAATTAAAATAAAATCTTAAATTTGAATAATCCTAATAATTATCTTAATATTAATTATCCTAATAAAATAAAATAAAATAGAGTCTTCCAAAATAAAATCTCTTCTATTTGCTTTTAAGTCCTTGTGCCTTCCATGTTCGCACTTTTGGCACCATATTTGTCCCACGTTGCATATTGGCCCATTTGATCTCCAAATTGACGCTTTTTCCCTTGGATTTACTTTTCGCCTCCAATTTAGTCCCTAAAAGATAAAAAGACATAAATAGCTCAAATTAGTAGGCTCAAGCTCAAAATAAACACATGATTAATATATAAAACACGTCATTTTAAAGTATTATCACTCATCTGTATTAATTTTTTATATAAATTTAAAAATACTAAAAAAATTAAAATAAAAATTTCCTAACAAATTGAAAATAAATTTTAAAATGCGATACTTAAATAACATTAAGATAAGTACAACTTAACAAGCAAATGTCTCAAAATAGTAACAAAATTAATGATAAAATAAGAGTTATGCAATATCTAAACAATAACAATAAAATAGTAGTAATACAATAGTAAAACTATAAAAAATAGTGAGAAAACAATATGAAAATAACAATAAAATAGTGAGAAAATAACATAATAGGCCGGATCATTTTCTAAATATTTTCCAACAAATTAAAAATAAATTTTTAAAATGCGTATACTTAAATAACATTAAGATAAGTACAACTTAACAAGCAAATGTCTCTAAAATAGTAACAAAATTAATGATAAAATAAGAGTTATACAATATATAAATAATAACAATAAAATAGTAAGAACATAATAATAAAACTATAACAAAATAGTGAGGAAATAATAAAAAATGACAATAAAATAGTGAAAAATAACATAATAGACCGAATCATTTTTAAACATACTTTTTATTATTTAAATTTATTTTAAATTTATATTTTACCCGAAACTCTTTAATTCTGATATATGGTAGTAATAATTGTACTTCTACCGTTATGGGTTCAAATAACCATTTAATACCACAATTGGTGCATGACATAGCATGTGAAAGCAGTTGGTTGGGGGGTGGGTGGGTCGGTCACCCACGTGCAATTTCATATATATATATATTTACTTTGACTTCACTATCCTCTCGATGTTTTTCTTCTTCTTTTCGATTGTTTTTAATGGATTGGATTCACTTTCCAGAATTGTGTTCTGTCTAATACGTGTATACGAAAATCAATGTCATCAGACAGACAGTCCGCACGTGAGACGTGACAATTTACCATTTCTTTTTTTTTATTTCAATTTTTAAAATTAAATACAAATGAGATATACATGTTTCTAGTTTTAAAAAATTAAATTTGATCTCGAGTTAATCAATTAAAATATTAAAATATTTATTAATTAAGTTTTAATTTTTAATTTACAAAAAGAATTAAACATAAATAATCAAATTTAAACTCATTTTAGAAAATTCATCTAAAATTTTGAAGTATTAATAATGAAAAATTATATTATTTTTGTTTCATGAAACAATTTTAAAATTTAGGATCAGTATCTTATCTGTCTCTTTAATATAGTTATAAAATGTAAATAATTAATAATTGAACTTGTTGAGTACATTAAAAATTAAAAATAATAATAACTCTTAAATTTTATTAATAATATTTAAGTGAAGTTTATATACTTTAATTCTATACCATTAGTATAACTAGTTTTTAATTTAATTTAATTTAATGAAACGGTCCAATTTGATTATGTGAGTAAAAATTAGAAAATCTTATACCAAGGGAATATATTCATGTAGCCAAAGGAGGAAAAGACATTTGACAGCAGCCACTTTGGACTTTTGAAAAGAAAATGCAAATTAATGTACCAAATATATGAATTGCATTAGGTTTTAATTTTTAATGAATAAAATAGTAATATTCCTTTTACCCATCAAATTCAAATTTTGAAAATATAAAAGAAAAGTAAAAAAGTCAAATTAAATAAGTAATAAGAAATAAAAATGGTTCAAGCTTTGAAAATTGGGAAGAAACAAACAAGAAATTGATACCTAATGCACTTATTTTTATAACAAACTAGATTTAATTTCAGAGACAAAATTATTTTTTGAGAATTGAATTATAATTTATTGAATAAATCAAAATATAATTTTATAATTATATTAACTACAAATTTTTAAAGTATTAAATAATAATTTTATTTTAAGAATTAAAATTGAGTTATAAATTTTGATGGTTCAAAATATAATTTTATTATTATATAGATTTAATTTTTTAAAAGTACCCATTTAATTTGTTGTAAATTTTTTGTATAAATTAAATGCTTTGAGAAATTTTTTTAATGGTTAGTTAAATTAAAATTGATTTCTATTTTTTTGCACTTGCATTAATTCGCCCAATTGTACTTCCTTTTAATATGCCAAGTTACATTTTTTTCAAAAATGGGAAAATTGTGATTGTTCTCATGTTATAATTTTGGTGCATTAATTGACAAAAAAATCAAATTTTATTGCTCATAATCTTATTTATTAGGAAATAACTTAAGCTGTTAAAATTATTTTTTTTCATATCAAATCTAAAAGCTACTTAAAAAAATAAATTAAACAAAAAGGAAAGATTTCAATTTAAAGTTCTAGCTTTGTACGTAGCTTGGCTGGGATTATTTTGGAGGGAATAGCACTGTCTTTTATACCTTATCTTTTAACTTAAAAATTTTCGATATTCGATAGTTATATTGGATATTGTCTGATTTTATGAGCCAACATCTTTGATTAAAGAGGAATTACTTTGTACGTTAAGACATTCGCAAGTTCAATCCCATACAAATTTAAACCATTTAAATTACGTACTTGACATGGATAAAACGTAGTTATATTAACTTAGATTAAAATTAAAATCAAATTATACGAAATCCTAAAAAAAATTAGACTTAAAATATTATTTAAATGATAATTAACTCCTTACTGATCGGAAATCATATATTTTAATAGATTTTATTAAAAAAAAAAAAACAAATGATATAGCTGCTCTATGAACTCAAGGGGTGAAAGTAGGCAAAGGTCAAAGTAGATGACTACAATTTTACAACTCAAAAAGAGAGGAGCTGATGTTCCTTTTGGAGCTCTAATCATCCCCCTTTTTCTTCTTGTCTGTTCATTTTCATTACAGGAAACCAAAACAAGTGGAAAAATCATTACATTCAGATACTAAAACAACCCCACTTTTTTCCCCTTTTATCCTCGTAAAATCACCCTCTTCTTTGGGTTTTTTTTTTTTTTTAATTTTGTTGTTGTTGTTGTTATAGAATGGGAAGGTCGATCCCTCCGTTGCCGGCGCCGCCGTTGCAGCAACCGCCTTTGATATACCACCAGAGTCTTTTGCCTGCACGACTCATTTTCCCACCTGTCGCAGCTGTTTCCGCTTCCTTTTCAATCTTATTGGTTCTGTCTTTGTGTCTTCGTAAAATCCGACGGCAACGTACTAATCCCGCCGACTCTAAACCGCCGCATCGGTACTCTTATTCCGTCCTCCGTCGTGCCACCTCGTCGTTTTCAGACTCTCGCCGCCTTGGTCAAGGGGGATTTGGCTCTGTCTACCGTGCTAATATTAACAACAGTAACGGCAATCGAACCGTCGCCGTTAAGGTGATGGACGCCGGTTCGCTCCAAGGGGAACGTGAGTTCCAAAACGAGCTCTTCTTCGCTTCTAAACTCGACTCTTCCCTGGTCGTGTCGGTCCACGGCTTCTCTTACGACCGCAAACGACGCCGGATGCTCCTGGTGTACGAGCTCATGCCTAACGGCAACTTGCAAGACGCGTTGCTTCATCGGAAATGCCCTGAATTAATGAACTGGAAACAGAGGTTTTCGATCGCCGTTGATATCGCCAAGGGACTTGATTACCTTCACGGATTGGACCCTCCGATCATTCACGGCGATATTAAGCCGAGTAACATTTTGTTGGATCAGAATTTCTCGGCCAAAATTGCGGATTTTGGATTAGCACGTTTGAAATCGGAGGAAATTAAAGTGGAAATAGCAGAGGATTATGGATCGGTAGCAGAAACAGAGAGTATAGCTACCGGAATCGAGGAGTTCAATTTTCCGGTTGATCAATCGCCGGTTTCGGTTACTGGGTCTCCGCTGAATGCGGAGGTTGTTATGGCCGTAGTTTCACCCGAGCCGGTTGCGGCCTCCCCTGATATAGGAAGTGTTTCGGAGGGGATTTTCGATAAGGCGAGTGTCGAGAGCGGTATAGAATTGACGAATGCCGGGAAGCACAATGATGCGGCGGCAGCGGAGGAGAGTGATGAAGTGAAAGATTATGTGATGGAATGGATTGGGACTGAGATCAAGGAGAGACCGACTAGTGATTGGATCGCTTCAGTAGCGGCTTCTTCGAGTAGTAAAACGAATGCGAAATTGGAGAAGAAGAAGAATAAGAGTAAGAGACGATTAGAATGGTGGGTGTCGATGGAGGAGGACAAGGAAAAGAACGTAAAGAAAGAGAAGCGAAGGCCGGCGAGGGAATGGTGGAAAGAAGAGTATTGTGAAGAGCTCGCGAAAAAAAAGAAGAAGAAGAAGAAGAAAAAGAGACAAGGGACGTACAATAGCGATGATGCGGAGAATTGGTGGCCAGTTGACGACGAATTGTACACGGAAAAGAGGAAAAGGAGTAAACGAAGTAGGAGTAAAGGGAGTGTTGGCAGTGTGGATTGGTTATGGGAAGGACTTAGCGGCGAATTACGAAGAGCTTGGCACGATTCATTCAGTGGGGAAATACCGAAGAGTGGTGGTGCTAGTAGTACACCGAGTATGCGAGGAACTGTTTGCTATGTCGCACCCGAATACGGTGGCGGTGGGGACGTATCGGAGAAGTGCGATGTTTATAGCTTCGGTGTTCTGCTTTTGGTTTTGATAGCGGGTCGGCGACCATTGCAGGTCACCGAGTCACCGTTATCCGAGTTTCAACGTGCGAATTTGATTTCTTGGGCTCGACGTCTCGCCCGAACCGGGAAACTTATCGATTTGGTAGACCAAAATGTACAGTTTTTGAATAGGGAGCAAGCTCTTTTGTGTACCACAGTTGCTTTGCTTTGTTTGCAAAAATTACCGGCTCGTCGACCTTCCATAAAGGAAGTTGTCAGCATGCTCACCGGTGAGGCGGAGCCGCCTCAGTTACCGACGGAATTTTCCCCTTCACCTCCGTCACGGTATCCATTCAAGTCTCGTAAGAAGGTCCGGTGAGGCATTTTCACAGTAGTTTATTGCTTTTAGCATCATTGTAAATAAAACAGTCATTTTTTATTCTCTTTTTTTTTTATTGGCATTTAAAATTCAATGGTTTACAAGTCACTTGCATTTTTCTTGATGTTACTAATATGGCCTACAAATTCATTTTGATAATTATATGACAACATATTTGCACTTTTTGTCAATTTCATCCTCACATCAACATTTTTGGCATTGAAATTTCTTACTGCTCCCATTAATAAGCCTCAAATGCATATTTAAGACCTAGCTGAGCAGGGACCAATCATCCATGGAATGAATCCTTAGAATTAATGGTTTTTTTAACTATATAGATGGTTGGAACAATTAGTCCATTGTTTCTTGTTTTGATTGGTTCAACTCATCTAACCTATTGATCTGATTTGATTAAATAAATAATTAAAAATAAAAAAAAATGATTTAATTAGTTCAATCATCTATTCAATCAGTTTTTTTTTTCAGTTCAATTGGTTTATATTAGTTTGTAGATTAATTAATTTAATTTTTTTCCCTGAATCGATGTACCGACTGAATCTTAATCCAACTGATTTCAGTAACCATTTCGGTTTGGTTCCAACATCATTCAAGAGTTGTAATAGTTGTATTGAAGGTGCTAATTGGTAGGGAAAATAAAAAGGGATCTAGCCCCCTACCCTGCCCTTTTATTCATGGCTCCAACCCATTGCGAGCAGTGTTGCTATGACCAAAAGAGATAAAAAGCTGCAAATTGCATATTAATTGCAACTGTTTTCTTCTTTTGTTCATTAAAAGTACGGTAGTTGCTTTAAAGGCAATCAATTAATTTGAAGCTTTTCCAGCAAATGTTGGATGCAATGAGTTGTTATACTTTTTATAAATTTATAATTTAATCTTCAGATTTTTCATCCAGTTAAACTTAGTGGTTATATATATATATCTATATATATATATATATATTAATTTTAAAATTCAGTTTCAACTATTAATACAATTAGAATTGTTTTGTAAAATATGAAAAGTAAGAGAACTATATTTTTAAAAATAAAATGATATGAATTAAATTATAAATTTGTGAATAGTACAAATATCAATAGTATATTTTAACTTTTTTCAACTAAAATGTATTGGTATCACTTTGTTTTTCTTATAACAGTGGATTTATTTATATTTTTAAAATATATTTAATATATGTATAAAATATATATAATAAATGACATTAAATAAATTTCAAATATAAAATATTGAGTAAACTATACTTTTATATAGCAATTGTATTGAGCATTACCTCGACATTCATGTTCTCTTTGAACTCAAATATATTATATTTAATAAGGTTCATTAACATTAGATATTTATATTTCAAGCTCGAAATTCTCCTCTGGCTTAAAGTAGAGACTTTCCCTTTAATTCTTGACTGGCTTGTTCAATTTTATGCTCCAGTTGAGTCAATTCTATAGATTGGACTGATACAAAAACGACTTCAACATCGGTTTCACAATTTGACCATCGTAATAAATAATAGTTCTAGTTCATAAAAAATTATATACAAAATTTAATAATTGTAAAAAAATAATTTTCACTCTAACTAGTATAACTTTAAAAAAAATAATAGAAAAAATTAGTTCAATCATTAGTTTAATGAATTTTTTAATCCGATTCAACTAGTTCACATATTAACCGGTTGAATTCCATATTTCAAATTAGTACCCAATAAATTCTAGATCTAAATACTTTTAATTCGAGTTTAATCTCTAAATATTTGATTTTTAATTATTTTATTTAAACAATTAATGAGTTAATGCTGTTGAAAACTATGGGCAACAGACTGAAGTCTACTTTTCTAGAATGGGCCCAAACCAACAATACGATAAAACTTAAAAGGATTCAAGCTTAGTCTTACTTTGTTCATTGATCACATTCAATATTATTGTTAACCATTAGTCAAAAGCCCATCAGCATATAAAAATCTCCCTTTACCCTTAAATGAAGGCCCATTAACATCTTAATATCAATCTCTCTCTTGCATTGGAAATAAGCTATTAATTAGGGTACATATTTTTTCTATAACCATGTATGCCATTATCCATTTTACGGTTAAAATATAATTTTGTTCAAATCAATGTGTTACTTAGGTAAAGTTTTTCTAATTCTAAAATTCAAATTTAATATAAATATTTGAAAAAAATTCACTTTTACTTCTTTCAATTATTTGTAATTAGTCACGAAATATAGATTAACTGTATAAAATAACAAATAAAAATAATTATAAAAACATCTAATCTAAAATATTTTAGAAAATATATAGAAACTAGTTTATGAAAAAAGATTCGTTGTTTAGTTTTGATGTATATTTATGGGATTAAGACAAAGAGATTGTGTTAATGATGTAATAGAATCACCAACAGATTACGAATACTGTGGTTTAGGATACGCTGACTCGCATTTCGTAGGCCAACAGTTTATTATGGAATCCTTTTTTTTCATCAAATCAACACCAATCTTAGCTGCATTATGTCTTAAGGTCTGTCTGTCTGTCTGTCACAATTGTTTCATCATTATTTTCTATTTTGGTTTTTCTTTTTTTGGCCTTTGACCATCAAACTCTTGTAGTATGTCACGCATGGATTTTTTGCATCAATACTTAAGCCGTATCTAATACAATATATGAAATCCTTTCCTAACCTTTCTTTTTCTTAATAAATGTCTTCCAACTGCACAAATTTAAATTTAATAATTGAGAATTAGTTGGTTTGATGTTATTGTTTTCGTGACTATTTGGGTGAACTGAATTCAAACAAATTTAAGTATATTATTTTATCTATTGTAAGAATCGGGTTATGAATAGTTTAAGCATTATCTATATATAAATTAAGTTTATCGATATTCATATGTATTATGAAACTTATGATTTGTTCGGGGTCAAGTGTCAAATAATACAAATGTTAAATAACATTTTGGGATTTGAACTTGGTAATTTTTTCACGTTGGGGCTTGAACCTTCTTTTGTTCAAGTTAGGCCTTAAACGTAGTAATTGTTCCGACATTGGGACTTTAATTTTGTTTTACCCAATTTAGTTTTTGAAAACCCTAAAGTTCAAGCCTTATGTGAAAACAATTGTCAAGTTCAGCCCCCAATTAATGTAAGAACAATTGTTAAGTTTAAGGTCTAGCTTAGACCGAAAAAAGTTTAGGCCTTAATGTGAGAAAAGTTGCCAAGTCCAAGTTCCAATGTGCAAATAATTGTCAAGTTTAGAACTTAACTTAGACAAAAAAAAAAAATTAGACCCTAGTGTGAAAAAGTTGCCAAGTTTAAGTCCGTGATTTGGACCCAGAATGCTAAAAGAATAAACTATTAAAATAAAAAAGGATAAATCTCAAATTTATACATAAACTTTGATTCAATATGCATATTGATACATCAACTTTAATTTGGTATAATTATACATATGAAACTTTGATTGTGATTCAAATGTATACATGAAACTTTATTTTGATCCAATCATACACATAAAAAGAAATAACTACATCAATTTTTTTATATTAGATAAATATAATTATTTGTATGTAATATATAAACATAAAATGATGCTATACCAATAATTATGTCAATAATTTGTAAGAATTGGATCACATCAAAATATCATGTATAAAATTACACATCAGACCAATATCTATGTATAGTTTTAAAGTTTATCTCAAATAAAATAATATATTTTTGTCAATAACAATATCAAAAATTATAGAACTCTTTTGTTTAGAGTTGAATCACAAGAAATAATTTTAATGTTATTTTTAAATAATAAATATTAATTCTATTGAAATTTATTTTATCTAAAAATATTTATAAAGTTATAAATATTAATATAAAAACGTCTTAATTAATGGAAATAAATTTCAGTACACTTTGGCAAACTTATGGATAGCAAAAAAAAAAAATCGTACTTGATGGGCTCTATCATCTGACCCAATTCGATTGAGCTGGATTTTTTCTTCTTCTTAATATCAGATTTTGGGATGGTTTTTGGAATAATTTGCCTCAGCATATTTACCAAAATGCTCTTTATATATATACTATTAGTTTAAATATATGATAATAAAATTTATATTAATATTTGTATTAATATAATTATACTTAAAAAATAATTAATAAAATAATTAAAATTTATTATGGAAACGACTCGTTATAACTTGTTAATGTTTTGAATTATTATGTACTTAGCAACTCAGAGTTCGCATTTTTAGGCGTTGTGCTTCCAATGCACTAGTAGGCAAGTTAATTAATAAGATGGCTTATACTCTTGCTCGTAGTTGTATTGACAACTAATTACTTTAATTGTGAAATTACTCTTAGGTACATTGTCGATGTTTTAAGGAATGGTAATTTTAATATCAATCTCAATACTAACGAAATAGTATAATATATGTTCGAGTGTAATGGATAAGGTTGCCGGTTTAAATTAAGAAACTCTATATTTTATTAATCATTGCTCTTACTTTTTTAAAAATATAAAAAATAAAAATTATGGCATATTATGTTGGATGAAAGGTGAATGTAGCTTTGATTTTTCAGGTGGGGCGACCAAAGTAGATTAGATTAGAGTAATGGTTAGAGTGGAAATGTTGTTTGTGGGGGGTCAGCCTTTGTCCTCCAAGTTTGAAGACAATGATTCTTGGGGTTAGTTAAAGAGATCTGGGAATGATATGCCCTCCCATTAAAGTACTTGAATATAAAAGATTTCGAAGGATCGACGCAACCCCCCATCTTATCTGTACTCAGTCCCCTCGTAATATAATGTTTTATAAACTTAATATCAATGTGGGATCTAATTGATTTTTAATTTATCTTCAAAAACTATGTAATAATTGTTTGTTGGTGTGAGACTGCGAGTTATCAACTTATCACTCTTTTTATTTTTAATCTCTTAAATTTATTAAGTTAAATTCTATTATTTTTAAAATTTGATGCGATAAATATATTATCATACGATATGTCATGTCAATTTATTCTTTTAAATATTACTCGTTAAGAATTCAATTAATAAATTAATAACTGTCATTTGCATTAATACTAAAATTTTAAATTTCGAAAAGTACAAGGGCTTAGAATGACATAATTGCACAATACAACACTAATAATTGAATTTAACTAAACAAATTTAATTTTTACTATTTATATCAGGATTAAAATTTTAAAATTAGAAATATATATACTAAAATTGATTAAATTAAAGTACAAAAATTAAACCTATAACATCAAATTTCAATCCACGACAAGATGGCAAATGAGGACTTAATGGTACACAAGTACTTTATGACTACATCAAATTCTATCGATTAATCCATGCATAACAACATTTTAAAAAAAAATAGAAACAAAGCTAAATCAACTTTGATTATAAAACTTCATCATTTAAATATTCGATTTATTTACTTATTTATTTTGGCTATTGTACAATTAGAGAGTTAGTATAACACATAAAATAAGAATATACTCACGCCACAAACACGCATACTACGTCTAGTGATGGAATCAAAAATTTTTAAGGAGGTTAAAATTAAATTATATATTTTACAATAATAAAAATATAATTTATTATTTTAATAGTTTATATTTTATAATTTTCTTTATAATTTTTAAATAATTAAATTAAATTTTTATAAGGGAAGAAGGTGAGGTATAATTAGTTTAAAATTAACAACTTTCTTGTACAGCTCATGCATGCAAAGCTTAATAATATTTATAATTATAGAATTAATAAAGTAAGAATAAGAAATAAAGGAGCTTACTTCAAATATTCTGAAGATCTTTTGCCCCTTGGGTCTTGATACAGTAGGTGGGTGTTTAGGAACCTTCCCTTCTTTGTCCGACCATTTAATTGGTGCCTCCACTTTCACTTCAATGATTAATTATTTTGTTTAATGCCTTTTTTTTTTTCCATAATTAACAATTGGCTGTTGATGGTTTCAAATAGAGGTGGAAATTATATACTATTTTTTTAAAAATTATTAATTTAATTTAAATTTTTAACCATAATTTTTATTTTATATCCTCGCAAAATTTATATATTATTCTGAATTTTCATTCAAAATTTCTTCCCTTAATCTCAAAGGCGCAAGCAATTTATTGAATTACATAATTATAAAATTTGCCTCTAATATTTATTTCTTTTATCACTTTGATTATAATTAATTAATTAATTTAGTTTTTAACAATTAAATTTTAGTTAAATTATTATTTTACAAAAAATTGTTCGAATTAATAAAATTTAATAATATTATTGTGGTAGCCTATGCGATTATCAATGCGTATTTTATTGTTTACATAAATAAAATTTATTATCTTTTAAATTTTTATGAAGTACGTGTAGATTATTTATGAGCTATCATATTTCCGTAATTAAAGTTTTAGCATCCCAATCAAAATTTCATTCCAAAAAAGGAAAAATCAATTTAAAACTAAAATCAAGGGTCAAAATGATTAAAAAAACTAGAACTAAGATACAAAATAAAGAAATATTAAATATTAAATTTATCATTATTACTTAATTATAATTTCTTGCTTCTTTTAAGATTAGGGTATATAAAATTGAATTAAAAATTATAATCGCTTCCACCATTGATATTAGGATAAAAGATAATTATGTAAAAGGTCAAGATCATATATAATATATATTTCTACCCTACATTCATTACATACTTCAATTTTATATCATATTCATCGAGTCACGTGTTATATATTTTGATTATAATACATGAATATGGTTGTAGTAGCGTAAATTCACAAAGTATACTTACATTTATACTAATTTTAAATAAAATTTGCCCTCTAGAAACCATATAAAGTCTAACTAAAAGTAATTTATTAATTATTTAATTACATCTTTCTCATGGGGCACTCCATTCAAGTTCTAAATATTTTAGAATATCATATCCGGTCATAATATCCTACGGTAAAGATAGGCCTTCATTGTGTGAATGCAAATAAGTGGGGTTACAAAATATAAAGCTACAGTACCTTTCAACCCTAATTTTTAATTGAATAAACTATGCTTAAGGTCATTAAATTAATAGGAAGTTTATGTTTTGGTCACTCAATTTTAAAAAGTTATAAAATAATTATTGAACTATATGCAAGGTTTTATTTAAGTGAACAAACTATTGGAATGTATTTATTTAAGTAATTGAGTTGTTAAATTTTTTTTCTTTTTAAAGTTCGAGCTCCAAGTAGACTTGTCCAATGGTCTGGTAGCTCTCTCGACCCAATACTTGGACACAAAATTTTGCACTTACGGGTCGGGTCGGGCAGAACTGAATTTAATTTAAATAATAAAAAATTATTTTTAAAGTTAAAAATTAATTATAAAAATATATCAAATAGTAACTAGAAAATATGTTTTTATATTTTATTAATTTTTAATAGTAAAATTGGCTTTTTGGGCGTCGAGGGCCGGCTTGAAAAATATTTTGGAATCGAGCTTCAGCTCAGCCCATGGGCACCTCTAGCTCCAAATGATGATTCGACAATTGGTACAACGGATTAATACCCACCGATGAGTAGAAGAACATACCTTAGAGATCGAAGAAGAAAATTGTTTGAATTTTAGTTCGCAGATTCGTGACATTCAAAGTTTCATTAAAAAAAAAACTAAACTATAGAATAAAAAGGGAATGAAAGCTTTCGATTGGTACAAGCAGTGCAAACAGAAGAGGCCATACAACAACAATTTTAACATTTCAATAACTTAATTGAAAACTTTCAAATAGTTTTGTGACCATTTTGTAACTTTTTGAAGTTGAGTGATTAATACGTAAACTTACTAATAATTTAGTGACATCGAGTGTAGTTTACCCTAAATTTTAGTTAAAGTGAAGTTTTCTTATATAATATCACATGAGCTTGATATTTTTGCATAATACTTACAAAAAGATAAGTCATTTTAGTTAATGAATTTAACAACTTAAGTCAAAATTGAAATTATAAAATTGACCAACAAATGGTTGGAAGAAGTGTTCGTAGATGATTGAATTCACAGGGTACACAAAGTATGACACTAATAGAATAATTTCACCTAACAACTTTAACAATGATAATTTGTGTTATATATGAAATTTCGAAATTTAAAAAATATAAATATTAAAATTAACAAATTAGAGTACAAACAATAAATACACAACTTATACATAGAGTAACAACAGAATTTCTTCATTTGATTAACAGTGGCCGGTGAGGTCATTTTCCATAATTGCTTTAGTTTATTCTAAGGGGGAAAAAAATAATTTGAAAAAAAGAATTTGCAGAAAAGATTCTTTTTTTTTCCCATTGAAGAATGATCAATATCTCTTTCTTTTCTTCCATTATTTCTGGTGATCAACAGACAAAATTTAAAAAAAAAAGCTTTAATTCTTGAATAATTATCATTGAGCAATATGTTTCCTTTACACCAAAGCGATGACCTGGTGTATCAGATTTTCTCCCATACCAAACAACACAAAATCCCACAAGATCCGATCACTGGTCACACCGTAGTGGTGGAATCCAACCCTATAATATCAAATCCCACGGTGAAAAACCGCGGCCGGAAAATCTGTCATATGGAGGGCGGCGCCGGTAGTGATAAATACAAGAAACAAAAGCTACATAGAGAGATTGAACGGCAAAGGAGACAAGATATGGCTTCCCTTTATGCTTCACTTCGATCCCTTCTCCCTGGTGAATACATCAAGGTAAACCAAAAAAAAAAAAAAAACCTTTCTCATAACTATGTTAAATTTCCTGGGGTTTTGCCACTTTGTGAATAGTTGAAATTTTTAGGGAAAGCGGTCGATGTCGGATCAAATGAACGAAGCAGTGAATTATATAAAACATTTGGAGAAGAAAGTCAAGGACCTTGATGCTAAAAGACATGAACTGAAGAGAGTGTCTGACTTAGCAAGTGTTGGTTCAAGAACCAAACCAGCTGCTGCTTCAATTTCGAATCATTGTTTCATAATCCGACCATGTTTGATAGGTATTGAGATCATGTTCCGTTGTGGCGTTGAAGACCAAGATTTGTCTTTATCAAGAGTGTTGGCTGTTCTTGTTGATGAAGGACTTCGTGTTGTTAGTTGTTTTTCTACCAAATCAGAAGAATTTTTGTTTCATACCATCCAAACCGAGGTGAGTTTTGTTTTGTTTTTTGTAGAAAATAATGTTAGGGTTTTTGTTTTACTCATGGAATTTCATTTCATACAGGTTAATGATCCGACAAGTGTTAACATATCAAGGCTGCAACAGAAATTACCCCAATCTAGTGAAGTAACTAAAAATTAACCATTTATGTATTATTTAGGTTTCGTAGGGATTTGATCTTTTCACCATTGGCTTATATATATATTGACTTACTGCAGTGTTGGAGTTTTAATGAACAATATCAATGGAAGGAGAAAATGTTTTTATTTGGAAAATATGTGTATAATAATTTTTCTTCTAACTAAGCTTCTTTGCAGCATTGTACTGCTTCATCTGATAAGACCCAAAATGAAAGTGCCAAAGGTATAGCAACTTGGTTGGTAAGGTCAATGGTAAGTTAACATATAGATACTGCATTATTTTGTTTAAAAGTATATATACTCAAAAGTTTCTATTTGTTGGTTTTTTGTAACGATATTGTTGAGGGGGATAACCATAAACTATGAAAAGATTAGTATCCATGGATCGTACAATAGTCATGAAAGGTAACTTGTGATTACAAAGAAAAGTTTCTCTTTAGTTGATTTGAATCTCGAAAGAATTAATTCCTTAATAAAACTTAAAATGGTCATAGAAAATACTTTGTGGTTGTCCCAAAAAAGTATCTCTCGATTTGGAGTTCCTTAATAGAAATATTAGCTGTGAACTTTTGTTGATAGTGTTTTAGTGAATGAACTCAATGCTCCTGCTAGTTTTATATGTATGTTTTCAATTAATTTAACTTTGCTGGCGACATGTCACATTTTACCCCATCATGAAAGGTTATTCAGTGAGTTACAAGATGTTATTTGTTAAAATTATAGCTGTTATATTTGTTTTTTTATAGTATGTTCATAATATGCTCCATTAATTAATATTGTATGAACTTATATAGACCATCACTTACGTTATAGTAATTATGTATATGTATGTGTATATATATATATTTCATCAGTAACTTGAATAATTGGGTAATGTGTGGTGCCGCCAGCCAAGCTAATTAATGGAATACGCACTTACAGTACATACGTACGTATATATAAATAAATAGTATATGTATAGGAGCCATAAGGATCTTGTGTTGTTTTGATATTCCTCATCAATGATCTGTTCATTCATGAAAATTAAAAGAAGGTTCCAAGTACATGCTTTGTTGTTATAACCTCACCCATAATCTTGGCCAGCTCACCCATAATCTCCACCTTTTTAATTTTTATTTTTGTTGAAAGATCTGACAGCTCGATTTATAGGGAACAAAATCAAATCAGAAAAGCTATTTCAGGATTCATTGTTGTTATAATAATGAATTACTTTACATGCATTACTGCACATATACATGCTTAGAAGCATTCAAACTTTTTCAGCCTTAATGTATATATAGCACTTGGATGGATGGATATGGATGGATGGATTCATGCATGCATCTATATACGTCAATCATTGTTCTATGAATTGTATTTCACTATATAGTTTAATGCCTCCATCTGCTTTGCTCTTGGTTCTTGATTTCATTGACTCTGGTGTGCATATTTTTTATGGTTGTATTCTTTAAAGTTCTTTTAAAAATAAATAGTAAGTCTAATAACGTAGAATTTCTTCATAAACTCCACAGATGAAATTAGAAATTTATCATTTGTTTTTTTCAAAAATAGAAAATATAGAAAAAATAGGGATTAAAAAAATAGGATTTTTATTTTTTTGAGCTCAAATGGTTTTGCTGTCATTGTATCAAATTATAATAATATTTGTATAGTTATAAATAAGATTAAAATATAATGCATATACAAAATAATAATCAATATGATTTTATAATAAACAGACTATTAATCAAAATACATTTGGAAAAAATTTCAAATATTATTAAATTTAAACTAGAATATAATCTAAATTACACATAATATTTTGAAGTCTTAGGACCTCACTTGAGAGACTGAAATTACAATAGATTAATATAAGTTATAAATATTTTCAACAAGCAAAGTAAAATTATAAAAATATATAAAAATTACAGGCTTAATGTAAATTTGATACTTAAGTTTATGTGTTATTTTTGGTCTAATGTAATATTTATATTGGACAAAAGTTATATATTTTGGTACCGAAGATAACAATGTTAATTTTTAATGTTTAATTCAAGTTTTAAAGTTAGTTTGATGAGAATTCACAATTAACACTAAATTTATTCTATTAACAAAATCATTAAAAAATCTAATCTAATATCAATTGATTACAAGCAAAATGGTGTAATAAAAAACTCCCAGCTCATGTATGATCGACAGAGCTGCAAAAAACAGCAGTACAACCTACAAAGAAATATAACAACAAGTAGACTGCACTAATACAAATCACCAAGAAATAACAGATTACCAATAAGCTTTAAAAATGTGATTCTTGGATAGTCCAACGTTTGCCAATGAATTAGACATACCATTCTTCTGACTATTTGTGACCACAAACTTTATCTCCACTAAATGTCATAATCCTCCTTCAATATCCACAAATAAATTTCTTACTGACCATGGTCGTAAACATCTATACTTCAACCAATTAGAAACACTACCACTACAAGAAAACAGGGCTTTAGTGGCGTTTGGATAAAAAATGCCGCAAATATTATATATTAGCGGCGTTTGCAATAAAACGCCGCAAAAAATTCAGCAATAGCGGCTTTTTTGGTCCAAACGGCGCTATAGATCGAGGTTTTAGCGGCGCTTCTGGAAAAACGCAGCTATAGGTCGAGGTTTTAGTGGCGCTTCTGGAAAAATGCCACTATAGGTCGAGCTTTTAGCGGCGCTTTTGAAAAACGCCGCAAAAAATATATCAGTCTATTTATTATTTAATAGTCAAAGTCAAACGTTTGTCGGTGGCAACATCGGCATGCGTTATATAAGACTTTCAGTGAATATTGTGTGATTAGTTTCGTCGGTGTCAAAAATATAGAATTTGAGTAGGCAAGAGAAGATTGAATCAAATTGTAACGGATTCTCACCAATTGAAAGGATCTTAAAAGAAAGCGCTTTGCCTTACCTATGATGATATGACCAATATATCATATCTTGACTGATTCTTTGGATCCAGATAATCCGAAGCGATGAGTTGGTTATTAGTGCTATAGTTATTAGCTTATACTGTGGTCCGCCCATTTTTTTTGAATCCTAAGCCTAAAAAACCCAACGAGTCGCACACTAAGCATAGCAATTATATCAAATGATCAATCAAATTTTTATTTAACCTTATAGAATTTAGAACTGCTCATTTTTTTATTTTTATGTTCAATCAAAAAATCAAAGAATTTGTCATTGAAAACAAATAGATGGTCACAAGGATTGTCTTACATTTTAAGTTTTTTTTTTATTGTAATTGTATTGAAACAAAAAAAATGGATAACAATGGTTTTACTTTTTTGAATTTTTGAATATCTTTTTTTTCATTTCCGGGGCGAGGATTCTTATTTTCCCCATCGCCCATTTGTATTTGTTATGTTAGTGTTATAATTCACGTGACAGGTGATGTTTATAATATGTGAATCTTTAAGGGGCTTTAGTGAATTGTGTGGTAGTGTCTCTTGTATCATATCTACCTATCTGTTTATTTATTTATTTTAACAAAATTTGTAATAATTTGTTGCAGTTGTTTATGCTAGAGTTTTCAAGTGTAAACAGCAGTTATTGTTGAAGCTGACATCTATCGATCCGGTGGCAAGCAATTGTTTCTCATCATTTTTTATTAATTCATATCAATTTATATGAAATAGGAAAGTCCCGTGAATATATATGTATATTGTAACACCCCTAACCCGTATCTGCTGCCAGAATAGGGTTTCAGAGCATTACTACCATTTACTGATCACTAAAAAAAATTTAAATACTTACCGATTCAATGCATCATATAAATAAATATATTACCATTCAATCAACAGTTTGACACTTGTATAAGCATCAAATAGCAACATTGTTAGTATACTTGCACATATCTCATATAAATTCAACATTGATATATCTATTTTCTCGACATATCGCACTTGAGTTTAATAATAGTCTCAACTTACATAATTTCCTTGTATCAACATATAAAAGATAATCATATATGTACATGTCATGAAACATATCATGCTCTTACTGTTTCTTCATAAGCATATATCATTCATTTCATTATATCAATATTTCATGCTCCATCATTTCCATAAATTTTATGTATATTTATTCCGGTAATAGCTTATATCAAACTTAACATAAATTATATTCCATGTACTTATACTTATTTCGTTTATCTATATTCATAATTATTTCATATAACCATTCGTCATCTGATACATATTACCTGGATATCAATTATTCAACAGATGTTAGAGCGTCTCCCATGCACGGTCTTATTTATCTTTGACATGATGCCATAGTGTCTTTGAACTATGGTGTTACTCATTTTCTGTCATGTTGCCATGGTATCTTTCAACCATGGTCTTGTTCATTTCATATCACGTTCCCATGGTATCTTTCAACCATGGTCTTACACATTTCATATCAGGTTGCCATGGTATCTTTCAACCATGGTCTTACACATTTCATATCAGAGAGCACACTCCCGCAAACCTCATCCTTACAGTGGGATTACCAGTCCAGGCTAAATCCCCTATAATATAAACTCATAGAGTATTGTCGGGATTACCAGTCTAGGCTAAATCCCCTGCAACGACAATTACTCTAATGAGCTTGGATCTGAATTACCAGTCTAGGCTAAATTCAGACCCTAATTCGGATTACTCGTCCGGGCTAAATCCATTTTACACGTATTTTTCGGGAGGGCTATATCAGATAGGATCACCCGTCCTGCTAGATCCTTTTACCGTCAATTCCTTTTCGAGATCCATCGAATTTTCCTTTCATTCAATGGGATTTATTTTCAATTTATATCGAGTATTATCAATATTTCATCAAATATCATGAATTGAACATTCAAATCATATTTTCATCACATAACCACATATTTCAAGTATTTAAAATACAATTCAAGTTACACAAACTTACCTCATTACTTGTTTGTGTTTATAATTTCATTAATCCGATATCTTTTCTTTTCCACGATCAAGTCTCATATTTGAGTCGTCCGAATCTTTATAAATAAATTTGATCATCATTTTCATTCATTTCATCTTCTAATGCATTTAATTAATGCTCTAGGCAAAATTACCATTTTCCCCCTAAACTTTTAATTAATGACGATTTCGTCCTTAGGGTCAGGAAAATAAAATTCTTGCAATTTAATCCTTATTTCCAGCTATTATTCTCATATATATATTGATAACAGTCCATGAATTCTATAAAATATCAGAATTTTCCATAATTTCAACACTTTTCAATTTAATCCCTAAAACATGTTTTCCCCCGATCTTGAACTAAATTAATAATTTCATTCAATTTTGTAATTTAAATAATAAAATAACCCATTTCATGCAATTTGGTCATTTCTGACATTTTTACAAAATTACCCATAAAGTTTTACTTTTATTCAATTTAGTCCCTAAGCCTAAAATATGCAAATTAGCCATGCTTAATGAATATTCATATATGTTTTCCTCCTCCTCCTCTCCATTCCACATCCTTCATTTATGTAGCACACTTGTAAGTAACATTATCTATAATCTTTATTATTTACTTTTATGAATATTTAAGCTGTCCATCTGTGTCATAGTCACTAAATTATTTATATCTGGAGCTATAGGACTCAAAATTAAGATCAGATAATTTTACTTGAAACTAGACTCATATATCTTCTTACCATAAAATTTTCAAAATTTTTGGTTTAGTAAATAAGTACAGTTTATTCTTTAAAGTTACCCCTATTCTGCTGTCTAACAGTTGTGACCCTTCTTCACTAAAAATTAATTATCTCCTTGTACAGAATTCGAATGATATTCATATTTGTTTCTATTGAAAATATACTCATTCAGGATTCTAAACATATAAATTTAAGCCCCTAATTATTTTTATCCAATTTTTTTATGATTTTTCAAATTCAGAACAGGGGAACCCGAAATCATTCTAACCTTGTCTCACAAAATTCATCATATCTCATGATTTAGAATTCCATTTCCTACATAATTTCTTCTATAAGAAACTAGACTTAATAAGCTTTAATTTCATATTTTATTCATCCTATAATTAGATTTCTATAATTTTTGATGATTTTTCAAAGTTAGACTACTGCTGCTGTCCAAAACTGTTTTAGTACAAGATATTAATTACCATGTTATAACATCCTTATTTTCTTATTCTACACCATTTCTAATCACTTTCTCTTATTTTTTTCTTCACTAACATATCAAAAACATAGGACCTTATGTAAGAAAACTCTACTATAACATTATTTCCATGCTTTATCAATAATAACAAACTTAAAAACATATTGAAATCTTGATGTACTTACCTTTTCTTATTGACTTCAATCTTTAACTTGATTTTTCTCTCTCCTCCAGCTTCGATTTCTTGAATCCAACTTGATATTCTTGCTCCCCATCATCTCCTTGCTATCTTTCTCTCTTGATGGCTATGGAAATTCTTTCAATTTTTAGGTGAAAATAATGAATTTTTGGTGGAAGGACTAAATTGTAAAGAAAGCAAACTTCTTTTCTTCTTCTTATCTTACGTTAGTTTGCATGGGAAAGGAAATGTGTTGATAATTCTTCATCTTTCCTTCCTTTTATACTAAATAAATAATAATATAATAATAATAAACATCTCATAAAATATTAATAAAATAATATTATCTAATTAATTAATTTAAAATATCATCAACATAATCATTACATTCTAGAATTCTCTCTCTTACTAATTGACCATTTTTCTCTTCATGATCTTTTAGAATTCCATCATTGAGTCATCACTTAATTTAGTAAAATTGCGATTTAGTCCCTCATAATTTTTTTACCTATTCAATTTGGTCCTAATTCATCAATTTTTCTTGGTTTCTAGATCATTCCACCCTTAAAATATTTGCACCATTAGTCCTTCAAATATTTTATATTTACACTTTAACCCCTTAAATTTTGAGTATTTACTCTTGTGCAACAAGACTTTTCTCATCTTTGCAATTTAGTCCTTTCTTGAATTAATATATCATAATATACTTCTCAATATTGACATCACTCGAAAATTCCCTTTTTGTCACTTTATTTCCTTATTTTACTATATCACGGATAATATTTTACTGTAAAAATTTTCGGTATTACATATATAAATAATTTTTGTACGATATACTTAGAATATTGGTGACAATTATTATTATTATTATTATTATTATTATTATTATATGTTAAAGCACGTTGGTTTATGATGACGCTTAACAAAATATGTTTCTTGTTTCACCTGCTGCCATTAAGTCCAATTTTAAATTACAGATATAATAAAGCCGAGTTGTTTAATATTAATGAACTAACAAGAAATATATATAATGTTTTCGATTTTTTTTCTGTCTTGAATATTAAGTAGCATATATATGAAATTATGAACTTGAGCTTGCTTGATTTGTTCCATATGCAGGACAAAGCACTGCAAGAACAGAATATCAAAAACAAGAAAGATTGATATAAAGCTTTATCACTCCTATCAATCACTTACCAACTCCTTGATCACCATGTTTGCCAAAGGTAAAGTCATTGATTATATACATAAATTCCTCAAAAGATAAAAGAATACCAAAAATCTCAATATTCAGCTTGCTTTTTTCTTTTTCCTGTCATGAACAGACAAAAAATGTGATGAAGATGATTGTATTCTCACCTACCAGGACAAAGAAGGAGAATGGCTGATTGCAGGCGATATTCCATGGGAGTAAGAATATTTTTCCTTCCTTTTCTTGGTTCCTTACTCTAGTTTTCTTATTACAAGCAACCTTTGCGAATAATAGTAATCATGGAAGGAGTACAAGAAAAAAAAACATAAATTTATCCGGCATTTATAGACATTTGCAATCCTTTTACATTATCTTCTCATAGAAAAGAACTTTAATCAACTTAACATATTGGACCAAATTTTAAATACATACGCAAGTTAAGTTTAAAATTGAATTTATGAATAGAGTGTCTAAATTTGGATGAATTAATGTTGGTTTTGCAGAAATTTTGTTAGGAGTGTGCAGCAAAGGGAGATAGGTAGGAACTGGGGTTGAACATTGGAGTTTGATGGGATTTGCAGTCTACTTTTATAAGCAAAATTTACTAGTTTATACCAACTTTAGTACTTTGAATATCAATTGTTCCTTCCAATAAGTACGTAGTTTGTAAAATAAAATAAAAAAAGAAAAGAAAAAACATGTAAAATGAGTGAAGTAGTCGTAGATATTCTAAAAAAAAGTGGACTTCAACACTGTTAAATGTTCTCTTGTTGCTTTTACTAGGTTAAGAAGCGAATGAAGAAGCCTATCTACCAATTGGACAATTTCTACCAGAATCATTGGAGGTATATCTTTTCTACCTTCACTATAAGTTTTGTGCTCCATTATGTGCTTTATTGCATGCTGGCTGATCTTTAAAATGATGTTAAGGTTATCCTCTTTTTCATTAGCAGACATCATGCAATATTTTAACTAATTCTATTAGCATTTACCATATGCTTTTTACATGAATCCATATGATTTTTGGGTTTTATGGAAGTTTATATCTCTTAAACTGGAATAACAACCATCAGTATGAATTTCTATTAATGTCCTCTAGATATGAAATCAAATTGTGTTGAATTATATTGTAAAACCACCAGAAAATGTTTGTGTCCTCTTAATATCAAACTCTAGAGTCTAGTATCCAGGCACCTCGGTGTGGATAATAGATTATAACTAGATTTATCTGTCAAAGTGACGATGTATCTGATCATTTGGTTTTGCATCATTTAGATATTGAAGGTGCGGCAGAGGATTCAATCTTTTCAAGCTGGAAAAGCCGAGGCTTAGCACTTCTTCAAGTGGAATGTTATTTAATGTTGCATTCCATGGTCATTCATCTTAGTTGGAACTTGAATTTTTTGTTATGGAAATAGGGTTTTGTAGCTGCCTTGTGTACTAGCTTTTTTAACCATGTTGGTTAATTATTACGAGCTTTGTAGTGTTAATTATTACTAGTTTTGTAGCTTCTATTATTTAAACATAATATTTAAATTCTAAATTTAAATTTTAGTTTTAAAGTTAAAATTTTAATAGAAAATTTATTTTAATTAATATTTTTTTATTTATCCTTAAAAGTATATAGTTTAAAGTTCAAATTTCAAAAATAAAACATAATATAATATTTATCATAAAAATAAATATTATTTAATAAAATTTTTTAAAAGATATGTTCTTTAGTGGTGTTTTCAAAAAAAGTGCCGCTAAAGGTTATGATTTTTAGCGGCGTTTGCGGGAAAAGCGTCGCTAAAGGTCATGGTCTTTAGCGGCGTTTGCGGGAAAAGCGCCGCTAAAGGTCTTGGTCTTTAGCGGCGTTTGCGGGAAAAGCGCCGCTAAAGGTCTTGGTCTTTAGTGGCGTTTGCGGAAAAAGCGCCGCTAAAGGTCAAGACCTTTAGCAGCGTTTTTTTTTAAATAAACGCCACAAACTTTAGTGGCGCCATCTATAGCTACGTTTTTTGCGGCGCTTGTAAAAACGCCGCTAAAGACCTTAAAAAACGCCGCTAAAAGTCAATTTTGCTGCGGTGTACTCAATTCAAACTCTATAATCAAAGGAACTTTTACCTTCCGCATCAAATCAATAAAAATCACTGTTGCAACTTTAATAGCCATTACTACCACTTGCTCCACTCAAGCACCACATTTACCCAAAAAAAGAGCCGAGACCACTCCTTTTTTTCCCTGAACACCCCTTCACAGCCCGCAACCTCCTCCACAACAACTCCAACCATGTTAAATTTCAACCAACCCGTAGGAGTAGGATCCCAAACACAATCCCTATCCCTTCCCAATTTTCTGCCTGACTTGCAATCCTTAGGCCGTCCCCACCAATCAACCTCTGAAAATATACAATCATGTACTGATCTAGCCCACATCAATGATCTCCTTTTTGATTGAAAGACTAAAGAATCAATTGTAGCCACCGACCTTTCAAACACCTTGTTTCGAACTAGCCGTATTATCCAACACGAAGCTGCAATTACCAATAACTGTAAACTCTTTTCAATACCTATCAACTTCATACTCCAACACACAGAATAGAATTCATCAACATTTGCTACATCCTTCCATACTAAATCCCACAAGCTAAAAATGCAAGACGAGAAACTTTTGATAAACAAACATTCAAAAAACAAATGGTTAGTATTTTCGAAAACTCTATCACACCATGGGTAGCCCCTATTTGATGAATCAATTTGTATCCCATGGCTTATCAAAAAATCTTTTGTTGGATTGCGATTAATCACCAACATCCACAAGAAGTTACGCACCATTGGAGGAACTTTTAGACTCCAAATTCTATTAAACAGGAATTCAACAGCTTTCATTCCATCATAAGCTAGCAATTGCGATAACTTTTTAACTGAGAATACCCATACCTTGTCGTGAATCCACACTTTACGATCCATTACCTCATCATTTAGTTGACAATTAATTTTCACCAAATCAGCTCTAAACCTGAATCAAATACTAAAAAATTAACTGTTATTTTTTAGTACAAAAATATATAAATTTTATTAAATACAAATATAGAATTAAAAAAATTAACACATATACTACATTAAAAAAATCAATAAATATTATTTATATCACTGTTATTTAAATTCTTTTACAAGTTTAAAAATCAAACTAAAACCACGTGTATTTTCCAGAATTAATATTATATATATATATTTTCCAAAGCTTGAAAAAGCTGAGTCCACCTTTCACATCATGCTTAAAGCAATGGGTGCCTTGTCCATGAAACTTTACCATTATTAGTTATGGCCAAAGTTTTGGTTCTTTTTAAGTAATTAGTTCAAATTTTATCAACTATAATCATGATTATGATGTGTGAACTGTGAATATGCGTATGTATAATATAAATAAAATTTATCTCTTTTTATTTACTATACTTTATATTAATTTAATTTTTATTATAATAATCCTAACATATGATAAATAATGCACATGAAATATGTATAATAATTAAAATTAAAAAATTAGATTTAATTGTGTATTATTATGTTGTTATTAATTTTAGTTGGTGTCGAGTTAACTTGTAACATCAAGTCAATCAAATATATTATTAATATTAACAACTAATGAAAGTAATAAAGTGTACATAATTAAAATTAAAATGTATAAATATATAAAAATAAAAATTTAACTAATTAGTAAATTAAAACTTTTATTAATATAATTAATTTGGATTACCATCGTATGTATATTTTTAGTGATTTTTAAAATAAAATAAAATAAAATAATTTCTAATAATATAAATCATTTTAATTACGAAAAAATATTTTTATAATTTAACAATTAAATTAATAATTTAATTTAGACTAATAACAATTTAATAAAACACTTAACTAATAAAATAATAGTATAAGTTTTAACTTTCCGAGAAAAAAAAGGTTAGAGCAGCTTTGAGTCCTTTTCTAATCATGCATCTTCTAATATCAACACGTGTCTATCTATAATCAAACCAGGATAAAAGTGATTGTAAAGAAGAAAAGAATCAATAATAATTTGATAATGTTGAGTATTTTTTAATTTAAAAATTATGTTAGTGAATTTAATAAAAAAATTTGTGATATTAATAAATGGAGTAAAAATTTAAATTTCAAAGATAAAAAAATTTTAAAATATAAAATCAAAATATATTTCAATTTTTAATTTTACAAGGTTAACATAAATCTTTTCGGAGTTCTAAAAAAATTAAACTAGACAAATAAAATATCCTGAAATTATCATCAGTCAAAATCAATTTAAATTAATTTCATAACTAATTTAAACTAATTTATATAATTTTAAAAAATGAATTTCAACTATATAGTCAAATTAAACCAAAAGAATAAAAAATAAATCACATTGTTGAACATATTCTTGTCCATGGAACGGATCAGTATCTGCCTTAAAAGTGAGAAAATTTTGATAAAAATATAGATAAAAAAATGAGTTTGAACAAAAAAATAATGTTCCTTTAAAAAGTAGTTCAGGTATTGAGTAAGACTTTTTTGCCTAGGTTTGGCCCGACCCAAATTAACAAAAAGACAAAGAAATTGTTATTTTTTTATTGTTTTGCTATCATTTCACTATTATGTTTGTTATTGTTTAGATATTGTATAACTATTGTTTTATTGTTAATTTTGTTACTATTGTATAATTTTTAATTTGTTTTCAATTTGTTGGGAAATATTTATTTTAATGTTTTTAGTATTTTAGATGTATTATATTTTTATTTTTATATAAAATTATATAAAAATACAATTCTAAAAAATTATTTTAGTTTTCCATTTAATTTTCGCTTATTTTAGCCATTAAACTTGAATTTTTGTCAAATCACTCAAAATGGATGGAAAAGTTTATTGTTTTTAACTTTACTAATGTGACATACATGTGGATTGTCACATAGACGACACAACAATATTTAATTAAATTTTTTAATTTAAAATATTTAAAAGATATATATTTTATAATTATTTAATAGTTTTAATTTTTTAATTTATAAATTTTATATATGTTTTTGATGAATTTTAAAATTTTAAAATATTAATTAAATGTTGACATGCCATTTACGTGTCTATTTATGTGTATGTCATATCAACAAAGTTAAAAGGGTTTATGTTTCCATCCATTTTGGATGATTAAAAGAAAATGTAAGTTTAAAGGTTAATTAAATGAAGGATTAAAACGAATTTTTTAATTAAAAGGTTAAATAAGTTATTATACATTTTAATTGATGGCGTATAGTTTTTTATTATTATTGTAATTGATAGCGTATTATGAAAAGATGTGATCACGAATTGAGTAGAATTCAATTGTAGCCTTTCGTTTTCCCAATGATAGTTTTTCTTTTTTTGAAGTTCCAATTGAAAGAAACGTCTTTTTAATTAGTTTATTAGCACAATTACAAGTAGATATATAAATAAATAATAATTATAATTTTTTAGGAGGGCTAAAATTTAATTATGAATTTTGTATAGATCAAAATATAAGTTAATTATGTATTAATTTATAATCTTATCATATTTAAAAGGACTAAAAAGAAAATATTTCATTTTATGGAAACTAAAATATAATTATTATATAGTAATTTATAAAAGAATTGAATTAAAAAAAATCAAAATACAAATTTACTACACAAATTAAAAACCATAAGTAATCATATATTGATTTTGTTTACATAAAAATTAGGAAGAATCATAATCAAGATTTAGGGACCCTTGACTTTTTCTTTCATGCTTTCAATACGAAGAACAATAATATTATTTTATTTCTTCAAATACAAGGCTTATAAAACTAAAGGCAAAATCCACATTATATATTTTGTTTTCTTTTTCTTTAATTCAGGTTAGGTGGCTTACTTATCACCTTTACACATAAAATAAACACCTCTAATTAAATTAGTATTATGAATTAATTGATTATATAAATACTATTATTATAATGATAGTTTTATTTATTTTAGTTAAAATAATTAAAAATGTGTTAATAAAATTTATATAAGAAATTTTTATTACTTCACCACTAATCTTTTAGATATAATATAGGGATATAAGTTATTCCTGGTCGATCTTATATACTTGATTGAGGATTATATTGTAAGGAATCTTCAAATCTTAGGCCCCATTCAAAGATCTCACACCCTAACCAACGTATCCCCCATAAAACTTGTCCCCATATCTCAAATCCCCAAACCCCAAATCTCTGAAAAAAAGTTGAAACAATCAAACACAAGGGAATTAAAAAACAAAAAAAGGGAAAATGAATGCTTCACCAAGTCCATAACCGTGTTTACACCTTTACACCAAAGCCATGGATGAGTTGTTCTTGTTCCAATTTCCTTCCATTCCCAACCCTCAAAATGAAACCCCACAAGATAAGGTGTTGGATTATGTTGTTCCCATGGATGGCAGTGGCAATACTCATCTGTATAGCAGCATGGGAAGTGGAGCAGCAGGCAATGATGATGATGATGATAATGGTGAAAAGAAGAAGTTGATGCATAGAGATGTTGAAAGACAAAGGAGGCAAGAAATGGCTACCCTTTATGCTTCTCTTAGAAACCTTCTCCCCCTTGAGTACATCAAGGTGATCAATTTGCTTAAATCTTTTATGAAATTAATGGTTTTGGATTGTGAGTTTAGGGGTTTACCCTTTTCTTTTTGGGGTTTTAGGGGAAGCGCGCAATATCAGATCATATGAACGGGGCAGTGATGTACATAAAATATTTGCAGAAGAGGGTTAGTGAACTGAGTTACAAAAGAGATGAGTTAAAAAAGGTGTTGAATTCGACTGGTTTTGACCATGGGATGAGCTATGATGGAGCTGTTTTAAGTACTGCTGTGGTTCACCAGTCTTTGGATGGTGGTGTTGAACTGGTGATCAGCACTGGTTTTGGTGCTGGAGCTTTGACCTTATCGAGGGTGTTGGAACTATTGGTACAGGAAGGACTTGATGTTGTGAGCTGTGTTTCTACTAGAATCAATGGAGGACTGGTTCACACTATCCAATCTGAGGTATAAATTGTTCATTGACTCTTTAGGGTTTCTGGCTTTTCTTTTAGGTTAAATTACGGTATTAGTCACTGTATGCTTTGTGAAAATTATGGATTTAATCCTCATATTTTAATTTTGTCATTTAGAATTCTGATTCTCATCAAACAATAACTATTAAATTCATTAAATTTTGTTATTTTCAAAATCTAATGCAATAAACATATTATATGTCTAATGCTATATTAGCTTGTTATTTCTAGTTACTAATTAATAATCCAGTTAATGGATTAACAACTGTCGTCATTTGTGTTAAAACTAAAATTTCAAAATACGAACAATATAAAGACTTAGAATGATGCACTTAGAGAATATGAACTAAATCTATAATTGTACGCATAGTACACTATTAGTAATTGAATTCAACCAAACGGACTTAAACGTTATTATTTGAGTCAAAACTAAAATATCAAAACAGGAGCTAAAATTAATCAAATTAAAATATAAATATTAAATTCATAACTTTCCTAATAGCAAAGTTTAACCTTTCTTTCATGGTTTCTGAGGTTGCTAATGAAGTGCAAGCTTTTATATAGGTCATTGATCTGACATTGGTGGATCTCCCTAGGTTGGAACAGAAACTGAGTGAAGAAATTTCATCCTTGAATCGAATTTCTTAGCTAGTAATCCATGTATGCTGTTGCTCATTATTAGTATTTGGGTAAGGTTTGGTCTTTTTCCACTCAGTATATTATTATTATTATTATTATTATTATTATTATTATATGTGAATCTGATACGCTCCATTTCATTAATTTAGGATTTCTTTTACATTCATTGCATGTTATTCAACCAGATTAATTTCATTGTTAAGCCAAAACTTTTACATTCAAGTTTATTATAATTCTTTTTATTTTAAGTGAGTATTTTTTAATTTAAAATGTTAAATTAGTAAATTTAATAGAATAATTTTAATATTTAAATTTTAAATTCCAAAAGTAGGTAGACAACATTTATAAAAATAAAATAGACAGACTAAATTCTGAATATCTGAAGAGTACAAAGATTTAGAACATATTTTAATCTTTTCTTTTTATATATAATTTGCCTCTTGGTATAATTTTTTAGGTCTGATTTCTATATAAATAAAATTTTCAATATTTGTTTGTAAATTTTCGATAATTTATTTTATCCATTGATAATAATTTATTATTTAACATTTTCATGCTAATACCTTTCTTTCCTTTTTTCCCCTCTTTCGTATGCTTTATTTTTTCAATAAATTCTCTTTTAATTTTCAGGTTAGTTAAATAATTGATTTGCTGATTATTATATCTTTAGTTAATCATCTTTACTTGATACAACATATATATGTGAGCGTTTGTGATTATAATCACATGCATGATTATTGAGCGCATCACAATTGAATAGAAAATGCTAATTTATTAGCCTTAATTCAATTAACATAATTACACAATTTTAAATTTTAATAAATAGATTTTAATTATTATAAAAATATCAATAATATTTGAAGGAAAAATTTAAAATCAAATTATCGTATATAATACATAATTCAAGAAAATATCCAATAGTATAATTATTGATAAAATTAATAAGAAAAATAAATATACTAAACTATTTTATCTAACACTCTTATCTTTCATATTTGTTGGGCTATTCCTTCTCCAATATTAAACATATACTTCTTGCCATCATTGGATGGTATATAGGGATGACAAAACCTGAACCGTCCGACTCCATTTGGATCATTTTTTTTAAAAGGTGGATGAGGGATGAGGTAAGGTGAATTTTTTTGGAACAATAGGTATGAAGCGATTATGGTAATTGCTTGGCTCGCTCCACTATATGAAATTATCATTGTATCTGTGTATATATAACTATTAAAAGGATAAAAATGCAACAACGTATTATAGAAAGAAAAACACATATAGTTTATGTTTAAATATTTTATAAAGAATTATAATTATAAAAGATTGAGAATATTAAAGATAAGTATAAGAAATTGAATTGACACCGAGTGGTGTGGGGTGGGGATGGATGCATATAAATTCTATGAAGGTGATAGTAGTTTTCAATATTATATATCTATAGTGGAGTGAGGTGGGAGGTGGGAGGTGGAGCGGAGTGTGCCAACTATGGAGTGGTGGTGAATTTAGCAATATTTTTCTTTGCGCCATTACATTGCCATCTATGTAATTTAGTCAAATTTAGTATAAACCATTTATAATAAATATTATGTAACTTAGTTAAATATTTAGTAGATAAAATGCACGAGAATTTTATCTATTGTCAATAAAAAACTAAATTAAAATACTATTATTATTGTATAAAAATGACTTTTGGACTTAAATTGTGTATGAGTGAGTTTGGAGAACTACAAGGTAATTAGATTTAAGTGTAATAGCTTGTAATTACTTGCATAATTACTCTTATTTTAACTTTTCCTAATAATTAAAGAATATAATTGAGGTGTTCCAATTACCCCAATTAAATGAAACTCGCTAATTATAATTATTAGCTAAACATACCATATATATAATTATAAACACTTACATTCAAATACAATTATTAAGTCACTTTCTAGACGTACCCTTATTGATTTATTTACCAATATCATTTAGCATATAACATATGCAAATATCATGGATGATGTTTGATAACCAGGCAACAAGCATGTCTCTTGACAATATCAAAACTTAGAAACGATAGAAAGAAATGACATCCATTTGGTAAAAGTATCATGAACATCTTGATATTGGGAGTTAAATTGCATTTTGCATTCTCTACTTAAAAAATGAGCAAATTAGTCATTATATTTTATATCAAAGAGTAAACTGCTGTTTTTATTAAAAAATTTTGTTCATTTCTACTGTTAAAAATTGATCCCTGTAAGTAAGCATGAGGTACATATTCTCAATGATATCCACCAATTCTCAATGATTACCAAATTGACAAATAGAAAAATATTACATCATTCGAGCCCTCAACTTAAAAAAAAAACTGTAGCAACAATAATAATATAAACCGAATTAATACTCAATCATCATACTCATAAATTTTTAATTTTATAAAATATGACAACTTTGGGTGGCTATTGGCTAATCACAATAATAATATAAACTGAACAAATACACAACCATCATCTTCATAATTTTTTAGTTTTATAAAATTTGGCTACTTTGGGTGGCTAATCTGATTTGAGATTATGGTGAACTTATTTTCAAACAAGATCTTAAAATTAGATAACTACTCAAGCTTAACTATATGAATAATTTCACCAACTCAAATCATTTTTCAATATTTTAGAAAAGGGAATCTGAAAAGTTAAAATCGGAACTCCTTAGCAGTTAGCACAATCTCAATGACGTTGCTTTATCTAATTTCTTATATAATTTGCAATTAGTGCTTGCTCCTCCATACGGAACATGCAATGTTACGTTGCATAGGTAACTCTATAATCATAATTGATAATATGAATTAGAGTATTTTTCATAAAAAAAAAAAGAGATCAGAATATTCGTAACATCGAATTTGTACTAGAGTTTGGTTTATACGATACACATATTAATTGTACATAATATATAAAAAATTTGTTATATTTTGTAAGAAAAAAATATTAATTGTTTCGATATTTTAAAGTAATAGTTGAATATGTAAATTTAACAGTATGATCTCTTTGGCCGGAGGTGTGCATGCCGGTAGTGTTGTCCGGCTGATTCGGACTTCTCCTGTTGGCGGTGTCTTAGCAGCTAAGTTTCTTTCAAGAGTTGAGTCTGTGTGCATTAAGGCCCATTGTACTTTCACACTTTTGCTTATTGGGCTATTTTTGGGCTTGTTTGTTATACCCACTATCTTTTTTGTTGGAATTTTTTAATTAACAACCAAGAAATTAAAATTATCAAATCGGTATAAAAATAATTTTAAAAAATTATTTGATACACTATAAAAGAAAGTGTAATAAATGTATTCAGAGCAGCTCAATTAAATTTAATTGGTATGATTTTAATTTTTATTGTAACATTTCATTGATCCCATTCATACCATAAACTTTGTAAGTCGAGTCAGTTGGTTAGAGATCATCAGCTGGGCTAGCCATCCCTATAAGTCAGTGACCAGTTTTCTAGCCCCTGCAATCGTTGACAACATTGGGGCACAGTCCCAGAGGCCTTGTTATATTTCAGGAGGGTGCCCTAATAATCTAATTTCATAAACCAGTACTAATACTAATTAATACATTCTTTTTAGGAAAAAGAAAAGGAAGTGCCAAATGTTCCTATCCAAGTGAAAGCAACAAGTTCAAAAAAAGGAAAATGCTAATTGAAGGCCAGAGCTATGATACTTTTACCCAATTAATGATACCAATATATAAGTTGGTTTAGGGTATATTAATTAAAATTCCTTGGGGAGTCAAGGCCTACCTGCCTTCCTCGGATTTGCCTCTGTTCAACCCCATTGTATTTGCCTTGAAAATTACTAAGACGATGCGGCTTGGCAAGCGAACGAGCGTCAGGCAGCTTATGTAGCAATACTGCGGGACTTGGATGACATGGTTCAAGCTAGTTGTGCTCGATGTTTAGATGGTTCCTTTGATGCACTATTAGTCAAGGGCTTTTCCATAATCGAAGCCTTTAGGATGCTAAGAAGCACCGCTTTCATCACATCATTGTTGAGTCTGATTGTTTTGCTGTTGTGAATAAGCTTAATAGTCGAACATTGAATTTATCTTTACATGGCTGAATCATTAAGGAGGCTCATAGGTTGATTGTTTTTTCTTCATAGGTCGGTCGGCTAATGGGGTAGCACATAGGCTAGTCCAATAGTTTCTTCATGCGAACATGGGTAGAGCTTGTTGGTGGCAGTGGTAAAACAAATTCACTATGTAAATTATCTAAAAAAATCCTAGAATATATAATACGGGACTTTAGTACGTAAGTATATAATTATTATTATACATGCATGCAATAAACTGTAAAAATCTGCAATTATAATATAGAATAAAGAGAGCTACTGATATAATAATAGTGTTTGAGAAATCATTTGCATATATGCAGGCTTGGACGACAGGGACAAGTTAAAAACACGACAGAGAAAAAGAGGTAACCAAAAGAAGACAACAATGGACATAGCTGGAGAAGCTATAGGGTTGAAAAATGGAGATGAGCCGACCTATATATAACACACTAGGATTTTCTAGTAGAGCTAGGCTCAGACTCAGACAGCCTCGGATGCCATTTTACTTGTCGTTCTGTGTTTTTCTTTTACATGCAACCAACGGTTTGAGACAATTTATGGGGGATGTTTGTTTTACATACATTTTTAATGAATCAATAAAAAAAGGAATACTATGCGCCGCCGCAAACAGGGATACCTCAGCAACCAAAATACCATGCGCCGCCGCAAACTGGGAGTTTCCGGTCGGGCGCTCTCAATCGACGCAGGGGTGTCCAACCCTTTGTTCCTTCTTTTCTTTTTAGAAAAGCATTAAATTGTCTGAGGAAACAACGTTAAGATACTTTTCTTTTGGGAGCAGCGTTTTGCAGTTGCTGTATAAATTCATGCACGACAATTGGCATCCCTCTTTTAACCTCGGTGTTTGTGTTTATGTACATTATGTGAATAGATTTTCTTTTTAAATTTATTATGATTTAAACTTTAAATTGGGTACATTTTACTTAGATTATTATGATTTAGTTGGAGATGAACCCCATGAGATAATAGCCTTCCTGTTATCGGATCTTCATGTTATCAACCCGATGACCCTTGGGTTTAATGACCTCGCTAATGGGAACTAGAGGGTTACCAACAAGGTCATCAAGTTTCTCCCACCTCAAAGTCAATCAGAAGAGTAGCAAACCTGAGATAGAAGGGTAAGTGGAATAAAATGCCTCAAACCCGTACAAGGGCAAAAGAAAACACTTCCTATCATCCACCAATCACATTGGTAGGCACCTGTCCGAATACATATAATGGGGCTAAATGTAACTCGGCTCGTTTCTCCCAAAAGAGGCACACCAAATCAATTGCCTAGACAAAAGGGGTTCGCCCATACTGTAAAAAGCCATGCCCATCATCTCCAAATCTCTGGAGTATATCTTTATTAGGATGTTCTTAATCACATCTCATATATTTTATTTTTTTAATGTTTGTTGTCAATCTATTCCATTTATACATATTTTTAGATTTGTTTTACCATTTATAAAAGGTTAATTCTTTTAACATGACTGAACACCAAAATTTTTAAAATTAAATCAACGATGAAATCTTTGATTTATAAAAAAGCAGGCATTCTCAAATCAATTAGCTAAACCTCACAATTTGAGAAATTTTGATTAATTTTTAATTTACTTAATCAAACCGAAAAATTAGTTCTCCAAATAATATCGTTGTTTTTCCAATACTTGTTTACTAAAATCAATTAAATCTTAACTTAAACTATATAGACATTACTATTAATATAAAAATATATATATTGAAATACATTAAAATATATTATTTTTTTTATGTGTTAAAAATAGACTATAATTAATTTTAGGTATTTTCTCATTAAAAACAGCCTTATTTATAGCGGTAAACATAAAAGTTAAAATTCAATATTGTAATAAATTTATTTTACCGAAGGGTCACAATCAAAACAGTTCCACAGTCTTCGTCTTTTTTCTATTTACTTCTTTCTTGGTCTCTATAATTGCTTTACTTTCCCTTTGTGAGTTACGCCTGGCAATCATAATCATACACACACACACACACACACAAAACCCACAACAATACTTCAATGAAAGACACCACCACTATTATCTTTGTACCTCACTTAGTTTCTCAATAATGTTATGTAATGGTGCTTGTCCTTTCTGATCTTGTTTTTATCTGATTTCTCTTTCAGCTCTCTTCTGTTTGAGCTTCATTTGAAATGGGCGATAACACCACTGGGGATGGTACCCGAAAGCAAACAGTACCCCAACAAACTCAACAACACTTCTCGGCTTCATCTCCTATAGAGCCCCTAGAGTGTGTGAACCCCAAAAAACCACGATATTTCAGTAGTGATAAATGGAAACAAGCTCCAATGGCTGAGTCAACTCAAGCTCGTGTCGCAGCTGGTTCTTCCTCGGATACTTATTCGTCTCCGCCTCATTCTCCAACCATCATAAAACCAGAAGGAGATCAGTTTCAACATCAGTTAAGGAAAGGAAAATATGTGAGTCCCGTTTGGAAACCTAATGAAATGTTGTGGTTAGCTCGGGCTTGGAGGATTCAGTATCTTGGTGGTGTTGGGGTTCAAGTTCAACCATCTAGAGGTAAAACTAGGGCTGATAAAGATAAAGAAGTAGCAGAGTTTTTAAACAAACATGGGATTAATCGAGATGCAAAGACTGCTGGTACTAAATGGGATAACATGTTGGGTGAATTTCGAAAAGTATATGAATGGGAAAAAGGTGAAAAGGAAAGAGTTGGTAAGAGTTATTTTAGGCTTTCACCATATGAAAGGAAACTCCATAGATTACCAGCTTCTTTTGATGAAGAAGTCTTCGAGGAATTGGTTCAGTTCATGGTTCCTCGTGATGGCCGCACAGTTGGGTCCAGAGCTCTGCCTATGCCCCCTCCTGTGATGACGACAAGTCTTTTAGGGTTCGACACTGCACTAGACGGTGGTCTACTTGGCCTTTATTCTTCATCATCCTCAAAAGAGCTTCGTAGGATAGGGAAAATAAGAATGACATGGGAAGAATCAGTGACTTTATGGGCAGAAGAAGGTGAACACCATAGAGGAAGGGTTAAACTTCAATGTTCAAGCTTTTTAAACGCAGATGAACTCATATTCTTTGATGATGCCATGGTTGGTTCAACAATGGAAGCTTTTGAAGATACTCCATTAAAAGGTTTCTCCGTTGATACATTCGTTAATGGACAACAAGTTAAAGTCTTTGGCCGGAGAAAGTCAGCTCAGCATCCATTTGTAGAACCTTCTATTAGATGTAAGTCCAATTAAACCTCTTCTATGATCCGTTTTCATGGCTGAAATTCATTTTTTGTTTTGTTACAGCAATGCCTCCAATGGAGTTCCAAGACCCTACGGATTTCTACATGGCGTGTCTTCGGGTTCCACCGACGACATTACCGAGCTTGTTCGAGCTTTCATGGCATTTACAAGAGCCACCACCGGAGGATTATCGGTTTCCGTTAAGGCGAGATGTTTACCGAGATTTACCACCTGGTAAAGAAGTTATGTTTACTGCTTCTAGTGAACTGTTAGATTGTAGAGCTATGGTATATGATATGTTGGGACCGATGATCCGCACAAACACTAGTCCTAGTGCTGCTAGTGCCACGGACCGAGACTCGTTTATTGGACTTTGGGATGATTGCATCAATAGGGTAGTCTCGAAATTTTGTTCGGTCGAAATGGTTATTATCCGAAAACCGTCTTCACCGTCGACTGATCAGCCATTGCGGGACCGATGGCCAAACGTGACGGGTTTTGTTAAAAATTTCTGCTTGTGGAGGGGAGAGGAAACTGATCGATCGAGGGAAGGCCAGCTTGATCCATCATCAACTATAGTGGAGAAGTTGCTATGGAGTTACATGGATCTTCCTTACATTTTAGGGTATTATGCTGTTGGGTATATGGTAACATTTTGTGCAATAAGCCGATCGGAAGACCGTGTTATAATGACCGATTTATATTCGGTTGATTTGTCGTTCCCCTCGGAGAGACTAAAAGCACTAGTGCCTTGTTATAGAATAGCTGGCCTGTTGCCTTTGCTAGCTGATCGATGCTTAAATAGAGTCTTGGACATGCAAGTCCCCTTCAGCGATTTTGAAAGGATTAATTTAGGCAACGGAGATATAATCGAAATGACACCAAACACGGTAACGAGATCGTTCTCGAGCAAGAAAAAGTGGGCAATGGTGAAAGAAATATACGACATGTTAGATCAAAGAATCCCGCATGCCGAATTCATTTATCGAGCAGCCGAGATAGACAGCACGTTGGTATTCAAGCCTAGAGGGTGCAAATTCAAGCCACTTAACTATGACCAACTCGTAGAAGCTCTCAAATACGTGACAAAAGCATTAGTAGCCTTACATGACCTAAGCTTCATGCACAGGGACTTAAGCTGGGACAAAGTTTTAAGAAGGTGCGACGGTGAAAACGAATGGTTCGTCACCGGGTTCGATGAAGCTGTGGGCGCACCACAAATATACCCACACCCGGTTGCAAGCACGGAGGCGCGCGGAACCCATGCACCAGAGATGGTAAGGGGTTTACATGGGGTGAAAGTGGATGTGTGGGGTGTAGGTCACTTGGTCAAGACCTGTGGGTTAACGAACTTGCCAAAAATGCTGAGAGAGTTACAAAGCAGGTGCTTGGATCAGAACCCTGACCAGAGGCCAACCGCAGCCGATTGTTACCACCATTTACTGTCAGCTTCATCTACTGCAACATATTGAAGTGAGCAACACCATATTACATATTCATCAACAATGTAATTAGTTTATGGAGTAGGGTTTATTAGGTTATTGGGATAATATGCTATATAACATTAATTCTTTTGGCAGTGGTATTTTAGGGTGTAATAGTACCTTAAAAAATTGAATGAGTTTGGTCTTTCCGAGGAGGTTCTGTCACTGCTCAACTTGTGATATTGTCTGGGATTTTGGGAGTGAAATGGCGGCTGTAAGCTATTCAACAGTCTTTTCTAATCAAATCAAAATTAAAGTTTTGAATGTACTTTACTATCATGGGTTATGCTTTTTTTTTTTCCACATCATGGGTTATATTTTCATTATTTAGATGTGTGTTGTGTGTGCATAATGCATTTATAATATTCTTTTCTGGACAAATATTAAATTTGTATAATATTATTCAATATTTTAAGGTATAATCAATACTTATAACAAGACGCAAAAGACATTGATTAAAAATATATTTAATTGAATGAATGGTATGTTTATTTACTATTAGCTTAAAAATAACAGTAAAAGAAGTAAAAAAATTAAATGTACTGCACTGAAAATTAATATTTATCCAAAAGGTCCTAAATTTATTAGATTTAAAAGAAAATAAAAATCAAATTTCTAAATGCTACCATTATCTTATGCACTTTAATTAACACAATGTCGTCTAACTCAATATGCATCATGAATGGATATTTTTGTATTAAGAGTATTTTTACTTATTACTTCTTATAGTAAATTTGTCATTCTGTTAAAAATTATCCTCATTTTTATTATTAAGTATTGACATAGCTAGCAGAGCAATCATAGAGTGACACATGACATACTATATGTATCCTATACCGATGTTGAGGGATTAATTCAAGCAAAATGGATGAAAGCTACAACACAAGGAATAGATGAAAATTTTAACAGTCAGTGAGATGAATTAAAATTTTTTTACGTGGAGGAATTAATTCAAGTAACCATACAATTGACTCGTCATTACTTAACACTAGAAATTAATAGAATTTTAATAGAATGAGAGTTTATTCTTTAATCTAACATATATGAATTAATTTATTATTTTGAATAATAAAAATAAAATATAATTTAACTCCTAAAACAAAGAGCTCACACTACTATATTTTCTTATCTTGATGCAGAAAAGTGAAATTTAAAGCCAATTTTGAAGTCTAGTAAAAATGTTTTTACATCATGTCTCTCTCTTACAAGTGCCGACATTTTTATCCATTGATGTTACGCTCGTATGTAATGTGTTACATATATAGTCATTAACAAACATATTTGATTAAGTTCCAAACAGCAAAATACCCTCACATCCTTTGGAGATTAAATGTATCAATTTAATCTTTATTAATCACACTAAATTTTAACAAAATTTATAAATTTTACAAATAAATATATACATACATGAATTTACCTAAGTTGGAAAATGTTGTCCTAAACAACATTGTTATTGTAGCAACTTTGTTGGGCAGGTATCTTTGAATAAATTATCTTGGCCCCAAACGAAATATAAATGGTTCAAAAAAAAGTATATGTTGTTTGATATTCTGATACAGCTTTTTTTTTATGCTGCCCTCTTTAGCCTATTCAGGCAACAGCCCATTTCTGCTTTCATTGGACCATCTATTAGGTCTTTAGGATAAAATAATATTTAATTATTGAGCTTCACAACTTTTTCTAATTTGGTATTTAGATTTTCACAACATTTTCTAATTTGGTATTTAGATTTTTTAACGCATTAGTCTTGTAATGTGATAATTTTTTTCTATTTAATCTCTGAACTTGATTTTGTTAAGGTGTTGATGGTGTAATATTTTGAAATTGTCATATCATCATAAATTTTTTAAATATGTATAAACTAATAAAAGACAATTAAAAATAATTTGAGTCATGATGTATTATAATATTAAAGTGTTGAATCTAAATTTAACTGTCAAATAAAAAAAACCAAATTAAAGGGCTAAATGCACTTCATCCCTAAACTTTTTTAACATAAAATATCATTTAAAAAAAATTCTAACTTCACTTTCGATTGTTACGACTTTTCGAGAGATAGTAACAATGAAAAGGAACATAAATGAAGCTTCATTAAAACTTTCAAAATTAGCCATTCGTTCTCCCTAAACGTCAATTCATCCCAATGAATTTCTAGTTTTAAAATAGGTAACTTGTTTGACAAACAAAACCAAGTCTACTGATAACCCGGCAGCCATCATGAAAACTATCGAGTAATTGCTTACTGCTTACTGCTTACCCAAGAAATCTCTCTCTATATTTGTCTTCATAGGAAACCCAAAGTTGAAAAAACCAGAACAAAAGACCTCATCCGAGGGCTCCGGTGATGTCGGATCAAACAAAAGCAGCCCCTTCTTCCAATCCCACTGTCGTTGATGATCCTTACAAGCGCCTCGAAATCATTCTTAACCCCAATGGCTCGCTTACGCGCAACCCTAATAGGTTTCCCAACACTTCAGCCATACCTGATCTGGACCCAACTGTCCCGGTTCTCTCCAAAGATATCACTATCAACCAAACGACACACACATGGGCTCGTGTGTTCCTCCCCAGGCAGAAACCGCTTGGTAGGAACAAGTTCCCTCTCATAGTTTATTACCATGCAGGAGGATTCATCCACTGCAGTGCGGCATCCACGATCTTCCATGTTTTTTGCTCAAACATGGCGGTGGAACTCCAAGCCATCGTTGTGTCCGTCGATTATCGTCTTGCCCCTGAGCATAGGCTTCCTGCTGCTTACGACGACGCTATTGAAGCGTTGCTCTGGATCAAAACCACCCAAGAAGAGTGGTTGACACAATACGCAAATTTCACCACTTGTTTCGTTATGGGGTCGAGTTCAGGTGGTAACATAGCCTACCATGCAGGAATACGTGTGGCGGAAGAAGCCGACGGTCTTCGACCCTGGAAGATCCGAGGGCTAATATTGCACCAACCATTCTTCGGCGGGTCCGTTAAGGTTGAGTCAGAGTTAAGATTGGTTAATGATCCCGTATTGCCTCCTGGTGTGGGAGACCTGATGTGGGAACTGGCGTTGCCAATCGGAGCTGACCGTGACCACGAGTACTGTAATCCAACAACAACCAAGGGGACAAGCCTTATGGAGAAGCTCGCTGCGGTAGGATGGAAAGTGTTGGTGACCGGCTGTGACGGCGACCCTTTAATCGACCGTCAGGTGGAGCTCGTAAAATCAATGGAAGAAAAGGGTGTAAAGGTAGTGAGCCATTTTCGTATGGGGGATCATCATGGAGTGGATATTATGCAGCCTGATAAGGCCAACGCACTGTTTTTGGTCTTGAAGGATTTTATTGCATCTGCAACCTCAGTTACACTTTGAATAAATGCAAATGTTGAATGAATTTTTAGCTATCTTTATCATGCAATAATGGTATGTATGTATAGAGCAGTGGATTATCTTACTAGTGGTACTAAAAAAGTAAACTTCGAAATTTTTATTTCACCAGATTATTATAGCACTAGAATCTAGATGCTTTTAATTTATTCCTTCCAAGTATTTTACATAAATTTACATAATGCCAAGCTAACTATAGCATTAAAAACAAAACTGAATGATGACTCAATAAAAGTGGGAATTCATAGGGGAGGGGCTCAATATGAGTGTCGCTTTTTTATGTGATGACTGTAGGTTTCTCCCTGCCTGTGAAGTCCTTCAGCTTCGATACAGACAATGCCAAATCTGAGATTTTCAACCGTACAATTCATTTCATAAGTTTGTTGAAAGAAAGAGATAGAAAAACGATCACGGTCGCGAGCATACCTATTAATGGTTTTAATGCCACTTGGGCGTCCATGTCATGTTTAGAAGCATCTGGTTCAAATTGCTCAATGTAGATTCGAACCGTTGCACCAGCTGAGCCAGTTCCCTGCATGTATATGAAGTTAATCATATCAAAAGAGAGGAAGACTGTATACGCCTTTAAAGATCACGGGAAACAAAAACCCAGAACGTACAGATAAACGGAATATAATCCTTGAACCATCTGTGAAAACAAATCGAACACCCTGCTTTGAGGCCACACTTCCATCCACCTAAGAAAACAGACAGAAAATATATAGCAATTTGTTGAAGGAGATCAATCGTACGAAAATTGTAGAGAGCATACTTACGGGATCGGTATATGAAAAGTCATCAGCAAATTGAAGGACATAATTTCCTACAATGGAAAATTTTTTTGAACAATCAAACAGATGTAAAATTTGTATAGTACAGTAGCTGGTGCCGGGGTTAAAAGGGTCGGTTGCAAACTTACCATACTTTTCACCTGCCTTACTCTTTGAGATTAGACCTCTAAGGTATTCGATCATTTTATTGGCACCTTCAGATTCACATTCCTGAACAGAAAAACTAATTAAAACAAGGAATTTTCGAGCTGAACCGAATATGAAACTATACACTCGTGTTGTTTTGAGAGAGAGCTATCGTGCTCACTTCGTAATCATATCTAGAAAAGAAATTTCTTCCATAAGTTGCCCAGTGTTCTTTGACAACATCAGAGATAGATACCAATTTCTCCCCTGGTTTCTTGTCTTTGTTTCGATATGCAATAATCGAGAGCCATGCTAAAACAGCCCTGCCATTGACAAAAATAGAAACCATTTTACTTTGGTCCCCTGTACTCGAATTTGTTAGACACTCCATAACAAGAAATTACCATATGCCATCCTTCTCACGAATGTGATCTGAACCCGTACCAAAACTTTCTTCCCCACAAATTGACAACTTTCCAGCATCCATAAGATTCCCAAAAAATTTCCAGCCAGTAGGAACCTGAAAAAAAAAAAAAGAAAGAAAAAAAGAAAAAACCCAAAGTTCAAAGTATGTACCTTTAGAATATAATCTCTTTTTTTCATAGATTATTAGAACACTTAAGTTGAAATAGTGCTTACCTCAAAAAAGGTAAGACCCAATTTTTCAGCAACTCTATCGAGAGCACCACTAGTTGGCATGGATCGAGCTAAACCCTGAAAATGCAAGACGTAAGCATCTTCGGTTTAAAAATCATGGAAAGCAAAGCTACTAGAATTTTGTACCTTAGGGCCACTCCGGAAATATGGTATTGCTGCTTGTGCATTCGCAGCAATAATTGCGACGGAGTCCGAAGGGGTAACAAAAAACTTTTTACCTAGAATCATGTTTCTGTCGCCGTCTCCTGAGGAAACATGATTGTGATACATTTGTTAGTCAGTGAATCCTATTATGCATGCATAATGGAGAAATCTGACAATACGAGAAATTTATTTCATATATATAATTTCTTTACCATCACTTGCTGCTCCAAAATCAGGCCCATTCTCACTATACATGATATTGACCAAATCCTTTGCATACCTGTTTTGCCATAAAGATTAGAAAGTGGTACGATTTTAAATCGTCGAAAAACGTATAGTGACTATCTTACGTAAGATTAGGATCAGGATGACCATGTCCAAAATCCTCAAGAGGCACTCCATTCGATATAGAATCCTACATGACACATCTAACATTTAAAGTCAGGAACTTTATTAAAATTTAGGTCAATAGTATATTTCAGATTTTTCATACACATGACATACCGGGCGAGCCCCAAGCTTGTCCACGAAGATGGGTTTTGCATAAGCACCAGTAACAGCATGCATGGCATCAAATGCAAAACTAAAAAAGTAACAGCCAATACAGTAAAAGTTAGTTACCAGAATTGTAGCAGGCAACCTAATGATACCCGTTCGGGATTAATCAAGGGCATACAGTTTACCTGAAGTCTGATCTTGAGAGAAGATTTTTGATCATCTGGAAATCGAACACACTCTGCATATGATCTAACAGTATAAGTGATACAAACAAGTGAAGTTTCATTCGGAATTATAGGATGAGTAGCTGTTTTTTTTTTCCCTCACCTCCATTAATTCCAAATAGTCGGAAACCGGGTCTATAACCTCGACAGTGAAGTTTCCGTACTTGGTACCTCCAAGGCGAGAAAGGTCAACATCAGGAATCTCAGCCATTTTAATCTCGGAAATCTGCACAGAAGTTCCATTTTCAAATATCAAGCAGGACGTATTCACTTGCATGTTAGAAAAACAAAAAATACACACACAAACAGATGAAATAACAGACAACGAAAAACGACAAGAATAGAAAAATATATAATATATAACAGCAACATCCAATACTTACAGAAAGAGTATTCCCATATATCTTGTCAGTGATGGATTCAGGTGCAGGTTGGCCACTGTTGTAATTAAACTAGAAAACAAGTAGATGAACACAATGGCATTTAAAGTCAGAGACAGAGACCGGAGTTGAAGCAATGAAGCACAATTCCACAGGTGCATTAGGAATAAACCTTGATACCCCAGTCGTATTCGGGGCCTCCTGGATTATGGCTTGCACTCATAATAAATCCACCATTGGCCTAAAAGAGGGTGAAAATATTGTTTAACCAAGTGATAAAATATGTAAATAGGTAAATATTGATACCATTTAAAATGAAAAGAGACATGCTTGCCTTCCTCTTTCGAATGACAGCAGAAACGGCTGGTGTAGACAGAATACCTTCCCTGCAACATCATATGATCAAAATTAGACAGATTATAAAATACAACATATTAGCAGGAGGCACAATAGATATTATATGACAGCTGGGAAGACAAATGAGACATTTCAAGTGCTCTTCCCAGGAACAATGGTGACACTAGTGCATTATTGTTTAAAGCGGTTTAACATCGATAGGAACATTTATTGTTTTCAAACTCGAAAGCTGAGGCAATGGCGATGCCAGTGAAAGAACACACACCTGCCAACCAAGATTTTTCCAACTCCATTTCCAGCAGCAATTTTGATAATTGTCTGCATTTCGAATTCAAACATTCGAATAAGACAAATGCATTTTAAGTACATACTACATATATAATTTATGAGCGGGAATCATTTTGTTTGTGTTCCTTTTTTGTTCCTAGTCCTCTTAATCCAAATCCAAGCACAATGAACTGTTAAAGAGTACCGGTTCAGAAAATGACCTGAGAAGCTTCGCGGTTAAAGTACCGACCATCGCCTCCTAATACCAACACCCCATTCTTGTAATCCTCAGGCGGTAATGAATTAAACAACGACTGCAGACACACAGTTCCAACCCATCATAAAACATTGAAACTAATGAAAATGGGATAAAGTAAATGGGAGGTCCCTGTATTATAGGGACTAGATCAAATTAGTCCTTCTATTATTAAATGAATCAATTTAGTCCCTATACTATTAAAAAGAATCAAATAAGTCCAAATTGTAATAGAGTTAACATTTACCCTATTAAAAATATTCTTTTCAATAATACCTAAATTGATTCATTTAATAGTAGAGGGACTATAGTAAGGGGATCTCTTAGGTACATTCACCAATAAAAATGAATGCCAAGAAAAAGAAAAATTCCAAACCTGGATCCAATTTGAAAGGTAATTCTCTTCCATAAAAACCTTAACCTGAAGCAAATGAAATTATATTAAATTTGAAAAAAAAACGAATTTTCTAATGAGTAATTGAATCCCAACCCAATTTCAAAAATTCAACAACAGATTACTCTCTGTTCTTAGCTATCCCTTGAGGAAGGAAGAAACAATTCAAAAGCAAAGTGATATGAATAACAGTGAAAAAAATTTACCTTTTTCCGAAGCCCACTTGTCCCGGTCTTTTGCCCTTCAATCGGTTTAGTGGGAACTGAAGTTATCTGTAAGATTCAAATAAAGAAAACCCAGAATCACTATTTAAGCTAATTTTTAAAATAAATTAAATAAGAGAAGAATGAAAGCCAATGGGAAAAAAATACAACCTTGATGCCTTCAGGCTCGGCAATGGTGGTGGAGGAAGAAGAGGAGGAGGAGGAAGCTTTGATGGTAAAAGAAGGGGAGCGTGATACTGAAAAGGAAATGCTTTTAAGAGGGAAGCGATGGTTACAGAGATGAGAAAAAGAAGAGGAAGGGATGGGAATGGCATTGGATGATCGCTTAGATGATTTAAAAGCAGAAGAGAAGAAACCTTCAAGTCTCAAAGAATTGCAACAAGAAGCCATGGATATATGTTACTTCAAAAGCTCTCTCTCTCTCTCTTTTTCTTCAAAGATGGATGAATCAATGGAGGAAAAATGGGGTTTTTGATATTTTGAGTTTGGGTTTTATTTATATATTGAGTGGAGCAGGAGAGAGCAAAGGAGAGGAGAGAAACTAGGAAGAGGGATCTTTGAGAGTGAGTTTGAGAGAGTAAGCAGCTGCTTCTTTTACTTTCTTTGGCTATAAATTAATTTAGTAAAGAAACAAACGAATTGCCACTGCTACTGCCTGGAGCACTGCCACGTGTACGTTGGACAATGCTTTATCTTCTCCACATCCTAAAACCTGTCTCATTTCACTTCTGCCATCAATGTCTTCCCACTTACTTCCAAGTGATGGTTTATAAATTGATTAACGTTTATAACTTCGTCAATAATTAATAATAGCTCTAAATATATGGACCGTCAATCTTTTTCCATTCAGATATCAAAATTATATTTACCAATTTCACGTCCATTTTTAAGGAAACTTACTACTTTCCATCCTTGACCTTAGTTTAAATAAATATTCAAATTCCTAGATCTAGCCTTGGGTTTGGGTTTAAGCTAATTCCTTTGCCCCCTCTTCAATCCATCTCTTTTACCATAAATATGGTGCTCTACTCCTCCTACAAAATGCAATAAATGAATATATTCCTCTAACTTTTCACTTTTTATTTTTAAAGAAAATCAAATTTCAGGAAAATATTAAATTCTACAAGTAACAATTTTTAAAATTAAGATTAAATTAATATAATATATAAATATTAATAGTTAAAATTATTATTATGTTAAATTACCGACCATGCAAACTTCCCTTATTTAATTAAACCGATAGCGAAAACAAATATTTATATAGTGGAATGTTTTGTTTGAAGAAAAAACAATTAATGACGTTCAAACATATAAAAATAATGGTATATTATAGTTTTGTTTTCTAAAAGAAAATATATGATATTCCAACATTTAAGTTAAATTAATGAATTTTAAAAAGAAAAGAAAAGCAGAACTGGAATCTTCACGATACAAGGTATCGTGGTATGATTTACTTGTCAAATAAAAGATGGCTTTGTGTATATTTAATTACGTTAGGAAATAAAGGTAACACGAGATTTTGTATGGAATGTGGGTATGCATCAACTTCATGTGCGACACTGTGACACCAACAATGCAACGTTCAGAAAATAAAGTTCCACCAATTTATTCTGTTATCATCGTTATTAAATGTTAAATATTAACAAAACCATATACTTTAATTTGATATTTATATTTAATAAAAACTTTATATTAAAATTCACTCATTATACTTGAGTAAATCTTTATTGATTCCCATTAAAATTTACTTGAAGCAGTTGTCGGCAGTGGCCTGATTCTCTTAAAATAGAATTTTTTTCATTTAGTCATTTTAAATTAGTATAAAAAATTTGCACTTTATTTCCTAAAAATAATAAAAAATTGATTTAATCATTTAAAAATTATAAAGACACAAGCTATTAAAATTATGAAATTATATTTTTACTATTATAAAATTATAATTTAATTTTTACATTCTAAAAAATTTTCTAGTTTCGCCTCTACTTAGAGGTCACTTCTTTCACATTCAAGGTTTTCATAATTTTATTATTAGATATATATGCTATTATCAAATCACATCTTGACAAGGCTATCAGGTTTCTTTTTTCCAATTAGACTCTAGGCAACTTTAGATCAAGGATGAAGTTTGGGTTGGACTTATGTATAATATCAATACCATACATAATTGGCCAAGCCCAATTTAAACCATAAATCTTAAATGTTATCTAAACTTAATTATATTTGTAAATAGTTAATCCAAATCTATTTAAGTTCACATATACATACATATATTACTTTTCCAAACATTATGTTTCTATTTAATATTTTTAATTATAGATATCTTTTACTATCATTATATATTGTTATAATTACTTTTTTTTTTAATTATCTGGTGGGCAAAGAATGAAATAGTTTGAAATGAATCAACGATATCTTGTCAAATGATAATTTTTTTTTACAATTAATCCTTTGAAAAAAATGGTAGAGTGATTTTAGAATGTCAATAATGAATGATCATAAAGGAGAGATAAGGGCATGCAGAGAAGATGATGATTGGAGAAAAATGGAGGTGTTATGTTGATGGGGTTGCCCTATTATCGCCTTGAGTGATTAAAGCAATTGCTCATGGACTTTGGTGGGCGATGTATAACCTAATTGGTAGGAGGGTGGCATGTACCGATGCACAATAGGTCTCCAAGATTGTTTATTTTATGGAAGATGGTTGATTTGAATTTGGTAGCATTATTCAGGACTTTTCATCCATTTTGTAAAACAATACAAAATTTTTAGTCTTTTGCAAGTAACAAAGGATTGTCTTGACAATTAGAAGGTGTATTCCAGTTGGACTCTCCATATATTTGCTCATGAGACTTACGAAATACTTAATGTTTGATATTGTAGCAGTTATATACATCAAATTGCCTGCAATTTGCTCCTAAGGTGTATTGTCCACTTTTTCCCTCTTCCAACTTTACTTAGATTCAAGCCAAACTCAATTAAAGTGTTCGTAGGTTTGCAATTATTTATCTTGAACTATCCAAAATTTCTTGAATACTTCTTCTTTTAGGAAACAAAAATTCCATCATCAGTAATGTAGAAAACCGAGGATCAATAACGAATCCAAACAAACAATTTAGAGGGGCTCGACAGAAAAGCTTTTTTAAGCTTTTCTTACAGCGCAGGTAAAGATAATTTTGTGAAATTCCGACGACAAGAAGGAATAATAATCAAGAAACAAAATTAAAGAAGAAAGAAGAGAGATACATAGGTTTAATTGAAGAATTCGATCTTTCTTGGTTGCTAAGTAACTTGAGGTAAAGATGATTTCTCTTTTAAGTAAAATTTGAAAATTAAGAATGAAAATAAGAAATAAAAATCAATATGTTGTAGATATTGCTAAGATGAAACAAGAAAGATGAATTTATGGAAGGATGAAACCATATTCGATGAAGGTGGACCAGTGGTGATGGTTGAGTAGATAGATGACCTGATCCCTCTTTAATATTTGAGTTTAAACACCAATTAAGGACTTCAAACAACCTTTAATCAACCCTCTAATCAAGTTACTATACAAATTGAAGTTATGAAGAATTTCACCAACATATTTTAATAAGGATTGAATTGAAATCACTATAAAAAGGACCACAAGAAATAGATCTTGAATAAAACTCCATCAGAGTAATTTTATTGAAAACAAAATTATAACTTATTTAAAAATAGATGTCATATATTGAAAAACAAATAAAGAATCCTTTCTTTTGCATTTTGGTAAGTTTACGTTTTGTTTTACTTTAAAATTATAAAATAATTATTCAATTATTCGAAAGTTTTCATTTAAATTATTGAACTATTCAAAAGATTTTAAGTCACTGGGTTGTTAAGTTTTGTTTTATATATAAAAAAAAGTTCAACCGGTTAGTTTTAAGTTTTGATTCGACGATTGGTATGGTGGATCAATACTCATCAATGAGTATAACATACCTTAGATACAAATTGATTTAATATTCAGTGTTGGAGATCAAAGAAGAAAGCTGTTTGGATTTTGGTTCGGAGATTCATAATGCTCAAAGCTATTTCATGAAGAAAGAAGTAAGTTGTAGAAGAGAAAAGAAATGAGAGCTTTTGATTGGTGTAGATGATGTGAACAAAGAAAGCTATATAACAACGATTTTAATAACCCAATGACTTAAATTTTTTAAATTAAGTAACTAAAACATAAACTTACTAATAGTTTAATGACATTAAATGTATTATACTCTTAATTTTTATCAAAAGGATTTTTTAAAGCTTAAACTAACTATTCAATTAAATAGAGAAAAAATCAAAGAGAGAAACCAAAAATCATAAAGGACAAACAACTAAAACTAAAATCATCAGACTTACTTAATACACCCCTCTTAGATCTTTTAGAATCAATATTAATCAACATTGTAGTATCATTATCGACCCACTCTTGATGATATACATATAACAAAGCAGCTCCAAACATTCGGTAAACAGCCAGATTGGTCTCCCGTCGAGTAGAAACCAAAAGACAAGAAAAATTATTCCTCTGTCTGTAGTAAACTTTACCAAAATATTTACGACCAAATGGCAATTCGATTGAACCAACTTTATCAAAAGGTAAGCTTTTAACCAAGATAGAGCCTCTCCTGCCAACAAAATTTCAGGTATGCGAGGTTCCAACAAAGCCCAGTTATGACCTTAGAAATCGACCACTACCATCAAAAGGTTATTAATCCTTGGATTGGAACGTATAAAATTATTTGTTACAATAAATTAATATTTACCGAAAGACTGAAAAAGAAATATTAAATTCACGTTCAATGAATCAAATAGTTGTACTTACGTTGTTTCACTTGAAAATTATGGTCCCACATGGGACACACCCAAGCTTTTGTCCGAATACAGCAAATATCTAATATAATATCGGTCTTTAATAAAAGGCAATTTTTGTATTTTTAAAATATTTTTAATTCATTTGAATTTTAAATGGCTTAATTTGTTCTGAGTCCCTATTGTCTTCGTATTCTTAAATTTTAATCCTCTATTTTAATTCTCAGCATTTAGTTCCTCAACTATCTAACTTTATTTCTAACATGTGTTTACTCTGATACGATTTTATCTACTTTAATTGATGGTTGTAGGATACTTTTAATTATGATCGATAAAAGGAGTTTGAGACATGTTTCGATCAAAGTCCTATATTCTTTATATATTTGAAATTTAAACAGATGTGAAGTGAAAAGGATATTACTCAAGTTTTTAGTTAACAGGATCTCTTATGTACTTTATAAAAATAGATTAAGATATGTTCTAAGTCTTTGTATTCTTCAGATATTTGGAATTTAATCGTTATACTTTATTTTTAGGAATTTAATTCTATATTTTTACCTATCAAAATTTAAATTTAATTTTTAACGTCATTCAAATTTTACCAGTATGACATGTTGAAATAAAAAATCACTTACTAGCCTTTAACACAAAAAAAAATGTTGTAATGAAATGAATTTAAGAGAAACATTTTAATAATATTAATAATTGAACTTGCATTTTAAATTCAAAAAGTAAAGGGACTAAATTTCTTAAAATAAAAGTAGAGAGACTAAACCCTAAATGTATAAAAAAGTATAGAAACTAGGAAGATATTTTAACCAAATAATAGAGGGACTAAATTTCAAAATCCAAAGAGTAGAAGGGGTGTGGATCAGGATTAAACCTTTTTAAAATTAAGTGATTCATGTGACGGTGATCTTAATAAATTTGTCAACTTATCTTCTAAAGAAGAATCCAATTCAAGATTGGCGACGGCCACGCTCCTATTCTATACGTTTCTGCTTTCTTCTTCGTCTTCCAAGTTTCAAATACAGGGACAAGAAAACCAGTACCGGCTTTAGCGGCCATTGTTTTGCTCCTTCAAATTCAATCTCTGTAATTCTCAGAAAAGACAAAAGAAAAATGGCTGGGAATTTAACTACAGGTTCTTCTCTCTCTCTTTTTTTTCTTGATTCTTTTTCATTTTTTAAAATCTTTTTGATATTTCATTTTCTTGAGATTCAAAAATATTCATCTTTGAGCTTAACTTTGCATGTTGTGCCATTTCTGGGTTTTGAGTTGGTTTTCTGCATAAAGATTACAATTTTTTTATTAATTGTAATGCGCTAAACTGCTAATTAAATTTACTAACTTCAGTCTTAATAGAAACATGTTTTAGAATTGGCTTTCAAAGATGATAATAATCTATTTGGTTATGGAATTCAAGTTCAATCTCTAGCTTAAGAAACTGGATCATTCTCTTACCTTGTTTCAAATCATTTGGTTCCTTGCTGTTTATAGTGTTTAGAAATAATAAATATTTTTTCTTTCGTGTCCAATAGTTTTTTTTTTTTTGCTTTATTTGTCATCTGTTATGAACATGTAATCCTATAATTCTTGCTTTACGAGTTTGGGTTTCCTTCACTTCTAATGAAATTGTTTGATCTGATGGTGTTTGATTGTTTTTCTAAGTGATTTGAATCCTGTTTGGTCTGGAAAATTTTGGTTTTCTATTTTTATACTTACATGTTGGTTAAATTACATGCTATGTTTTAACACTAATTGTGTGCTGGATCTGTGTTAGATTACCTTTTAAATATAGATTAATTGCGAATCTGAATGCCAAATTATTCGATTTGTTTCGAAAAATCATTGATTTTGTAACTCGAAATGGACAAGGCAATGTCTGAGGGCTAGGAGTTGTCACTTTGAGCAACTTGTTAGAAAAACATCTATGATACCGATAAAACTACGAATTGTAGGTGGTGGCAAAGATCTTCCCGGTGATATGAACAGGAAGTCCGCAAATACGGATTCACTAGTTGTTTGCTTTGGTGAATTTTTGATCGACTTTGTACCAACAGTCGGAGGGGTTTCTTTGGCCGAAGCACCTGCTTTCCAGAAGGCTCCCGGTGGCGCTCCGGCTAATGTGGCTGTTTGTGTATCTAGATTAGGAGGATCATCGGCTTTCATAGGCAAGGTAAATTCAGAACATCTAGCTTTTACTCTGTACCAGTTACTAGAATAATTCGCTGGAATCATATGATGTTTATTCGTTGAAAACAAATTGCTTTAATCTTTGTGTTCAGAACTAACTTACAATACCGTAGAATGATATGAATAAGAAGTCTCTTTGTAGTTCCACTACTCGCTTTTTGTTGCAAATTGCAATCTCGTGCTTTTTATTTGGATCATGAGAATATCAATGTACATGATGCCTTGCAATTTGATACCAGGTAGGGGATGATGAATTTGGGCATATGTTAGCTAACATTTTAAAAGAAAACTACGTGGACAATACTGGCATGCGATTTGATCAAAGTGCAAGAACGGCATTGGCATTTGTTACGCTCAGAGCTGATGGTGAACGGGAATTCTTGTTTTTCCGTCATCCAAGTGCTGATATGCGTCTCCATGAATCAGAGCTCGATATAAACCTCATTAACAAGGTTTTTTGTTTTTTCTGCATTTCTCATTTTTGTCCTGGTTAATCAAAATAGTGGTTAGATTTTTTCTGATCTCTGTACAATATTTTCATTACAGGCGAAGATATTTCATTATGGTTCGATTAGTTTGATCGAAGAACCATGCAAGTCAGCTCAACTTGCGGCAATGAACATCGCCAAGAAATCTGGCAGTATCCTCTCTTATGATCCGAATTTAAGATTGCCACTGTGGCCATCGGCAGAAGCTGCTCGGGAAGGCATAATGAGCATATGGGAACAAGCAGACCTTATCAAGGTACAAATTCGAATACGAGACTCATAAAATGCGGTCTTGCTACTTCCATTTATTTGCAGCTAATCCATGAAAAATGCAGGTAAGCGAGGACGAGATTACATTCTTAACCGAAGGCGGTGACCCTTATGATGATAATGTGGTGATGAACAAGCTTTTTCATCCTAATCTTAAGCTTTTGATCGTAACCGAGGGGTCAGCTGGTTGTAGGTATTACACCAAGGTAAGCTTGAGCTTGTCTAATTATTAAGTTTACTACATGGAAATAAACAATCGACCTATATATACAGGCTTTCAAGGGGAGGGTTCCCGGGATTAAAGTTAAAGCTGTTGACACTACGGGTGCTGGTGATGCTTTCGTTGGCGGCTTACTAAGCAGCCTAGCTTCCGATTTAAATCTATTTCAGGTACCCTTAGTTCTTACATAACTCGTTGTTCTAGTCTGTAATACAATATTTTAACATGTAAATGAAACTTTTATCTTTTCCGACAGGACGAGAAGGGATTAAGAGAAGCCTTGGCATTTGCAAATGCTTGCGGAGCGTTGACGGTAACGGGAAGAGGGGCAATTCCGGCACTTCCGACAAAACAGGCAGTTGTTGATGCCTTGACCAAATATAATGCATCATAGAAATGAAAGGAGATCCTGATTGGTATACTTTGTTGGCCATTAAAGCTGTTTTAGTTCAAATTTTTTACACTGATTTCAAGCCAATTTTGGGTTACTCAAAGAAGTGTTGTAGAAGATTGATGTAACAATAAAACAAGTGACTATTTTTTATCATATTAAATTCGTTTTTTTAAATGGAATCTAAAAATTAACACGTTCTCTTCCAATTTTTAATTTTTATACTACATTTATTATATATATGTATATATATATTTTACTAAAACATCTAATTACTTTTCAAAAATATCAAATAATTAAATTATTATTCATAAAGTATTCACGAATAATTTATTTATTTCTTTTTTAATTATAAAATTAAAAAATTCAAACTCTTAACTTCCAAACCTAAAAATATATTTAAATACGCATCAATTAAGTTTTGACTAATTATTAAGGAATAAGTTTTTAAATATTTTCTTAAAAACAGTATAATTTTTTTGAAGTTAATAAATCAATTATCATTATTCAATGATTTCAGTAGAAAAGAAATCCACTATTAAAATATATGAGTAGCTAAATAAAAGAAAAAAATTCTCTTTTATAATTAAAATTAAAATTAATATATTTAACATACAATTGCATGAAAATAATTAAAATAAATAAAAACACAATTATATGCATAGCATTCTATTAAATATAAAATTATATTTATTAACTTGAAAATTATTATATTTAATATATACTTATATTAATAAAAATTATTTAGTAAATTGTCAATAAATTTTAGATTCCACAAAAGGTCAAAGATATAATAAAATATTAAAAATATATATTAAAAATAAAGATACATGTAAATTTTAAAGCAATTTATAAAATAAAAAGAATATACTACAATGAATGAAATATTAACACTAAAATTTAAAGCTAAAATTTTATCGAAAAGAAAAGTATGAAAATAATAATATTAATAATAAAATTATTATTATTATTATTAAAAGACGCGGGTAACGCTCGCGATCGGGAACGAGGATAGCGGCGATTAACGATTAGCCCTCACGTGTTTCCTTTTGCTGTCAATTGAAGAAAACGAAACCCAAAAAGATTTTTAAAAGTTAAAATAAAAAACTCAATGCTTCAAGAAATGAAAGAAGTCCACTTCTTTTGTGTAAAATCAGATCAGATAAATTAGAAGACTGTTTTGCATTTCGATTTCCAGTTCCGATCTCAATTTCTAACAAATGAGAAAATAATAGGAAGAAGAAAATATGACCTCGAATCCAACGCTTTTGCCCGAGATCGGACCCGATGGACTCCCTAGGGAACCTTCTGTCATTGCCTACACTGAGAAGGTCAGTTTACTTTTCTTCTTTTTTCTCTTTTATGAGTTTCGTTTGATTGCTTTGACGAAAATGTGATGCCGAATTTGTGGTTATAAATGTGGCGGCAGATAATCGAGGAGGAGCGGCTTCAACTCACGAAGTATGTTCATGTTGTTAATTACTTCTAAGTTTTTTTTTTTTTTTTCAGATACGTGAATTATTTCGTCTTTTGTTTTTAACTTTAACTCACCTGAGTTGATTCTGTTTCAATGCTGGAATTTAGTTCTGTTGTAATGAGGAAAGCCTTCTTCTAATCTGTGGGCCTTATGTAGAAAAAAGGAGGAGAAATCGATAGCGTTGAAGAATTAGCTTAAAGCCTTACACTGTAATTCAGATCTAAAGAGATAGGATGTGATTAGGGCCATCGCATGAAGTTCTCGTTAGAGTTTGATACTGCTTGAAACGGGATTTGAACCTTAAATCTCAAATGATTTTGATGTTTGTTGCTCTAATTAAGTTCTTACTATTTGAATCCGGAATCTATTCTATTTGAGCTTGGTGATGAACTCTGGCATTTTTATTTTTTATCCTTTGAGTTCCATGAGTTGCTTTTACTAAATATTAAAAACTTCAGTTCGTTGTTTACTAGCTCAATTAATCAAGCCAAAAATGTAGTTCTTTTTTCTCATTTAAATTTGGTTGTTAAAATTTTGTTTGGATTTAAGAATTAATTTTCCTGTGTGTAGCACTTGTACAAAAGGTTGAGAGAGGTATACGCCTTGTATAGTTATTATTTCTCGTCTTTTTAATGTTCTTTGAGTTTATTTCTCATGATTGCATTTGTTGGTGGGGTCTTGTCTAATCTCATATGCATGCTTTCAGATATATAGCCGAAAATTATTCTAAAATTCATGATATTGAAAGAGAACTAGCAAATCTTACAATGGAGATGAAACTCACTGCTGGGCCTAAAAAAGCAGGTTTGCTTGAACTTGCCATTGTATGGGATATTTCTCCATTTATGTATATTTTTCTGTTCTGGACTTACTTCTCCATTGAATAATGTGTGGTGCATATCTTCAGCCCTCGAACATATGAGAAAGAAAATTGAAATGTCAACTGAGAGAATACGCATTGCCAAGGAGAAGGAAGAACAAGCCCGGAAGGTTTGCCAAATTCTCTCTCCATCAACTATATTTGAGCTTGAATCATGGCCTTTATATCTCTTATTTTCTTAACCGAGTACTGTCCTCATTATTTCCTTACACTTTTGCTTGCTTTGAACGGACAATAATACTAGGTTGATTAGGGCCTGATGGACCAAAATATAAATGGAAATGTTCAAATGGCAGTGTATCTATGTAAAACAATTTTATCTGAAGAGAGGAAATTTGCAGCTATAGCACATTAGTCTTCCTGCATGAAGTTGCAGATTGAGATCGATTCTGGTTGTATTTCAATTAATTAAGGCCAAAACTGGACTGTGAGAGGCTATTGAATCTTTTTTATATTTAAAAAAAATCCATTTTATTGGAAAGTAAAATTGCCTCCTATCTTAAATTTGATAGCTGTTTTTTTTCCCTTTATATGCATTTCAGGCTTGGGAATCAGCATCAAAAGCTCTGCATGATGAGGAAGCAATTAAGCAGAAGCTATGTGAGGACTTGAACAATCTGGTATACTTCTTTGCTATAGATGGACAAGCAGGCATTAATCAGCTGTGTTATAACGTGTTGCTTTTCGCTAGTAGGTTCAAGAAAGCAGTAACTCTCAATTTGCTCGGCTTGAGGAGTTGAAAAGGCGATTGGAAGCTCTGAACCCAAGTAAAAAATCCACTTTTTCTGATCATGTAAGCTTTCTTTCTATTTCTCCTAGTATCCAATACTCAAACGGTCCTCTATGTGGAGAAGATAACTGTTTAACAATGGTCACTAGAATAGACATGTTAGCTGATGTAAAATTGTGCACTTTTAGTGTAATTTGTTCTTGTGATTTTCTATTGCTATCAATTTTTTTGCAGTAAATGCCACTGTCATAAACTGGATTGATAATAAGGTGTCTTGTTAAAACAAAAAATACATTCATGTCTGTTGTACATATCTACAAACGCTTGAGAACTGTTACAGATGATCTAGTTTAGGCCTTGCTGATTATTTGTGAATGTTTGGCTCCCTCTAGGTAGTTGTTCTTTAATCAATTCAAACTGCTCACCCATGTTAAAAAGGCGAAGAGGAAGAAATATTAACTAGCTGATCTTTCTGAGTTTATGTTTACTCTAATATGATAAACTATGGAAATTGGTTCAAGAAGCCAAACTAAAATGCCAGAGTGCTTAACTGAAGGGCTCATTCTTTTGAAACACTTTTTGTATATCATTAATATTGTCGGGCTTGTGAATGTTGTCACAAGCACTGGTGGTATATGCATGTAAATCAGTGATAAAAAAGAATGGATAAGATCAGCCGGTTCAGCAGCTCAACATCATACTTATAATGGGGAAATTGGACTGGAAAGAACCTGTCAAATACCTGGAATCGGATAAGGGAAAAATCAGGCATGACAATTTCTTTAAATATTTTTGGGCTTTTTAACCAAATTGGACCGGTTTTTTCACCCAAATCTATCACCTTTAACTCCCACTTGATTACCTTCCCAAGTTGTGCCAATCTTGTCTGAAGAGAAGCTTCCTGGTGTTGTCTGAAGATGATCCGGGTTGAGATGGTTTTCCATTACTCCTATCTTCCTGCTAATGTGGAATTCATTCCCTCTCTTTTTGGGCATTGAAGAATCTAAAATGGTTTTGAAAATGGGAAGTTAAGTAATTGTCTGCTTCTACGTGTTGAAAAAACTTCTACATGTTAACTAATGTGGAATTCATTCCCACTCTTTTTTGGTGGTGTGGTGCGTTTGACTTGGTTTTCAGGGGGGCAAGTGAGGAAAATAGTGGTCTACGTTTGATTGATGAGTTGAGCATGCATTACAAATTTACTTTTTATCATGAAAAATTAATTATTGAAAGTAACATTTGATAAAAAAAAAATCGAAATTACTTGTATGATTCTTTTTAAAAATGTTATAGTTGAATCAGCATGTTCAACTAGTTGAACCAAAAATTGGAGATTTGATCAATTTGATCTCTTCTTTGGTTCTTTATTCACTGCCTTAAATAATAGAAAGATTGTTGAAAGTTTGACTTGGATCATGTTTAGGACATGAAAGCAATTGGATTGACACAACATGCTGCAACCATAGGCGTGTCCTCAGTTCCACAAACAACAGAATCGGGCTCTACTGTTTCCACAAGGGTACCTCATCAAGGAAATGGTGGGAATGTTCAAGTTATGAATGGGCAGAATCAACTTGCTACTAATGATGGAGAAGTAAAAGGAAAGAAGAAAAACACTTTTCATGGAAGAGGAAAGGGGATTGGTGCGGTGCCCAAGAGCAGAGGATCTGCAGCACCTGGTTGGACAGGAGCTGGGTTTGATGTGGATGCTAGAACTTAGAAGCATTTTTCTGGATTTTCTCTTTTCTTTGCTGAAGGATCAAGGCAACAATCAGTGTTTTCTCATGTTGTAGGGTATCACCAGTCTTTCTTCCCCTTTGTTTTTTTGATCTTTACCTTGTATTCTTTCAATTGCTTATAGCTTGTTGATATGAATGTGGCATTTGACTTTATGTCATTAGTATTGTCTTCAAGCAGGAAATTATTTAGAAACAGATATAGAATTAGAAACTCATATCTTCAAAAAAAATAATAGAAAAGGAAACCTTTTGTGTGAACTCTCTGCCATGAGATGATACTACTGTTGGGGTTTTTGGTTAATGTTTAACCTCTGGCTTTTGCGAAGAACTAATTAGGGCTAATCAAAGTGAGCAGAGATTCCTATTATTTGCCAGTGAGAATATAAGAAAGAAGGAAGAATCATTTTTCATCTATTAGTGTCAAACTTTTATGAAATATATGCCAATACTTGTGGTTTTCCTTGTTCGTATCTCGAGACATTCTACACCATGCTCTTAACAGTCTGTTAAATCATTTATGTACTGCTCTTATTATTTACTTAGGTGTCATGTAGTTTAGGCATTACTCAACTCTTTTCAAGGTACCAATTGATAAAATTGTTTGGAAACGTACAGTTAAGCCCCACTTCTGCTCGAGGTTCTTTGATTGGCCTCCATTAGATATTGAAATCTACCTGGCATAGCATCATTGTGTCTGCAGCTGCATTAGATGACTGCAATTACATATGTTTGTACCACATGAGCCTTGATTTATACATTCATCCTTTTCATGCCGTCATGTTATACGAACTCGCATCTCATTTCTCTACTGCTTGTGGCAATTTTACATGACTGAGAATTTTTAAGCACCTACTGTTTAAAAATTCAAAATTTGAATGCTCCTGTTCACATGTAATCATGTTGTTGACCGAATGAATTTTTGAAAGTGTGCTAATGATGATAGCAGTAAAATGTTGGTATGCTGCAGTTTCCTTTCATCGATAATTTGGAGAATTTTTATCAGGAAAATTTCTTTCCTTGAATTCTTTCTGCTGATCTTTTATGAGAATTATGTCCCTATGCATTAGGTTTGGTATATGGGGCCAGGGATAGTAAATGTTTTGATGCTTTGATCCTTCAACATAAGTTTTAGAAAATAATTTCATAACATGGACTGGCATGATCTTGTGAAACATTAACGAATATACTGTACACTAATAGTTGTTGTGACGAGTCATCTAAGCCGAATTTTGATTGACATTAGGTTCCGGGTTAACATCAGAATATTTTAAAAACTAGTCTTAAAGAACAAGAACATGTTGAAATGTTAGTAGTATCTTTGGATGCAGGCTATTCTGATTTTGCGATTAAAATCTTTCACTTAAATATACCTTTGTAGGTATCAGATGAGAGTTATGAGACGTACTAATAAGGTCGTTGAATGTATTTATGATATAAAATGGATCTAAACTGATTGAAAGACTGTAGCTAGTGATTTCAATGTGAGGACTCTGCTCAAAGTGGGTAGGTTAGGAAAATCAATGGCCAATTTATTCATCGAAAGACTTGAGAAGAAGAGTAGGAGAACAATGGCGGTACATTGGTACATAGACTTTAGAACTGTATTTGTAATTTTTTGGAAAGTGGGTGTGGGTCAACCCTGGTCTCTGAAGTATCACTTTTGCCATTTATTATTATTTGTCTCTTGGAAGCATCTTCTACCATTGAGAATTTGCCATATTCCACGGGAAGCGGCACTTTTTAACTGTAAGTAACAGTGTTTTTCATTTTCCTTTTCTTTACCCTCTTGCTATTTGCTGGTTTTATTTATTTATTTATTATTACTCTTTTCTGAAATGGAAAATGGCTGTTTTTTCTTCTGCCCTTTTCTGTGCTCTTCCATTTCAGTGAAAGCATAATAAACTCACTTGCAGAACTCTCTTCTGGTGTTTTGATACGTTAAAATCAAATATATCAAAAAAGATCTCAATCACCATGATGAGATCATTGTATTAGATCACTGAGACTGACCAAATCATTTAGAATAGTGACGAGGTTTTATTATAGAGAGAGGAGCGATATTCAAAATTCTTTTTGAGGCAAATTCACATTATTAAAATACGTTTTCATATATTTACTTTTTTATTATTTATTTTTATAAGAAAATTTCATATTTTAGTCATCTTTAGACAAGACAATTCAAGTGATCATTGCATAGGAATATGTTAGCAACTTAGTATTACGAAACTGACATTGTTGCTTTCTTTTAATAATGATGTTTATTCTAGGTGTTATACATATTATACCTTGTTTAAAGGAAGGTAAATTTCATGTTCACCTTTAGACAACACAATTCAAGTGATCATTACATATGAATATGTTACAAACTGACATTGTTGCTTTTTCTTAATAATGTTGATGTTATTTTAGGTGTTATATTTATGACTTGTTTAAAGGAAGGTAAATAATCTCTTTTTTTTATTAGGATTTGTTTCAAAAGTAATGCTCATGATCACAACAAGCGGTTGGTCTAGAGTGATAATGATATGTGTGAATTTCAAATCCATTAGCTGTCGGAGTGGTAACTGGGTTGGAATTTATGTTTTGTAGTAATCTAGATGTTGTAGAAGCTTGTACAATCTCTAAATGTAAACATTACGTTTGAAACATGATTATCTGAATCAAACCTTATACCATAAAATCGGAAAAAAGGATTGAATCGGTTAAAATTTAATTAAAAAATTAATAATATAATTGATTTAGTTTTTAGAATATTGTTTGAGGGAAGTAATGTGAGTTAGATAAAGCTCTAATCTAACCCTGGGTATATCAAGCAGGATAGAAAAAGGGAAATGATAAAGGATAATAATAATAACAACCATAACCTGAGACCATACGGTCATGGCTATCACAATCCATAGACAAGTTCACATTACACCTGCAGATCCCCACCCTAGGAAATAAAATATAAAAACCCAACTCGTATTTAAAACTACAAAGGGAGGAATCACATTGTAAATCGAGCTTGGGAGAGTGAGAGCTATTTGTAAATGTGTCCAACAGATGGGTGTGAAATTAAAAGGGTGCGTCATCAATACCTTTCCAACATTTTTATACCCTCCCCACTGACTTCAGTCCCCACTCCCCACTACTTTCTTTATCTTTTTACCAATTCCATTTCCCAATAAAAACAGAAAAAAGACGACCACACTCACCCTAGTCTACCCCCTTTTTCATATCTATGGAAATTGGATATAGATAATTGATAAAATATTGGATAAATTGCATTCAAGGTCATTAAATTCTTAATAAATTTATTTTTTTGTTATTTAACTTTTAAATGTTATAAAATTGTCACTTAATTATTTAAAAGTTTTTAATTAAGTTATTGGGCTATTTTTAAGTTTGGTTAGCGAGTTCCAAGTGTTGATTCAACAATCGATACGGTGGATAAGTCCAAGTTGATCTGATGATTAGTTTAGAGATCGAAGAAAAAAATTGTTTAGATTTTGGTGAGTAAATTCATGATATTTCATGAAAAAATTATAAAAGAGAAAGGGAATAAGAGCTTTCAATTGGTGCAAATGGTGCAAACAAAAAAAGTCATACCACAAAGATTTTAATAGCATGATGGTTTAAATAAAATTTTTTGAATAATTTAATGGCTATTTTGTAATTTTTTGAAATTGAGTGACCAAATAGAAATTTACTAAAAATTAGTGATCTTGGGTGCAATTACCTAAAATGTTTGTTTATATTTAATTTTTATTTGGCAAATGATGTGGTCCATGTTAAAAGTTTGCCCGTACTCAAACGCTACGGTTGAGTTTTTATTCTAACATTTTTGAATTTAAGTTTTAGCGATTAAATATGTGACTTGTATTTATATTTATAAATTTTAGAAAAAAGAAAATAACTTTTACTAATGTTATATGATTAATTTGTATTTAGCGTATTTAGATTATAAACTAAAATTTAAATTTTATTTTAAATTTTAAAACGTTTTAATTAAATTTTAAAATTAAAATATGTTTTTTAGTTTAACCATTAGTTTATATATTAATTATTAGCTCAAAGTTTATGTAATACACATGAATTGAATTAAGAATACCTATCTATGGATAATTTGGATATAATAATAAAATAAATAATATTTTTCTAAAATTTATTAACGCATACCTTTTATTTAATATGTATGGGATGAGTATTATTTGATTTACATGATTTAAAATATCTAAATTGAACATTTAATCCTAAGAATAATGATAATATAAAAATTCAATTGAACTATTTCGAAGTTTTATGGACTAATTTAAAATCATGTAAGAATTTGAAGCTGTTTGTGTGGAGTTATCCGTATTGCCGCGCGCCCACAAACCATATTTTTGTTGTACTTTCTAAAAAGTCCCTGAAATTATAAAAAAAAAAAATGTGGGCTGCTTGCTACTGATTTATTTAACATGCTTCGTGGATCCACTTTTCTCGCTCCTTCTTCACCATCTTATAATAACCCTTTTTTTCTCATCATCATCAACTTTCAAACTAACAAACCTCTTTTGCACTTTCCTCTTTTCTCTCTCTCTACCTCTCTCTCTCTCATTTCTATCCATTTACTAAATCCCCATTTTCCTTTTGATCGGAAATGGGAAGAGATTGGCCGTATTGGGCTACCGGAGCTAAAACATCCACCAAAAGACCACCACCATCGAAAGCTGAAACCACCACCACTCCCACTGGTTGTATAAGTGCTGTCTTCCAGTTCTTTGATTTCCATCATTTCCAGTTCCCTTTAAACCATCAAACAAATAGTAGCAGCAATAGCAGTAGCAGTTGTGGTTGTTTTAAACAACCCTCCTCTTTTATTTCTCCCCATAGTAACTTCGTCCCCACTGCACTTAAAGGTTCTTTCTTTCATACGCTCTTCTCTCTCTCTCTCTCTCTCTCTCTCTCTCCCTCTTTTTGCAGTACATTATCGAGTTCCAATGCAAATGCAGGTACTGAAGCACCAAGGAATAGTTTAGAATCAGAGGATGAAAGTTCAACTTCAGTTTCAGCTTCAGTTTCAGCTTCTTTAACAACATCAACCAGTAAAGAAGATGAAAGTTTAAATATCCCCGTAAGTTTGCTAACTAGTCCTTTGTTTTTCTTTTTTTTTTAAAGGTGAGTGATGATGATGATGATTTTTTTTTTATGAAAATCTAGATGGGAATTCAAATTAAAACAAGTGGGGACATAAGGTCAAAAGTTGGAGCTTCAAATAATGACACATTTTCAGAGATTAGCAGCTCACCAGGGACCAAGACACCTACTCTAGTCGCTAGGCTGATGGGTCTTGACCTTTTACCCGAAACTCATTCACCATCTTTTTCACAACCTAAGTCTTCTTCTTCACATTTAAAGGGTCGTAGGAGATCAGTAGACGGTGGTGATTTTAGGGGTACTCGGTCGTTACCGGAAACTCCGAGGTTATCGTCTGCTAGGAGGTCGGATGTGGACTATCACCATCGGTTTTCGCTTCAGATTAATAAAGAGAACATGAGTACGACCGAAGAGGTAATGGTTACTCGGTTCTCGAAAAGGAGCGAAGACGAGAATAAGAGTCCGGGTCATTATGCTCGGCAGATAATGAAACAAGTTAAAGAAAGTGTGGGAAGAAAAGTTGGGATGGATATTACTAATACTGTTCGGAACAGGGAACAAACTAGAGAGGAGCTTGTTAATCAATTCAAGTACAAGAAGATTTCAAAGGCGATGAGTAAACTAGCCGAGGACTCGACCAGTAATGGCAATGGCAAGCACTCGACGACACCTTCGTGTTCACCTAGGCTTAGGTTCTTGGAACCTAAAACCAAAGATCAAAACCCTCAACCTCCAAAACCATCAGAAATTAGTATCCAGCCACCGCCGACCAGGGTTTTACAAAAGCCCAAGTTGCAGACAGTGGCAGAGGAACAAGATGACCAACAGACACAGAGAAGCACAAGCAAATGCAAGAAAGTGACAAAGCTGAAAAAGCCACAACGAACATCGGACATAATACGAACCAAGCAAGAAGAGCCCTTCGTTCGTCCTTCAACAGCCAACAGAGCTAACATTCCAGACAAGAAATGTAAGAAAACACCATTATCAAATGATCTCCTCAACATTACAGTCTCTTCCCTTTTTCCAGTCAAAAAAGACCCGTCACCTCCAGCTACTAAAATCCCTCAAAAACAGGTATATTCAAAATCAAATCATCACTTCTTTCAATTTTCTTTTTAACTTTATCATCATTAACTTATTGTTTTTGGATTCGTTATACAGGTCTTAGATGCTACAAGACCAAAACGTAGTAATAGCTCACAGTTATCTAGTTGTTCGAGCCAAACGTACAACAACAAACAAGAAGCGACGTACTTACACAGTTCCCGACACGACAACATCGGCGACAGGTGTAACAATGTTACTACCACCACCACCGGTGAAGAAGCAGAATATCATGAGTACATTGCAAGAATACTAAGACGTACTGGGTTAGATAAACATACCCCACTGTCCTTAGCTTCTTGGTTTTCTCCTTCTCATCCTATTAACCCTTCCATTTTTTACTACCTCGAACATTTCACCACTAATAATAATAAAACCAGTCAACTGAACCTACGATGCAATAGAAAATTACTGTTCCATCTAGTCGATGAACTTTTGACTGATATTTTAAACCCTTTCTTCAATATGAAACCTTGGGTTAAATTTGTTGGACGTGAACGTTTTAGTAATATGGTCGGGTCTCAGTTAATAAACACATTGTGTTCGAAGATTGGTCGTTTTCCTCGAGCTGATTGTCGTGTGCTTGAAGACATTGATGCATTGATCGACAAAGATTTGCCGGAGATGAAACTCCGGTGTGTGATGGCGTATGAAGAAGAAGGGGAAGGGATTGTGTCGGAGATCGGAAACAGCATATTAGAGGCGTTGGTACATGAAACGGCAGCTGATTTCGAATTTTGTTTTGCTGGTTTCAATTTTCAAAAGTCTCGTCTTTTAGAACTAAACGGTGCCGTTTAATGTTTGAATAGTGGTGAATGAGAACATATCACATGGGTGATTCACGTGATGAGATGCTATTCGTTGGGGTCTTTGTAGGACTGTACACGTGGATAAGTATAGCTGTTGGACCCTTTTTTATATATATATATATATCTTGTATATATAAATTGTAATAATGTATTTTCCGAAATCTTTTCGGATTAAGTAGTAAAAAACTCGATATTATTTAAATAAGATTTCGAGTTTTAAATTTTGGGTATTTAAAAACTTTGCCTCACATTAAAAATCTAACTCGGTTCCATTCTGTATGTAGTTGAAACCTAATATTAAAAAATAGATATTCATTTTGGGGTTTTAAAAAAATTTTAAGTACTTCAAAGTTGGAGTCACATTTCGATGTAATATGCTTAGTACAATGATGCTTTTATATATATATTAATTTTGGGTCACATAAAATCAATATTTAAGATTATCCTTGTTTTCTCTTAATAATATGTGTTTGTTAGTACTTAAGAATATCTAATCATTATGTTCTATACTGTTCATATGTAACTTATTAATGAAGCAATTAGCATTATACTATGCATGAAAGCTTTTATGAATGGAAAGCTAGATTTTTACTTTTAATGATAAAAGGACGAAATCTAACATAAATATATATATATATATATATATATTTATATAATAATAATAATAACTCTTATTTCAATAAATTTGTTATCCTGCCCTGCCAAAGGCACAAATATTGAAATCAACTCAAGAATGTACTAGTTATTTAAACATGTTACATGTTATATATATGGGGTTAAAATCCGAAAGCCTATTCAAAGGTTCCTTAAAATATACTTTTTTTATTTCTCTAGTTTCAAAATGCTCCATTTGACCTTTGACCGTCCAAAAGAGTTGCACAACCATTGGTCAATTTTTGCATATTTACTTATTATTAATATAGTAACTCAATGGTTAAAAATAATAATAGTAACTCAATGAGGCTTTGATTTTTCTTGTCTCAACACTCTCCTATTCGAGTTTGTCTTATAAAAATTACACGTGAATTATTAATTAGTTTATTTGAGTTTAATTAATTACTTGTAACTTTAATAAAGACATAATCTACATCTAATAAAAAATCTTATAAGTAAATAACGATGAATATTTTTTTATTCAAGTTTATAAACTCATAAGGAAAAGATTTTAGTCATTTTTTTTTGTTAACAAACAAATTTGTACATAACTTTAAAGTAATGAATAAAATCGTTATAATTATTATTATTAAGTTTGGTTCCCCATTCATGGAAACTTGAGCTTGTAGAAGAGATAGATGAAAAAAAAAAAAAAGCTAAAAGAAAAAGGAAAAAGTGAGGTGGTAAAAAGCTGGTGGTGCATGGATTTTATGAGAAAGTTCATGTTACGTACGTTTGATTTTGCTATTTTTAGGGCCAAGCTAAAGCATGCATGCATCTAAAATTTTGCTACTTTAACTTTAGTTTTGGCTTTAACTTTATACAACATAAACAACAATTTAAAAGAATCTGTGATAAAAAAAATTTTTAAAAAGAAGAAGCTGAAAGTGCAAACTTTTGTGATGAATAAGTAATCTTTGATACGTTCCAAAATTAGGAAAAAAAATTATTATGAAATTATTATAAATTTTTTTAAATTTAAATTACAATTTTTTTTTCACGATATATATCAGTTACTAGTCCTAGAACTTTGAAGGAACCAAAGGGAACTAAGGCCTTATCTAACTTTTCTTGGAATAGCCCTCTCATAGATGCTTCATAGCTTAGTTGTATAAATTTAACCGGGTAAACATTTATCATGCAAAACATGACGGATGGTGATGGAATGTGTCATTGTGTTTGACGGACCTACTTAATTTTTTTTTAAATTAAGGGTTTTAATTTTTAAAATTTTAGGGTTTAATAAAATTTTTAAAAATTACGGGTTTAATTAATTATTTATTTTAAAAGGATTAATGAGATTTAAAAAAAGTTCTAATTAAAGAATTTAAAAGTTTAAAAATTTTGAGTAGGGCTAATTAAAATTTCAAAAACGTTATACATTATATTATTGTAATTATTTGTGTATATAATATATAAACATATATGTCGATAGTATTATTGTAAAAATTGAATTAAAATTTCATGTAAAAATTATATAAAATTAAAGTTCATATATAATATTGTATAGTTTTGATATTTATTTTAAAAGAAATTGTTAATATAAATATAAATTTAGAAGAAATTTTTATCACTATAGTATAATTCAACTTTTGTTATATACAATTATAAAGTGGTCAGAAAAGGAACAAGAACAGCAATGGCGTGGTCGGGTCTCTCCCATCATCTGAACTATAAAACAAAAATAATTTAATAAATACAATAAATATGAAAAATACAATACAAGAGAATAAATTAATATGCGAAGACAAATTTCGAAAATAAACTAAAACGAGTTATGGTATGAGAAGTGAAACATACCCTAATTGATTAGAGGTGTCACGTCAATTGAAAGGAATGAATCAGTGGTGGAACCAAAATATATATATATATATATATATATATATTTTAAGAGAATTAAAATTAAATTGTATATTTTATAATAGTAAAAATATAATTTTACAAAATTAATATATTATATCTTTATAATTTTAAAAGATTAAATTAATATTTTTATTATTTTTGGAATCAAAGTGTAATTTTATTATTACTAATTTAAAATTTTATAAATTATAATGGGTATAAGTGAAAATTTTTCTATTTTAAAGGAACCGAGACCCATGCCTACCCCTTGACTCCACCACTGAAATGAATTTAATAGGACAGAGAAGCCTTACTCCTTGTATATTTTATATAGTATAAATTAGATTTTTGTGAATTTGAATTACAATAGTAACACACAAAAAAATTAAAATATGAACTTCAAAGTTCAAACCCTAAGCTCATATTCTAAGTAATTTCTTTATTCGTTGATGGATTCTTCAATCATCAAGCAATGCTACCACGAGATGTTTTAAAATACCTTTTACAATATTTTAAATTGTAAAAATTTACGAGTATTACAAATATATTTTCGAATAATTATAATACAGAATTAAAATAAAATATAATAAATGAGGAATCAAATAAAACTCACATATAACGTACAAAAATCATGAAACTAGAAGTTTATATATTGTAAAACTTAAATATGAATACTTAAATAAATATATAAATACTCTAAAAGGGATGTAATAAATGTATTAAGTGTTAAACAGTGAGCGGAAATTCAAAATGCAAATCAAATTAATTGTAGCTGTATATATAAAAGAAAGAAAGTCAAATGGTAACATTAATACAAGTCTTTTCTTTTTTAATCACAACTAATACATGTATTTTAGTGAGATGAACGTTGTTTTCAATAATTCGTTAGGGTTGTTTATGATGATGATTGAGGTTATATTTAGTATAATTAATGCATTATTTATATTCATTTTACGGTTAATAAAAATTATATTTTTAGGGTTTTGATTGTTTCTCTCAATAATATTATTTTTAAGATTAGAATTCATATTCTCCACTTGAAAGTTTAATGCATTTTATTATTACACTCAACACTTAGTTATACTGAATTATTTATAATTTTCTCAATATTATTGTATCAAGACGTCACTTATCATTATGCTCATAATGTAAATGATTTGTATCCATAACGATTGTATTATTTTCAAATTTATTTTCCTAAGATTAAACGCATATAATGGCCTATGTCTCAGGGCGATTTTGAGGGGGAGAGCAGGTAGGGCCTTGTCTTTCCCCAAATAGCAGATTATGCAATTTAATCCTTTTATAAACCACTCCCCTCAAAAACAGAAAAAAAAAATCTATTTAATCCTTTTAAAAGTAATAAAATTAAAATTATATTTTAACTTTTTAAAATTTATAATTCAATTCTAACCAAAGAAAAATCATCCCTTTTTGTATCCACAACATATAGATGACTTGTATCTGTATTAACGGCTGAATTCTTTTTGAATCTTTATTTTAATGTACTAAAATTTATGATTCCTTTAAATAATTTACAAATCAATGTAGTTGAACGTTAGAAAAAAAATGAAGATATATATATGTAGGGTAGAGTAGGGCAGATGAGAATAAAAAAAAAAAAAAATGCATGGGAGATTCAGTTATTACGCAAAACTTGGCAGATTCCGACTACACAATATTCCTGAGTTCTGACTACATTTTCACTAACTCTTTTGAAACCCTATCTTAAATTTCAATATTATTATTGAATCATAGTTTACTGATTTATATTTCAAATTCAAAGTGGTCCTATTTCGCGGGGGTATGAACAAAATAAAATAAAAATTATTCAGTGGGATTAGACCGTTGATGAGGCAATGCCAGCAGCAGCAGCATATGCATCAGATCAGGTTTACCCATATACTATAAATTTAATTAATTAAACCATACATTTTTATCTGCAATATTTGGACAAAACATTATGAGTTTATGCATCGATCATCGTACTTCATGTTATAAAATTTATAATAATAATAATAATTAAACAAGGTTTTTTTTTTTTTTTCTCTCTTTCTTATCTGTTGTTGGGTGGGGGTAGTAGTATTATTTGGTGGTGGTGACTGTGTCAGTTTCTTTCATGCATGTGTGTACATGTTTTGAAATATCAAATGTGAGAATGGGCGGTGGAGGGGAGAAGACAGAGATTGGGATGTTTTTTTTTTTTTTTTTGTGTGTGTGTGGGGTTAATAGCAGCCTGGCTATGGGACATACCCCCTCTTCCACTTGTCTCCATGTTTGGTTTTGTATGATTTAGGGTTTCGGTGGTATAGACTAGAGATGGAGTGTGTGAGGATATTATTGGAGGTTGGAAAAAGGAAGGATGAAACTGAAAGTGAGGGCAGTGGACCCATTTGTGTATAGGCTATAATAAAATCAATCAAATGATCATTGCTCTATATACTCTACAGTGTTATACCCTGAGACTCACTCAGTGTGTGCTAGAGTTAAAGATAAGAGACTGGAAGAAATTGAAGGGTGGGTGAGAGAGGGAGAATTTGGTTTCCAATTCACAACGAATTTGTATTTCGGACAAGTCTGTATAGTGTTGTTAGATTAACGGGTTAGTGAACATGTTACCATTTGAGCTAGTAGGTTGTGTGGAACACGTATGATTTATTTGTTTAAGTAGCTGAAGAGATGTTCCAATTCTGTGATTGTGAACCCACTAGAGACAATACCAAGCCTCTTTAAAGATCTATTGGCTCAATGCAAACCGACACCTCACAGACTTTTCTTGGAGAAATCAATCTACTCTAAATAAAATAAATTTACATATTTGAGTGAAACTTGAATGATAAAATTCATCATGTCTAGCAACATGCAACATCTAATATGAGATTTTATTATAGCAGTATCCCGTGAGATCTTTTTTAAATCAATGGTTGTGAGTAAAAGATAGAAACGAGGAGGTTGTAGCCGTTTGATTAAGCCACGTCAAAATCTATAAAATTGTACAGGTGATTTGAAACTTGTTAAATAGATTACTAAATTCGTTATTTTTCTCTAAAAATTAGTTTTTTCAGTGTTGAAACTAATTGAGTTAATTAAAAGTTAAACTCGTGTTTCTTAATACAAATCTTACTTTCTCCCTTTTATTTTAATAATTAGTTTAAAAAAATCTCACGATAATAACATCTTGAAATACATTCCACCCTATTAGCAAGTCGTTCATTTGGGATGTGTTTATAATATGCACAGATGGGTAGGCCATAAATACTTGCTAACCCAATTATTGGTCGAGCTCGTTCTTTCCAAGCTAACTGGATTATCAGCCCAAAATAGATCTCTTCCAAAAGCAAATCAAATAAATGGACTTTAGAGTTTAGGGGCAGACTAATAGCAATTTTATTTCATTTCTTAAAAGTATTTACCGAAATAAGTTCAGTAATTAATCATTCGTAGTCTGTAAATTTATTAAAGGAGTAGACGCTGACCATGAGTTTTAAAGTTATTTTATACTCAAGGTGAAAATTAAACCCTCGACTATAAGGGCAAACTAATAGTGAAGTTAAAGACGATTGTAGGATAATGTATATAGATTATATATAATGATTTTAAAAAAATTGTTAATCTAGAATAGTTGTCTAATTCAATGGCTCGGAACAAAATTATTTTTAAAATTTAGATAAACTTGAAATTTTTTAAATTTAATTAAATGTATTTTATTTAATTTTAATTAAGAAAATTATTATATTTTAATTACTAGTAATATATAAAATCTTATAATAACTTTTTTTCAATTTTCAATATTGTAAATGATGTTTGTGAATACAAATCTAAAAATAATCATAATTATTATAGTTTCTATTTCACAGATTTCTTTGAATAATAAAATAATTAACATATAAAAATATTTAATATAATGTTTGTGATCCTAAACTGTTCATAATCTTTTATAATTCAACTAATTAAAATTTAAGCGAGTTCCAACCCACAAACCTAATTGAGTTACATGTAAAGGGTAGTGTGAAGATTTTGTACTTTTCTACAAGACCTATTGCCAATAAAAAATGCTTTTGTTCCTTACCCTTCCTTAAATTTATCTTCAACTTGCTAAAAGCCCACATCTAAACTAGGGTTTAAGTTTGGAGCCCAAAAGCCTTAATGGGCCATTTTATAAGTACTTTTTCACAACAAGTCCTCCATATTTTTCTTTGGAATTTTGGAGAACAATGACATGATACTTAACTTGGCTTGCATTAAGGGCAAAAGCAATCAATTTCCCAATTTTTTTTACGGTCAAACTTTCTGGATTCCTTTTTCCCATTTCATTGCTTTCGTAGAAGCCAAACAGTACAACAAACTCCCATCCCAAAGTTAAAATACGTTGTTAGTCCTTATACTTAAACAAAATTTAAGATTTAGTCTATATACTTAGATTTTAAAAATTAAGTCCTTTTACTTTTTAATTTAAAATCTCAATTAAATCATTAAATTATTAAGTTTTCTCATAAAAAATATCAATTTGACATGTTGATTAGGCACTTCTCTTATGTAACGAGGCATTTGATTGATGAAAAATATATATGTTAAGTTGATAAATTTTAACAAAAACATGGTAATAATGATTGGATTGAAATTTTAAATTGAAAAATTAAAAAAGATAGGGACTAAATCTCAAAATCTATGAAAGTATAAGGACTAAAAACATATTTTAACAAAAAACTCAAAAAGTACAAAACTTATGTACTGCTTTAATCCATTTCATTAACCAACCTGATAGATATAACCCAACAATCGCAGAGCTTATAATAATAATACCACATGAAACTCGAAACAATTATTTAAATTTAAAAATCATATAAAAACACATGTAAACTTAATATGTGAAATAAAAAGAATACTTAAAGAGTTGGTGGAAATATATAAACTTGGTCTAAAAGTACACCACTACCAATACCGCATCCATTTTCCACAATTTTGTTCACAATTTGAGTGACTTAAAAGCATAGCGAATATGTATATTATATGCTCAACATTTACGTTGCCATGGCTACTATATATATACTCCCATGAATCTTTTCATACCCTCATCGTTTTCACATTTTTCTGTTCTTATATTCCTTATTTACTTTTAAATTTTGATAAACCAAAATGGCTGTTTTTTCACCGAGAAAGTTCTCTTTTTCGATTATTTTCCTTGGGCTGATGACGGTTCTACGCTCACAGGCGGCATTGGATGTTCATTATTATGATCGAACATGTCCTGAAGCTGAGAAAATTATAAGATACACTGTATTGAATGCCTCCATGCATGATGCTAAAGCTCCCGCTCGGATTCTTAGGATGTTCTTTCATGACTGTTTCATAAGGGTACGTATGTTGTTGTTTACGTCTTTTTAGTGTCAAAATGTGTAGCCATTTTTAGGTTGAAATGATTTTTCTTGGGGTGGTGACAGGGATGCGATGCATCGGTGTTGTTGGACTCGACTCCGCAAAATCAAGCGGAGAAAGATGGTCCTCCTAATATCTCTCTTCGAGCATTCTATGTGATTGACGACGCGAAAACTAAGCTTGAATCGGCGTGTCCGAAGGCGGTCTCTTGTGCTGATATAGTCGCCATTGCAGCCAGAGATGTAGTAGCAATGGTAAACATTGAAAAACCCTTTTAAAACGAAGTTTCTATAATTAACCTATTGAAAGGAAGTTAACTCTTTTTTGAAAAGTTTTGAAATGTTATTGTTTAAAGTTGACAAGTCCCATAAAGGGTCGACATTATCTTTATGAGTCAAATTGAAATTTTGTCTCTTGAATTTTTAAAGAGTTCGGGTGACTTGAGAATCTACTTAAAGAGATGATAGATTCGTAAAATAAGAACATCTTGTTGGATTGAACCGTACGTAGTGTATTATCGCCTTAAAAAAATGTAATAATTTATCATTGATAGGATTTGAATCCCCTAACTTATAAGATATAAGTCACTTGAGGGGATCTATATCCTATGAGTTAGGGGTTCCAACCATACAATTAATGATCACCATTTTGGTAGGTGTTTAATTCAACTAGTCACTCTTGTCTTTTGAATACGCTGTCCCTTCAGGTAGCCTTTTAAGGCATTCCAACTCTTTACAGAGTTGAGATATTAAAATCCCATCGGAGATAATATTAACCCGTTAAAGTATCAATTAGTTTTAGATGCATGACACTTCTTGAGAAAGAGTTAGCCTCCTTTCCTCTCCCCTCCCCTCAACACAAACGCACAAAACTGAACATTTCTTTGCGTTTCTTACAGTCAGGAGGGCCTTTTTGGAACGTACTTAAAGGCAGAAAAGATGGCAGAATCTCCAAGGCTTCCGAAACCATCAACTTACCAGCCCCAACTTTCAACGTTTCAACACTCATTCAAAGCTTCACTAAGCGAGGTTTAGGGGTCAAGGACTTAGTAGCCCTATCCGGAGGTCACACCCTAGGATTCTCACACTGTTCTTCATTCCAAGCTCGGCTCCATAATTTCAGCTCGGTTCAGGACATCGACCCTACAATGAACCCTGAATTCGCAGAAACACTGAAGAAGAAATGCCCGAAACCAAATAAAAATGGCAATGCAGGACAGTTCTTGGACTCCACGGCATCAACTTTCGATAATAATTATTACAAACAACTGTTGGCAGGGAAAGGTGTGTTCGGATCCGATCAAGCACTGTATGGTGATTATAGGACTAAATGGATTGTTGAATCATTCGCTAATGATCAAAGTTTGTTCTTCAAAGAATTTGCCACATCGATGGTGAAGCTTGGGAATGTAGGGGTGATGGAAAATGGAGAAGTGAGATTGAATTGCAGAGTGGTAAATTGAGGGCTTGAGAAAAAGAGAGAGAATGAGAGAGAATAACAGAGATTGAGCGGCAATAAAAGACTGCTTTCTTTTTTCTTTGTTTCGTTGTGTGAATTCATGTTGTGATTAATAAGTTTCTTGTACTTTAAGGTACATAATGATCGGTGCATTATATACCAGAAGAAATAAAATTTACTGTAATTTTACGCAATAATCGACATGAAAAATATTTTGGAGCCATATTGGAAATTCTGCCAACTTTATGATACTTCGCTTTACGGAAAACCACCATTTGCTTCTTTATAGTTGGTAAAATTGTTGACGTAAATGTACTCATTGCATTGAAATACTTTTCACTGTAGTTGACACCTAATGAGAAGATAAATAAACCTGATAAAAACTGATGGAAAAGTAACTTTGAAAAGCCCTTATTATAGTATTTTTTTATTGTTTTATAAATAGGTTTAATGTTTTGAGAGTTGCCACGTATCCTCACTTCTGATCGGTAGATTTCGTGTCTGTGTGGTAATTGTAAGTATATTTTACCAAAAAGCAGAAAACAGGTACATGTCCAATGGAGTGATCACCATCGAGCAAAGTTAGCGGATTTGCTGAAATTTATTATTGCTTTATAGTTACATATGTTGTGCTTTCTTTTGTTTTATTGTGAATTACAACTGATCATAGTCAGATTGGGTAAATATCTGATTCCTGGTTCGGGTTTATTCCGCGGTTGGAGTTTGACTCGATTCATATATATTTAAAAAATTATATTGTTTTTATATAAAATAAATTTAAAAATATAATACATTAAATATATTAAAAATATTAAAATAAATATTTTCTAACAAATTAAAAATAACACTAATATAGTTGCAACGTAGCAAGTAAATGTTTATAAAATAGTAGTAAAATTAATAATAAAGTAAGAGTTATACAATATTTAAGTAATAACAACAAAATGACTGCAAAACAACATCAAAATGACATAAAACAATAACAAAACAATAGTGAAAAAAATAGGTAAATTCGGTTTAGGCTCAAATCAAAAAAAAGTTTTTTTTTATTTTTATTTTATCTATACTCATTTTTTAAGCTTATATTTTTTGCTCAAACCCTTCTACTTTTTGGGTTGGCATTTAGGTCTGGGCGAATGGTCTGACTCATGATTAAGTTTATTGTGAATATATAATCTTGAAAATTATTATGATATTTATGAATGTGAGATGTATCTATTTCGTCTCATTTTATCTAACCTTGTTTTTATTTAAAATATATAATTTTTATGAAATATTGTTTGAAATTAAATCCAAACTCTCATGCCTCGTAATATAATATTTTTGTCACTAAATTTTAATTTCATATGATTAGATGAAATGAAACAAGACAAATAATTCTCATAACCATTCTATATCTATTAAAAATTTGCTCTCCTTATCCTATGTCTGCTTTTCAAAAAATATGTCCATTTATTTATTAAAAATTGTCAATTTTATTCAAAAGATTTAATTTGACAAAAACTAAATATTTTGGTGTATGAAAATAACAATATTAACTCAAATCAACCTAAAATCTAAATTAAACACCAAAAAATTAACATCATTACCTTTAGTAGTCAAAATATATCAATTTTGTTAAATACAAGTATCATAATTAAATAAAAAATAACATAAATATCACTAGAGAAAATATTATACTCAAATATTAAATAATACATTAAACCTATTCAAAACAAACTATTTTGTATTTTTTTAAAAAATTATTATAGATTCGAATAATTTTTTTATAATAATATCTAGAACTACCTATAATCAATTTTCAATTCGTAAATAAGAAGACAATACACTTTAATATATGCAAACTTAAGTCATTCTTTAATTAACAACAATATTCGTATCGAGAACTATTTCGAAATTTTTAATGGTTGGAATTTTGTCCGAGTGTTGAGAGAAACTGGAGGGTCCTAACGTAGTTGGGTTTATGTCGACCCAATAACCGGCATTTTCCATCATTTCTTTAGATAAATGTAAATGATTAAAAGTGAAAAGTCAAAAAAATATAAATAAAGCAGCTTTATACCAAATCTTTGTTCAATAAAGAAAATCCAAAGGCAAGGAAGGGCATTTCGGAAACCAATATCTAAGTTTGAGAAGATATGAATCCAGCTTTTGGTTCATTTGCATTAGATGTTCTCCTTAAAACCTATTTAGCAGGTTAAGATCATAGGCACATTCTTAATTGTCAGTGAATTATTCTTGTGAGTTAATTGTAAAGGGTTAAATAATTTTTTGGGTATGAACTGGAATTGAATTTAGTAATTTTTTTATATTTGGGTTTAATTCTTTTTTCAAGTTAAGTCTTAAATTTGGTAATTGTTTTTATGATGGAATTAAATTTTTTTATTATTATCTAAGTTAGCCTTTGATATTTCCTAAAACACCTAAAGTTTAAGTTTAATGTGGGAAAAATTGTCAAATTTAGACATCAATATGAGAGTAATTGTCAAGTTCAGGAATTAACTTGAATAAAAGGTTGAAGCCTCAATATAGAAATAGTTGCCTAGTTCAAGTTCCGAAAATAATTGTTTAGTTCAAATCCTAAGAGTGATTTAACCAAACTGAAAATGAATTAAAAAAAAAATTGAGGATACATAAAACAAACCAAACTGTTCTATATCTGCCCAAGAAACCACCATTTTCTCAAAGGACTTACTGTTAAATTCTTAGCCTTGTTAAGGTTACAAAATTTTTTGACAATCTTTTTTCCATATCTAGCTATAGTTCTTGCCATTTTACAAAAAGGAAGAAGCCCTCATTTCACAATGCTCAAAGAAATAAACTATGCTCCAATCTCTACAATAATTCAAGGCAAAACAGGCCAAGATTAAGATCTAAAGAGCTAGCTGCATGGTTTATATGTATCATTGCATCTAGGACAGGCTACAGCTAAATTTCCAATCACCATGCCAGAATTTTCATCATGCTACTACATCAAATCTATTGAAAAAACATACCTGTTGAAATGACCTGTGTGGGGGCAATCATCTTACGATATTAAGCTGAATCAGTCACAGGGCAACTCTCCTTTGGCAAGTCAGTGAAAACCAAGTGTTGGGAAACCAGCCCTTGAATGTACTTAATTACAGCACAAAATACTGTACTTACCTGCCAAGTAAGAGGCGCCCTTTGACTGGTTTGCTTATTCACTAATTCCCCTCACCCTGTATATGCCAGTTCTTGCACTACTGCAATCTTTGCTTGAAATCACAGCTGATTTTATAAGCATTTCCAATGGTGTATTAGAGGGAATAACCCTATCCTGCATGAATAGCATATGCTGGAGGGGTTATGCTATTGGATATCCTCTTTTTGCTTCTTTGACCTTAAGGGCCTCTTAAAGGTTCAATATAAGGGTATGAGAATATATGTTTTACTCTTTACATATAGTCCGTCCATGGTAGGTTAGAGGACAGAGTAAAAAAAGGCGGAGTTTTTAAGGGCAGACATATCATCCTCACACCCCTTTTTAATTTTATTTCCCCTTTTTCTTTTGCTTTATTTATGGTCCTTATAATGTTTTGGTTGAGTTCAATAGACCAAAAGGGAATTTGGATTGTGATTTCCTCTTTTATATTCCCAAGTAGGAAATGGCTCCTAGAGAAAAAAATAAAAGGGTTAGAATGTAATTGAGAGTGTTGCTATATTATAGAGATTTGATTAAATCAATCTTTCTATTATTAAATGGATTAATTTAATTTTATATTATTAAAAAGAATTAAATAAAGTCAATTTAGAATATATTTAATATTTATTGTTTAAAAAATATCATTTACCATTTAACAGAATTAATATTCTTAAAGTTTTTATAATTTAAAAATAAAATTATTTTTTAAATTGAACTGCAATTTTCTAGACATATTTAGTATTCAATCTAGGACATCTACTAAAGTTTAAGCGAAGAAAAAGTGTGGACTTCTTGCTAAAAGAGATGGAAACAGAGAACAATTAGTTGAATAAATGGTCACTTGATCTGACATTGATCAATAGACAATTTAGGGCCTTTCCCTAAATATTAGGTTCCAAACTGAAAACTACTAGACACAACAAAGGTACAACTGTCTTTTCCTTTTTTATTTTTAAGGTTAATACTGTTCATACTCATGACAAAGGTCAAACTTTCGATCATAGGTTAAAGTAGAAAAGAATCATGCTATTTCAATTAACGATCTTGTGGTTCATACTCATGACTGTTCGTATAATGTGATAATTCTTATCATTTTTGCATTCAAGATCGATAAAGGTAGAACATATTTGATGTGACCAACATCATTAGAATTCCAAGGAGCTACACAATTACCTCAAGAAAGGATTCAAACGCAATCTATAAAGGAAACACAAACTCTACCATGTGTCGCCTGCATTCAGCCTGAGTAACTTTGCAAATCGAAAAAAGTTTCCTCCGCTTCTTTCAATATAATCTTCTTACGATTCCATATGTCAGAGTCAGTAAGGGAGCCATTAACAATACTATCATCATGTGACTGCAACTTCGCCGCCACCCTCTTAACTTTGGATTTTCTACCTTTGGGCTTTTGCTTCTTTTTTTTCAACTAATAAATTCAATTTATCTTCAATCTCTGCCATTGATCTCAACTTCTTCTTCACACCATCAAACGTAGTCAACAATGTACTAAAGTTTTGCACTATCGCACCTTTACTAGTCTTGTGTACCCTTTCACTACTCGAAGGACTCTTATCAAACGAAAGCTCTGGGCATAAGTTACTAGTTGCCTCATTCTCTACAAGTTCAACATTACCTGCCCGAACCATTTTGGCTTCCACTCAGACTTTTCTCCAAAAAGAATTTCTTACTCCAGATCTTGTCATTCTAACTTCAACTCTATAGCCGTATAAACTAAACCCATGTAATGTAATCTCTCAATCGCCTTGTTTGCATCAACACAATATGCATAACGTATAAATCCAAATCCTCGATTGTATTTACCTTTCTTATGTGGGATGAATGCGTCAACAATCCTACCATGATACCCTTCCAATGTAAACGCGGTGGTAAATTGTCCACAAACACTGTCTGGAACCAGTGGCTGTTTACTCCGTTTCTTCTCTGTAAATGACCCATGGTGCCACGGTTATTTACTTTGATTTATTCATTCAGATTTTCATTTGATGTCCATCATTTGTCCTTTCAACCCCTCTTTTATTGACCATAGATTAGAGCGTTAGAAGCTGGTAGTCTTTTAGGTTAATTTAGATTCTTATTCGCTTATTTTTTTATAAAAGTAGGATCGGACAGTAAATTAGGAGTAAATTATATTTTAATTCTTTTATTTAAAAATAGGTAAATTAGTTATATGATTTTTTTTAAAAAATAATTTATTTCTGTTATTAAAAATTAACTTGTGACTAATGAGGCAAATGTGATGTGCTATGTGTATCTCAAGCTAATGTGCATAGACTAATTTTTAACCGTAGAAATATATGAAAATTTTAATAGAAAGACCAATTTACTCTTTGATTTAGAGAGAACAAAATGCAATCCAATTCCTAGTATAAGAAACTCCCTGATAATTTTATGTTTTTTTTTTTCCTTTTCGGCAAAAAAGAAAAAATCTATCTCATTCTTGTCATGTTAAACCATCGTGGCACTGACGATGAGGATGCTAAGCTGAAGCAGTCACAGGGCAACTCTCCTTTGGCAAGTCATGGGAACAAATATATGCACCATTACCTGCCTAAGTGAGAGGTGCCCTAAGACTGGTTTGCTTATTACTACCAGCTCCCTCTGGTTTTGGACTATGGAACAGCTTTGCTAGGTTTCTGCAGCTGATGCTTAAACTTCTTTTATAAGCATTTTATGAGGAAGGTACAGAATAAACCATGGATGAAAATGGCATATGCCAATGGGTTATGCTATGGATATACTTTTTTGACTCCTTTAGAAGAACCTTTGGATAGATTAAATTCCATGCATGGCTTTTACTTTTATGGTGAGAAGAGGAAAAAAGCAGTAGATTTGCAGAGATTCTCCACCAACAAAAATCATAGTGAATGATGAGTTAAAGGGCTCTCTAAAAGCTTCATATTCTTTTTACCTTTTTTCACTTTTGATATATATAATATCAGTTTTATGTACTATTATTCATATATGTATATACATTTATCTGAATTTATGCGAGTTGATATTGTAACACCTCTAACCGGAATCCATCGCTGAAACAGGATTACGGAGTATTACCAGAGTTTACAAATTAATTATTAGACATTTCATTTCATCTAGCATTCATATTAGAAACCAATCAAAATCATACATATTTTCCCTTAAACGAGCCATCGAGACCCAAATTACGCAATAGAAACAAATAGGGACTAAGTCAAAAACTTAGAATTTTTTTCCGAAAATATTTAAAATTTTCAACACTGCAGGGGTCACACGGCCGTGTGACTCACACAATTTGGAGACATGCCCGTGTCTCAGGCCGTATGGGCATTCTAAATAGGGACACACGGCTGTGTCTGAGCCCGTGTCCATGCCCGTATGAGTATGCTGACTTGGGTCACATGGCCAAGTCACACGCTTGGGCCATGTGAGCATTCTGTTTTGTACAAATTTAAGATGCAACGGACACATGACTGTGTCACCTGGCAGTGTGTCACACACGGTTAAGACACACGTCCGTGTCTCTACCCGTGTGGACAAAAATATGCCATTTTACAATTCACATTTCTCACCCAATTTTGTGTCAATCTACAATCAACATCACACATATCAACAAGCCATAATTAGACATCCAAAACAAGCCAAAATAAGTGGCTAAACTCAACAAATTACATATAAGCCATCATTAAACAAAATATCTATACATGTTATTACAACCAAAATCAAAACATTCGAAAGTATCGATAGAATCGATGGATAGTGTGATACAACTCCGACAAACTTCCAACCCAATCGAGCTTCCGATAATCTGAAAAGTAAAGGAAAATAAATACATAAGCAATGAAGGCTTAGTAAGCTCGTATAAACTTTAATCATAATACTTCTTTTCAAATATGAAATTTATACATATCAAGAATAATCCAATATTGATACCACAATACTCATTAAGTTATATTTAACAATTCACTAAGTGAATAAATCTACAGTATCACTAAGTTCTATTTATACATATTATTCCTAGCATAGTAGGATTTTAAACAACTCTAACTCTTTCAAATTTCTTTATTTTCATCTGTGTTTCTTTATTTTCCAACTCATTCCATATGCATAACACACCAGTCATAAGCATTCCATTCAACCATAGCTACAAGCTAGTGCATTTAAACACAGACCTTTTTTGAATTAATCATATGATAAATCATTTCATAAGAAATTGCATAAATTAAACTTTACCACTCTTTCATGAGCACAAACATATTTTCATTTGAGCACGTACCATTTCAATGCATCTTATAATTAAACATATTACCATTCAACCAGTAGTTTGGCACTTGCCTAAGCATCAAACAACAACACTTGTTAGCATACTTGAACATATTTCATATAATTTCAACATTAATAACCTTATTATCTTAACATGTCACATTTGAATTTATTACTCATCTCAACTTACATAATTTACATGAATCAACATATCAAGATATTGATATACATACATTTCATGATACACATCATTCTTTTACTGTTTCTTCATATACATATATCATCCAAGACAACTCCCGATAACTTGCCATTCGAAGAACGACTTACGGATATGAGTACATTGTTTTCAGAAGCCCAAAGGCTGAATAAAAACCTATAATAGTTGAACGGAAACTCGTAAGTGCTGAACGAAAACCTATAAGGGTTAAGCAGAAGCTCAATAGAGCTGAATGGAAACCCATTAGGGTTGAACGAAAACTCATATGAGTTAAACAGAAGCTCGTGAGAGCTAAACAGAAAGGAAACACGAAAGCTCGCAACAAATATTGAACCTCAATTTACTTGGGTACTTTTCTGTCAATTCTTCCTTTGCTTTCTTTTGCCACACAACGATTGTACTCAATCCCGCGTTCTGTTTAAACCGGATATTCACTTCAAATTCATAATTTAACAATATTCTATTTTTCAACATTATACTAAATACATAATATCATTCATCATTTCAATATAATTATTAAAATTAAACCATACGAACTTACCTGAATTTAATTGTAATAATTGCAGGAGTTCAAGGACTATTCCGCTATTTTTTCTTTTTTTTCACGAGTATCTATGAAATCTTGATCTAAAATATAAAATCACTCATTCATTAGTATATATTTCAGTTTCAAGTTATTTCACAATTTATACCCTTCAATTTTTTTGAATTTACACAATTACATCAGTTTTTTACAACTTTTGCAATTTAGTCCCTTAACTTGTTAATCTATCAAATCAACTAATTTTTATCAATTAATAATTTATCCAAATATTCTAGGCTATCATACAGCCTTAATAAAACAAAAATTTAATATCAAACCCTAATATTTTAACCATTTTCACAATTTGATCCTAACATCAATATTTAACAAAATCACTTTATAAAATCATCATACAACAAATTAAAGATCTAAACCCACTTGATATTAATAATTTCTTTCAATATATTAATTTAGATAATAAAAATTCATTTCATACAATTTGGTCATTTTTGACATTTTTGTAAAATTACCCTTAAAATTTTACTTTAATTCAATTTAGTCCCTGAGTCTAAAACATGCAAATTAGCCATTTTTAATGTAAACCTATGCTAGTTGAATATTCACGGCATCCAAAACAGCCCATTATCATGCTTTTCTATCACTACTAAACTTAAAAATAACATAAAGCCTTAACAACCATACCTTATTCTCTTGAAACCAAACTTTAACTTAAAAATAACATAAAGCCTTAATATCCATATACCTTATTCTCTTGAAACCAAACTTTAACTTAACTTTCTCTCTCCTCCAACTTTTATTTCTTGAATCTAACTTGATATTCTAGCTCCCCATAGTCTCCTTGTTATTTTTCTCTTTTGGTAGCTATGGAAATTCTTCTGATTTATAAGTGAAAATAGTAAATTTTAGGTGAAATGATCAAATTGTAAAGAAAAGAAAATTTCTTTCTTTCTTTTCTCTTCTCACGTTAGTAGCATGGAAAGATGAAGAGGATTTTTCATCCTTCTTCCCTTATATACTAAATAAAATAATGATAAAATAATAATAAAAGTTAAATCAAAATATTAATAAACTAATATTTATTTATTTAATTAATCTAAAATATCACCAACAACATCATTACTCTTCAAAATTATCTTCTTTACTATATGACCATTTTGCCCCTATGATTTCAAAATTCCTCTATTGACTCATCACTCATTTTGGTAAAATTGTGATTTAACCCCTCATACTTTTTTCTACTCATTCAATTTTGTCCTAATTCATGCATTTTCCTTAGTTTCTAGATCAGTCCACCTTTAAAATATTTGCACTGTTGGTCCTTTAACTTTTTCATATTTACACTTTAACTCTTTAAATTTTGAGTATTTACTCTCGGGCCACAAAACGTTTCTCACTTTTGCGATTTAGTTCTTTCTTGAATTAATATATCATAGTATACTTCCCAAACAGATTTTGTTGACATAACTCAAAATTTCCCTTTTTGTCACTTTATTTCTTTATTTTATTATATCAAGGACAATATTTCACTTTCTTATTGTAATAACTTTCGGGTATTACAGATATTATGAGTCAATCAATAATTAAATCAGTTATAAAATTATTAAAATACCTTCCAATTTATAGATTAAATTATATTTTATTAAAGGTGATTAAACTTGAAATATAGTACATAATAAACAACTAACTTTACTATTATAACTAATGGGAAATTTTAATAAATATATTTAAAACATATTTTTCACTCAAATTATTGGTGTCACATAAATTATTAACTTTTAAATTATTAGACATACAGGATAACATACAACTATCCATTTGATGAGTTCCCTATTGGTATGATTCTTAAATCCTTCTTTAAGAAAGTCTATCCTTCTGAATTCGCACTCCCATAGCTCTACATCAAAAGTTAATAAAAAATAATTCAAGTTAAACTATAATAGATGGAATAAGTTACATTACGTTATATTTTAAATTAATTTGTAATTATACCTTCCAAGCATCATGACAGTAGCCTGAGGATTAGTTCCAGGTGTGAAACTAAAGGTAGAAGCATCGATAACCCTAAGGCCATCGACGCCAATGACCTTGTAATCTTCACCCACAACCTTCCCAACTTGGCATCCTCCATGATGATGCCAAAATGTCATCACAGTGTCATTGCAGAATTGTTCCAAAGACGAAGCAGTATCAATGTGTCTCGGTCTCTGGTTCAAGGGAAGTGCTGCCACCACATTCAGAAGCTGTTGAGTCGAGATGGTTCGGTAACGAAATTTCGAGAAGGCTTTGGAGTTCACAACGTTGATTATGGTTTTCATGCCTTGTACACAGTTTCTCAAGTCTTCTGGCTCTTGAGAGTAATTGAACCTCACCTTGGGGGTCTCGTTTGGATCGGTGCTACGAAGCTCAAGGTGGCCTGTTGAGAGTGGACGAGTAACTTTTTGAAGGATGATGCCACCGTTAAGTCTTGTATCGAAGAAGGACCCAATAGTAGTCTTTGCATGCGACAACCATTGCCATTGTTAAAAAACTAATTGTATGATCATAACCAAAAAGGAAAATGGTAAACTACATCCCATTTTTGTAAGTTTTCCTTTTGATACTTTCGCTAGATATTATTTTTAATTTAGTTAACGTCTATGTTACAATACTCCGACTTTAGGAGTTCAATTTAGTAAATTTTTATTTTTGTCATTCTGTTTTTAGAATTATTTTACTTTTTCAAAAAGAAAAGGGAAAAAAATTTAATTTTATAAGGAATTAAGTTCTTCAACTATGAAAATGAAACTCAAATTTTCTGAATAAAACCTAAGTTTTCCCTTATAAAACCAATTTCTTTTCAAAAAATCTAGATATTTACCTAAAAACCTATGTTTTTCCTTTTGAAAAATATCTAGAAGTAATTCTTAAAAGTGGAAAATAAAATAAATTGAAAAGAAAAATTACTTCTTATGTAAAAGCCCAAGTGTTTCCTTTTTACTAGAAAAGAAAATTAAATTAATTCAAAAACAAATTATTTTATCTTGTAAAAACCCGACAATTCCTTTAAAAATTTATATTTTCTTTTCTTCAAAAAGTAAAATAGTTGACAAAAATGGGTGTACAATAAATCATTAGTTAAATTAACACAAGTGATTAAAATAAAAAAACTATTTAACGTGAAATGACTAAACCCCCCCCACAAAAAAAAACTAATGACGGTGCTAAATTTTATATTTTTTATTTCCGTTAAACAAAATAAAAATTTATAAAAGTTAGATAACTAAATTAGATGACTACAATATAGTTTACCCAAAAAAACACATATGAAGAGGTATGAAATTGCAGGTAAAAACCTGGTCCAAGATGGAGAGCAAAAACTTGGAAATCCACCCAAAAGAAGGAGCCAAATTCAATCCACTTCCAGCTTCAATATAGTTAACAAATAGGGATATGCCCACAGTTGAAAGGAGTGAGAGCTCAACGGGATTAGGGGATGGAATAAAAAGACCATTCAATGTATTGTCGGCTATGCCTTGGCCAACCATAGGTTGGTCCATCACCAGCTTGATACCAAGTGGCTCAAGTTGAGAACGTGGCCCAATGCCGCTCAACATCAACAATTGTGAGCTTCCAATGGCACCTGCTGATACGATTATTTCACTCTTGGAATCATTTGTTAAATATGCCGTGTGCTTTTCTCCCAATGCATCCTCATATATCACCCCTATAGCTCTAGTTCCTGATCCAACAGCTAAAAGTTACATATTAAGTTGTAAGATCATTAAGAGCAAGTAAGCTACATATTAAGCTGTAAGATCATGCAACTTACTTTGTGTTGTAAAAAGGATCTTGGTTACAGTGGCATGCAAGTAAACTATGATATTCTTTGGGTCAGCATATTCAAGCAAGTCAGCTGCACTATGTCTATGATCATTCATGTCGAAAATGGTTGAACCAATTTTAGTCCCATTGATGTGTTCATTTGTAAATCCGTTGTATGGTAAAACCCCAGCTTCAAGCAACCCATCCCTCACTGCGGTTTGCCATTGCAACAATGGTGCCTTGAAAACCACCTTGTTTTCAACCCACTGATATGCATCATTCACCAAAGCTTCATCCAAACCAGATTCCTTTACGAACTCGGTTTCGGCGTGTGAGTAAAACCCGGCGTTGATGACGGTGCCACCACCAAGTACACGTGCTCGGTGGTTGTATACTCCGTCCTCAGTAACGAATATTTGAGCATATGAATCGGGGGAGGGATCTGAAAGAGTGAGCAAGAAGTTGCCTTTGTCTGTCTTACCAGGGTTGCGGTAGGGAGACCCTCCTCTTTCGAGGACTAAAACGTTGGCGGTTTCTGCTAGAGTTGCGGCCAAGGGACAGCCGGCAGCTCCTCCACCGACCACAATATAGTCGTGGTATGAGACCGGAGGTGCTGTTGTTGATTCGTGAACGAAACTGTAATTTGGAGCTGCAAAATAATGGATCATATATATATATTATAAGAGAGATATATCTTAGTCATTAGTCTAGTGTTTGTTTCTATTAATTTTCAAATCTTTACCTGTCTCAGCATGGGAAAAGTTGGGGTGCAAAGCATAAACAGCGACAAGCAAAGCTTTGAGGAACCCCATTGATCCCAAATCCATCCTGTATTTCCAAATTTAGCTTTACTTACAATTTGGGCACAACGGATGACTAGGGCCCCCCTCTTAAATATATATCCGCAGACCTTGAGGATTAATACATCAACTTAACAATCATCGTAAGAAAATAAATATTAAAACTATTTATCAATTTTACAATTATATGCATCAATTTTTATTTTAATGTAATTTTTAAAAATATCAACACTATAAACTATGTGATACTATCTTCTTGTGTATACTAACATTGGATCTTTTGAAAAAAAAAAGAATTATTTGATTTATCTAATTTTTTAATTTTTATAAATGCACTCAATTAGATCAAAATAAAAATTTAGATATAAAATTATTACACAAAATTAAAATTCATGGGAAATATTGAAATTTATTTAAAAAAGTATAAACAATACATTTACATATGACGTTAATTAATAAATGGTTTAATAATGTGTTGGGGAAGAGTATCAAATTTATTATTGGATTTATTTAATTTTTATAATTTTTATAAATGCACAAAATTAAAATTTATGTCAAATATTAAAATTTTATTGAAAAAAAGTACAAACAATGTGCATATGACGCAAACCAAAGTCAAACCAAGCATATGACGTAAACCACACTCAAACCACATGTTAGTTAATCAATGGCTTATTAATTATGTGGGGAAGAGTATCAAATTATTAATTATAGAAGATTTCTACGTGCATTTTATGGCAACAATTAATTATTTTTAAATTTTAAAAATAAAATAAATATAAAATTATTTTTAGAAATTAAAATATATCATAAAAATTAAAAAATATTTTTTACTATTTTTATTTTAAAATTAATTATTAATATGACATACACGTGACAATCTATAGCATGCCACATCATCTATCTATTTTAGAGTGATTTGACAAACAATGAATATTTAAAGATTAAAAGAGATGAAAAATTAAATAATTAGTTAAAATAATTATCTTTAGTAAAAGTTGGAAGTTGGAAGGTAAATAAATCATTATAAAAAAAAATTTAATGCTTTAATGAAACTATAGATCATGTTTGGTTTCCTTCACGCTTTTCTCATTTCCTTTTCTAATATTATTTATAATTAATTAAACATAAATAATAAAATAAATTTTAAAATACATAAATGAATTTTTTAATTGAAAATGAAAAATGTAGAGAGTTGAATAGGAAGTTACAATGTCACTGCGTTATACACCCAACTAAACTCAATCATGTTATCCAAATACCAATTTAATGATTTGTCATGCTATAATACTTAGTCATTAGTTAGTTATGGTTTTTTTTTTTTTTGTTAAAGTATCTATTGAGATGAGTCCAGTAATTAATTCATAGCATTCTATCAGTAAAGTAGATACTGGCTACAAATTTTAAAGTTGATTCATACCCAGAACAAGGATCAAACACTTGACCACTAATTAAAGTATACTTGTTAATTAATTATAGTTAGTTATACTTATTAATTGCATGCATTTTCATTATTATTCATCTTATCACTCGATCTCTCTTGAGTTTGATCATTGGAATGCTTTAAGTATTCTATTGTAACACTTAAAATATTATAATTGATCTATTACACTTGCCGTCAAACCACTTTAATTTTTAATATTTTTTTACTAATTCTCTACTTAATAATCATATTCTGTGGCACGATCATATAGCTAGAACTCTAAAGACAAGATTACTACATAGAGAAATGATCCTCAAGAAGCTCAAGATGGAAGCAACGAATCAAAAAACTTGTCCGATGGTCTTAAAGTAAAATTCAACAATGTTAGGAAAATGACATTCCACCATAAGACATCCTCTATTCAATGGCACTAACTACTCTTATTGTAGGACACCAATGAAGTAGTCCATCCAAGCAAATGACTAAGAATGGAGGGTGATCACCAATGGATCATTCAACCCCAAGAAAAGAGTTGATCGTGTCATAGATCCCAAAAAGGAAGATGAATAGGATAAAGTTTATATTAAGATGGTACAATTAAATGCTAAAGCTATGCACACCCTATTTTGTGTCATTGGTCCCAATGAATATAATAGAGCCTCCTTATATGTGATAATACCAAAGAGAAATGGAATAAACTTGAAATTACTCATGAAGGTACAATTAGAATTAAGGAATCCAAGAGTAACCTTCTCACCCTTGATTATGAGCCCTTCAAAGCAAAACCGGTTAAAGGAATCAAGGAGATATCCAACCGCTTCATCGATATCATTAATGGTCTCAAGGTACTTGAGTTGGTGAGAAAGATATTGAATATCCTCCCAAAATCATGAAAAGCTAAAGTCATGGCCATAGAGGAGTCAAAGGACCTTGACACACTTTCTCTTGATGAATTCACTGGACCTCTATTCACCTATGGAATAAAGATAAATCACAATGCTCAAGAGACCAATGAAACTCCAAAGAAAGTAAGGTTCCTTTTGAGTCTATCATTCAAGAGGAGGATGACTCTAGTAATGAGGGGGAGGAAGAGTAAGAGGAGGTTACAATGTTTGCAAAAATAAATAAAGAAATCCATGAAATTCAACAAACTCAAAAGACCTCCAAAGAAAAACATTATCAACGGGGAATCAAGCTTAAAAGGATTCCATTATTTTGCTATGAATCTAAAAAGCTGGATCATATCAAATTTGATTGCACTCAATGAAAGAATAAAGGTATATATTTTTGTCTTTTCAATATAATAAATTAATAAAATTAATCATAATGTGATTTAAACTTGAAACATAATGTATAATAAACATTTAATTTTACAATTGTATCCAAATTATCAATTGATTCTTATGCGATTTTTTTTATATTCGTTACATAATATTTTTTTCGTTCACATCGTTAATCTAACATAAATTTAGTTACTTTTATTATACATACGAGCCAATAGCCAACCAACCCTTCAATGAGCTCTCTCCCCCATTGATATGATTCTTAAATCTTCTTTAGGAACGTCTATCTTTCTCAATTCTTACTCCCATGGCTCTGCATCAAAAGTTAATAAAAGAATAATTCAAATCAAGGTATAATGGACCAAGTCAACACCCCACATACATTACAGTCATATTTATAGTTGTAATTATACCTTCCAAGCATCATGACAGTAGCCTGAGGATTAGTTCCAGGTGAGAAACTAAAGGTAGAAGCATCTATAACCCTAAGGCCATCCACGCCAATGACCCTGTAATCTTTATCCACAACCTTCCCAACTTGGCATCCTCCATGATGATGCCAAAATGTCATCACAGTGTCATTGCAGAATTGTTCCAAAGACGAAGCGGTATCAAAGTGTCTTGGTCTCTGGTTCAAGGGAAGTGCTGCCACCACATTCAGAAGCTGTTGAGTCGAGATGGTCCGGTAACGAAATTTCGAGAAGGCTTTCGAGTTTACAACGTTGATTATGGTTTTCATGCCTTGTACACAGTTTCTCAAGTCTTCTGGTTCTTGAAAGTAATTGAACCTCACCTTGGGGGTCTCGTTTGGATCGGTGCTACGAAGCTCAAGGTGGCCTGTTGAAAGTGGACGAGCAACTTTTTGAAGGATGATGCCACCGTTAAGTCTTGTATCGAAGAAGGACCCAATAGCGGTCTTTGCATGCGACAACCATTGCCATTGTGAAAAAACTATAGTGAATTGTATGATCATAACCAAAAAGGAAAATGGTAAACTACATCCCATTTTTGTAAGTTTTCCTTTCGATACTTTCGCTAAATATTATTTTTAATGTAGTTAACGTCTATGTTACAATACTCCTACTTTAGTAATTCAACTTAGTATATTTTCATTTTTGTCATCCTGCTTTTTTGAATTATTTTACTTTTCAAAAAAATATAAAAAAATTAAATTTTTATAAGGAATCAAATTCTTCAACTGTGAAAATGAAACCCAAATTTTCCAGATAAAACCCAGGTTTTCCTTATAAAACCAATTTCTTTTCATAAAAACCTAGTTATTTACCTATAAAACCATGTTTTTCTTTTTGAAAAATATCTAAAATTAATTCTACAAAAGGAAAATAAAATAAAATGAAAAGAAAATGATTTTTTATGTAAAAGACCAAGTGTTCCTTTTTACTAGAAAAAATAAAATTAATTAAAAACAAATTATTTTATCTTGTAAAACCCGACAATTCTCTTTAAAATTTATATTTCCTTTTCTTCAAAAAGTAAAATGGTTGACAAAAATAGGTGTACAATAAATCATTAGTTAAATTAACACAAGTGATTAAAACAAGAAAACTATCTAACGTGAAATGACTAAAACCCCAAAAAAAACCAACTAATGACGGTGCTATATTTTATATATTTTTTATTTTGTATGACCAAAATGAAAATTTACAAAAGTTAGATGACTAACAATATAGTTTACCAAAAAAACACATATGAAGAGGTATGAAATTGCATGTAAAACCTGGCCCAAGATGGAGAGCAAAAACTTGGAAATCCAACCAAAAGAAGGAGCCAAATTCAACCCACTTCCGGCTTCAATATAGTTAACAAGCAGGGATATGCCCACAGCTGAAACGAGTGAGAGCTCAACGGGATTAGGGGATGGAATAAAAAGACCATTCAATGTATTGTCGGCCATGCCTTGGCCAACCATAGGTTGGTCCATCACCAGCTTGATACAAGTGGCTCAAGTTGAGAACGTTGCGCAATGCCGCTCAACATCAACAATTGTGAGCTTCCAATGGCACCTGCTGATACGATTATTTCGCTCTTGGAATCATTTGTTAAATATGCCGTGTGCTTTACTCCCAGTGCATCCTCATATATCACCCCCGTAGCTCTAGGTCGTGATCCAACAGCTAAAAGTTACATATTAAGTTGTAAGATCATTAAGAGCAAGTAAGCTACATATTAAGTTGTAAGATCATGCAACTTACTTTGTGTTGTAAAAAGGATCTTGGTTACCGTGGCATGCAAGTAAACTATGATATTCTTTGGGTCAGCATATTCAAGCAAGTCAGCTGCACTATGTCTATGATCATTCATGTCGAAAATGGTTGAACCAATTTTAGTCCCATTGATGTGTTCATTTGTAAATCCGTTGTATGGTAAAACACCAGCTTCAAGCAACCTATCCCTCACTGCGGTTTGCCATTGCAATAATGGTGCCTTGAAAACCACTTTGTTTTCAACCCACTGATATGCATCATTCACCAAAGCTTCATCCAAACCAGATTCCTTTACGAACTCGGTTTCTGCGCGTGAGTAAAAACCCACGTTGATGACACTGCCGCCGCCGAGTACACGTGCTCGGTGGTTGTATACTCCGTCCTCAGTAATGAATGTTTGAGCATGCGAATCAGGGGAGGGATCTAAAAGAGTGAGCAAGAAGTTGCCTTTGTCTGTCTTGCCAGGGTTGCGGTAGGGAGACCCACCTCTTTCGAGGACTAAAACGTTGGTGGTTTCTGCTAGAGTTGCGGCCAAGGGACAGCCGGCGGCTCCTCCACCGACCACAATATAGTCGTGGTATGAGACCGGAGGTGCTGTTGTTGATTCGTGAACGAAACTGTAATTTGGAGCTGCAAAATAATGGATCATACAAAGTAAGTTATATAACATAAAAAAAAATTTGTGTAAAAGTTTACCTGTCTCAGCAAGGCAACAGTAGGGTAGCAAAGCAAAAACAGCCAGAAGCAAAGCTTTGAGAAACCTCGTAGATCCCAAATCCATACTGCATTTCCTACTTTAGCTTTACCTCCAATATTGGCTCAAGAGTGACTTGGAAATCCCTCTTAAATATCTACAAGAATACAACATGAAATATTTAATTAAAACATGATGAAAATATAAATTTTCTAATACAAACTTGAGATTTATTGAAAATAAAAATACAAACAATACTTGTACATATGACATAAATCAAACTCAAACCACCTGTTTCATATGGGGTTAGTTAATTAATGGTTGGATAATTTGGGGGGTTGGGGGTGCAGCTGCCATGCTCTAGCACAGTTGTAGCCAGCTAATAGAATGGGGCCAAGAAACTTCAAAGGGAATCAACCTCCTCCTTACGAAAATATGATATCTGCGGTGATAATGTATATTATATTTTTAGAGAAAAAAATTTAATTTGAATATTGATCAAAAAAATCTAAAAAGAATAACCTTTATAAAATGAATATAAAAGTTAATTTTAATTCTATAAAGAAAATAAAATTATAGACGTGGATGCTAAGTTAGAAAAAAATCATGGACATGGATGTTGCGGAATCTAGTCATTAGTATTGACTGTGGTATTGATCACATAGTTATTCAATGGCAATGAATAGTTAATGCTATGGCAGTATTAGGTATAAAGAGTCCTTCTTCTTTAAAAGTTGAGAGATGATTATTGTGGGTGAAGTGTATTTAAAAGCGAAAAATATATATTTCGATTGAGCAATATATATATATATAAGACTTATCTTCTATAGGGCGACGAGGGAAGAATTTTGATGCGTACCTTTGGTCAACCGCAAAGTGAATCATGTAAGCAAGTGATGATGAAGTTGTAAAGTGCTTACCTAAATTGAGGTACAACTTATATGCATTATTACTCATTTGGTTTTACAAACTTAAAAAATATATTTTAGTTTTTATTTAATTTTATCTTTCTTTTAACTCATAAATTTGTATTGTTTGTTAAATTACCTACAAATAAATGGAATAGTTAATGTTAATTAACTTGGTTGATGTGATAAACACATAGGTTGCTATGTGCATGTAGATGCCACGTCAAGAATTAATTTATTTTAAAATTTTAAAAGAAATCGAAAAAATTATAAAATTATTTAAAAATCATAAAAATTGTAAAAAATATTTTTAATTTTTAAAATTAGTTACTTATGTGGCATACTCATAGACTGCCACGTGGATGTCATGTTGGCAAAGTTAACAAACATTAATTTTTCCGTTCATTTTGGATGAATTGACAAACAATACAAGTTCGAAGGCTAAAAGTTATAAGTCATTATGCCCAAATTGTATTACAACTATGTACTGTATGGAGACTATTATAACACATTTAGAACGTGGATGAAAAAATTTATATAATAAATTTATAAAAGAAATTGATAGAAATATGTAATGTGATTTTGATTGGAATGGTAAAAGTGATATATTAAATTTTACGATGTTTTGGTTAAAATATTATGATTTTAATTTTTGAATATGTATTTTTTCTAGATTTATTAAAATATAAAAAGATATAAATAGTCTTAAAATAATATTTTTATTTTATAAAATTAATAAATTTTTTTATAATTTCACAATTGAATTGAAATTGATTAATTGGTTCTACAAATTCAATTAAATTATTAATTATAGTATAAATATATCAAATCGCTATTAATGATTTTTTAATTAAGATGCTATAATGAAACTTTATCTTTAAAAGGAAATAATTAAAGCTTTAAATTAAACTTATCATTTTTTTCTTTACATAATATTTAAAGCTACCCAAAAGTCTCTCCCCAACCCATACATAGAAAGATCATGTGCTTCAGCGCACTTGAACTCACATACTCCTACATTGGCAATAATGGACATGCCAATCGAACTAAGACTCAATTAGGTTCTTTATTTTAATATATTTATAATCAGTTAGATATAAATAATAAAATGAATTTTAATATTTATTTATAGATATTTATGAGATGAATTAGACTTCATGGAACTTATATATGATATTAATATATTTCATATTAGTTTAAATCTCAATCAATTTAAAATATTAATTTTAAATTTTATATATATTCACTCGTATTTACCATTAATTTTTTTTAATTGTTGAATCATGGTAGATAATTTTGGTTATCCTTCGCATAGTAATGGTTAGCGATGATTAGCAGTTAGCAATAACCATAACTAATTAGTTCTCTGTTAAAATTAATATTCATATTTAATCATTTATTGAAATTGGTCTTTTGTATTAATAAAATATGTGGTTAAATATATACTTACAAGTAGATTTAATTATAGCTCGACTAGATCCGTGCCTAAAAAATGAGTTTAAAATTTTACTTAAGTTCAACTCAGATTAAAAATGTTAAACTTGAGTCTGATTTGGTCCACCTATATAAAAATAAATTTAAAAATATAATACATCAAATACACTAAAAAATTAAAATAAATATTTTCTAATAAATTGAAAATACATCAAAAAGTATTTATACTTAACTAATACTAAGATAATTACAACTGAGCAAGCAAATACTTTTAAAATAGTAGCAAATTTAACAATAAAATAATAATTATATAATATCTAAACAATAACAATAAAATAGTTAGTAATATAATAACGAAATGATAGTAAAGCAGTAGTAAAACAACAACAAAATAGCAATAAAAATAAGTAAAATAACTTATTCAAGTTGAGTCGGGCCAGGCAAGAAAATTCCTATTTGAGGCCCACTCAACCTATTTAGAAAATTAGTTTTATTTTTTATCTAGACTTATTTTTTGAGCCTATATTTTTGCTTAAATTTTCTCATTTTTCAGACGGACCTTTGGATTTAGAGAGGTAGCCTGACCCATGATTAGGTCTATTTATAAGAAATTAATTTAATTGATTATTTTATTTTAGAATCTTAATTTATGTTAAAATTAATAAATTATATGATTTTGGCAGGTTAGATATGGGCATGGCTCTATATATGCATGCATCTATAACCCTTGATAAAAAGTCGTCCCCTCGTCCCCCTAAAGCCCAAATTAATGTGAGGCTTCAATTAAAACAAATGGAAGAATTTGGAGAGTTAATTACGTCATTTTAAGGTACAATTAAGCAATAAAATGAATTTTTTGACGGTTTATTAAATTATTTGGATATTTTGGTAATAAAAATTTATTAGGAGATCAAATTATTATTTTGCATAAAATATTATAAAATTCTATAATTTTTATATTTATAGTCTCCTTTTAAGTACAATGAGTAACACATTTTCGAGGTTTTGTCATTCTTTAAACCACTTGGACTAACATACCAACCTTGCACTCATTATCTTTATATATTAGAGATCACGGGTTCAAATATCTTTACATATAAAGTTCTTTTATCGTCATTATTTTGTTTGTTCAAACAGTAATAGATACATTTTAATTCTTCACATATCAAAAGACAAAACTTTAAAAATACGACACTCAAATAAAACATTATCTTCACATTATCAACACGATATTCTAAAGAATTTATTATTTAATTTAATAAACATTTTTTATGAATTTTAACCCTTTCTAGATATTATCTTCTAGAAAGTTTTGGCCCATTTACTTTGTAATCCTTATTGCCCATTCTCTGAATTGCTATGTTTGTTATAAAAAAATGCTTTATACATTTAAAATGGATAAGAAAGAAAAATAAAATCGGCCAACAAACTATCAATATTCTAAAATTATACACACGACCCTTCACGTTTTTGCTGAGAAAAAGACAATATAAAAGTGGGTAAAGTCACATTATTAAATTATTAGGAAATTTATTTTTTAGTTATTTAATTTTTAAAAAGTTATGAAATGATCTTTGAACTATTCGAATGTTTTCATTTAAGTTATTAAACTATTCGAAAGTTTTTATTTAAATCACTAGATTGTTAATTTGTTTTTTAAGTATAGCTAGCAAGCTCCAAATGACGATTCAACGATGAGTATGGTGAATCAATACCCATCGATGAGTAGAAGAATGTAATGTCCCCCTACCCGAGACCGTTGCCGGAGTCAAGCAGGAGACATTACAAAACTTATCTTAGCACTTAAACAGTTTTCGTAGTAAACTATCCATCTGCGTCACGGTCGCTAAAAAAATCATATCTCGAGTTACGAAACTCAAAATCCAATTCCGTAAATTTTCTCTGAAACTAGACTCATATATCTACTTACAAATTTTTTTCTAGAATTTTTGGTCAGGCCAATTAGTACAGTTTATTAGAAGAAGTCTCCCCTGTTTCAGGGTTCGGCTACTCTGACCCTTGTGCACTACGAATCAAATTTCTTCCTGTACAGAAATCCAATGACTATGACATTTGTTTCAATTAAAAATAGACTCAATAAGGAATCCATAAAAATAAAGTTTGAGTCCTAATTCTTAATACACAATTTATGGTGAATTTCTAAAGTCAGAACAGGGAATCCAGAAATTGTTCTAACCCTATTTCACCAAAACGTAAATATCTCATAAAATACAACTCTTTTACCTATTTTGTTTCTTCCATATAAAAATAGATTCATTAAGCTTCAATTACATGTTTTATTCATCATCTAATTCACTTTATACTATTTTTGGTATATTTTCAAAGTTGGACTACTGTTACTGTCCAAATCTATTTTAGTATAAAATGTTGATAACTAAGTTTATAACATCTTCATTTCTTCTCTCTACAACATTTACCAACAATTCCTCTTATTACTCTTCACTAACATATCAAAACATACCATACTTAAGGTTTTGGTAACATTTACAAAACATACCAAAATATCACTTAACAACTTAGATACTTTCAAAATAACCAAAAGACATCCTAGGTACAATGCCATTTTCTAAAAGATAGAAACTTCACCAATTTGAGTTTGGGGATCGGCTTGTATCTTGAGTCCTTATACTTTCGTACCTAGCTGCATGCGAAACAAACCGTATCTGAGAATACTCTCAGTGGTATTTCTATAAACAATAGCTTAATTAACTTTAAAACATGGTAATTCAAACACATTATTGCTATTATTCAATATCAATCGAGACTTTAATAACCTTTACTTTATTTACCCTTATTAACATAACTTCGGACAACGACGGATACACGGATCCAACCCACACTCGGGATAAGCACATAGTGCTTCATCGAACAAATCCGAACTTTAACATTATAGTACACAAAGTACTTCATCGGAACAAATCCGAACTTTAACGATGAGTCGACACATAGTATCTCATCGACTCAATGTCGGAATATCCCAATACTTCCAATTCCTATGACATGTCAACTATATCCGACTAGCCCGACATTTATTAATAGGGTATTCAAAATCACATTCATTTCAATATGGTAAAATACTTACCTCATTCACATTTTCATACAATATAAATATCAAATATAGCAATAACGATTAAGCTCGGTTTATAGAAATACAAACCACTATTTATCGAATTTAATCGATATCTTCGTTCACTTTCTCTTTTCCTTCTTTGATGACGTATTCGATTGCTACGTTTGCTACTAACAATCATACAATTAAAAATCATCAATATACTAATTCATAAAACACATTTTCACTTTCTATCAAACTTTTACAAAAATTCCAATTTCGTCCTTTTCCATTACTAATCTTTTTTCTTTAACTTAAGCTTCATATTCTCTTTTAATCAACTCATTAACAATTTCTAACTCATAAAATTCATTATAAAACATAAATTTTGAGCTCTATTCAACTTAATCCCTATTTAAACCTAACTTAGAATTCTTTTAATAAATCACTCAATTTTCACTTCTAACTTCAATTCCTATCAATTTAACCCATAAAACCTCAATTTATTCAACTAAATCAATATCTAAAATTTTCTATTTTTCTTCATTTTAACCTCATACATGTAGAACTTTGAATTAGACATCCATAAACATAAAAATCATAAGAAAATGAGCTAAAACAACTTACCAATTAAACTTTAGGGCCTTAATCCTCAAATTTCCTTTTCTATTTCTTTCTTTCTTTCCTTCTTTCTTTCTCACGTTTGCTCTCTGTAACTCTTTCTATGTTTCTTTACTCATTATTATTTATTCATTATACTATATTATATTATTATTAACCTATAATAAATATATAATTAACATGTGTAATAGCTATAACATAAAATATCTTATAGCTATTACACATATATACCAACTATTACACATGTTATATCATACATTCACACACATGGCACTTAGGGTCTAATTGCTAGATTAGTCCTTTTACTAATCTTTAATCTATAATTAAACTTTTATACCGTATGCAATTTAGTCATTATTCTAAATTCAAGCTACTTAACTTAATCAAACATTAAATAACCATCCAACTATAATTCATAAATATTTCTAATAAATATTCATGAATAAATTTCACGGAAACAGTACTCAAGACTCAATTTCCGATACCGTAACTTTCGGTTCATTACAAAGAATCTAATGGTTAGTGTCGGAGATCGAGGAAGAAAACTATTTGAATTTTAGTTCACAAATCGTGACATTCAAAATTGTTTCATAAAATAAAAATTGAATTGCAAAAGAGAATGGGGAAAAAAGCTTTTGATTGGTGTGGCCATTGCAAATAGAAAAGGTCATATAGCAACTATTTTAACAGCCTAATGACTTAAATAAAAATTTTTAAATTTGTACAGAAAAAATAAAACTTTCAAATAATTTAGTGACAATTTTGTAACTTTTTGAAGTTAAATAATCAAAATGTAAACTTATTAATAATTTCGTGACATTTAATGTAATTTATCCTAAATAAGTAAATGGAATTTTAAAATGGAATTGTGAGAAGGTATGTTTGAGTCAAACCAATCATCTTCTCTAAAACTCAATGATTGAGAAAAACATTTGACACAAGGTCAGGGGCGAAGCCAACAAATTTTTTTAGGGGGCCGAATGAAATTTTAATTTTTTATAGTTTATATTTTTATAATTTGTAAAAGATTAAATTAAATTTTTATAATTTTAGGAGAGGCAAACTGCAATTTTACCTTTACTAATTTAAAATTTTTAAAAAATTTCAATCGTCTAAAATAAAAATTTTCATTTTAGGGGGGCGGGGCCCATGCCAGCCCCCTGGCTACTCCACTGCACAAGGTGATTACTGGTTCCTAATTCATTTGCGCCACCATGTGTCACACGTGTCAAACATTAAACATACAGCCCCAAAATATGCCTCTTATTCTAAATTAGTTCTTAAACTTTAAAATGTTTTAATTATATTCTCAAACTATCATTATTATATTAATAAAGTGTTATTTCTAAAATTATTAATTTAACTGTTAAATAAGATGTTAGATTTTATATGACATAATTTTAAATCTTATGCAAAATTATTTCTATTTTAAATTATGCCACATAAAATCTGAAATTTAGAATGAAAGAATCTTATTAATATATTATTAATAGTTTGGGGATATAATTCAATATAATAACCTATTTATTATATTAATATTTAACTTTCCTCAAAAATAATATTTGACTTATAAATAATATTTTTACTATTTTTACTCATTTAAAAATTAAATTTTGAAACACTGTCATAAAAAGAAGGTTAAATTTTGTTATCAATCTTTATGTTTTATGAAAGTTGTAAACCTAATAAATTAATAGTAAAATTACACCTAAAAAAAGAATTATTTTTTGAATAGATGGCATGCAAGAACTTGAATTGATAAATAATACTTCCCCATATCATTGAGGAATTAATTTACTAACCCTTTTTTTTTTTTTTGGTTTTACATTATTCATCCATTTATTTTATATATTTTATATTTATCTCACACATAAAAAAGTCTTAAAATGTCTCGATTCCACACTTCTTCTGTTTTTCAACACAATTCCACACATGTTCGAGAAAGATCATTAGTAAGGTGACATGGGTGGGTCTACTCAATCAATGACTTTTTAAATATTAAAAATTAAAAACAGTCGTCTCCTTTTTTGATATGTATGCATTGTGCAACATCACTCTATTTCAAATCACTTAGAAAAATTAAGTTTTGTACTACAAAATTATATAAAAATTAGATAACTTAAAATCGAAAAAATAGATATTTTCGTATTTTAGATTCAAATATAATTTTACATAAAATATTAAAGGTTAATTGTTCAAATTAAGATTCAGCCTTTCAAAAATTGTTTACATAAAAGTTAAACTTTTCAAAATAGTCATATAAGTGTCTAACATTTACAAAAGCGTTTAAATAATGACTTTTTTAAATTTCAACTTAATTTGTAATAAAAATTAAATAAATTATGATGTATTTAGAATAAAATATGTAACAAGTGAATCAGATTTTTTAAAAAAATAAAAATATAATTTAAAATTTAATATACGATACGTTGTTAAAAATAATTAACTACTTTTATAAAGATTAAGCCATATGATTGGTTTTAAAGATTTGAATCACATGTGAACAGTCTCTACAAAATAGGATTCAATTTAAATATTTAATTAATATAAAATATAATTTTTTTATAATTTCAGAACTAAAATGATTTATAAATGTGACACCAACAACTCTCGTATAGATGAGAAAAATAAAACCACGTGTACTTCAAAAAGCATATAGGAAGTTTGAATTCGCAGCCTAAACTCTACATTTTATCACCTACAAACAAATTTAGCCTAAGATCACAGATATATTTTAATAATTTTCTCCATTCTCAAACTACCTTTCCTCTTAATTAATCATCGCAACAAGACAGTGTCTGTTTGGACCTGGATGATTGAATTGGATTTAAAATTTTGATTAATCTGATTTTATAAATTTTTATTTTATTAAATTAACTGTGAATAGATTGAAATAAAAATTGAGATATAATTAGTTTAATTATCAATTTAATTTTAAAAATAAGAGAACTCGAATCAGAATTATGCCATATAATAATAAAGAAGGTAAAAGTATTATGGAATTTTTATATTAGAAATTAAGATTAAGTTTTATCTCTTTTACTAAAAAATAGATAAATAAATCTGTATATATTAAATTAAAAATAAATTAATTATTCCTATTAAAATTTTATCCATTTCTATAATTAAAAATTAATTTGACTAAAGGAAGAACCAATTTATTGCGTATTGTGTGCTACATGTACCTCGTAGTGACGTCCTAAGATAAATTTTTAATACTAAAAATTATTTGATCCCGAATTATAAATTTGTTTTTATGAGTTTTTATCCATCGGCCGAAATGAAAACGGACAGTTTAACCAGTTTATTGACTGTTGTGAACCCAAACTAGCATTATGCCATATACTGATAAAAGAGCTATTTACAGAAGAGCTGAAATCTCTCCGGAGAAGAAACCAATCTCCATGTATATATATGATATGATATGATCCTATATCAAAGGCCTCAGTATACAGGCTTCAACTTATTACAAAGACTTTTCACTAAGAAACAAAAGAAGACCAAAACCCAGTATACAATATTAAAATTTTCTGTGTGTATCATGTGTAAAAGCAGCTACCTCTATAATTTCCTATCAGTTGAAGCGATGATCTTGATAACAAGGCCGGGGAAAACATCGTCAGGGTCATGGATATGCGGGTTCCGTTCGACGATAAACGGATCGCCACACTTGTCGCTGATGGAGTGAAGGGTTTCACCTTCGCCAACGACATAGATTTCATCGCAGGGTCGGTTCCGGAGCTGGCTACCTCTCACTGGTTCATCTGATACGGAGTTTGCCCTGATTGACCCTATCAATATTAAGGCCAATAAGGTTACGGAACAGTACCACGACGCCGTATCGACTAGCCCCGTAGGTTTTTTCTTCATGGTTTTGCTCGAGGAAGAAGAAGAAGAGGAAACCATGGTACAAAAAAAAAAAAAACAGAGATTTGGGGGGTGTTTTGAAATTTGATGAAACAGAGGAAATAATGGAAAATTATACGATAAGGAGGATTTTATACACTTTTTGGCGTTAGTAGGAAGTTATAAACGGAAGGTTATTTGAATATTTTTCCATTTATTAATAGTTTCTTATTACATGCGGCATTTGCAGGTAGAAGTACAATGAAAGGATACATTTTAGATTTTTTTTTTTAATTTTATCTATTTTTATTGTTGAAAATGAGTTTGTAGATGTTGGTATGAGTTACATGTATCATAAGGTGTAATTGTCTAATTATTTCGTCAACCACCTTAATTTTTAACTATAAAATTGGATGAAAATTTTAACAGAAAAGATTAATTTACTCTTTGATCTAACATATAATTGACTAATTTGCTTATTTTTCTGAGTAAATAAAGCAAAATGTAATCTAACTCTGCCATTGTACTTTTATCACTGTCTGCATTATTATTTTATTTAAGGTTAATGTTTTATTTGATACATGAGTTTAGTTTTAATGTTCAATTTGGTATTTAAAATTGTTATTGTCCTAATTTGGCGCTTGAGTTTTCTTTTGTTTTAATTAACTACTGATAATTGGCTTCAATGTTTAATATGATACTTGAGCATTTTTTTTCTTTTGTCTTAATTTTTTTATTGGAGTACACATGTCAAGTATTCATTGGACCACATAATGCCATTTGGTTCAAGTACCAATTTGAATATTAAAGCTAAACTCAAATACCAAAATAGTATATTAACCGTTTTATTTATTTATAAACACATATATAATATGTAAAAGATAAAGAAAATTAATAATTTTTTATAGGAGGAAATTGACAAAATTCAATCAAGATATATATTTTTTCATATGAACTTTTTATTGTTGTTTTTTAAGAAGGTGATTTAATGATATTAGATTTTTTGACTAATCATAATTATAATTATAAATGCATACATATAAATTAGAAATATAAGGAGCAAAAGTAATTGCTGTTTTTGTCATGGATAGGTCACCTTCCTTTTTTTTAGGTTAGCAACTTGCCAAAAGGACTTGATAGTAATATAAGTGCAATATTTAATTCCTTTGTTGATAATTTATTTTAGAAATTACTTATGCCTTTGGTTAGCATTAGATTTAAAATCTTTGACGTGTTGGGGATGGCAAATTCACAAACTTAGATCACAAACAATATATTTCTTATCCAAATCCCAATTAGGGTTCATAAGTAAATTATAAAATATTTAGAGGGTTAAAATATAATTTTATCATTATACTAATTTATAATTTTACAATTTTAAAAGGATTATAAAACAATTGTTTCATTTTTAATGATAATAACGAGTTTCAAGAAAATTTGAAATTTCATATTCGAGTTTTTTTTGTTGATCATATTTGAATATTAGGCTCAGTTTGTTTCACTGAAAATAACTTTCGGGAAATGATTTCTGGAAAATGATTTAATTTTCTGGAAAAGTTAATATTTTCTGGTGTTTGGATGAATCATGTAAAATATTTTCTGTTGTTTGGTAGATTTGTTTAAAATATTTCATAAAAGTTGTTTTCAATTAAACAAACATATATTTGAGATTTTATTATTTTTCATTGTTTGATTGAATTTATTTTTATCTATAATTTTATATTTTACATTGTTTTTGCATATATTAAAAATATTATATTAAATTGATTCATTACAACGTCATTTTTTAATTACATGGCTACTAAGTGAGTATTTTATTTAAAATGTAACATCAACAAAATTGACAAAAAAATTAACGATGTTAACAATTGAACTTGATTTTCAAATTTGAAAAGTAAAGGGACTAAGTTCTTGAAAATAAAAGTACAAAGACTAAATTATAAAATTGTGAAGTGTACATAGACTTATGACATATTTTAACCTTTATACTACAAAACATTTATTATTAATATATTTATAATTGTAATAAATATTTATTATTGAAATATTAATATTGAATATTTTCAATAATATGTGAATAATATTATTTAAAATTATTATTTTTAAAATTTATTATTAAAATAAATTGAAATATTAAATAATTTATTAAAATAATAAATTATATTTATTACATTAATAATTTATTATATGACTAAATATAAATAATTAAATATGTATGTTTAATAATAGTGAAAAATATAATATTTTAAATATTTTTAAAAATTTATTATCAATATAATAATATTAAGTTTGATTTAAGTTAATTTTTATATAAAAATAAAATTATCTATAGATGAGTTATTTTTTTTAAAAAAGGGCTTATTTTACCTTAACCTGTAAGTCATTTTTCGTTCCAAACTATTTTCTGTGAAACAAACACAGGAAAATATAAAAAATATTTTCCGTAAAACTTTTTATATGTAAACAAACTGACCCTTAATATGTTTAAATCATTTACATGAATTCTTTCTAGATTTTATTTTAATTTAAGTTTTATTATAATTGTGTATTGTGATATATTTCGATTATCAGTTAAATCATGTTTTATAATGATCACAATGTATATATGATATTATGATAAGATGAGAATACTTTTTTAAATAATTGCATCTTTCGCATTAATGTACAGAGTCTATATATGAGATTAGGTACCTGTAAAAATAAACTAATATTTTCCCAGATTTATTATTATTATTATAATCTTTTTAATGGTTATCAGTTACGTTATTGCTATTTATTTTAATATTTTTAATGGTTGTCAGTTAAAGTATAACTATCTTTCCAATTATGATAATTGAAACATCTTTGTCAAAAACCAGCAATATCAAGCACTACAAAAATGATTTGTTTTATTTCAATTTTTCTTTTTCTTTTTACTATTTTATGCAATCGATCATTTAAAAGAAATTATCAGGGAATGTGTCAAATTGAGACATATAGTAAAAATATTTGTTTTTTAGGTTTTATGATTTATGTAGACATTCGTATTTAATTTTAGGATTGAATTTGAATTTTTTTAAATATAAAGGAAAATATAATTTTAATCTTAATTTTATTTATTTTAAATTTTGTAAATAGATTTATTTTGGTTTTAAATTTAAAATATATAAGAAGTTTGATGATATGACACTCTGAAATTGTGTCACATCATAATTAGAAAATTAAAAATTTATATGAATTTTCATATGATAAAGTGATACAATTTTAGAGTGTCACATACAGTGTTCTAATAATTAGACTAGTAGTTGAACTGGTCAGACCATTGATTTTTTATTCAAATGGTTTGGTTGCTTCAACTACTAGACCAATAATAATTAATTAATTAATTAAATTTTTTAAAAAAATTTAGAAAAATTAAAAATAAAATTATTAAACCGGTTCAACTACTATTTTTTGTCTTGATTTTTTATTTATACTGATTTTGAGCAATTCTCAATTCTACCAGTTCAGCCCCTTTGTTTGGACTAATACACCAGCCGTTTTTTAGTCTAACCGACCAATACAATCATGTTTAAAAAACATTGATTATATCATTAAATTTTGACAGAGTTCAAGTTCAGGAACCAAATTAGATCTAGGTTTTAAGTTCATATATCAAATTGGATCTAATTGCTAAGTTTAGGGGCCAAAAACTATATTATCCCATAAAATATTCTCTCATGTATAAAAATAAAAATGTTGATTAATTCAAAATTTGGAAGAAAATGTGGTGCAAATTGTGTGTGGGCGTGGCCAATGAAGTTAAGCAATTGTGGCCGTCCCAGTCTCCACCACCTTTGACAAAATAAAATGCCCAAACCGACCAACTAACCTATCCCTAAGTTCCCCACTTAACGGTGGTGGATCACTTAGTATACACACACTATTTAAAAAATATTTGACCAAGTCTAGTTTCACTTAATATATCTATATTTACAACTACAAATTCGGGTAAATTATAAAATAGAATACAAATAACAAATAGTATTGTTGGAATTGTACTAATCAATGGAACCAATTGAAAAAGAAATTAATAAAAAATTAAATCTAAATCTAAATGAACCTCTCAAAAACAATACAAAATTGAGAAAAAATGATTGTTGAATTAATTTATGATTTTTAATTATTTTATTTTTATTAATATTTATTTAATTATTTAAAAATAATTTAATGATTTAAATAAAAATTTTGATGAAATTAATAACTTAAATAAGAAATTTAAATGATTCAATTATAATTTTGTAATTTTTAAAATTAAATGATTAAAATATAAATTTACTAATAATTTAAATATTCTGAACGCATTTTACACTTTAAATTAATATTTCACCTTGTGTATGAGTCGTTGAGGAAGTTATGGGATCAAACTTGTAGTTTTTGATTGACTATTGACGTGCAAAAAAATTTGCCAAAAGTGACCGATTGAGTCTTTCACCCGTTTGGAACGGTTCAATGCTTTTGTAAGTCCAAAAACCCATCATTCTCAAATTCACTATATTATGGTTTGGACTTTGCGGCTATGATTTATTTTCAATTGATGAAGCTCTTTGGGATTTGGTAAGACTCTTAAGTAAAAGTAATGTTGGGGGTATTATTGGTCGGTCCAAGTTGACAAACGAAGGTGGCAGGAAAAATCATAACTAGAAACATCCCAATTGGTGTTGCTTCATTTAGGCTGATTGTGTGTGGCTTCATTGGCAAAACTTCAGTAAAAGTATAACATAAATATATATTTGTATTAAGAGTTAAATTATTTTTATTTTTATTTAAAATTTAAATAATTTAATTTTTATATATTAAATTAAAGAATAAAATTAATTATTTTATTAATTTTTTATTTATTTATATTGTTAAAATTTAATACACTTAACGAAATAATCGAACAAGTAATGAATTTACTTATTTAATACAGAGACATTTACGGTACTTTACTGCAAAACTTCCCTTCCCAATGGTTCTTCTTTTGCCCCCAAATAAGTTTGGGTTTCAAACTTTCAATTGAATGAACACAGTTAAAATTATGTCACGTTGACATATCTAATGAATTTTTGTATAAATAGCATTACATGATATATTTCATACCATCTTTTATCTTCCTACCAAAAGTTACGTATGATCTTGAAAACATTTCTCAAAAATGATATTAAGTAATCTAATTGCTATCGAAAAATTAAAATAATTTAGTTTTTATAATTTTGAAAGTGAGCAATTAAAAAAATAAATAATAATATTTTTTTGTCAATTATTCTATTTTTGATTGGTATAATAATAAATTTAGTTCTTAATATTTATACATTCTATAAAGTTGATCCTAATTCTAAAAAATTCGACAATTTTTTAAAAATCTAAAAATTATAAAAGAAAATTTAACACTTTATCCTGATTTTTTTAAAAAATCAAGATCAAATTTTAAAATATAAATTTTAAGGGTTAAATTTATTATCATACTAATAAAAAATAAGATAAGTTAATATTTTACTTTAATTTTTAACCTCGTGCGAACTTAGTTTTGGGAAAAAGTGTAATTTTACCATCATTAATTTAAAATTTTATAAATTATAAATGGTCAAAATGAAAAAAATTATTTTAAGAGGGTAGAGACCTGCTTACCCCTTGGCTCTGCCACTACTCTGTATGATCTTGAAAATACTTCTCAAATTCAATATTAAGTAATTTAATTGCTCTCGAAAAAATCAAAACAATTTAATTTTTGACGATTTTGAATGTGAGTAATTAAAAAATTAATAATGATGTCCACTTTTGTTGTCAATTTATTCTTTTTTATTAGTATAATAATAAATTTAGTCCTTAATATTTATACATTCTATAAATTTGATCTTAATTCTAAAAAAACTCAACAATTTTTTAAAAATCTAAAATTTACAAAAAGAAAATTTAACACATTATCTTAATCTTTTTAGAATCAATATAAAATTAAAAATATATAAAATTTAAGAGTTAAATTTATTATCATACCAATAAAAAACAAAATACTTTAAATTTTTTTTTCTTTTGGTGTATAACATGGGTGAAAATAATAGTATGTGAATACCCATTAATTTTAATAGCAAAACTATACCTTTGGCATTAATTTTAGCCCTATGGATTAAATATATGATGGTGATTAAACTTTTGACTTAAATTAAGTATTAGTTCTCTTACTATTACATGTCAAATCAACTTTTTACTTAAATTAAGTGAAGGGTTAAAAAAAGTATTAGTTCTTTTACTTTAACTAATTAGTTTGAACTAATACAACTTTATATTTTGAAAATTGAACACGTTTAACTAGTTAGTTCGAACTAATACAACCTTATATTTGAAAATTGAACTAATACAACCTTATGTTTTTCCAATCAATATTTGTTTATAGTAGCGCGAAGCTAGAAAATTTTTTTAGGTGGTCGAATGAAATTTTAATTTTTAATACTCTATATCTTTATAATTTTTAAAAGATTAAATCAAATTTTTATAATTTTAGGGGGGCTAAAGTGTAATTTTAACTTTACTAATTTAAAATTTTTAAAATTTTTAACAAACTTAAATAATAATTTTCTATTTTAGGGAGGACCGGAGCCCTACCAACCCCTAGATTCGCCTCTAGTTTATAGGTTAACTATACTTAACCTTAGTTTAAAACACAAGTAGAAGGGTTTTTTAAGGTGTATTTGAAGAATTTTTAGGAAATTTTAAAAGAGTAGTGTAAATGATTTTTAAGAATAATTTAGGTTGATGAATTTTAATAAGTATAAAGAATAATTATAAAATGATATTAAAAATAAATAATATAAGAATATGCGATATAAATATTATTATATTTGTAAAAATACATACATATTTTTAATGAAAACATATTGAAATTAAATAAAAGTAACATTTTAAAGTTCATGCTTTTTATGTTATTGTAGGACCACATGTCTTAAATGAAATCTTAATTGGAGTTTGAATGAAGAATTTGAATTACTTGAAATTCCTTTTAAATTTTTAAAAATAATTTAGATTTAAAAATTAAATTTATTTTTGAAATTTTAAAATCTTCTTAGAGATGAGCTCAAACACACTAAATAAGAGATAAAGAAAGATAGCTGTCTTGTCCAGATTTGAACTTAATAATTGGAGTCAACAAATATTTTCTTTTTTATACAATTCTTATTGCCTACAATTCCCTTCCAGCCATGATTTATGTTGGGGGAGATAAAACTAAAAACTAAATATGTTACACCATTGAGTCAAAGGGCGAAAACCCTTACATTTTTTTTATTACACACTTACGTTATGCTCATAAATTAAAAGATAATATACACTTAAATGTTTTTAAATTCAACAACGATGCTAATTAAATTAAGAGTCAATTGGCAAGATAACAATAACTTAAACATTACTAAAAAAAAAAAAACTTAAACATCACTAAAAATATCAAAATTAATTTCAAACAATATTCAAAATTCAATATGATATAAGGACGAATAAGTACAGCCATATGCATCAGCATTGATAGAATAAATTGAAATGCAAACACTAATTTTAGGCTGAATCCTCATATTCAAAGCTTTACAACCACATTTTTTTGTGCTTGGAAAACTGTTATCAATTGAAAGTATGATAATCAACTCCATTTCTTGTTTAATTTGTCAGCTTAAATGACCAAAAGCAACCGAATTTTTTAAACTATCCTATGCTAGTTGTCTTTAAACTTTTTTAAGCAAGCCCCTCATATTATTAAAACTTACATTTAAGGACATTTAAGTGATATAAATGCTGGGCAATCAATCCCTTATTAATAACTTAAGAGGAACTATACTATTCCTCTAATCTTATACGATCAAGAATGGCCAAACTTCCCATTCCACCATTTCACTATTAATTTTCATTTTAAAGTGATTAAATTTTGCTATTAGTACGTGTACTATCGTAACCCATGGATTTAATCATGTACTTTAATTTAGATATTTTAGTCTCCCTCTTTTTCTTTTTTTTCTTTTTTTTTTTTTTATATTTTAGAATTTTGAAATTTTAGTCCTAACCAAATGATAGTTATTAATTGCATTAAGTTTTGCTATTTTCAAAAGTCTTACGTGGAAAACGTATTATCATATATGTAATATCATATCAGCTTGCTCTTTTCGCATATTACTCACAAAAAAAGCCAATTAATAGATTTAACAATTGTTGTTTGTGTCAAGATTGAAATTTTAAAATTCAAAAAGCATAAGGATTAAGAATGATCATATTGGAAAACATGGACCGTACCTCTAGCTTTACGCATAGTTTAGGACTAATAGCATAATTTAATCAGACGGATTTAACTGTTACTATTTTTGTTAGGAATAAAATTTTAAAATTAGAAAATATAAAATTAAAATTGACCAAATTAGAGCAAAGAAACTAAATTCACAATTTACACGTAATACATGAACTAATAACATAATTTGACTTAAACTTCAAATTATGGTTTATTAATTTGATACTTACCTTTCTCAAAAATAATCTCAATTCGAATGATGTACTAAAAAAATTACCTATATTTTGGCACATAAAGTTGGAAAAATGGTAATACATGCAGCAGTGCTGAAAAGGCTTAATGGACCTTAACCTATTGTCACCAATGTAAATTGCAAAGTAGCAGCCCATGCGCTGTTTATCCACTTATGGGTTTGTTAATGCGATGGTGGTTCACCAATACATTTGTGTTGATACAGGTATTCAATAAGGAGAATTAACTGACGGAGATAAAAATGTTTCTTCACTTATGATAGGCGAAGAATCGAAATTTAAGTGTTTAAGGAGAAAAAGGAGGATAATACTTAGGGCTTTTCTTGAGAAAGAAGGAGCATTTACAGTCTCTCATGCTCTAGGGTATATATAGAGGAGTCATCCCTCGTCTTGTAGTGCCACATAGCTGATAGTATAGGGTAAGCACGACTGTGTGATCGACTAGGTGTAGGGATGGCAATGGATTGGGATAGAGGCAAATATTGCTAAATCTATCACTGCTCTATAGTTGGCACGTTTTGCTCTACTATTCGTTCCGTTCTATTATGGATATATAATTTTGAAAACAATAATCATCTCCATGAATGTTGGATCCATCCATCCCTGACTCATCCCGCTCTACTTCAACTTAAAATTTGCTACTTATCTTTAATATTTTCAATTTTTTAAAGTCGAATAAATATTTAAATATAATCCTTAAAAAAATATATAGGTTTTTTTATATAATGTCATTACATTTTTAGTTTTTTTAATACTTTATATATATATAAATAAAATAATAATTTCATATAGTGAAATGAGTCGAGGTGGTCAAGAATTACTCTATATCCACAATAAAACTAAAAAATCTATCCCAGTCTCGTCCTATATCCACCCTTTAAAAGAAATTTTTTTCTCTATATAGAACGAATTGATTTAAAATCTATTAAGGAGGTAGAATTTTGTCATTTCTAACTAGGTGGCAAAACCATTACAAGTTGGTTATTATGATATAATGTATTATATTCTATTTTTGAATTAGTACGAAATTATTGCATCCCTATGATCTTAGATTCTCACAAACGAGACGCACAGAATGATCCTATTCTCTAAATTGGTCCCACGAGAGATTGTGTGTGAGCCGCTCTTAACTTATCTCTCGCGACGTTTCCTACTTATGACAATCTTGATCTGTTCATTTTGATGGAATTCTAATTACAAACAAAGTAATGAGTCTTATAAGACGATTTTAGTGACAAATGTCGACAAAACTTTAAAGCTGGCCGTATTCAATTTGCTTTCATGGTTTGGTATTAAAATTTTCTTAAAGCAAGAAGGATGCATGTCAAGTAAGAAAAACTATCAAGAATCTGACATAGGCGAGAGAAAGAAATAATCAATATCTGAAGGACGTGAATAACTTTAACGTAAAAAGATATAAAAGATCCATGGTGCATGTCAAACAGATGTCAATTAAAGATGTTAATACACCGACATACAAGTACAACCTAGTATTATTACTACACATGTCATCACCTATTTTCATTTTATGTTTATTACATCACCTGTACAAAAAATCTACAAAAAGACCAGCTGAAAGCAATTATCTCTAAACATTGAATCATTTTCATTCACCTAATTTTCTTCTTAGTTTGTTCTATCTCTACTCGTCGCTAAGCAAAATCCAGTTTGAGTGTTCATTGCAAGGAAAAGCTAGAAAAATGAGTAAAGGAGGGAAATCTGATCAAGAAGAAGGTGAAGAAAACATGGCTGCTTGGCTTTTAGGTCTCAACACCCTCAAAATTCAACCATTCAAGCTCCCTCCTCTTGGTATTTAATAATAACCCTTTGTTCTTTTCATTCTGGGTTCCTTTTAGTTTCTTATATATTTGATTGATTACTTCATTTTGTGGTTGGGTGGGTAAAAATATTTGTTTTAAGGACCCCATGATGTGAGAGTTGGGATGAAAGCTGTTGGTATCTGTGGAAGTGATGTTCATTTTTCAAGGTATATTAATACTTTATATATATATATATATATATAAGCGGCTAGTTGCTGGTATATTCTACCCATTACTGCAATTACTGCACCCATCGTAGGCATTGAGGCTTGCGGATTATGTGGTGAAAGAACCAATGGTGATAGGGCATGAGTGTGCTGGGATCATAGAGGAAACTGGAAGTGAAGTGAAGGATTTAGTGCCTGGTGACCGAGTGGCATTGGAACCAGGGATTTCTTTCTGGCGATGTGATCTTTGTAAGGAAGGTCGATACAATTTATGCCCTGATATGAAGTTTTTTGGCCTTCCACCATTTCATGGTTCTCTTGCTCGTCAGGTGAAATATATAAACCTTCATTTCACCCTTGGTGATCTACTCTGTTTACAGAGGTTTATGCTTATATTGAGTTTTTCGTAGTTTAGTCCAAGCAGTTGGTCAAACCTTCTATAATGGTCATTATTATCCCCTATAGGAGTTTTGTCTCTCTCTCCGCTGAGAGCTCTAAAGAGTTCATAGAGGGGAGCACCTCGATTGTTTGAAATACTACCTACAAGTTTCACGGATGGTTCAAGTCCCTGTACTTAGTTGTTTTACATAATTAATGTTCCGCACTATACTTGTGAGCCTTGCAGATCATATCTCTAATTTGTGGCGCTCTCTTCCCTGAACACTTCAGGGCTCTCGGTGAAAACGGAAGACAAAATCTTGACATGGATAATATCGACCATTATTGGGGGCTCAGCTGGCTGGTTATCCTGTGGACTACTTGGAAGACTTCTCTTAAAGGAGTTGTCCCAAGAGCACTTAAGGGCAGGCAGGGGTCTGACACCTAAAAGACAGAATTTGTATTTTAGCCCCTCTAAAATTCAAAAAATTATAAATCAATATATGATAAAACTGCACTTTGCCTAGGTCCACCCTCAACACCTAAGTACAAAACTGACTAACTAGTGTATCAATTGATTTTTTTTCAATGTAGATAGTGCATCCTGCATATCTGTGTTTCAAACTGCCAGACAATGTGAGCTTGGAAGCAGGGGCTTTGTGTGAGCCCTTAAGTGTAGCGGTTCATGCTTGTCGCCGAGGTAATATCAGTCCCGAGACCAACGTGTTGGTCATGGGAGCAGGACCTATAGGTCTCGTTACACTACTAGCAGCTCGTGCTTTTGGAGCACCAAGAATCGTCAACGTAGACGTGGACGGCAATCGACTATCAGTCGCTAAAGAACTAGGTGCTGATGGAGTTGTTAAAGTCTCAACTAATATGCAGGTCCATATCATCAAATTTTATGATATATATGTATAACATCAAATGGATCTTATCACATCACTTACTTTTTAGATTGTTTTAGGACATACCCAAAGAAGTTGAAACAATATGTTATGTGATGGGAGCAAAAGTGGATGTAAGCTTTGACTGTGCAGGCCTTAGCAAAACCATGTCGACTGCACTGAGTGTAACTCGAGCTGGTGGCAAGGTTTGCCTTGTGGGATTAGGCCATAACGAGATGACTGTCCCACTCACACCTGCTGCCGCTAGGTACTTATTTCAATAATTGATTTACTTAACTGGTGTTGAAAATTAACCAGGATTTATTGCAGGGAAGTTGATGTTATTGGGGTATTTCGGTATAAGAACACCTGGCCTTTATGCATTGAGCTTCTAAGAAGTGGTAAGATCGATGTGAAGCCATTGATAACCCACAGGTTTGGGTTTTCTCAGAAAGAGATTGAAGAAGCTTTTGAAACCAGTGCTGGTGGTGGCAATGCCATTAAGGTCATGTTCAATCTGTGATATTCAACAAGATTAAAGATGCTAATAAAACAGTGGCATGTATAACCTCTGGCAGTATATGTAATAAATTTGATGTTTCAGTACCCTAAGATGAGCTTGTTGCTATTTGAATTCAGTGCAAATTATTAGACCAGATTATGTCAATGGTGTCAATTATCAATCCTCTTTGTAAACCAGCAAACTCATTGATGTAACATAATAAATAATATGGTCCAAATAGAAAATGTAAACATAATTTGTTTAATATTAGGTGTTGGATTAATTTTTTATTTAAAAAATGAATAATTTTTTTTTGAAAATTTTATCATTTTAATTAAAGAGATTAATTTATTAATTTTTAAAAGAATAAAATATAATTTAATTCTTAAATGGTTTTTTACTTCAAATATCTCCTATAAAAAAAATGGTGTGCATGCGAAGCGGATGTCACCAATTTTACCACACGTCATACTCAGCTTATCAGCAAGTTTCAATCTATATTTATCCATTTTCCAAAGCTACAAAAGAAGGGATCAGCTGAAGACAAATTACCTATAGAAAAAATCAAGTGATTAATAATTCCTGGTCCATATTACAAGATTAGATATTATTCTTGGTTGCTCCATATAATTCAAGCATAAAAATCTATTATTTGCTAAACAGACATCAGTTTGTGAGTGTCCATCACAAGGAAAAGCAAAAGAATGGGTAAAGGAGGGAAATCTCATCAAGAAGGTGAAGAAAACATGGCTGCTTGGCTTGTGGGTCTTAACACCCTCAAAATTCAACCTTTCAAGCTCCCTCCTCTAGGTATAACCCTTCGTTTTTCATTTTGGGTTCTTCTAGTTTGTTCCATTTATGGAGTTTATGAATTATCATTATGGTTTCAGATAAACCTTTTGTTTTTTTTTGTTTCTTATATATTGATTGATCACTTCTGTTTTTGTTGTGGGTGAATATAATTAAGGACCCCATGATGTAAGAGTTAGGATGAAAGCTGTTGGCATCTGTGGAAGTGATGTTCACTTTCTCAAGGTATGTTCTACTTGTATCCTTGTAACCATATGTATATAAATATATGACCTTGTTTAACCCCGTGTATGTGTGTGTGTGTGTAGACACTGAGGCTTGCAGATTTTGTGGTGAAAGAACCAATGGTGATAGGGCATGAGTGTGCTGGGATCATAGAGGAGATTGGAAGTGAAGTCAAGAATTTAGTGCCTGGTGACCGAGTGGCATTGGAACCAGGGATTGGTTGCTGGCGATGTGATCTTTGCAAGGAAGGTCGATACAATATATGCCCTGATATGAAGTTTTTCGCCACTCCACCGGTTCACGGTTCTCTTGCCCGTCAGGTGAACCTATAAAGCTGCAATTTCAGCCTTGGTTCTGCTCTGTTTATCCATATGACTAATAGTGTACAAGATTATTATTTTCAATGTAGGTAGTGCATCCTGCAGACCTGTGTTTCAAGCTGCCAGACAATCTAAGCTTGGAAGAAGGAGCTATGTGTGAGCCCTTAAGTGTAGCGGTTCACGCTTGTCGCCGAGCTAATATCAGTCCAGAAACCAATGTGTTGGTCATGGGAGCAGGACCAATAGGTCTCGTTACACTTGTGGCAGCTCGTGCTTTCGGGGCACCTAGAATTGTCGTTGTAGACGTGGACGACTATCGACTATCTGTTGCTAATAACCTCGGTGCCGATGGAGTTGTTAAAGTCTCAACAAATATGCAGGTCCATATCATCAAGTTTTATGAGAGATATATAATTAAATCATTGTCTGACTTTTAAAATGGTTTCAGGACATACCCCAAGAAGTTGAAAGAATATGTGAAATGATGGGAGCAGTAGGAGTGCATGTAACCTTTGACTGTGCAGGCTTTAACAAAACAATGTCGACTGCTTTGAGTGCCACTCGAGCCGGTGGCAAGGTTTGCCTTGTTGGATTAGGCCATAACGAGATGACCGTCCCACTTACACCAGCTGCTGCTAGGTACTTATTTCAATGATTCATTTACTTGACTGTTGCCAGAAAATTAACCAGGATTGATTGCAGGGAGGTTGATATTATTGGGATATTCCGGTATAAGAACACTTGGCCTTTGTGCATTGAGCTTCTAAGAAGTGGTAAGATTGATGTGAAGCCATTGATAACTCACAGGTTCGGGTTTTCCCAGAAAGAGGTTGAAGAAGCTTTTGAAACTAGTGCTCGCGGTGGCGATGCCATTAAGGTCATGTTCAACCTGTGACTTTCAACAAGATAAAAACATAGTGGAAACTATCTATATGCTGGACTCTTGTTATAAACTCTGACTGTATATGTAATAAAGTTGATGGTTTTGAACTTTGATGCGTATTCTTATTGAAGCATTTGGTGAAATTAGGGTAACTAGTTCATACAATTACTCTTAAATGATCTATTATGCTATAAAAGGTGGAACCCAAAATTGTTTTCACTGTGAAAGACTTACCTGAAAGGATGAAAAAATATAAAATAATTACCACCAAAAAATTACAGGAGAATGAATGTGTTATGAAATGGTGCAAGGCAATCAAGTTGAAGCAACTGGCTCTGCCCATTTCCACACTTTAAAACCAGATCCGTCGCCGGTGAAAAAGAGGCCACTAGGCCCTACTTCGATGGCTCGAATCTCCTGCTTAGCAAAAATTTTACCCCTCGGAGAACCTTCAATCATAAAGGAAAAAAGGGTATTTTCATGAGCAGTATGAATTGACAAAAGAGATGCAAAACAATATGTGCATTAAGAACGTACGACGGCAGCTCATAAAGCCGGACATAATTGTCGTTGCATGCACACAAGAAGACCGGCTTGGATTCTAAGTCGTGCATCCCACGAAGATTAAGCATGCCCTGGAAACAGCAGCCAAAAACGGTTCAAGTGTTGAACATTTAACAAGACTCTAGGAAATAGAATCAAAATGCTCAAGGAACCGGTATCCTCTTTTACATGCCGTTCTGCCAAAAACCTTGCCCCATGAGGGTAACTTCGAAAACTCAAATGCAGAGCATGAAGATCTCTCTCTCGAAACCCTTTTGTTCTTAGAACTAGTTGGCATTAAATCAAAATACGGCATGCATGATATATTAATACAACATACATATTCTTCGTTGTGAGTGTATGTTACTCCCAGGTTTCCATTCTCAGTAGCCACCCATACCTGCAAAGAATAAACAAGTAAATCCAAACAATCTAGCTTTAATGGAAGGGAAAAAATAACAAAATAAAAAAGAAGCACCAACTTTTATTGTTTGGTCCAATGAACAAGATAAAAGAAACTGATCCCAGCAAAGCAAGGACATAACAACATTAGTATGCTCTGTTAGAGTCTGTAGGCGTTGCAAAGTTTCCAAACTCCAGACCTGAAAGAAGAATAATGATAATCATGTCGGAAAAAAAGATAATCCATTAGCAAGTCATACTATTAAAACTACAATATTGATCAGGAATGTTCAAATATTTTAACTAAAACAACTGTACCCTTATAGAATGGTCCATATCATGATATATTAGGTGTTGGATTAATTTTTTATTTAAAAATAAATAAATTATATTTTGAAAATATTATGATTTTAATTAAAGAGATTAAATTAATAATTTTAAAAGGATAAAATATAATTTAATTCCTAAATGGTATTTTACTTTAGATATCTCCTATAAAAAAAAATGGTGTGCATGTGAAGCGGATGTCACCCAGTTTTGCCACACCTCATACTCAGCTTATCACTAATTTTATGTTTATCCATTTTCAAAAGCTACAAAAGAAGGGATCAGCTGGAGACAAATTACCTATAGAAAAAAATCAAGTGATTAATAATTCCTGGTCCATATTGCAAGATTAGATATTATCCTTGGTTGCTCCATATAATCCAAGCATAAAAATCTATTATTTGCTAAACAGACATCAGTTTTTGAGTGTCCATCACAAGGAAAAGCAAAAGAATGGGTAAAGGAGGGAAATCTCATCAAGAAGGTGAAGAAAACATGGCTGCTTGGCTTGTGGGTCTTAACACCCTCAAAATTCAACCTTTCAAGCTCCCTCCTCTTGGTATAACCCTTCGTTTTTCTTTTCGAGTTTTTCTAGCTTGTTCCAGTTATGGAGTTTATGAATTATCATTATGGTTTCAGATAAACATTAGTTTTTTTTGTTTCTTATATATTGATTGATCACTTCTGTTTTTGTTGTGGGTGAATAAAATTAAGGACCCCATGATGTAAGAGTTAGAATGAAAGCTGTTGGCATCTGTGGAAGTGATGTTCACTTTCTCAAGGTATTTTCTACATGTATCCTTGTAACCATATGTATATAAATATATATGACCTTGTTTAACCCCGTGTGTGTGTGGAGACACTGAGGCTTGCAGATTTTGTGGTGAATGAACCAATGGTGATAGGGCATGAGTGTGCTGGGATCATAGAGGAGATTGGAAGTGAAGTCAAGAATTTGGTGCCTGGTGACCGAGTGGCATTGGAACCAGGGATCAGTTGCTGGCGATGTGATCTTTGCAAGGAAGGTCGATACAATATATGCCCTGATATGAAGTTTTTCGCCCTTCCACCGGTTCATGGTTCCCTTGCCCGTCAGGTGAACCTATAAAGCTGCAATTTCAGCCTTGGTTCTACTCTGTTTATCCATATGACTAATAGTGTACAAGATTATTATTTTCAATGTAGGTAGTGCATCCTGCAGACCTGTGTTTCAAGCTGCCAGACAATCTAAGCTTGGAAGAAGGAGCTATGTGTGAGCCCCTGAGTGTAGCGGTCCACGCTTGTCGCCGAGCTAATATCGGTCCAGAAACCAATGTGTTGGTCATGGGAGCAGGGCCAATAGGTCTTGTTACACTTCTGGCAGCTCATGCTTTCGGGGCACCTAGAGTTGTCGTTGTAGATGTCGATGACTATCGACTATCTGTTGCTAATAACCTCGGTGCTGATGGAGTTGTTAAAGTCTCAACTAATATGCAGGTCCATATCATCAATTTATGAGATATATGTAATTAAATCATTGTCTGACTTTTAAAATGGTTTCAGGACATACCCCAAGAAGTTGAAAGAATATGTGAAATGATGGGAGCAGTAGGAGTGCATGTAACCTTTGACTGTGCAGGCTTTAACAAAACAATGTTGACTGCTTTGAGTGCCACTCGAGCCGGTGGCAGGGTTTGCCTTGTTGGATTAGGCCATAACGATGACCGTCCCACTTACACCAGCTGCTGCTAGGTACTTATTTCAATGATTCATTTACTTGACTGTTGCCTGAAAATTAACCAGGATTGATTGCAGGGAGGTTGATATTATCGGGATATTCCGGTATAAGAACACTTGGCCTTTGTGCATTGAGCTTCTAAGAAGTGGTAAGATCGATGTGAAGCCATTGATAACTCACAGGTTCGGGTTTTCCCAGAAAGAGGTTGAAGAAGCTTTTGAAACTAGTGCTCGCGGTGGTGATGCCATTAAGGTCATGTTCAACCTGTGACTTTCAACAAGATAAAAACATAGTGGAAACTATCTATATGATGGACTCTTGTTATAAACTCTGACTGTATATGTAATAAAGTCGATGGTTTTGAACTTTGATGCGTATTCTTATTCAAGCATTTGGTGAAATTAGGGCAACTAGTTCATACAATTACTCTTAAATGTTCTATTATGCTATAAAAGGTGGAACCCAAAATTGTTTTCACCATGAAAGACTTACCTGAAAGGATGAAAAAATATAAAATAATTAACACCAAAAAATTGCAGGAGGATGAATGTGTTATGAAATGGTGCAAGGCAATCAAGTTGTAGCAACTGGCTCCGCCCATTTCCACACTTTAAAACCAGTTCCGTCGCCAGTGAAAAAGAGGCCACTAGGCCCTACTTCGATGGCTCGAATCTCCTGCTTAGCAAAAATTTTACCCCTCTCGGAGAACCTTCAATCATAAAGGAAAAAAAGGGTATTTTCATAAGCAGTATGAATTGACAAAAGAGATGCAAAACAATATGTGCATTAAGAACGTACGACGGCAGATCATAAAGCCGGACATAATTGTCATTGCATGCACACAACAAGACCGGCTTGGATTCTAAGTCGTGCATCCCACGAAGATTAAGCAGGCCCTGGAAACAACAGCCAAAAACGGTTCAAGTGTTGAACATTCAACAAGACTCTAGGAAATAGAATCAAAATACTCAAGGAACTGGTATCCTCTTTTACATGCCGTTCTGCCAAAAACCTTGCCCCATGAGGGTAACTTCGAAAACTCAAATGCAGAGCATGAAGATCTCTCTCTCAAAACCCTTTTGTTCTTAGAACTAAATGGCATTAAATCAAAATACGGCATGCATGATATATTAATACAACATACATGTTCTTCGTTGTGAGTGTATGTTACTTCCAGGTTTCCATTCTCAGAAGCCACCCATACCTGCAAAGAATAAACAAGTATATCTAAATAATGTAGCTTTAGGAAGGGAAAAAATAACAAAATAAAAAAGAAACACTAACTTTTATTGTTTGGTCCAATGAACAAGATAGAAGAAACTGATCCCAGCAAAGCAAGGACATAACAACATTAGTATGCTCTGTTAGAGTCTGTAGACATTGCAAAGTTTCCAAACTCCAGACCTGAAAGAAGAATAATGATAATCATGTCGGTAAAAATGATAACCCATTAGCAATTCATACCATTAAAACTACAATATTGATCAGAAATATCAAATATTTTAACTAAAACAATTGTACCTTTATAGAATGGTCCATGGAACCTGAATATAGTCTGTTAGCTCCAACCATTAATGATACAACAGGAAGGGTATGACCTTTGAGTGATGCTGCCGGTTCAAAGCTATTGGTGACGGCATTAAATTTCCAAGCCAATATACCTTCCTGCAGAAAACCGATGATTGAAGGTGACTGACCCTACACATTGAACAACAAGAAATTCCAAATGAAATAAACAAAACGAGACCAAAACTACTATTCTAATTATCACCTGTGAACCAGCGAAGAGCAAACCATTCCCGACAATCATAGCATAAACTTGCCCAGCAGGTCCACTAAGACTGAACTCTTGGTTAGTTTGTGTGTTCCATGCCTGCAATATGATCATCGTTGAGTTGAGACCAGCAATGGGGAAAAACATTGTTCTTCTAAGTACAAACCAGTTAACAATGTGACAAAGAAGAAACAACTGGTAGAGATGTTCCTGAACCTTATACCTTGACAGCGTTTGGTATGCCAACAAACAACCAAAGGCCTTCACTGATCATGCAACCCACTTCACCACCAAGATTAATCACACCCGTACACTACAGAAAAAAGTGTATGATCAATACTCAAAAGTAATTTTCATCTGTAAGTGACTCTTCATTTACTTTGAAGTCATAATTTTTTGGAAGTTTACAAGTACAGTACAATCAAATTACATGTAAAAATAAGTCCAAGTAAGGCAATCAGCATGATCCTTTGGTGTTCAGAAATTTAGTGATTCCATAGAAACATAAGATAGCAGGCTTTAAGTTATCTAATAACTCGATCACACAGTATTAACATTGACTATTTCCAAACATTTTAAAGATTGATCTAAGTTATAAAACATAAATAAATTTCTTTTCTTTTTATTCCCAATATACTAAAATCTAAATTAAAACGCCAAAATAGAATAAAGAAACAAAGTATATCACAACCTGACCAGAGTTGGCATCCCAAGCCCTCAACGTCTCATCTTTACTCCCTGTAAAAAGCTTATCCATACCTGCTGGCAACACAATTCCACTGAGAAGCTGTTCACAAAATAAAACCCATCATCATCATCACGCTATGATACTTCCAAGAATTAACACCAAAGAAGGGGGAAAAAAACTTACTTTCTGGTGCCCATCAAGGTGATTCAACATGCTAAAACCTTCACCTAAACTCCATGAATGTAAAAACCTACACTTGTCTCCGAAAGTACAGTTCCCTTGCACCCAATAATTACATACTTCCTCTGTTTTTCTAACCACCTTATTATTAGCTCCCATTCTCCCCCAACTATTATTATGATTATTTTTGAAGTTCGGGCCTCGTCGTTGAACCGAACCCGAGAATCTGGAATCATCAGCGAAGCGTTTGGGAGCACCCGATCCGTTAGCGGTGGAGGAGGAGGAGGCGGCGGCGGCGGAGCCCGAAGGATGAGACGGTTCGCTGTGCAAGAAAGAGCAAGGAAAACGGGTACACTTACCGGCCCGCCAATGGAAACAAACTTTCTGGTTTTTAGAAGAGTCTGTTCCATGCCGGTTGAAGACACGCTTATTATTGCCGGCGCCGCCATCTAAATCCATTGTCGCCAGTAAATAACACTGGATTGAAAGGAAGAAGCTTCAGTTTTAGCTGAGTTTGAGAATATGATCGAGAAAGAGGTAGCCGGAATCCTAACCTGAACGGAGTCCGATCACGGCGGACGATGCACCGATTTAGAAGGTGAAACGAAGAGAATATGCTTTAGGATATGGCTGCTGCCTTCGGGTCCGTACGGCAGCAGATTTCATTTACCGTTCTAATTAATTATCAATAGGTTATTAAGAAATTTATGCAAAGTAAAAACTTAATTATAAATAAAATTAATTTTATGCTTTCGTATTTTTATTTTTCATAAAATTAAATTTTTTTTTTGGGGGAGGAGGAATTTTACGTGATTTATCTATGGAAACAAAGATTACATTTTAATACATATTGATACGTACTTTTTTTTTATTACATTTACTTTTACGTATAATTATTGATTCAAAAAATTTCTTTATATGTTGAATAGAATCTCATCTAGTATATACTTTATTGTTATTTATAAAATATAATTATATATTAAAAGTAAAGGTAAAATTATTACTGAGATTCTTGTATCGAAAGTTAAATTATATTTTTCTCTCAATTAAAAATAGATAAATTAATCCTTATAATTAAACTAAATAATAAATTAATCATTATATTAAAAATTTCACTGCTTTCTACTATTAAAAGCAAATTCATATAAATCGAATGAGTACACATGACACTTATCTAGTTATTTTGTTAACTATTCTAATTTTTAACACTATAAATTAATAAAAATTTTAACAGAAAAAACTAATTTATCTATTTTTAAGTGGATGGGTAAAATAATTCCTAAATTTTACATAATTACGGGAATGAAAAAAATCAAATTATCACCCATTCTATTATTATTTTTATTTTCTAAAATTGCAAGGCAAATAAAGCATACAACCCATTATTAATTCCATACTTATCTCTCTTTTTTGGTTCATATTTATTCCATGCTTATCACATTCTTTATTTAGACGCTTCCAATATCTATATTACTTATTAATATATTTCTAATTCATGATTAGGATTTAAACACTATAGATGTATTGACTAAAAAATAAAAACAAGAATAAATGTATTGGCTGAAAATAAAATTATATATTTTAATATATAGGTTTGACTTAATTTTTATTTATTTATTTCTTGACTTAATCATATAATTAGTTATATATTTGATAATTCATTTGAATTAATGAATGAAAGTTGCTATCTATTTATATTAGATTGATACCCACTTTTGTGGTGGGAAAAATGTAAATTATATTTATTAAAAGTTGTCGATTGAATTTTAATTTAGTTAATATAAATATTGTTGTCATTATAGAATGACGTAAGCTCGTGTGTATTAAAACATATTTATTCCTTATTCCTTAATTTAAGAAATGAAAAGAGTAATGAATAATTTTAAATATTATATTAAAAATCAAATAATTTTTATTTGAATGGAAAAATTAAAAGTTTAAAATACCAAGCATCAATTTAATTAAAAATATTAAAAAAATCTTCTTTATATAAAGTAAATTATAATATTATGAAAATGTTATGTAAGATTAATAAAACTTATTTATAATAAATTTTCAACTTAAATCGTTAGAATTTTATAAACTTTTAAGTTTATCATAACCAAAGCTTTTTGATTTTCATATATAGTTTAATATATAGTGTAAATTACACACATCATTAAACTATTAGCGAGTTTAAATTTTAATTACAAAATGATAACTCAACTATTTAAAAGTTTTTATTTAAGTCACTAGACCGTCAAGTTTTTTTCTTTTTTTTTTTAATTTAGCTAGAAAGCTTCAAGCAATGATTCGACAATTAGTATAGTGAATCAACACCTATTAACAAATAGAAGAACATGGTGTCGAAAATCGAAGAAGAAAGTTGTTCAAATGTTGATCTGCAAATTCGTAACGTACAAAACTGTTTCATGAAAAAAACCTAGATTGTACAAGAGAAGAGGAAGAAGTGCCTTCAATTGGTACAGATGGTGCGAATAAAGAAGCCCATATAGCAACGATTTTAATAGCTCAATGACTTAAATGAAAACTTTTAATAATTCAATAACTATTTCATAATTGTTTGAAGTTAATTGACCAAAATATAAATTATTAATAGTTTAATGACCTTGAGTATAATTTATGGATCATGGATCATGATGTATGACATGTGCATGATGCTAAAAAAAATGTCATTAATCACCTATTAAAAATAATAATATGCCCCAACTCGAAAAAATGTCATAAATTACTAATGAAGATCAAAGAAACAAAATTTTGGGAACTGGCATACATGAATTATCAAAAACCACTCTTATAATATTCATTGGCACATAACAGTGCTTAAAATTTAAATAAATCATGGAAACTTACTTGGGTTATTTATGCCAAAACCATTAACGAAACCAACCATATTCCATGGAACTAACTATTAAGCAGTTTTTGCCTCTATGGCACATATCTTTATATAATTATAAGCTTCATCTTTAACAGTTCCAAGAAAAGTAGGATGTGGAATTATGCCAAACCCAAAGTAAGCAACTGCAGTTTCTCCGTGTAAGTCCCCGGAACGGGGAAAAACCCACATCCGATTCATTACAATAGTTACTAAGAGAGAACTATGTCTGATATCAAAAGTTACTAGCTTCACAACAAGACAATTAAGGTAATATAATACATCAAAACATTTGGTGTGCGAGTTAGATTCACCAACATGTGAGGAAAGAATAGACCAAAATGAATATAGTAAAAATGGGAAATTTGCAAAGTTTATAAACTCGAAATTTGTCAAAATAAACAGGGTATAATCAACTGGCAAGCTTAAAAGCATCAATGAAAAGTCCATAGGTGAAACCCATCTTGAAATTGTTGAGAAGAGCAATGGGGAATGTTACCTTTGGACGGCTGTAATAAAACCTTGTTACATACTCCGTCAGTAGCACGCATATTACCGCTGCGATCACATCGTTTACTCCTAAAGCTCCAAAGGACAAAGAGATTGTTTGTGCAACATAAAAACCTCCCAACAAGGAGATTCCACCAAAAAGTGCCCTTCGAGAAGGACTTCGAAAGTAGTTCCTAGAAATATCTGGTACAAGCCTTATGATGTCAACCAATCTTCGAGGACCCCCATTCTCTTGCACGGCTCGGATGTTAAGAAACCCGGGTGATGATCGTGAAATAAAAGACTTTCTACATGGAAGTCTAGTTTGAGGACTCAAACCGAATTTGAAGCTTACAGAAATGAAACTCATAAGTGCTGTTTGTGGTTTATTCATCAAACTATTCGAAAAGGGTCAGCTAGAATGCCTCTCTTGGAAAATAGGTAGATGACAAGGTCGAAGGCGAACCTATGGACACAAAATACAAAAGCAAGCAAAGTTACAAAAGCAGCCATGAAGAGTGTGATCTGCAAGCATCCAACAAATGTGCTGAAACAATCCATGGCATTTCAAATACAAATTGTGTTTTGGAAAGGTAAAAGTACTACAGAAACCCTGTATTAAAAGTCGGATTGCATTTTGCCATCTCTACTCAAAAAATGGGCAAATTAGACTTATAAATTAGATCAAAGAATAAAATGGTCATTTTGTTAAAAAATTTATTCATTTTTACTGTTAAAAATTGGTCCTTATAAGTCAGCATGAGATACAAATGGCACGCCACGTGTCACTGCCCGGTTTTTCGTTTTAACCGTACAAATAGATAAATTTTTAATTGAAATGACCAATTTACTCTTTGATCTAATATACAATGACTAATTTACCTTTTTTTAGTAGGGGGGAAAAATACAATCTAACTTCTAGTGCAGAGGCCTCCACGGTACTTTTACTATTTCACAAGGCATCTATGAAATCCTTTCAGGTCACTAGGAGCATCCAATTTAACCTCTAGGCCAACAAAATAATAAATAAAAAAAACTATCATCCTTCACCTATATGATCACATGATCCAGCCAACTCTTTTTACTTTTCAACTCATAAGTGAATAGAAACTCATCTAACTACAAAAATACTCTGTCTATATTGGCATAATGGTTCAGTTAATTTCTTCTCCAACAAACAGTAAACAAAAACGATTCAATTTCAATGACAAAACCCATTCCCCAAATCACATCTAAACCTTACCAAACTGTAAATAAATAAAAAACAGATTTTATGCTTATTTTTATTAACTATTTACTATGTAAAACACTCCATTAACATTAAAATCACTTTTTTTTTTCTTTTGAGAAGTAAAATTCAAATACTTAAATTGCTTTTTCTAATCGAATCAGCGAATGAAGTCAATAATTGCAGTTTCAATACTAAACTTCGACTAAACCTTGCAATATTCAACTTGAGCTAATTTTAAATCTATTCTGGAAACCCATAAATAATCAGCAATTAAAGGAAGAAAAACAAAAACAAAATCCCCATTTCCACAAAGTTGCTAATCGTATGCCGCTAACTTAGATTGTGAGAGAGAAATCTCAAAGTTTCAAGGTCTTCGTATGATTAATTAAGCCATGGTTAAAGAGAGTTTACCTATGAATCGAAACCCAGACGATTTAGAAGCTCCATTGCTGCAATTTGCGGCGGGTTTTTTTCTTTTTGGGAATGTTTTTTCCTTGTTTGAGGAAATAGCTAAACTATTGGAGAGAGAGGTGGTAATTAGACGAGATTGGATAATTTCGATACCAGTCCTGTAATTTTGAATTTATTTTTTGGATTTCTTTTAAATATAAAAATTTAAAAGTTTTGGATTTTTTGAAAAATAAAATTTTTGTGATTTGCGTTCTGAGGATCGGGTTTTATTAAATTTGTAAGATGGAATTGATATTTTAGTTAGATTTGTTAAAATATTAAATTTTAAAAAGTAATTTTTTAACAAATAGTTTGGATTTAAATTGATTTTATTTAAACATTTATAAATATGGATGAACAATTTAAAGATAATATTATGGATCGGACTTAGATATATTATTTGGTGTACTAAATATAAAAAGGTTAAAATAAGTTATAAGTATTTGTATTTTCATAAATTTAAAACTTAATTTGTGTATTTTTATTTTAATGAATTTAATCACTCTACTTTTTTATTTAAAAGTATAAGTCTGATTGTTACCACCATTAAAATTCTTTATTGTTAAATTTAGGTTCATCATAACATAATTTTTAATTACATGACTATTAAGTGAATATTTTTTTATTTCAAAACATCGTGAAAATAAATTTAACCAAAAATTATAATGGTATTGACAATCGGACTTGATTTTGAAATATGAAAATTAGGACTAGATTTTTGAAAATAATTAAATTACAAAATTACAAAAAAGTGCAAAGACTAGTAGCATATTTTAACCAAAAATTTATTAAAAAACTTGTCAACTAAGTAAGTGTGTAAATAAGATATCTATGTTCGCAAGTTACTAGAGTTCAACTCGAAAAATTCAAATTCAATCAAGTGATCGTCGAGATGAGCTTAATTTCAAGCTATCGGTTGAGACAAATCCGAGTCTAACAACTTGTGAGCTTTATCAAGTTTTTTTATTTTTAGTATTTATTTTAAATATGTTAAACTACATTAGGCTCTTAATATATATTATTAACCTAAATTTAATTTTCGAGATAAACTTAAGCTCAAATACATATGAATTTAATCGAGGTTGAGTACGAAAGCCGATAAAAAACTTTAAATAAATTCAATTAGTTCAAATATATCTCGAACTAAATTCAAACTTTAAAAATTGTTCAATTAAACTCGAATCAAACATTAAACTTCAAATTTTGAATCAATTTTAAACTCAAACTTGTTGATATATTGAACTTAACTCAATTAAAATCCATTAGAGATTTAAAAAATTTCAAACAAACCTTATCCATTATTTAAAACCAAAATTTATCCATAACTTTAATCTCGAATTTATAAAAAGATGCAATACTTTCTTTTTGTAAGGTGTAAGCCAATAATTTTTTATTAAAGAAAGAACGTGAATAGCCAATGAGTAACATAAGCAGTTAAAACCCGAAATTATTTCACCGACCCGAAATCGTTATTTTTCTCAAAACCCGTGTTATAATAGGGTCCGATCCGAACTTGATGACCTGGTCTATTAGTTTATTATATCCCGCGCCGCTAAGCGAGACATGGACATGATTAGTAAAAGAAAAAAGTAAATTACATTATGATCATTAAATTATTAATAAATTTATGTTTTAGTTACTTAATTTTAAAAAATTATAAAATGATTACTAAATTATTTAAAAGTTTTAACTTAAATCACTAAATTATTTTAAAAAATTTATTTAAGTCCCTAGACTATTAATTTTTTTCTAAAAATAGTTCGACTAGCTAGCTCTAAGCAATAATTAGTATGGTGGATCAATATCCATCAATGAGTAGAAAAATATACCTTAGATCTAAGTCGATCTGATGGTTAGTATCAGAGATTGAAGAAAAAGTTGTTTGGATTTTAATCCTAGATTTGTGACATTCAAATTTGTTTCATAAAAAAATTGAACTGTAAAAGAGAAGTGAAAGGAAAACTTTTATTTTGGTGCAGGTGTTTGTGAATAGAAAAGATTATAAAGTAGTGATTTTAATAGCAGAGTGACTTAAATGAAAACTTTCTAATAGATCAATAATCATTTTGTAACCTTTTGAAGTTGAGTGACCAAAAAATAAATTTATAAATAATTTAGTGACATTGGGCGGAATTTACCCAAAAAATTTATAATTAAACTGAATTTAAACTAAAACGTGGAGTCCGAGGAGATACTCTTCTTTCCATTTCAAAAAACAGAACCCCCAAACAAAGGACAAATTAAGAAAAAAAAAAAAAGTAAACACAACAGCTACATTCTCAAAACTCAAAGCCAAAGCCTCTTCATTTAATATATATATATATATATAAATTTCTGCAAAAAAAAAAAAAAACTTACAAAAAGATAGACCAAAAAGAAGAAGAGCCCGCAGAGATAAAGACAGAGGTCTGTTTTGGGGGAGAGCTTTCTATCACTGCTCCAACGGACTTCTTCTTTTGTGGTGCTCTCTACCCAGGTTTGTTTCTCTTTGTATATGATTTTGGGGTTTAATGGTTGAATTTGAAAACTGGATTCCTTTTTGTGTGTGTGGAAAGGTGTGATTTTGGATCTGGTGATGGCATGTTTTGAGGTAGATTTTTATGGGTTTTGTTGAGCTATGCTTTTTGTTTTTTTTTTTGTGATTTTTCTGTGTTTTTTAGATGATGCGTTATTGATGCTTTTTTGAGGTGATTATTTGATTAGGGTTTTCAATGGGTGATCGTTTTGTTTTGTTGAGGTTTTTGGGTATATGATAAAGTTTGTTTCTTTCCTTATTTGATGTTTAGAATGTGAATCGTTTTTGTTTTTCCTTTTTTGAGCTTGGATTAAAGTTTGTTCAGCTAATAAAATAATGTAGGGTTTTTCTATAATTGGGCTCTCATGGTATTATTGTTTCCAATATAGTTCACAAAGAATGATTTGCTTCATTAATATCTGATAATTGCTAATTATTTTACAGATCCAGGCAATCTAAGAGGACTAAGATGAATCCTTTGACGTGCATTTAAGATTATGATGTTTTGGGGTTACTGTTCACACCTTAGTATCATCTTGTCATGATTTCGGATATCGTGATCTTTGAGGCGAGTGTTGCTGTCAAAGTTCAACAACTACCCATGAAAGTCTTATGTTTGAAGGGTCTGGATCTCAAATTTGGATTTGGTAAGAGCTATGTGAACGGAGAGAGATATAAATCAAAACTTTGACATTAAAATTTGACAAAGTTGGTTTTTTTGGGGAGATTTCTAAGTTGTTACAACCTGCCAAAAGGCAAAAACCTTAAACCATTTTTGATCGGTTGGACTTGAACATTTTTCAAAGTGTTATGGCTGTTGCCAAGAGCAGCAGCTTCAATGAAACATCAAAGCAGCCATGTAATTGCTACAAAGTTGTAAGCTTGAGTGAAACGATATTGGAGACTGGCCAAAATGCAAATTTGAAAGATCGATACATTCTTGGAGAGCAATTGGGTTGGGGTCAATTTGGTGTTATTAGGTTGTGCTCGGATAAGTTGACGAGAGAAGTGTTGGCATGCAAATCGATATCTAAAGATAGATTGGTAACCTCTGATGATGCACGGAGTGTCAAGCTCGAAATCGAAATAATGACTAGGTTATCTGGGCATCCAAATGTTGTAGATCTCAAGGCTGTTTATGAAGATGAAGACTATGTTCATTTGGTTATGGAGCTTTGTGCAGGAGGGGAGCTTTTCCACCGGTTAGAGAAGTATGGTCGTTTTTATGAGGCAGATGCTAGAGTTCTCTTTAGGCATTTAATGCAAGTGGTTCTATATTGTCATGAAATTGGGATTGTACATCGAGATTTAAAGCCAGAGAATATCCTCTTAGCTACAAAAGCCTCATCATCGCCAATTAAACTAGCAGATTTTGGTCTTGCAACATATATCGAGCCTGGTAGAGTTATACATTTTTGTCACAGTGCTTGTTTGCTTCCTCAAAAATTTTGAGATTCTTATGTTTTTAACTAGTTTGGTATTTGTTACCAACAGGGAAGTGTTTACATGGGACGGTTGGCAGTCCGTTTTACATAGCGCCCGAAGTTTTGGTTGGGGGATATAATCAGGCTGCTGATATTTGGAGTGCTGGGGTGATTCTATACATACTTCTTAGCGGGACACCACCATTTTGGGGTAAGACTAAGTCAAGGATATTTGATGCTGTGAGGGCAGCTGATTTGCAATTCCCGTCAGATCCTTGGGATCGGATTTCTGATTCTGCAAAGAATTTAGTCAGGGGAATGCTCAATACGGATCCCTCTCAAAGGTTCACTGCACTGCAGGTTTTAGGTACGTTGGAACCTCCGCAAAAACATTTGTTTTAAATTTATTGAAGCATAAAATCATTATCTTTTGTCGCTATTAAAGTGAATTGAAGTAGTTACAAGGAAAGACCTATCTCGTAATTTGCTAATTCTCTCCCTGTGTAAGCTGACAATAACTGTAATTAACTCGCTTTATAATACCAACTATCATGAGCATGTCCCAAAGTCTGTTCGAATATGTCCCTTACTGGCTGATGCATTAATGGACTTTTATAGTTTCTCAATGCGATTCGTGTTGGGATTGCGTTCTTACCATAGCCATAGGTTTTGGGATTTCAATAGCTTCTTTATTATTATTATGCTCTGATTATAAGGGAAACCCCTCAAACAGGGTCCTGTGGGATCGACTCCCTAAAACTGGGGACATGAGTAACTGGGCCAAACCTGGTAATTCTTAGTTACTGGCTTTCCTAAATTGAAATAATTCTCGTAAAGCTTAAAGTCAAATCATTATTTTTTCAGATCATTTATGGATGAAGTACGATGAATCTTGCCATGAAGAATCAAGTGAGTTTGTATACCAAAGTCATGGAGAGTTGGAGTTTCATAGTGGCTCATTTTCGTTGTCCAGGGATCAGGATATCAGCTTTGGTGCTGGATCTCCAATCATTTATGACGTTCAATCACCCTCGTTAACATGCAGAACCTCGTTTTCTTCTTCCGTGGTAGAGCCATCTACAACTTGCTTTGCATTGGGTGGATTTTCTTTCCACGGTGGTAATTCTGAAACCTTAGAATTTTCTTCTGCTGTTCCATCAATGCCAAGCTTTGCATTCTTCAGTCCTAGCTCCATTGCAGAACAAGAGAACATTGCCCGGGTTGAGCTATTTGCTGGAGGTAATTTGCATTAATCATCTTAACAAATCTTTAAGATTCGTTCTCATTCATGCAGTATCTGAATTTATGTCTTGCACCGCCTTACAGATACAGGGTTGGATAAACTGCTTGTGCTACCGGATTCTTCACTTTCCTGTGGACCTGAGGCAAGAGAAAAGGAGACCAAGACAGCCGAATTTGGAAGGACAGGAGGAATGAACGGTTCCAAGTTATTGGCCTTCCACAGCAAGAGAAACCGCACCATCGGTCACGGTGAGCGAGAACAACTTGATTTTATCGTGTCTGAATCAGTTATCCGATGGGCATCATGCACAAATCTCCCAACTGCCACATCCCTTAGGTCATCTCTCGTGTGTTGAGCTGTGTCAGTATGAGTCAAGATAGTCCCAATGGAGGTTAACATTCGCATAAACTGCATTTTCCATGTAAGCTAGTTCTTGTATCATGTGGTGTTTCAAGTCTGTATTTCCACGTCCCGGTGCGTAGCACCAGCTTTGGTGTCAGTTGGATTGCTGCTTCTAGTTTTATTAACGGGTTAGATCCAATAGGTAGGAACAGAGTAACAAGTTGTGGTTGCTGGGATTTTGATTCGTGTATAAAGTTTTTTCCATGTTTCAGATTTTGGCACTGTATAAGTAAACAGTAACTGTAATATTATGCCTGTTATGTTTTCTAGTTCCCATTTGTTAAATCTTTAATTATTTTTGAACATTAATTTCATTTCATAAGAAAGAAATTACAAGCAGATCAGGTTTAATCCCGGTACAAGACAAGTGAAAGCCTCCAACAGATGGAACAGGAACTAGCATGGTTGGTTCAGTATTGCCTATCAAAGTCAATTCTCGACCCACAACCGGTGGGTGAGGATGAAGAGGATGCTATAGGCTGCCGTTAGACTGGTGGTGGTTACTTATTTTTCCGTTAAAACCCAAAGAAATAAAAAAACAGAGACTCTAGTGAGACCTCCAAAGGAGGCCAAGCTCAGCCTCGTCCCGAACGCTAACAGACCAACCTGCACCATCCGACTCCCTGTTGGCCTTTAGAGACAAGGAACTCACAAAGATAAAAAGAAAAACGAAAAGTTGGGTAGTAGAGAAAAAAATGTCTGAAAGGACGACTGTGAGAAAAGGGCTAGCCGAAGAGAGCGGGCCAACACCCACTAGCTGCAGTTATGGTGGAAAGTTTTAACATATATACGTATTTCCGAATAAGAAAAAGGACAATAATCAGGGACGTAGGCAAAGAGGGGCAGGCAATGGCCTTGATCCCTTAAACTCCTCGTTACTTTCGTCCCTTAAATTTTTTTTGAAATTATATGTTATTACAATTATAAAATAAATTTTTTATCTCCTTTTTCGACATTTTGGATGAGTCAAATTCTACACGTAATTGGCCCAAACTTAATTCTTCATGTTCCCATTGGTAAACGTTTCAATTCAGAGCCAGTATCACCGTACACAATGATTTTTCTGTAATGCAACAAACATGAGGTCCCAATACACCAACAAATGCCAGCCTCAAAATTTTTGATATGCTCAGCTCATCGTTTTCACTTTCTAGAACTCAAAAACTTGACCAAGCTTTTCCATTCCCAGCACAAAATGGGATGCAAATTTATCTCCTTAGAACCACCGATCTTATACCAAATCCCTGTAAGAACAACACCACCATGTTTTAGAACTAAAGCTATTGCTTTCTCTTCTTATGCACCAAACAAAGGTGAACCTGTTTCCACCAAGTTGCCACTGTCAAAGACCAATGATGTCTACAGTGTTAGCTTCAAGACATTAGGAGCTTGTAAGCTTGGGATTTCTAGATACCCAGATTTTGAATACAACGCACAAGGTGGTACAGGGACCGGAACCGGTTCTAGGGTTGCTGATAGCGATGAACTTTCGGTTAGTTTCGACGTTAAAACACTGTATATTCCACCATTGACAAGCTCAACAACTAAGTTCCTTGGATTGCCATTGCCACCTTTTTTGAAAATCCACATTGTTCCTCAATTGTTTCAAGGGAATATCGATCAAGAATCCGGCAAGGTTAGCTATGCTTGTTGTTGAAGGCCATAAAATTCCATTGGAGGTTAATTTGAAGCTTTTGCCTTTTGTAGGTTGACTTGGAATTCTTAGCCAAGTTTTGCTTTTCGGTCGGGAGTATTTACGAAGCGCCGCCGTTGGTGGTGAAGACGGTTTTAACGTCCGATGAATCGAAAGGGAAGATGAGAAGTGGAAGAGGTGAGAGATTAGATGAAGAGGGGAATTGCAAATTGGTTGGGGTAGCATTTGTTGAACCTATTGATGATATCTTCATGAATACTTTCCTTAGTTTACCTACTGAATGCCTTGCCAAGTTGAATGCTGTTATCACCTTGTCCAAATCTTCTTGAAAAACCATATGTTTGTAGTTGCTGAATGTTAATGGAGTTTCATACAGGGCCCTGGCATAGCAATTCTTAGTCATACTTGGTTAAGCTTTAGATACATCCATACATGACACATGTATATCATATACATATATGTACCAGCACCATGCATGTTTATGTAACCTATTGCTTATGCATAGTTATTGATACATTTAGGGTGGAATTGAATTATAAATTTTTTAAGAGATTCAAATGTAATTTTATCATGTATTAATTTATAATTTTATGATTTTGAAGGGATTAAATATAAGTTTTTCATATTTAGGGAGCTAAAATGCAGAATGGTATAATTCCATAGTATGGTATAATTTCATTTTTTAAGGGACTAAGTAGAATTTTTTATATTTAAGGGGCAAAGTGTAATTTTACATAAACTTGCAAATTTATTGTTTTAAAGGACTAAACTAAAATATATACATTTTTTGGGTGAAGAGTTTATAACATTATCCAAGTGAGTGGAAATATTTGTTTCTTTTTGCAAAAGCATAACATTTGTAACTTTATCCTCACAAAACTTATAAAAAATTAGACTAGGTTTATCAATGGAGCTATTTTTATAATTTTGGATAGCATAGCTAAATATTAAATATTATATTTTGTGAGTATAATTAATCTTATGCTCATCTTGTTAAAGTTGAATCGTTATTGGGATTATCCATTTTGATCCCTCAAAATTTTTATAAATTCTCATTAAACTTCCAAAATTTTTAAAAATTTAATTAGACCTACTAAAATTTTAAATCTTCTCAATAATCTCTTTAAATTTAAAAATTTTAATTGAACCCAAAAATTCAATGGCAAAATCCACCCCTGTATTCTTATGCCGATAAAACAAAGATGGTAAAGAGAAAGTATCTGTTCGAAAAATAAAAAAGAGAATGGATGGACCCATTTGCAGCTTTTTGCTGCGTTAAAAAACGTCCATGGGTGCAGTAGCTTACGTAAAGTATGTCCCATTGTTTTCGTTTTGAGAGAGATTTTTGAGCGAGCTCACTTGCTGCAGCTAAGGAGAGGCACTGTTACAGAGGCGGAGGCACTGGCGCCGGCGCTGGCACTGAAGAAAATAGGGTGAGTTTTTTAAGGATAAATTACACATAAAGATCACTAAATTATTAGTAACCTTATTTTTTGGTCATTTAATTTTAAAAAGATACAAAATGTTCATTATTTCATTTAAGTTACTAGACGGTTAAAATTGGAGTCGTATGACCTTCTCTGTTCGCACTATTCCACTAATTGAAAGCTCTCATTTTCCTTCTTTTGTACAGATAATTTTTTTTTCATGAAATAGCTTTGAACACTGTGAATCTATGAACTAAAATCTAAACATTTTTATTGATTGATCTTTGGCACTAACCATCAGAATAATTTGGATCTAATATATGTTCTCTTATTAGTTGATGGGTATTGATTTATCATAACGATTGACAAATCTTCACTTAGAGCACGCTAGCCGAACTATTTTTAAAAACAAAAAAACAAAAATTAACAGTCTAATTACTTAAATGAAAGCTTTCAGGTAGCTTAGAAATTATTTTGTAAGTTTTTGAAGTTGAGTAACCAAAACGTAAACTTAGTTTATCCTATTGTTTAACGTGTGTGCTCTAGTAAAAACATTATTGGTACTTAATTGAGATAAAAAAAAATAGATATCAATTTTAACATTAAAGTCAAACTTAGGGGTTAAAAAATCAAATGCCAATTTGAACATTGAAGAACCAAATGAGGATAAAAAAATTCAGGTACTTTGAAACTAAATTGAGATAATAAAAAATTTCAGGTATCAATTTGAATATTGAAGCCAACACCAAATTGAAAAAAAAAACTCAAATACTAAATTAAATATTAAAACTAAATTTAGGTACCAAATGGTAGAATAACCCTTTTCTTGAACTTTCATTTATGACACACGTGGAAGTTGTAACCAAACAGCTACTTTGAAAGACAGCAAAGAAACGCCGCCGTTTAAAGATTTGTCAAAAGGGCATAAGCGTCATTATCTATGACATCGTATATCATTTTTGGCCCAAAAAAATCATTTACATCCACGTGTCATGCGACGGATAGCCTACTGAGGTCATCTCATCACGAGATTCTGGTCTCTGAAAAAAAAAAAAAAAACAAACAAACCCACCCTTCACGTTCACGGTCACGATTCTCCATAACCAAAGAAAAAGAAATCCATAACTCGTTGATTCTCTGACTCACCTCTTTCTCTACTGAGTTCGTTGTACCAGTTCAACTCGGTTCGTCAAAACGAACTCTCTCTCTCTCTTTCTATATTTATATTATCTTTTCGATTCTATGGGACGGAATCCACCACGTCATCTCTGGAACCTCAATCAACAATCGCTTATTCTGTAGTTAAAAAACGTCGAATCATTCTTTTTTTTCTCTCTCTTTTCTCTGTTTACTTTTCTTTTGGCCTATGAATCAAATGGCTCCTTGCCGTTTAATTCTGCTCATTTTTGTACTTTCCTTTCTCGTATCGTCACTTAACGCCAGCGAAGGTGATGCTGATCCAATTTACAAGTAAGTTTCTGACTCGATTTTGAATCGCAGCTTCAGTAATATAAATTGAATTCTTATATGTTTGATAGGAAAAAAAAGGATTTGAAGGAAAATTTGGATAATTTTATGATGCAAAATCTACATTTTTAGGTTGTTTAAATTCAATTCTGAATTGGGTTGGATTTTACTAGTAATAAACACTTGAAAGAAGAATATATTCTTATAAAAGAAAACCCATTTTAATTTCCGTTTTTTAAAGTTTTTATGGTGTTGAAATTTGGTATATTTAGAATATTTCTTTTATTGGGTTAATTTAAAGACCTTATCTTTTTTTAATTTTCCCGGCAATTTAACTTGTTTATTAATTTGGGGGTTTAGGGCTTGTTTGGAAGAGTGTGAGAAGAGTGGATGCGTAGGGGAAAAGTGTTTTCAACACTGTAAATTCTCATCCGATGGGAAACCCATTGATGGTCCATGGTATTTACAAGAACCCCTATATCAAAAATGGAAGCAATGGGATTGTCGTACTGATTGTCAGTACCATTGTATGATTACTAGAGAAGAACAGAGGGAAAAACTGGGGAATAAACCCATCAAATATCATGGAAAATGGCCTTTTCAACGTGTTTATGGGATACAGGTTCTTACCATATCATCACCTTGGTGTCATTTTTGTTAGATTCTTGTTCTTGTTAGTGATTGTTTTATGTTCTTGCTGTTTTTTTTTTTTTTTTTTTTAGGAACCAGTTGCTGTAGCTTTCTCTGCACTAAGTCTTGCTGTACAGTTTCATGGTTGGCTCTCCTTTTTTATCCTTCTTAACTATAAGTTGCCTTTGAGGCCTGATAAAAAGACTTATTATGAATATACTTGCTTGTGGCACATCTACGCCATCTTGGCTATGAACTTCTGGTTCTGGAGTGCCATTTTTCACAGTCGGTAAGCGATATACTTTGACCCCATAGTCTTTAAGGATCTATACATTGCACCTAATCTGTTAGGCCTTGATCAGGTTCTTACTCATAGAAGCCTTTGTTTTTTGTGTTTGGCAAGTAATGGTGAGGAAAAAAAAAGAAAAAAGAAAAAGAAAAAGAAAGAGTTTCAAGCATGTCGAGCTGAGTATTCTTATAACTTTGCATGATATCATTGATTCCTTTTACTTGTAGAGATGTTGAGTTGACAGAGAAGCTAGATTATTCGTCTGCTGTTGCGTTAGTTGGGTATGGTCTTATTCTAGCGATACTACGAGTGTTCAATTTGAGAGATGAAGCTTCAAGAGTCATGGTTGCTGCTCCATTGGTTGCGTTTGTAACAACACACATCTTGTATCTGAACTTCTACAAACTTGATTATGGTATTTCTTTTTCTTTGTTACCCTCGTAAAACAATATTGTCGACATTCATTAATGCGCCGGTGCAGTTTGATATTTTCAGTCCAAACCACTCTTATAATTGCTAGTTTTAATCCATCTGAACTTTCTTTCTATCATGTTGCACTCTAGTTACAAGCTGGATTTGTTTTGCAGGTCTAAATATGAAAGTTTGTATGGCCATGGGTGTAGCTCAACTTCTCATATGGGGAATTTGGGCCGGCATAACTAGCCATCCATCACGCTGGAAGGTTTGGCTGTTTGTTGTGTGGGGAAGCCTTGTTGTGTTCTTGGAAATATACGACTTTCCACCTTATAAAGGGTTTGTAGATGCACACGCTCTGTGGCATGCTGTCAGTATCCCTCTTACTTACTTCTGCTGGAGCTTTGTCCAGGATGATGCCGAGTTCAGGACCTCAACTCTCCTCAAGAAAATAAAGTGAGATTTCTTCATTCCACTCGTGCACTAACAGAATGGTGAAACGATCCAACTCACTTGTGCATGATGCAACAATCACCGGACTGATTGACATTTTGTTTACCGATATGGTTGGTGTTTTCTTCGCAATGCAAGGGTATGTGTCGTTGTCGAAGTCTCCAAGTTTTTTAGGCTCCGGTCTTTGTTTTTCCCGAGGTGATCGGTAATATTCACAAAGGCTTCTATCCAATTTCAATGTAAATTTTTTGTGTTGAATCTTTAAACTAAGCTTGTTTTTACTTGCATTGCTTGATTAGTCAGTCTTCTGTATGATTATGAAGGATGGAAAAATATGTAAGCAAGCTTTTTATCTTTTACATTCGAATTTGCTGTCTGTTGTTGCATTAACTTATAATAACATACACCGAAGTTGTCAACTGGATCATCGGTGGAGTGATAAAAGGGATTGTATTCAAATCTTCCATCTTTGGACAAAAAAGCCGAAGCTTAGCCTATTCAAAGGCTGGCCCAAAAGCCCATTTGATTTAAAATTATTTACTAATACTTGGGCTAAGCTTATCTTTAACTTAAAGTTCTTGAAGCTTCCCATGCTCGTAAAAATACTTTTAGTGATTTTTCTTTTCTATTTAAAAACTAGTAAATTAATTTTTATATCTTTTTTGAAGAATTGTAAAGTGAAAAAGTAAAATTTTAACAGCAACTCGATATGATTGACTAAATAATTAAAAAGTGCCGAAAATAATTAAAAAGTAACATTCGGCGTGTTACTTGTATCTTATATTAATGTATAATAGTTTGTTTTTAATAGTAAAATTAGATAATTTTTTATAAAATAATTAATTTACATTTTAATCTAACTTTTAATATAAAACCTCCTTAATAATTCTTATTATTGGAACAAATATTAACAAACTTTGAATATAATAGATATGAAGCTATAAATTTATTGTTTGGAGAAGTTATGACGTATATATACATCGTATATATACACATTAATCTTTGTACTTACAACACTACCCGTACAATCCAAAAAAATCGTTGTACGTACAAAACATAAAGGGCAATTGCCGGTGGCGATTTCTACGAACTAAAAATTCCAATGAATGCTTGAAAATGTCTGGAAAAATTACTTTTAAATAGAATAACTCCATAAAGGTACATAATCATCTACTTCATGTTCTTCCCATCCTCCGTCATGACCGGAACGAGGAGGTGACATCATCATACCGGCAGCCATATTTGCCCAAAATCTTTGTGTCCCAAACAACGCTTCTTCGTCCAAATAAAACCCTTTCTCCATCTCCGTGTTTTCACTTCTCTTTGCATCGTTTCTAGAATTCCCGCACGAATACTCAGCCGTTCTGAAAGTCTCCGCCACCTCCGCCGCCGTCTTTTGAATATCCTTTGGGTCGGAAGAAGCCGGGACCGGAAGATTCCAAGCTGAGTCAGCGAAGTTCAAACAAGCTGACTTCCCTCTCAGTGCTATAGCTGCCACGTCGTGAGCACGCGCCGCCATATCCGCCGTCGGGAAAGTTCCAAGCCAAATCCTCGACTTCTTATTAGGCTCCCTCACTTCAGAAACCCACTTCCCGGGATTCCTCCGGCGAACTCCACGGTACACCGGGTGTCGAGTCTCCCGGAACTTCTTCCTCCCAGCTCGCCTCTTTGGATAACTCGAAGCTAACATCACATATTCATCGGAAAAATTCACCGGACGATCAGTTCCACTTTCAGAAACGGACCCAGAATCAACCATATCATAATCTTGAACTACAAAATCCATTTAAAAAAAAAAACCCAAACAGTAATCAGTTTAAGTTTCAGTTAAACAAAGCTTTTGACTTAAAAAGAGTATATTTCAAGAAAAGGATATTCGTACTTAGGATCCAAGTATTTTAGGAAATCACTTGCTGTATGAACTTCCGAATTTGGAAATGCAAGGGAAAATATTAACTAAATGAGCTTTCTTTTTCTACTTCAAGCAACTATGAAAGGGCGTCTTATTTATATATATTTAGAAATGAAAGATATTTAGATATTAAGCAAACACGGAAAATCCAGCGTGTGGAGTTATGGAGATTAGAGGGACAAAACATAAGACTAGGTTTCTTAGCCAAGTGTACTAATTTTCAGACAAGTTGTGGTTCAATCAGAGAAGGAAACGTGGCGATTTTGGCAGCTGGATTAATCTGTATTTTGGGGAATGGATTCTGGTCCAAGTCAAAAGCCAAGCCACAGTTGGACAGTTTCAGTATAATCCAATTCAATGATTTACTTCCACGACCGTTCTTTGGTCACTTTCATAAACTCTTTTTCTTAATAAAGATTTATCATATCTGTTCAATTAAATTTTGGTTTCATTTTAATCCTTTTCAAATGAAATTTCTCAAAAAAAAATATAATTTTAATTTTGGTCTTTTCAATGCCAAATTTCTTATTTTCATCTCTCAAATGTTTATTTTATAATTTTTATGAATTATAAATATTACATTTAAAAAAAGAAAAAACGAATGGGCAATGAAATAGAAAAGACAGGAAAGATTTTTCAATGAAAAGCTTATGAGCAACATCTCCGTAAGGAAGAAAACAAGGCACAGTGAAAGGAAACTTTTCAGAGTGACGTCACGATTTCCGACACACGGTTGACAGTTAAAACCTTCCCTCAACTGCCACTTTCCCCGCTATTCATCCCTAAAATACAAAGCGGCGGTGGTCCCTGGGCGGTGGAAGCCAACCTCCTACTATAGTTTATTGCCGCGTTACACCGTGTGGACCACCACCTGCACCCTCTCCCTCCCTCCAATAAGATTTAAAACTAAAATTCCTAGCTATCCATGGGCTGGGCGGCCCATCTGGTCCAATTTGGGCAGGGCTTAAATAAAGGGTTTTGTTCAGGGCCCAATTTGGTTCAAACAATTTCTTTATATTTTATTTAAATTTAATTATTAAAAATATATAAATATAAATCTAATATATTTTATTGTTTTTAAAAAGTAATATGTGTTTGCGGGCAGGCCAAGTCGAGCTTGGACCAAGCTTGAAAAATTTTTAGAATTGGGCTTTGGCCGAATCTGACCTAAATCATGAGTAACTCTAATTATCGCCATATAGAGTGTTTTTTATATGAATAAATTTTTGTTATTTAATTTTGAAATTAATTTAGTTATATTTTTAACATAATTTTTATTTAGGGTATTTGATTCGTTTTCAAAAATGAAAATTTTTACTATTTAATATTTTAAATATGCCCGATAATCATTTTAATTTTTTACTTGATATAGAAAATATTAAGTTGATTTTATTTTATTAAAATTTTGAAATAATTTTTTGAAAATAAAATCTTCAAATTAATATATTTATCTTTCATCCAAAACTATCCAAAACCATATAAAATATTATATTAATAAGATTAAAATTTAAAAATCAATTATATTTTAAAATCAATGTTTTATCAAACAACATAATTAAATTTAGTACTTGTATTTATTAATTGACCACTCGATTTTTAATATAAATTTAGCACTTATAAATTTTAATAGTAAAAATAAAAATTAATTTTTAGCATTTAAATTTTCGATTTATCAAACACACCATTAGTTATCACCCGTAAGGTGAGTAGAAAGTTAGATGAATTGAATTAATAAAATAAAAATGATTTAATGGAAATAAATTTGGTTTATTCAGTTAGCTTAATCAAATTTAGGGTTTACTCGATTAATAATTAATTTTGGATATCCAAACCGAGTAAACCAATTTTAAAAAAATTATAAATATGGACTAAAATGTGTGGATGAAATCAAAATTAGGTACCAATATGGAGCAAAACAAAACATAAATACTAATTTATATATTGAAATCAAACTCAAATACCCGAAATATATTTACCTTTTTTAAATAATAAATATTCATGCCAAACCCATATCCAAACACTCAATACCCATATAAAACCAAACTCAACCCAAAGACTCAATTAATTAATTTAAATTGGTAAAAAAAATTTGTCATCAATTCAACTTATCCAGCCAGTTAAATAAAATTTAAATACAAAAATTATAAATAAATATAAAATTTAATACATAATAAAAAAATGACAATATATAAAGATAATCGTGAGATTAGACTTTAAGATAAGAAATAAGAGGATTGGTCATTTAACACTTTGTTTTTCGTGCACCATTATTGCGGCAGGGTATCCTAGGATCCTTTAGCAATGCTTAATTGGTTAATCGTAGTTCATTGTGGCAAGGCTAGGATACAATTACTAGTTGTTAATCAAAGTAATGCATCTCTGATTAATTTTTTAACATTCTAGTGTTGTGGTTTTTATAAGTTTGTCTTACTCCTCTATTGGATTTTTTTTTCAGACAATGCTATTTTGTGTAACAGTTTGTAGTTACAAATTTGAAGCAGTTGTTAAGATAAAAGCTATGTGATTGAAAAGAGTGGTTAAGGGAGTAGACACTCCTTCAAGCACTACGATAAAATAGAACCAAAACAAGAGACATGAGGTTTGTTTACGCAATTTAGTTTCTCTACGTTCTGCGAAGCCTAACTCAATGAGAAACATTCACTATTTTCAACGTTTATATAACAAGTTAATCTAAATCTATTACACATTTGTGACAATTTCCTTACTTTTACACTTTTATATTAGAGTTGTGTAACCCAAATTATTGTTAATGAAATAAAATACAGTGGCAAAATAAGATCCATATAGAACTACTTTTCTTCTATTTGATATTAATTGCACAAGTAGAATCCGTATATAATTACTCTTATTCTATTTGACATTGAATAGAATAAGATTTTTCAACCTTTAAATAGATGTAATCGAAACTTCTCTTGTATCATTCGAATTTTAACATTAGTGAATTTTATTCCCCTCTGCCAATGATTTTTTTTCCTGGAATGGTTTTCATGTAAAATTTGTGTGTGTTTTATTTTTCTTTCTCATTGCTTTGTGTGATCATTCTATATTTCCATTATCGAAGTTCAGTTTTTACAAACCGAAAAAGCCTAATACTCTCACCATTAGATTCACCCACGTGAATTCAATAAGTAAAACTACAATACAACCATTTTTACTATAAAAAAACACTCGTAAAATAAAGTTATCCTCACTTAACAAATTAAGTGTTTAAACTCTCCGTACAATAATCTATACAAATCTCTCAATTATGTATAATATTTGAGACTTGCTAACATAAAGAAGATTTGGGATGTCCCTTTATTATAGGGACATGATTAAATTAGTCCTTCATTATTAAGTGGATTAATTTAGTCTCTATATTATTAAAAGAATTAAACAATGTAAAATTGGAATAGGGATAACATTACTATTATATAAAAAATCATTTGTTGTTTGACAAAGTTAATATTTTAAAATTTCTATAAGTGAAATATTTTGTTTGGAATTGAACAACAATTAAAAAAAATTCAAGTCATTTTTATACAATAAATGTCAATTCTATTGCAAATTGGACTTATTTGATTATTTTTAACAATATAAAGTCTAATTTTATCCAGGCCCTGTAATGTAGGGACCTGACAAGCAATTTAACCAAATATTCACCTACGAAAAGAGAAAAATTGTAGCCAAACACATCTCAATTTCTCCAGATGAAACAACACCGGTATTGTTTTTATTTAGTAAAACAGTGGACATTGAAACAAGACTTAATTTCCTCAAAAAATATAAAAGGAAACAAAACTTATTGTAATTAATTAGTTTAAATCATTAATTAGGAGAAGACAAAATTGCCATTTCGTTTTTGCTCCATTTTGAGTTAAAACTTATTTTCTCTCTTAATTAATTAGATATTAGTATTAAATGACAATAAAACCTTTTCTATTTTTTAAAAATTAATTTTTATATGGAAATGGTTTTACTACAAACAGTGGGTACAGAACATAGTTTTTATTTTCCTTCCATCTCTTATGTCTTTTCTAATTTAACAATCGTTGTTTCGTTGTGTTAAATTTTGGGATTTATATGAAAATTTTAATTAATTTATATAATTAATTTTAATCAGTTTAAATTCAAATTTTATTTTATATAAAAACAAAATTGAATTAATGAATGGAGTAAATATAAAAGGATTTCATATGGGACTAATTTTACTTTATCATTATTATTGGATAAACATGAGATTATTTCACATTTATTTCAGTCCACTTCTTAACTCTTCATGCACGGGTGGGAATCAGAAAAAAGGTCCTTCACCCTGGCCCAACAAGTGGAGTCCTATGGTTTATAAAACAGCAAATTATATTATAAATATTGAATTGAATAATTATTAAAATGAAAAATTTGAATTTAATTAATTATAATATATTTGACGGATAATCTACACATTTATATATGACAAAACTTGAATTTAAGATATCAAAATATTTAAAATCTCAACCATACCATTAAACCAATGTTTCATTGTCCGATTTATAAGGTTTTAGTGTGAGATTTTTGGTCTAAAGCTAGACATGATTTAATATATTTATATATACATAAATTTTAATTTTAAATTAATTATATAAATAGTAAAATAAAATAAATTTAATATTGAGTAAAGCGAAAATTAAGTCGAAATCAAAGTTTGTACCAAATCAAAATTTCTCCTTGTCACATCGTAAATTCCTTTTCTTTTTCTTTTATATATATATTTAAAATTGTCAATGAATAATAATATAATCTAAAAATAATAGTAAATGAGTTCATGTATAATACTTAAAATTAATATATTGTCGGTTGAGCTTTTAACTCAGTTGATATTGCTACTATAACAAAATTAGAAATGTGTAAGTTCAAACACGATTAAATACTTTTCTCTTCGGACTTGAAGATTGGAAAAAAGTTATAAATAGAAACTAATACACTAATTCTTTCTTTGGTACTAGATCTAGGACAAAAATAATTATACATAAAGTATGATCGTTGTATCGATTGTTATTTTGGAACATTACGTGATAATAATATAACATGTGAAATATGATTGTTATATCATTCAATATCATTATTCTGATTTGTTAAAATGCAACATATTTCACATCAATAAATATTATAGATAATGTACGGTCGTTATACAGTTAATTGTCGTTATTTCGTAATATTTAAAAAAACGTGTTCCACGTTAATGATGTTATAGTTGAGTAATGATTGTTATATCCTTAAATGCCGTCATTTTGGATAATTTTAAAAAAGGTAATGAGTTCTACATCAATGATCTTATAGTTGAGTTATGATCATTTACCATTATATCGTTAAATACCGTTGTTTTGGATATTGTCAAAACAAAGCAATGTACTGTTCCACGTTGACAATATTAAACATAAGATAAATCGTTATATCGTTAAATACCAATAAGATACGATTGTTATACGATTAAAACTGTTATTATGCATGTTATCAACATTAAAAGATACACTTGTAACACAATTAGTAAAAAATGCATATATAAAAGGATTAAAGAATTTGAAAATAATATCGTTAAATACTATTATTCAAGATTATTAGAAGATAATGTATTCGCATCAACAATATTTAAGATAAGATTTATCGTTAAATACTGTTATTTTACATGTTACCAATATTAATACATGCACTTATTATATAATTTAGTAAAACGATTTATATATTTTCTTGATTTCTTTTAAAATTTGCATATATAAGAAGGATTAAAGAAATCAAGATTATATGTTACATATATTTAGTGATAGAATTGTAACATTTTTAATTTAAGTGTATGATTTAAATTAATAAAAAATATATTTTTTGAATTATCTATTTATAAAGTTGGAACTCGATAATTATAAATTACTAGGATAAACACTCCATAAAAGGAAAATATGTTGAACCATAAGAAGAGGGTTTGAACACAAAGCATTCACACAACAAATTGCCTAGTAAGAACGTCTTATATTTGGTAAATTTCATTTATATTTAGATTCTGAGCTGGATTTTGGCCATAAATTGGTATGAAATTTCTGGGGGCTCACTCCACTATTTGTTGTCATCACTGGTTTTCTTTTTTTTTTTTTTTTTCATTTCCAAACTCCCTACGCACACACAAAAAAAATACATAATTTCATGTTCCAAAAAATGTAAAAAGTAACTGTCGAATTTTTGTTTGGCTGTAGACCCAGGTCACTGCCACGTGTACACCGAATATCAAGCCACAGATTGCTTTTATGGGGTACTCAGTGTATATATAACTGTTCTATTGTCGCTCTTATACTCATACTATAAGCCTTCCAAAAAAACAAACAAGAGAAGAAAAAAAATGGTTTCTACTAGAAGTGTCAACTCTCCTGCTATGAAGATCACTATCTTGGTTGTTGATGATGATTCTACTTCATTGGCTATCGTTTCTGCCATGTTAAGAGAGTTCCGATATGAAGGTACATACAGACATACGTACATATATCCATACATATATGTGTGTGTGCGTGATTTTGAACTAATTTTTTCTTGTTTCTTGTCTGTGTGTTCTCAGTTACGAGTGTTAAAACACCGGCAGCTGCTTTGTCTGTTCTTCGATCAAATCCAAGTATTGACCTAGTGGTCACTGATCTCCATATGCCTGGAATGAATGGGATTGAGCTTCAAAAACGAATCAACAAAGAGTTTAAACTGCCTGTCATCAGTGAGTAGATCTTATCTCTTCGTTATTTTCATGATTTCATTACATATCTAATGTTGTTCTTGTTGGTTATGTAGTAATGTCCTCGGATGACGATGAAAATGTGATGCTAGAGAGCTTAGCAGGAGGTGCTGTATTCTTTATAGTTAAACCAGTAGACCCTATTGGGTTAAAGAACGTATGGCAATACGCTGTTGCTGCTAAGAAGGGTAAATCCTTGCTCATCGAGGACATGGACAGGGAATCTTCGTCGTCGTCACCAGCGGACGGGAAACTATCCCTCGGTGGCAACACGAAGTCGGTGTCATCGGTGAATAACGAAAAGAACGATCCCAAAAATGGATCGAAAAGAAAAGGTGCATCTGGCAAAGGTAGGGACAAGGATGATAACGATGATGAATCGAAGTCTCCACCTCCAAAAAAAACTAAGAAGCCTAAGATTGTTTGGACGAATACACTTCATAACCAGTTCTTGGAAGCCCTACGCCAAATTGGCCTTGAAAGTATGTACATATATATATTGGTCATACTTTATGTTAATTTGTTGATTTTGTTAATATATTGTGATTTTCTTATTCATGTTTAACACAAGCAGGAGCTGTCCCAAAGAAGATCCTTGAGCGTATGAATTCGACAGGCTTAACCAGGGAAAATGTGGCTAGTCATTTACAGGTTTGATTTTGGCTTTGATTATTTACTTATTATCATTTTTGATAAATTAACACAGTTTTTAATGAATTAACCTTACACTTGTACTAATGAATGCTGTTTTTATATATGGTATCCAGTCTTTTTTGTCAAGTCCTACATTTGTTTCAATTTTTTTATATTTTATATATTTTTCCTTCCAAAAATAAATTTTGAATGTATTTACTATTTTTCGTGACTTTATAATTTTTGGAAAACTAGAAAACGAAATTTTATAAATACTTTGAGATTATCAACATAGATCTCATCACTAACTTTCCAATACCCTAAAAAATTATAGAAAAATGAGATGATAAAATTTAAGCCTATTTTAATATATAAATTTTAGGAGAAATTATTTTATAGATCATTCTCACCACATTATTTATAGTCAATTTTAATTATTTAATGACATTTTAGTAATTTTTTCTTATCATTGATACATAATTTTGATATTTTTTACCTAAACCCCAAATCTTGAATCAGATTCTTGAATCCCAAACTCTAAATTAGTTTAGGGTTTGAGATTCGAGATAAAAAAAGGTACCAAAATTATGTATTAATAGTATTAACAAAATTTTCTAAAATATCATTAGATAATTAAAAGAAATAATGGATAATGTGATGAAAAGTTCAATTGAACAGAGATTTATAGGGAGGATTTTCTTTTAATCATGTTTTTAAAATTTATAAAATTGAATTTACTTATTTCGTAGCAAAAATAATGAAGAAATTCATTCTTCTAATTCCAGATATATTTTTAAATTCCTCGAAATCTTATTATTTTTATACATGATTTCTTTTTAAAAATAAAAAATAAACATATAAAAATAATATTTCTATTTAATTATAATATATTATGTATTATATTTTTATAAATATTTGTAAACTTTTACAAATACAATGATAATCATATCACATATTTTTATGTTATTTATTTTAATATCATTAATTTTCTTTTACAATTATTTTTAACTCGTACTTTTATATTAACCGCATAAAATAAAATTCTTAATTGCAATGCAAGAAAAACTAGGTAAAAATAAAAACAAAAGATTAATTCTTCATGCAAATAAAAGAAAAAAAAAACAGTTTGGGTAATAACCAACAAGAAAGATATTTTACTTTAATTTTTTTTTATTCTCCATATTTGTTTTATAGATCATGTTTTCTGATATATTCCTAATGCATCCATTGGCTCGTGTAAATGTTGCAGAAGTACCGGATCTTCCTAAAGCGTATAGCAGAGAGGGGTTGTTTTGCATCCAAGGCCGTAATCGACAGGTTCCTGAAGTCGAACTTCGCCGCCGGTCATCCCTTGTTGTTGAAAACTGCTCAAGAGTATTCCCGATTGGAACACATGGAACGATTGAGGGTATTAGCATCTTATCCTGGTTTGCATGAGAGCCTTATGGGTCACAGTTCCACTAGGAACGTACCCTTGTTTTACGGTCATCCTGGTGCTTCGAGTAGCAACGCTGCTCAACAGCCACTTGGCTATGGACAATCCCGTTTATTGTCCAACCAAACTAACCAGCCACTCTTCCCTGGTAGTGGTAACATGTTGAACAATCCCAATCTGAATAATCACTTGGGATATGGAAATGGAAATGGAATTGGAATTGGATCTAGTTCGTCGGTGAATGGTGGGGGTGGGTTTTCTAGTGGCTTGTTGAATGGCGGAAACTCATCGCTAACGTACCCAAACCAGGTTCAAGCTAGGCCTGATTTTTACAATGCTGGTCCGTCTTCGTCTTCACCGTTCCGATTTGGCTCAGCTGGCTTTCATTCTTCGGGTTCTACATTGGGTAATGGGCTCTTCGGAAGCAGTAGCAGCTCTTACCCTAGTCTGAATAGCAGCTCTTCGGGTTCTATAGTGGTTAATGGGCTCTTTGGAAGCAGTAGCAGGTCTCACCCTAGTCTCAATAGCAGCTCTTCGGGTGCTACATTGGGTAATGGGCTCTTCGGAAGCAGTAGCAGCTCTTACCCTAGTCTGAATAACAGCTCTTACCCTACCCTGAATCCTGGTTACACCAACAATGCTGCTAACAGCAATCGTGGGATGAGGTTTTATGAACATCTCCTTAATGGGTCGGCTCCCCCTATCACCGTTGACTATGGCTCAATGAATCAAACCCGTCCCACAGGTGACTATGGCTCAATGAATCGAACTCACAATGAGAATATTAATGTTCCAACCATGAGGACTACACCTTTAGATAGTCTAGATTTTATGCGAGAGTTTCCTATTCCACCAGTTGACAATTCGACATTGATTCAAGGACTAGGAACTGGCAGTACAAGATTGACTGAAATTAATTCTGATCAGCTGCTGAACAATGTTCCTAATCTTGACAATGAACCACGAGGTGGTGATGGTTTACTTCAAGACCTTGTGCTTGAGTCGAAAAAGTTAGCTAATGAGGTAATACATTTCTATTGTAGTAATTGAGTGAATTAGTATTATATTCTTCTCAAAATTGTTGGCTTTTTTTTTTTTCTTTTTTTTGTTATCGGTATAGGAGAAAGCTGGTGAGCAGAGTGTTGAGAATTCCGACTATTGCTTGCCTTCGTTGTTCCCGGAAATCTATCCGACATTGGATGAACTTCTCAACTGCGATTTCCCCGATCCCTTGTCCGATGAAGATAACCATCCTTGGAGTGAAGAAGCTATTGGACAGGTACGTCCACTAACTCCATATTTTGCATGCTACCATTTTTCCTTATGAATCCTCACAATGTTAGAGGATTTTTGCCTAGGTTCAAAGTGAACTTGAAGAGCTGATCAACAACCCCAACCCTGCTGCAGGCGATGGTCGTTCCAATAAATCCAACCCAATCACTAATAAGGCAAACTTCAATTTCTAGTTTTGTTACATATATATGATCACGCTTAAAACCATACTGATTTATATCATCTTTTGTGATGTAATATAGCAACAAACCGGAGGGGAACAAGTGACTGTCACTCACCCACTCAGCAATGTACTCCAAGTGATGACTGCCCCAGCTCCTGCTCCCGCTCCCGCTCCCGCTCCCGCTCCTGCTCCAGCTCCTGCTCCTGCTCCAGCTCTGGCTGTATATAACTCGGCAAACAATGCGAACAATGGTGCCCCAGTTGGAGCTAATTCATCAAGCTATGAGGTATATCATTGTTGTTATCATCTTCACTCAATCTCATAATGGCTTATATTGTTTACATTTAAATAAAAATAAATTCTATATGACTGCAGGATGATGAGGATTTCCTGGATTCCTTGCTGAACTTCAACGACGGGTTTGAGTGATAGCCATCGCTGCAGCTGTCTGAATCATTTACTTCAAGCTTCAATAAAACAGTTAACTTTAGATATAAAGTTTCGGACCTACCTATAATATCTAGTTTTTTTTTTGGGTTTAAATAAGAAGCTTGGACATGGGTTTACAGTTTGTTTTTAATTTGGTTATGTAATGTTTGTGACTATTTCTCTCTTTATATATACTTGGCATTATCTATGTGTTAAATAAATTGGAACCTTTCAATTTGCTATCGTCTCTTTCTCTCTATATTTATTCCAAACTTCTTTGTTTATTTATATTATTGCTTTTAAATAATTATTAGTTTTTTCATATTTTAAAACATTTTTCCTGAAATTTTTATGTTTAAATACTTTTATTTAGCTTCTCAATTTAAAATAATTTTAGAATTTTTTATTGAAAAATATTTATTAATATAAATAGTTTTAAAAGGTTTGAAAATGTTTTCGATTGCAAACTCTTAATAGTTTTAATTTTTATACATTTTTCCTTACAAAATATTCATTTTTAATTAATAAATTGTAATAAGTTTTTAAACACAATTTAAAATTTTATATAAATTTAAACAATTTTAAAAAATTAAAGTTTTTTAAATGATTTGTCGTAAAACATGTTTTCTTTAAAATGTTTTTAACTTAATTATAATTAATGATATAATTTTTTAATTTTTTAAAGTAAATACATTTTTAAATTTAATTCAATTTAATAATTCTAAACATATTTAATTAAAATAATTTAAAATATTGACAAATTAAAATAATTTTAAACAGTTTTAACTTTAAAACTGCTTTAATTTTTTAAAGGGTTTTAAAATTTTATTAAGGTTTTAACCTTTTAAATTGAAAAAAATTATTTTTGATAGTTTAAAATTAATTTTAAAACAATTATAGATTTTAAGAAATTTTTTATTTTTTAAAAATATTTATATTAATTCCGAAAATAAATATTTTTATTTTTATATTAAACTAAAAATTGTATAATAAAATTAATAGTGGATCTAATATAATATTTAAATTGTTGATGTCTCGTGAATTGAGAGAGTTGCCATTTGTCATACCTTGTAATAATAAATATATATGTGATTTTATCTAAGTGGGTAAGTTAGTTTAATTTAGTAGCTTTATTGGATGCATAAGAATCGAAAATAATCATTCATGGACAGATATTGGTTTGATGGTTGGAAACGGTTCATCTGGAGGCCAAGAGCCTTATAAGTGAATGAGGGTTGAAGATGTTGTCAATGAAACGATTTGAAATTCACGGTTTTCATGTATTTTTGGGTTATTATTTTGTAAAACAAATTTGATTTACTAGGTTTTGGTTAGGTGAATTAACTTGAATTAAGATTAATTAAGTATAATGATTAAATTAAATAAAGTGTGAAAGTTTAATTATAGATTAAAGAAAAGCTGAGGATTAAATGAGAAAATAAGTCATAAGTAACACTTGTATGGTAAAAAGTAAATACAAGTGTATGATAACAATGAAATACATTTGTACAAATAATGACATAAGTATAAAATAATTATAAAAGTAAATACTTAATATTTAAGTATAAAATATAATAATTACTAAATAAATAAATAAATGAAATTAATACAATTGTATGGTAATAATAATATATATGTGTAATAAAATATACATACATTTGTAATAATATATGTATTTACTTATTATTTAAGTAAATATATTATATTAATATTATATTATTATATTATTATTAGAATTAAACAAAAAAATTAAAGGAAACAAAAGAATGAAAAGAAACATAATAGCCAAACGAAAAACATGGGAGAAGGAAAGAAAGAAAAAGGGAAAGAAAACAAAGGAAAAATAGGATTTTAACGTTTAAAGCTTGAGTGGTAAGTCAAGTTAGCCTTTTTTTCTTGTAATTTTGATGTTTTTAGAATCTTAGAATAAAATACTATTTGATATAAGTGAAAATTTTGAAAGCTAGTTGATTTTTAGATGTGGTTTATGTTGAATTAATTGAAGAATTAGGGGTTAAATTGATAGAATTTCAAGTTAGAAGTGAAATTGGGATTGAATTGTAAAATAAATCATAAGTTTTAAATAGTAGGGACTAAATTGAAATAATTTCAAAATTAGGGTTTTATGGTGAAATTAGAAAGTTGAAATTAGTCTAAAGTGGGAATTGAATGAAAATATAATATTTGTTTTGGAAAAATAAAGTTAGTCTAAATCTAGAGATTAAATTGAAATTTGAGTTAAAGTCAAATATGAATCAAAATATTCATTGTGAAATTATGTGTATTGATGATTTTTAATTGTTTTAAATTTCTGTAGCTAACGTTGTGTCGGAGACCTCGACTAAGAAAGAAAAAGAGAAAGTCGACAAGGAGTGATTCGGAAATTACAGTTTGCGTTTCTATAATCCAAATGTAATAATTATTTATTGTATTTATTAATGATATGTATGGTAAGTGTTGATATTGTGATATTTGAAATATTTTGTGAAAGTATGTGTATGATTGAAAAGTTTATTGAATTGGAATGGATTGAAATTGTATATTGATTGGAAATTGAATTATGTATTGAAATACCCTATTAACAATGTCGGACTAAGTCGGATATAGTTGGCATGCCATAGGATTGGAAGTGTTTAGGGATACTTCGATTTCGAGTCGATGAGGCACTATATGTGTCGTAATATTGCTTCGGATAATTCTGACGAGGCACTATGTGTCATATTATTGCTTCGGATTAAATTCGATGAGGTATTAGGTACCAATTCACTTCGGCAAGGCCGATGAGACATTGAGTGTTGTACTGATGTGTTTTGGTTGGATCTGTGTATCCGTTAAATTCCGAGTCTTGTTAATAGGGGTAAACAAATGATTTGGCCAATTGGTTGACAATGAATGATATTGAATATGGATTGGAATGGACAATGAAATGAAATATGCAATTGAAATGCATGGAATTGCATGTATCAGGGATTCATGAAATGGATATTGGTTTGAAATTGAACGGTGTATCCTATTGAGAAAAGCTATTGAATAGCAATTATGAAATTGAAAGTGTTATGAATGATGCATTTATGAAATTGATTATTTGTTGAATGATTTTGTTTATGTATGATTATATAAATAAATATTATAAATTCTTGTTTAATAAATATTCGAATTATAGAAATACCACTGAGTTTATACTCAGTATACAGTTTGTTTTCCGTGCACAGATTAGGTAAAATTTGATCGTTGAATTAGCATCCAAAGTCGATCCCGAACTTAAACACGTGGTGAAGTATTTTCTCTTTTGAAAATAGCATGTACCTAAGTTGTTTTGTGATGTCATTTTGAGATGTGAATATTGAAGGTGTATAAGATGACATTGGTTGAAATATATATATATTCAAATAGATGATTTATAATATGGTCATTTAACATGTTTTAATTTGAATTGGTTAATTAGTATTTAAATGAATTGTTAGACAATTTATATTAGATATTTAAGAACATACACGTGTTAGTTCATTATATTGACAGTTTTAACATGTTTTAGATGTGTTTAAATGTGTTTTGAATTGATCATATTTGATCTGTATAGTCCAGTAAGACTCCGTAACTATATTTTAACAACGGATAAAGGTTAGGGGGTGTTATAGTCAAAGTACGAAAATCGTATGTGATTTTTCATAAAGGGGGAGAAGAGTCATTTTCTCTTGTAAATGAGTCAATGCCCCTACTTAGGTCATGAGGAGGAGCTTATATAGTCCCTCAAGTCTCATAGGACAAATGTCTAGGTGTAAGAGTTACGAGGGCATCGTATAAAGTTCATATGTTTGTAGTTTTATAGCTTTTGATAAGGTGAGATGTCAACAAGAAGAGTCACGGAACATCGTGTAAAATTTACATGTTCTTAATTTTGTAGCATTTGATAAGATGAGATGTCAACAAAATTATCTCTAAAATTAACCGAACAAAATTTTCATGTGTGATGATTAACTTGACGAGGTCTCTCAATTATAGTAAAAATATACAACAATAATACTCTCTCATTCTTTACAGTAAATATGACAGCAAAAATCTCTACTCCATTTTTCTAGCCTTAATTAATTTCCATATTTTCTTTCTTCCCAAACTGAAAAACTATGGCAATCCCTACACATTAGCATCTTTCTCCTCTAAATCTTTCAAAATTTGAAAAGAGAATAGCCGTTAATTCCATTGCTCACTTCACTAAATTTTGTTATATATTAATCCCAATCTTTGCTAGATTTATTTTCCAATAACAGTAGATTCTGAAAATCCTATATTCATAACAATTTTAACACCATGAATCCAAGCCGTTGTGCAGCTTGTAGATATTTGAGAAGAAGATGCCCTCCCGATTGCATTTTCTCCCCTTACTTCCCACCCAATAATCCTCAAAGATTTGCTTCAATACACCGAATATATGGTGCCAGCAATGTCGCAAAACTACTTCAGGTCAAATCTCCCTCACCCTATATTATGAATTTTGATCCCGATTCGACTTGAATTGAAGTAATTTGTCTGTGATGATTATTACATAGCGACTTCCGTCGCATTTGCGAACTCAAGCGGCGGATTCTTTGTACTTGGAGGCACAATATCGAATCGAAGATCCCGTGTATGGTTGCGTTGGGCTCATATCTTTACTGCAGCAACAAATACATGATATCGAGAGGCAACTGGCTATGACCCAGGCCGAGATTGCCTTTCGGGCACGACATCCCCAAGCTGTGGAGGGCAATTTGTTGAACAATGTTGGCAACCCCAGCTTCTCCAATCAAGCTTCTTCTTGGTTTATGTAGGAATATGGCTATAATATTTAGTTTGAGTGAATAAAATATTTAGCTTTGTTTAAGCCATATATATTAGCCCTCACAAAAATGAATTGTATTTAAATGATTAATCTTAGAAAAAATTGAAGAAAAATGGGATATTTGTGTTTGGTTTTAATATTTATTTTGGTATATGAGAAAAATAGGAAAAAATAATTATTATATATTTTAAAGAAATTTTAAAATTAATTGTTCATTTTTTAATAGGATGTTATGATACGATTTTGTATCAATTTATGTACTTACATGGGTGTTTTTTAATAATTACATATTGAGTATTTTAATTATAATAAATTGAATTTAAAAAAAGAAAATTAAAGAGATAATTTAATAATTAGAATTTTGTATTAAGTAAATATTAATATGGAACTAAAAATGGAAGGTGGGAAGGGGCCTTGCCCCGTCCGGCCTTTTTTGGTCCAACTGTTTCTTACGTCCCTACTAATTTTGATTTAAATAAATTAAAGTCTTGACCTCCTAACTTCTTTGGTTTAAACCCATTTTTGGTCCCTGCCAATTTTTAATTAGTCAATTAGAGCCCTAGCCTCCAATTCTTAAATACCTCTTAAGTATCTGTCAAATTTGAAATTAGGCATATTTGGTCCTACCCCAATTTTGAAAATTTAAATTGATAATAAATGAAATTTCAAAAACCCCTTTTTAATTTTTAACTTCATATTCTAGTTTATTCTTATTTGCCTATCTTATTCATTTTTTTTTTAATTTTTACGCTAAGCTCTTCGTTATTTGTCTACACTTCCCAAATAAAAATTTCACCCCCCACGTACTAGACGTTGCAATTCGTATTAAAAGGAAAAATTATAAAATCTTATTTATTTTTTAGTTTAAATTTAATCACGTGTGTTTACTATTATATATACATATATATCATTTCCTACTATTATTTAATTTTAATTTGTTATTAATTTAAAAAATTGATGGAAAGCACATTAAAATATTTACATAATGATTTTTCTTTGTCTAGTTAGTATGAGCAATAATATATATGGAACATATTGGGGTCAAATTAGGATTTAATTAATATATTGTGGCCATTTCCACAAATATCTTAAAAAGTAGGGGCTTGGTAGATACGAACGTTATTTTCTCATTATATATTGACTCACGAGCTTCACATTTTAACCCGGTTCGTGAAAATATCCCAGGGCTCTGTCACTAGGGTTTCGAACTTTCCTTGATTTTTTTTCCCTGAAATCGCTGCTTTCGAAGGTAAGTCCGTTTTCTAATCCTTGGTTTTTTTGTTCAAATTTTGTTTTATTTTAATTTTCCCGAGCTCGTTGAATTTTTTTTCATGAAGAAATGTGAAAAGGAAGGGAAATTAGGTTTTTATAATTCTTTTAAATATTTTTTTCAGTTCCAATCTCTCATTTTACTCTATTTGTTGTCTTAAATAGTATCTAAGAAGACATTTTTAGTTCAGATCTATGATTTTTATATATTTTTATGGTAGATTTGATTGCTGTTTGATTTTGTTTTCTCTTGACGTAGATCCTGAAGCTGTAGTTATCCTTTTAGCTCATTTTTTCCCCTTTCTTTCAAAGACCTGGAAAATATTGTCCATTAAGCGTATTTAACTTAGAAAAATGAAAAATTCCTAATCCACAGTATGTTGCAGTTCTTTAGAACCTGGAATTTTATGAAATAGTTAATTTGGTTGCGGTTGACTGTTTATTTATTTATTTTCTCTAAAAGAATGGTTTTCAATTTTTCTATTTCTTGTGTGATGAATCAAAATGAAAAGAACGAAAAGATATGTGAATTCAGTTAGAGAAAGTCTCTTCTTCTGTGGTCTGTTTATGAAATTGACCACAATGCTATATTTCAAATAGTTCGGATTCTCGGGAGTCTCTATTTGTGTACTAAATAGCTTTGGAATATTTGTTGATGATGTTGCCTACTTTGTTCATGTTAGAACGCATTATTACTTGATGGTTAACTCTCCAGTTTGGACTTGTTCTTTCATAAGTCTTGTGTGTGTGTGAGAGAGAAATACTGATGGAACGTTGTCACTTCTGCTCAGGCAATATGAGACCCATTTTCTGTGGAAACTTTGAGTATGATGCACGTCAGTCTGATTTGGAACGACTCTTCAGAAAATTTGGGAGAATCGAAAGAGTAGATATGAAGTCTGGTAAGTATTGTTTCTCTATCTACATTATATTGATTATTGGCTCCATGTGAGAATTTGGGCTTCATTCCCCTGCCGCCTCTTTTAGTATATTCTTTCATGCTATTGGTGCAATTTGGCTGGACGTGTTGGTTGTAAAGGTGTCAAGAGTATTTTGAGCTTGAAAAGCTGTTTTCTTATTGAATATGGCACAGTGAAAAATCTATTCCACATGGTTTTTATCTTCACTATGCAAATGGAGCCAAGCTGGGTTTTTTATTCTGAACTTGAGTTGCTCAAAAAGATAATTGTTTGACAAATTTTTTAAGTAGCAACTGTCTGTTTCTGATATCAGTAATGGATAATTATATATACAAGTCAGAGGTTACAAAAAAATGAGTGATTGTTTATTTAGAAGTAGGAGCTTCCTTTTTGGGACTTTAGTCATTTCGAATCTACAGATGAAGATGGGGTCCAGGATATAATCTGTGTGAATATATACTGAGTTTTATGCATTATTCAACATGATAGGTTAAAAGCAATCTATAGTGAGACAGGCTTTTATGAGATTTCATTTCCAATTTCTCCCTCTCACTTTAAAAAAAAAAACAATAATCTTGATACTGTATTAAAAAACTAGCTTTCATTGAACGCTTACCCCAAGTATAACATTCTTTGATTGTATATGTCTGTAAAAATAAAAATATGGAGCAATTTGTATGCACATATCGCGATGAGAGAAGTTCCTGCAGCAATGAGCAATGTCAAGTTCCTACTCCTCGTCCATTAAGGTGTTGGTCCCTATCATGCTGGCGGTGCAGCAGTATGACATAATACACGACTCAGCAGCATCAGTCATCCTTTGTTGAGTTTTACTGGGGGTCCAGGATGTTTAAGGGAAAAAGCATTTTTGAAAAATAAGCCCCCATACTCAACATTTTCTTTGGCGCAGGATTTTCTTGGGATGTAATGGAGGAGCTCCTCAGAATTCTGTTTCATGCCTGTGACGAGCTTCCTCTTCTTGCTTTCAAGAAGAGTCACTCTAATCCCCAATGGCATCGTCATCCCTCATTTTCCTCGGGCATTTTTTCCTTTCATTCCTCATGACTTTTTCCCAGCCTCAAATTCAGACATGTTTCAAGGTAGAAACATTACTGACCTCATGGCAGAGGCTGCAGAAAATATGGAGAAGGCACACTAATTCCTTGACCCACGTGAGACATCCAATTTTGGATTCTTGTTCCTTGACATCACTTAGTTCATCACACAAGGTCTGTTACTACTTTCACTGGTCTTAGTTTATAGATTATAAGGAGCTTGCCAAAATTTTGTCCTAGGGTAGGATTTTAGGTGGTTTGTTTCTTGCCGAAGAGGAAATGCCAACAGATTGAAGGTTCCTTTGGTGGGAGGATTCATAACCTAGTTACCATTTTCCACTGCAGTGAAAGTCATAATTAGTCCAACTTTTTCTGGTGTGCAGGATTTGCTTTCATCTATATGGAAGATGAGAGAGATGCTGAAGATGCCATCCGAGCACTTGATCGAACAGAATTTGGTCAGAAAGGACGTAGGCTTCGTGTTGAATGGACAAAGGTAATGCTTTGGTATTGTTACTTTTTAGAGGTCTTTAAATTGCTCTTTTGTTTGCTTTCTCATTGCTGTAAATTTCTTTTTACTTTGTGTTCTAGCATGAGCGTGGCATTAGAAGGCCCGAGGGTGGGGGCGGTGGATCAAGAAGATCTGCAGCAAATACAAGACCTTCAAAGACTTTATTTGTCATCAATTTTGATCCTTACCACACTCGAACTAGGGATTTGGAAAGGCACTTCGAGTCATATGGAAAGATTGTAAGTGTAAGGATCAGAAGGAATTTTGCATTTGTACAATATGATTCCCAAGATGATGCCACCAGGGCTTTGGAGGCTACAAATATGAGGTAGAAAACTTGCCACCCACGAAAAATTTTCAATTATTACCACTTAATTTAAAAGATAATTCAGTAAATTTGTTTTCTGAACCATGGTTCCTGATCTACTTGCAGCAAGCTGATGGATAGAGTTATTTCAGTTGAATATGCTGTACGAGATGATGATGATCGTCGAAATGGATATAGCCCTGAGAGAGGTCGTGATAGGTCACCTGAGAGAGGTCGTGACAGGAGACGATCTCCAAGTCCCTTCCGAAGAGAGAGGGGTAGCCCCGATTATGGTCGTGGCTCTAGTCGTAGCCCTTATAGGAAGGAGAGGGGGAGCCCTGATTATGGTCGTGGCCACGGTCCAAGTCTTTATAAGAGAGATAGAGGTAGCCCTGAGTATGGCCAGATCACCAGCCGAAGTCCTCAGAGAAGAGAGAGGACCAGCTTTGACCATGCTCGTGGCTCCAGCCGAAGTCCTTTCAGGAAAGAGAGGGCTAGCCCTGAGAATATCCAAGGCTCTAGCCGCAGTCCTTATAGGAAAGAGAAGCGTAGTGCTGAAAATGATCGTAGCCCCAGTCGCAGTCCATATAGAAGAGAAAGGCCCACTTCTGACAATGGTCGTGCACCCAGCCATAGCCCATATGGAAGAGAGAGAATTAGCCCAGAGAATGGCCGTGGTAGCAGCCCTGGTTCTATGCCAGAAAGAAGGGCCAGCCCTTATGGTGGTGAAGCTGAAAGCCCAGTCAATGAAAGATATGGAAGGTCTGTAAGTTATATGATCTAACAAGATTTTGCTTTATCTTTTATGGTTTGACTTTATATTTTGCTATTTGAAACTGCAGTCAATCTCCTGCAGCAGAGGAATGATTAGGATCTAGAGAAAGCATTTAAAGGAGGAACCTTCGTCTTCATGGCAGAACTCAGTTGGAAGTGTTTTTATTTGCTTTTCTTTTGTGACGAAAACTGTTTCGGCAATTACATTTAGAGCTGGATTCTGACATTTCGCTGTAGCGTGTAGTTTTAAAAGCCTAGATTTCTAGTTAGGTGCAATGGATATATATATCCTGTTTACTTTGAACTCGAAGTAATATGTTTTAAGTACTCGGTTTCCCAACTTTTTTGTTTTTTATGTCTGATTTGATTTCATTAGCTACCCCTACTTGTTTCTCAATTGTCTTTGCTTATCATTGAGTTTCCTTTGTTAGCATTTGATTACAGAGCGCATCTGATGCTGAAATCAGTGCCACTTTCTCTTCTTTTGTTCTTTTTTTTTTTTTTATGTTGTGTGGGTTTTAATTTTCTTGGAAGTGGATATGAATGGGATTTCATTTTTGGACCCATTGTGACTGTTGGATGTAAATCCAGAGTTGGTCCGTATTTTATTTGCATCAATCAAGTGTAAGGCTGAAACCTGAATGAAAGCCACCATTTGAAAAAGCAACAAATTATGGCAAGTGGCACTGGCCAAGTGCGTCTCTACATAAGTGCACAAAGCTTTTTCAGACAGCAGACAAAGCAAATACAATTGGGTGTTGCATATCTCCTGAAAATAGTGTGGTGAGTAGGATGTATTTTCCCTTTGTAAGGAGCGAATCACAATACTGATAAGGTGCCTACATTAAAGGAAACAATTTGAAGAAAGTAATCGATTGTCACGATATGAATGGTAGTATGGTATCCTTTCTTCCACTCCATCCAATCTACTCTCTTCCTTTCGATAGTGTGTCATGAGGTAATAGGACAAAATAAATAATAGAATTTCAACTCGAGTCAATGTTATAAATTTCAAGCATTTAACATTACTATTTCAATAAAATATTTATTTATTTTTTTTATTTTTACATATTTTTTTAACTCAAATCATGACATATTCTAATATATGTATGTTATAGCCATGTTTGGGGAAACTCTGTTTAAGATGATCACCTGGCTGGAGGAACCTTGCCAAATGAGTGGATCCCGTGAAGAGAGCAAATATTGGGTGCCACTTGTTTAACTTATGAGTCAATTACCATGCAAATTAGACCATATGTAATTTGTTAGTCGTGTCCAAACACACGTGCAAGAGATCTAGATAACTCATTCTCGAACCTCCCCCAACACTGAATGTATAATACAATGGACAATATAAGGAACTACTAGAGTTCAGAGAGAACTCAAGGATATCAAGCTTATATTTCTAAAACTAGAATCTTCGACGACGTCATAACAGCTCCCCTGCATGATACCATGTGAACCGCCATTATCTTTCAACCATTTATACTGTATCAACTTATTAAAAATATTAATATTCCAAAATTTATAGTTATCCAAATAAATTTTTTGTCCAGCAATCGAGGGACCAAGAAAAAAACAATAATAAAGTAAAGATAAAAAATCACAATATTGATTAACATTTATTTGTAATTGAGATATTTCATGCACTACCAAAGACAAAAAACAAACAAAAACTTTCCCTCAGAAAAGATGAATAAAATATGAATGTCGCCTTTTGCTTTTGGAAAATCAGAGCAGAGGATGAACCACCATCACCATGAGCTTAGTGCTTTTTATTACTTTTCAAAGGATCGTTTTTTCTTTGGGGTTCAATCTTTTCAAAGGATTGTTGTAGCTCGAAAATAAAGGAAGAAAGATATTAAGATCGAAATTCATATTAAATCTTTATCTCTCAACAACTGATGAAACAAATTCTAGATTGCTACATTTCTTTTCTTTTTTTATGTTTCAAAGACGCCTTTATTTCACTTTCCACGAATCTTTCAAACTTGTACATTTTGGAAAACAAGAAACCAACCAAAACCTAATGGTTAAAAATAATAATAATTAACAAAGGTGTTTCATGTTGGTAGTAGAGATGGTGTTGTGGGTTGTACCAGATCGAATTTTAACTAGGATCATATATGATAGCAATATATAATTGTCCAAGTTTACCTCAACTCAAATTTGAGCTTTAATATTTTCTCAAGTCTGATCATATTTGTAAATGACATGTCTTAACATATTTAGACTTGTATCTTTTAATTTTATCAATATTTAATAAATATATGTTATTTTACTACCATTATGGTATATCTAAATTTCTAAAAATAAATTACTGAACATATTTTTAATATTTATACTATATTTAATTTTAAATAAATAGATTGAGTCGATCAAACTTAAATTTTATATATTAAAATTTAAGTCTGAATTATATTTTAAACATTTTGTTTTGTTGAAGCTCATTTTTGAGTCTAATATTAATTTTATTAAATTTTCTTAAATATCAAACAATCTTTTAAGCTTAGATGAATAATCTGGGTCAAATGGGAATGTGGGTTTTAGCAAAGTAAAAGGTTAAGCTAACAAAGCAAATATCTAACAATGCTTTGGCCTTTAACAAAAGATGACTAAAAGTGAAAACAATTTTAATAGCAACCTTGCCTTAAAAGTGTTCAAACCTAAGTTCAATCACCTTAATTGATATAAGAAAAAATCAACTTTTAAGTAGATATAATTCTCTCCCTTTTTCTTTTTTTTTTTTATGTTTGAACCATATTTTATTTTGCCCATGACTCACCAAATATCCTAATCAAATCTTTAATAAAGTAGACACTTATCATAGAATTTAGATGTTTTTACATGAATATACTAATTTGTATTCACACTTTTTAAAATATATATATATATATATTTAACAAATTTTATAGAGATATAATATTACAATTACATTAAATGAAGTTTAAATAATTACAATTATAATCAATCAAATTTGAAAAGAGATCATATATGGTGTGTTATATACCAATGATCACCAACTCGAAACCTAGGTAAGATCCGGATTGTCTACTTGCAACCCGATCATGACCCACCAGATGGATATGAGTGAGGCGTACAGCGAGGGGACAGTCAGGGGAACTGGTGATATCAACTCGCATGGGCTGAGGGGAGTTTGCAGTCCCACCTCGCATATACCCAAAGAGTTCACATGCAAAGGACCACAAAGCCTGAGAGGCGACTCAAAATGGTACACGTGTTCAATATTCCCAAGGCCTACTCAGAATGTCAGTCTTAAAAATAGTGGATAAGTCCATGAATAGTGGAGTTAAATCATAAGTAGTGATAATATGTATAAATACCCAATATTCATTTTAATGAGATATACAAAAAATTACTCAACCTGGCGAGATTTTAATTTGGAGATGGTTGTAATTTAATTTTAGGTCTAATTGTAATAATTTTTATGATTGAGTCTCTTACAAGAAAAAAAAATGTAATCTCTCTTCAATACGCGAGATGAGACAAGTCTAGGAATTATTTTCGAATTAGTGGGAAACTAATTTCTCCTTAGAATGATTTTAAGAATTTTCTTTTCAAATCAATGGAAAATAAAATATATATTTTTCAATATATTCTCGCGAAAATTATTATTTTCAATAAGAGACAAAATAATAATTCTTTCAACCAATTTTAAGAATACTCGTGAAAAATTTTCATTACAATGAATGTAGACAAAATAATAATTCTTTCAACATATAATACTCAGAACATTTAATTTAATTTAATTTTGGTGAATTATCTATAAGATGCATGCATGCAAAATAATTATTTATTAAATTTAAAAATAAGTTTTATTATACATATGTGTTGTGAGCCTATTTTTAAAAATATTAAAATTAAAATAAATTTTAAACAATGATGGTAAACACCCAGTGAAAGTCAATGGTATATATATATATATATATATATATATTTTAAAAATAGCTTTTAACTTATTTATTATATATATTTAAATTGATATATATATATATATATATCAAATTCATTAAATACAACCACGTGTTGCACATTCTATATTAGTGGAGGTGTCACGTAACACATTCTTTTGATACCATAAATAAATTGATAATTAAATCAGGTAATAAAATAATAATTTAAGTATCAAAATAAAAGAAAAAAATTAAATATCAAAATAAATTCAAGTTCCAAACCCAACATTCTGCTTAAAAATTCAATTAATTATTTATCTTACATAATTTATCTTTAATAAAAATAATATAGAAGATTTGATTTACATTTGAGATTTTGTGTGGGTCAACGGAGGATAAATAAAAGACCTCTTAAATCAAATTTCAGCAATCCAAGCCTCATTCCTCGTCAATCAATGATGTCCTTTTTCTTATGATTGTAGGGCAGCTTCTTCTATTAATATCTTATTATGTTTTCCATATTAAGATTAATTACCAAAATTAAGATTGAATATTCAATTATCACAAACTTAGTGTATACCACAAGAAGTTAAGTCATTACAAATTAAGGGAAAGAGACGATTAGCATAAAACTGCCTTGTTAATTTATGAAGGGACTGAAAATGCAATTTTTTTATTCATAATATACTTAAAATAAATTATTTAAGTTTTGGGAGGGGCTAAAGGAAAATTTTCCCATTTAACTAGGGGATCAATTCCGTACTTCATCTGGCATCGCCATTGAATTCAAGTCTACTTCACCACTCTAACTATGACTGCAAACATATATAATCTTCTTTTTTAGGAATAAATTACTAAAAAATAGAACTTAAGGACCAATCGTATAATTTATTATTTAATATTGTATCTTTTTTAGTATTGCATAATAGTTAACGTGTTCACAGCTGCAAGTATAATTTGAGTTTGAATCATATTAATTGTATTTGTTATTCAGACTTTACTTTATTTTTATAGAATAGTTTATTCTCAATTAAGTTCGAAAATTTTAAATTTCTCATTAAAAATCCAATCATAAAATAGTTTTAAAATCTACCGATTTTCTGATTCTAGAATATTATGAAAAACGTATGAAAAAAAAAGGAAAATAATCTTATATTATATTAATATATAATATAGTCTATAGGCATTGACCGGGCCATGCATTTTGATTTTCCCTTCGTCGTTTTCCCCACTTTTGTCGTCGTTTTATTTTCTTTGGTCGTCTCTCGAAGGCCACTTAGTTCACACAATGGATAATTTTTTTAAAAAAAATTAATAATGAAAAATTTATGGGCTATATTAATTATTTGACTCTCCTTTATAATTTTTAAATTTCATAATTAATGAATAGATTTTATATGAAATAAAAACACTTTCCAAAAGAAATGGGAACTCAAATTTCGCATGGTCAAGGTATAAAAAAAATAGGTCCAATAGCATGCAACATTCTTTCAATTTGAAGAACTTTCCACACGTTTTATTTTAGTCCACGTTCATTTATTATTGGGGGGTCTTAAACCGAGGGCTTATGCCAACCCACTCATATGTGGAACCATCACTGCCATCCACTTGGCAATGTTCTTTTCTAGTGCCAAAACTAGGACCTCTAAAAAAAATATAAAGCTGACTTTGTACGTATTGGATGAAGATGTTTACCGTACAACTCACGTCGCGAGTTTTAGTAATACGAATTATCGGTAGTGTATAAATCCATAAAAGTATTATAACAGTTTCTGAAAATATTTTGTATATTTATTTAAAATAATAAGTAAATTAGTCATTGTATTTATATCAAAAGGTAAATCGATTTTTTCTCATAAAAATTTTATCAAAATTGATATAACTAACAAAAAAATTTATATAATTACATGTTGCGTATCATATGTAACTCATTTTGACGTAAATAGATCGGTTTTTAATAATAGAAATAAATAAAATTTTTAACAATAGAACTAATATGCTATTTGGTCTAATAAATAAAGATTAAGTTATTATTTTTATAAATAAAAAATAAAATACAATCCAATTCATACTATAAAAACCGTCACGATATTTTTACATGTATCAATTATAAAGGACAAACAAAAGAAAACAAAATAAAAAGCTGATTTTGACTTTGGGTAGTTTCCCAAACATAGTAGGAACAACCCTAAATGGGATTCAAAGTACATGTCCCCCCTTTAAATACAAACCAACAAAATATAAACCACAATCTATTTACGGCCCCTCCCGGTTTTTTTATAATTTTATTATAAATTTTAATTTTATCTATTTTTTAATACAATACTTAAAATTATTTATAATTTATTCTAAATTTATAAATAAAAGAATAATATAATTTTACAAAATAATCACAAATATTAAATATCAACCGTTTGTAAAATAGATATAAATGATAAAACAGAAACAGCTAAATGCCCCCTAATTATTATTGTTGTTGTAAATGTGGAGTGTGAAACAACTCTTTAAAGAGTGGCAAAAGCTTTATTTTTATAATATACATTAAACCTTACGTCAAAGAACTGTAACAAAAATTCCATTAGTGTCTAGACAATATTAATGATCCTACTAAGGATTTCTTTTGGCCCATCTACGTAACTATATATAAGGAAGGACCTAATGCTGCCACGTGGCAATCTCTATGCTTTCTTCTTCTTCTTTCCATTATACGAAAATGATTAAATATCGATTTATTCTTTATATTTAATCTATATACTTTATTTTTAACATAATTTAATTTCTATATTTTTATAATATTTTAATTAATTTAAATAGTTAATATCGTTAACTCTTCTATTAAAATTATATATAATTTGAACACTCTAAGAACTTTAGAAATTAATACGTTACTTCCCATTTCTTTCAAATTTGCGTTGTTTTTTTTTCTTTTTACATTATAAGACAACAGCCAAATTTTATTTTTGATCTCTAGACTTTGTTGAAACTTGAGATTTAATCTATATATTTTAATTTTTAACATAATTTTATCCATTTGCTTTTATAATATCGTTAGTTAGTTTAAATAGTTAATATTGTTAATCATTTCAATCAAAATGTTGACGTCAATTTTTCTCAAGAACAGTATTCCAGTAGAAAAAAGAATATTTTGATCGTGACGATTTTGAACGAGAGTTTTTTAGAAAAAAATTATAATAATTATTTTCTAACACCAAAAATTTTAATAAAAGAATTTTAACGGTAATCAATGACATTGTAAAAAAAAATTGAGATATCAAATTATGTCAAAAGGTTGAAGAACAAAGATTGAATCTTAAATTCGAGTGTAACACAATGATCAAAATTGAAATTTGACCATTTTTATATAATCTAAAATTTGAATGTAATATAGGGCTAAAATTGAAAATCTACCATTCTAGTTTCAAGTAATATATTTAAAATGATGGCTTTAGGTGTTAATTTACCCGTTAATTAAAAAATATGCATCTGTTGTTAAATAAATATGTATGAAATGGAATCCTAATGTGTTGTTTTTGTCCTATGTTTGTAGGAACATCTTGTACCCGAAAACGTCCACAATACCACTTTTGACTCCTTTCCTTATATTTTTTTAATCCCTCTTACATACAGTTTATGTATATCTGTTTTGCATAACCCCCTTATTATATTGGTAAAAACCCACTTCGGTATCCTCGATTTCGATATTAATCGAATTGATCTCTTTAAAAGAAAATAATAACAAGTTAATCTTTGATAATTTAAAAGTGAACATTTAATAACAATTAATTGTAATAATAATGTTTTTCATCAATTTTACATAATTTTAATTGGTATGATAATAATTTTAGCTATTGAAGTTTATACATTCTGTTCATTTTATATATATTTGAAGCAAAAGTTTCTATATACGTATTCATTTCTGAATTTTTAGATTTTTTTTAAATTTCTATATTTTAGTTAATTTTTAGAATAATTAACTAAATATGTAGACATCGGGGCTTAATTTGTTATATCATTCAAAATTATGTATAATTGATGAAAATGTTGTGATTAATTGTCTTTAGCTGGTCACTTTAAAATCGATAAATATTAAATTGCTTTAATTTTTAAAGAGACCAAATTGTTTAATATCAAAATTGAGAAAAATTGAAAGAGTGTTTTTATTGATTGAAGATTTGGGTTGGAAACATTTTAAGCCAAACATAAACAAAGAAAAAAATGCATAATGATAAATTTAGCCCGTAATATTTATATTTTTTTATTAATTTAGCCCTCAATCTTTTAAAAAGAGTCAAATTTAACTATCAACCTTTCAAAAAGAGTTAAATTGTTTCTTTAACAGAAATACTAACTCATAATAATTTGTATGGCAATTCATGTGTACTTCATGCTTTCTTTCTGCTTTTTTTTTTATATTTTTTATATTTTATAAAATTTAAATTATTTATTGATGATATAAGATAAATAAGGTTATACGCCAATATTATTAAAAGGATAATGTTTTATTTAACCCTAAAAATATAAAAATTAAGTTAAAAAATTATAGACATTAAAAACTAAATTTATCATCACATCAAAAGAAAACCAAGTTATTAATCTAGAATCCCAGTTGATTAAGTAGTAAACTTTTCTTCTTCATTTTTTTTCTTTCTCTTTTTAACCCCTACTTCAATGCCGGTCCCAATCAGCAACACGACATTTACGAACCTACAATCTATATATATTTATATATGCCCTTGTATTGGTGCCAGTGCGTGTGACAAAAACCCACTATAAAACCCCTTTACTCCCTCTTTATACAATCCCCTCCTTAATTATCTCTCTCGTATCGTCTTCACATATAGCAAAAAAGATGTGCCAGTTTACATCTTCCTGCAAATGTGATGATGATGATTCAAATATTCCTTCCCTTCTTTCAATCAACGACTCTAAAGGGTCATTCAATGTTTACGAATCTTTAATCCCAAGAACCCCAACAATCCATACACAAAAAAAGCTAGACAGTTTTTTTTCTGTTTCTCTTGCAGTGAAAGAAGCCATCTCCATAGCTAATATTGCTTTCCCTATGATCCTAACCGGTCTCATGTTATATTCCCGTTCATTGATTTCCATGTTATTTCTCGGCCGACTCGGTGAACTTGCCTTGGCTGGTGGTTCACTCGCCATTGGTTTTGCCAATATCACTGGTTATTCTATTCTTTCAGGTCTTGCTATGGGGATGGAGTCCATTTGTGGACAAGCTTTTGGTGCTAAAAGATATACCCTTTTAGGAATCACCTTACAAAGGACAGTGCTTTTGTTGCTTGCTTCATCATTGCCTATTTCTGTTTTATGGATGAATATGAAGAAAATATTGATAGTCTGTGGTCAAGATGAAAGTATAGCTAATGAAGCACAACGGTATCTTGTTTATTCAGTCCCTGATCTTTTAGCTCAATCTCTTTTACACCCATTGAGGATTTATCTCAGAACCCAATCAATAACTCTCCCTTTAACATGTTGTGCCATTTTATCTATTCTTCTACATGTACCCATCAATTACTTTCTTGTAACACACCTTAAATTAGGCATCAAAGGGGTTGCACTTAGTGGGGTTTGGACCAATATCAACCTAGTTGGTTCATTGATAATCTATATCCTTTACTTTGGTGTCCATAAAAGAACATGGGGAGGGTTTTCAATGGAGTGTTTTAAAGAATGGAAATCTTTACTGAATTTAGCCATACCAAGCTGTATTTCAGTCTGTCTTGAATGGTGGTGGTACGAGATTATGATCCTTTTATGCGGTTTACTTTTAAACCCCAAAGCAACAGTTGCTTCAATGGGCATTTTGATTCAAACAACAGCATTGATATACATATTCCCATCTTCATTAAGCTTCAGTGTATCAACAAGAGTCGGCAATGAACTCGGTGCTAACCAGCCCAAAAAAGCCAAACTCGCCGCCTTTGTAGGCCTAAACTGTGGATTCATTCTGGGCTTATCAGCACTCCTTTTTGCTGTACTGGTGAGAAACATATGGGCTACCATGTTTACAGCCGATAAAGATATCATTGCATTAACTTCACTTGTTTTACCTATAATCGGCTTATGTGAACTCGGCAACTGCCCACAAACAACCGGGTGCGGCGTTCTTCGAGGCACAGCAAGGCCTAAATACGGTGCTAATATAAACTTGGGTTGTTTTTACCTTGTTGGTATGCCGGTTGCTGTACGGTTAGCTTTTTTTGCTGGTTTTGATTTTAAAGGGTTATGGCTTGGAATGTTGGCAGCTCAAATGTCCTGTGTGGCCACTATGTTACTGGTTTTGGTTCGAACAGATTGGGATTTTGAAGCTGAAAGAGCCATGAAACTGACCGGAACTCAAGTGGCTGTTGATGATGATGATGATGATGCTGATGATGACAGCAAATTACACGAGAATCCACACCAAGCACAAATCAAGCAGGATTCTATTTCTTTATTAGAGGATTTGGGTCATTATTGCCTAGTTTAATTTAACTTTTTTCAAAAATTTTTATATATTTACCTTGTATAGATTAAGGTAAAAAAAAAAAAAGATTCAGTCCAATTAATTATTTTCGTATTTTTCGATATACTTTGATTAATTTATCAAAATATAACTTCAAGTATTATGCTATTTCCTGTTCTCCGTAACGTACCCTGTTTTTTTTTTAAGAGTTGTACAACAATTTTCCAAAGGCAATTTTACTATAGGTTAAAATATTACTTACATAAAATTTGAGATTAAGACATAATATTTAAAAGATTAAAAAATTAAAATTTTCCTTTTTTATTTAAAAATTTCGTGTCTTCAACAAAGATATTATTTTTCATCGAAATTTACCATTAAATGTTCATTAAACTATCATCATCTGACGTGACATAATTGATGAAAAATAAATATATTAAGTAGACTTATTTTTACAAAAATTATCATCGATAATAATAATTTGACTAATTTTTAATTTTGTAGAGCTACAAGGACTCGTAATATAAAGTGACAGTTGTTCATTTTATTTTTAACAGCCCATAATCGTCCACTCCACTAAATCAGGCTTGTAATGAATTAATGTGCGAAGTCCATGTTTTATTTAAATTAATCACATTCTTGGAAAAAAAAAATCAATGAATAATAGCTAAATTAGAGCATAATTTTAGGTTTAATTACTTCCTTGAACTTAGCCTATAACTATCTTAGAAAATAATTTCCCAAAGAAATAAATGCTTAAAGTTAAGGTAAATTATTAAAATAGTCACTTTTGTTTACTTCGGTTATATTTTAGTTATTTATGTTTGAAATGTTACGTTTTAGTCACTTAGTTATCGTTTTGTTACGAAACGATAACTCTGCTATTAATATCTGTTACCTCCAAAACTGCAGTTCGACATGGCAGTTAAAATAAGTTTTAAATGTCAACATGGATGTCCAACCAAGTAAATTAATTCATTTTTTAATTAAATAAATTCAATTAATTAAATTTTCTAAATTAATTAAAGAAAAATGTTAATTTGATTTCCCGAATTAATCAGAACCAATGCATCATATTAATCATTGAACGAGAAAAAAAGAACCATTAGTCTCTTTTTCTTTTAGCTTTCATTTCTATTGTGACTAAAAAAACCATCCATTTTCATAGTCAATCTTTGTTAAATTGAAACAATAGAAATTAAATTGAGTGCTCCATCAATCGGTTCGATCTTTTTTTTCAAAATGGAAGAATAAATGATCGATTCAATGGAGTGTCTAAGCATGAATTACATTAAATAATGGGTTTTTTATTCTTTACTTGGGTTTTGGGTTCATATATTATAGTTTTTTTTTTTTGCAAAAAGGGGTCCATCTTTTCATGTTTTTCTGTATATGTGACAGTAAGTAATGTTTTTCTCATCCTAACTGGACATCTACGTTGGCATTTAAAACTCATTTTAACTGTCATTTCGGACTGCCGTTTCGGAGCTAACAAATCTTAACAAAGTGATCATTTCATAACAAAACGATAACGTAAGTGACTAAAATATAACATTTTAAATATAAATGACTAAAATGTAGTCTAAAACAAGTAAAAATGACTATTTTAATAATTTTCCCTAAAAATAATGAAATGAGACTGTTGAAAATAATTTACGGTTTTCCTGAAATTTGTACCCAAAAAATAAAAGTTGGAGTTTATATACAAATGCTAATATTTGAATGTTATTTTTATATGAAAAACTAAGTTTATGATAAAATATATATATATAGTTATTTAGCCTAGAACTTAAAAATTCTTCACGAGATCTTAAAATTTGTGTCGTGTTATTACAGTAAACATGCGAAAGTTGTCGTGACATCAACACACCTAACCTTGGAAAAACCTCCAAAAATGGAGTAAGACAAAGCATTAATTACATTGGTTGTTATTAGAGATATTGTATTAAATGTTTAAACCTTAAATTTGGAGTTTTGAAAGTCAATAAGTTACACTCTGTGCTTAACATTGATTTCACTAAACAATGTTTTAAGAGTTAATTGCACCAGACATCTCAAATTTATGAATTTCATTCTAAATTAGTCCTTAAGAAACTATTAAAATTATATCAATCATGTCATCCATCATTAAAATTGATGAATTTAATCGTAAAATTAAACTAAATGGTTTTAACAATGGAGAGACTTGATGGATATAATATAGATACTTTTAGTGGTGTAATTAGAATTAATATTTTGAATTGTAAAGATCGATTTAGAATGAGGTTCATAATTTTGAGATGTTTGGTATAGTTAATTCATATTTTAAATACATTTAACATAATAACCAAGTTAAATTTGTGTAAATTATGGATTTAGTCTTTGTATTATAATGTAATTATTTTTTAGTCCTTATATTATTTTTATTTTAATCCAATGTTAGCTTGTTATTATTTACAAATAATACTCACAAAAAAAATTCATATTATTTGAATTAAGGGATTTAGCGACTACCATTTTAAGTGAGAAATAAAATTTAAAATTTGAAAAGTATAAGAACAAAAAAAAGTGATTAAATTGAATAACATAGATTAAATTCACAGATTATGTATAGTACAAGACCGATAGTAAAATTTTACCTAATGAATTTAATTGCTACTATTTATATCAAGACTAAAAATTCAAACCTATGAAATGTACAGAAATTAAAATCGATCAAATTAAAAACATATACTAAATTTACAAGTCAAATATAATACAAGATTAATAGCATAACTTAACATTTTAACTTGTACTGGATCAGAATTTCAAAATTGAATAATAAATTTTTATAAGGGATGATGTTAGTCAACATATACTTAATGATATTATATAGTAGTTAAGGTGGCTTTTGTAGAAAAAGGAAATTTAAGCATTGTTTATCTTTTGAATTTAATAATAATAATAACATTGGAATACACGTTAGAACCCTAATTTTAATAGAATACTTATTAGCAAAATTTAAGATAATTAATTATAAAAAAATAATGTTTATTGGACCTGATTTTATTGATTCTAGTAAACCAAATTTTTAAATGCGTGTGTGATCCTAAGCTATTCACGAGTACTATTTTCCTTAAATCTTAATGAATTATTCTAAGTATATACTGTGAGTATTTAAAATCACAATATGTATTATATTTATTTATTTTTAGATTTTTATATGTAATATAAAAATCTCAAAATCACTCTCTACTAAAAATTGCTATACATTAATTTTTATATATTAAAATTTATTCAAATCATGACACTATTCTAATATGTCGTTAGGTTGATGATAATATAGACAATATATATATATCTTTCCCAACTAATTTACCCATAACTCAATTCATAAAAAAAAATCCGACCATCCCTAAGAAAATTCATGTAATTTTGAACTACAAAAAAATACATGGTTTTTTTGGGGGATGATTAGGTTTTTTTTTTTATGAGTTGGACCGGGTCATGAGTAAAGTAGTTGGGTTAGATATATTTTATCTAAATTATTAGTAACTTAATATCAAAATGTAATAATATCATGATTTGAATAATTTTTTTAATGTAGAAGAACTAATTTGAAGCAATATTTACTTTTACACAGCAGTATAAGGACTCTTGATACACTTCGAATAATCATAATATATTTACTTTAAATCAACAAGTGGTTGAGTATAATAGTAAGGCACATTACACTCCCAAGATGAAGATACATGTTTAAACCTTGAAAACGATATTGTTGAGAGGGACAGTCATGAACTCCGCCATAAAATAAACATGAAGAATATAAAAACACACATATATATACACTTTAAAAATGGATAAATATAGAAGTTATATATGAACTTTTGTTTTGTGTAATGATACGTTTTAACTTTAATTTTCTTTAATTATACATATTTAAAAAATAAACACATCAATTTATTTTTATATTATATAAGTATAATTATTTAAATATATAAACATAAAATGTAGTTATATTAATAATGAAATTTATAGTTTATGAAAATTGAATCAAATTAAAATGAAATATATAAAATTACATAAAATTAAAATTTATATATTTATTTTTTAAAAATAACCATAATATATATATATATATATATATATATATATATTAATCCACTTAATAACCTATCCTAAAGTTGGGACCATGAGATCTAAAACCTTGGAATTAGAAAATCTCTGAGTTGATTTTGGAACTTAAAGAATAAAGATTATATGCCATTATTCCTTAATTTCTTTGGACAGTATTACGGAATTTAAGGATTTCATTGACAAAGTGCTTTTAGAGTATATTTTTAAAAACGCATTGACCATCTTTTATTTCATTAATGAGGTTGTTTCTTTATAATTATAAAATTATTAATTAAAACAATAATTAAATTTATAATTAAATTCTAGCTGTTCTAATAATAATAAAATATTAATTTAAATTATAAAACTATATGATAATAAAATTATATTTTGATGTGTCTTAAAATTTTATAATTCAATATTCTTTTGACTTTGTCCTCAGAAAACCCCCATAATTTTGACTTATTATTTCCGTTGAAGTCATTCATATTTCTATTATTAATAAATAAAATGCTACTATGTATATTATACATTTATATAAACACGTATAACTCCTATTATCATAATAAAAATATAAAACAACTATATTTCCACATGCGGTGATCTATATATACTGCCATAAATCATACTCCTGCCTGCTTATAATCTAATGTTTTATGGATCCAATGGTTACAAGATGTAGATTATTTAATTTAGATTATAACACACTCATTAGGAAAATAATTTATGTAACAAATATATTTAAAAAAATTGATAAAAAAGAAGGAGGAAGTTTTGGTATAGTAAAATTGAGTTATTAAAGACTATAGCATATGTATTTTCTAAATTTTATATAAAAATACACTTATAATAATATGTAAAATAATTTTTTATAATTTTTAATTAATTTAAAATTTGATTTATCAATGACACTAATTTAATCAAAACTCTTAAATAATAGTATAAATATTGCAAAAGCTAGTTTGGTAATTATCATCCATATAGAGAGTGAATGAACAAATATATACTTACGAGAATTAAGGTTTGATCCATGTGTTGGTAGATTTTTTCTCTTTGTCCATAGGAATGTAATTTTTAATTTGTTTGTATAAAAATAGATGGAATCTATATTTTAATGCAAAAATCCTCATAAAAACGTTATATTTGGAAATTATAAATAAATAAAAAAAGAGTGGACTTGCTAATTATTGGTATAAATAGAAATGTTATTACAAAGTTATTGGTCAAGTATAAAGTGTAACAAATGCATCATAGGATGTAGTAAAAATATAAATTTATAAATAAAAAAATTTCCATAGACGATGTATACTCTTAGTTGGAAGAGTTAATATATCATTTGATATCTAAGTTCAACTTGGTACCTTAGTTTAGCTTCAATGTTCAATGTGGAATCTTTTCATAGGTATTAATCGTTGTATTAACCATCTGGTTAGTGTTCATTTTGGATTAGTTTATAGGCAAGGTAATGGTATGGCTGCAGCTTTGGCTATAGCAGGGGTGAGAAGATCATCGTTATTTAAAGCTTGGTGGTGATCTATTTTCTTTATATCTATTTAGTAGTTTGCATATGTGATGGATGTTTTGTTATATCTTGTTTATCTGGGTGTTTTGTAATTTTTGTCTAGGAAATTGGTTGGTATTTACCAACGGCTTCCTGTTATTAATATATTCACATCAACTGAGTTCAAAAAAAAATGTTCAATGTTTTCTAGTAAAAAGTACAGAGGTGGTTAATTGTGACAAAAATATAGCTCAAGTACTAAATTGAAAATTAAATTCAAAATCAAGTACTAAATAATATATTAACCCTAGTTAAATTGTATTTATCAATTTAAAACAGTAAAAGTAACATGGAATCTCTATACTAGGAGTTGGATTGCATTTTGTCCCCTCTACTAAAAAAATAGCAAATTAGTCCTCGTACGTCGGACCAAAAAGCTAGTCCTTTTATTAAAAATTTATTCCTGTACATCAGCATGAGATACACATGACACGTGATACGTCACTTTTTGATTATTCCATCAATCATGCCAATTTTTTAATAATATAAATCGGTGGAATTTTTTACAAAAATGACCAATTTGCTCTTTAATATAATGTATAGGGACTAATTTTCATTTTTTTTAAATAATGAGACAAAATATAATCTAACTATTAAAATAAAGGCTTCCATAGTAATTTTACCATTTCAAACACAATATATGATTTGCAGATGCAGTTACCTCTTTAGAATTGCGAAGCATCAAAATTTGGAAAGTAAAATAGTACCGAAAACTGTTGGGAGCCTCGAAATGTAGTCCAGAAAATGCAAATAAAATTTACATATAACAAAAAAGACAAGATTCACCATCAAACATGCTTAGATTCCAGATGGCTCGAATCTGCAAAATACATAAGCAAATAAATTATATTATAAGATTCTGACAAGCCACAGTCCAATAGGGTGATACGTTTGGTACAATAAATTTAAATTTTGGGGCTCCTTAATTATATATCTTTTGGCTTAAATTATAAGGCATTGATTATTTGTCATCTCTTATGAATTTGGAAGAGACATTTATATAAACAATTAAGGTCGTTTATGAAGGATGATGATGAAGCAAATCTTTGATCAAGATTATGACTCTACAATCTCACCAAAGGTAATTAGTATTAAGTTCTCATGTCGAATTTAAATAAAATCGAACTAGAGAAAAAATTAGAGCGGGAGAAAATTAAAATTTTAATTTAGTTATATAAACTTAATAAATATTGAATGTAGCGATAATAAATAAATATTAATAAAAACAGTTACAATTCCCGAAAATATTAATCTTCGTGAGCTAATGAATAAATAAATATTGTACTAATTTGATTAATTAGCTAGCTAGCAAGTACACCCAACATTCTAAACCAACTTGGCTTAGGGTTGATCAGCCTATAAACTGGTAATCACATGTCTTTGCTAGCATATATTATATGTATATATAAAATATAATCACTTGTGTTGAACACATATAACAATTAATAAGATCACTTGTGTGACTCAAAAATCAATAATGTGAGAGATCTTCCGCCAAATATTGTACTTTCGAGAATCCTACTTGATTTCTGGCAAACTATTTTCTTTTTTTTTTTCTTTTTTTTTACTAATAAATTAGCTCTGCTTCTCCCCCACTTGTTATTAATCAATCATTTTAATATATATATATTTACTATATCATAATTAAATTTAATTATCATCTCTGGCTTGTTAATCCCAAGTATATGTAAATATCTAATGACTATAATAGCAAAAGAGAAAAGGGTTTTTTTTTATTATTTTAAAAGAATAAACAATTACTAACATAAACCCTAATCTCAAATGTGACAATTAAGCAAAATGATTCGACAAAATCCTATGTTTGATGAAATATACTTGTATATTATTATAATAACATTGATCGTACATGTTCTTATATCATAGGTGACGTTCATAATCACATGCCCTTCAACTAAGTCATATTTTATTTGCTTAATTAAATCTTCCCTTACAACAAGTTTTAGCAAATTATAAAAATATAATAACAAAAATGTTTTTTTAATATTATATTTACACATCAACATTAATTGAAGATTAAAAAGATAAGAAGTGGAATATCAAAATATAACTTTATACTTACTTCTTTAATTATTTCAAATATTTCATTCTTATTTTCAATAAAAATATGTTGACTTTATTTGAATAACGCTAGATGGAATACAAATAATGGGAAAAATATTATATCAAAGATTTTTATAATTCAACATTTTATTTATGAAATATTATATTTATTTTTATATTTAACACCCAACTTTTAATACCATACTAAATAATTTATTTAACAATAGATTATTAAATATTTTAATATTTTAAATGTGTTTGATAATCATTTAAATTTTTTACCTAATTTAAAATTTTCAACAAGATAAGTAGGTAGCTACTTATCACTTAACGTGGAAAATGTTAAGTTGATTGTATTTTATTAAAATACTGAAATAAATTATCTTTTTCTAAAGAAATGAGATATTGAAATTATCATATTTATCTTTTACCCAAAACTATCTAAATTTATATAAACGTCATATTAATAAGATTAAAACTAAATCAATATTTACTTTTATCGAGACAAGATAATATAAATTTAACACTTATAAAAAATTCAATACTTAATTTTTTTTAGCACTTAAAATTTCAGTTTATCAAATAACACCTAATCAAATTTAATACTTGATAAATTCATTGCTAAAAGTTCAACAATTTAATTTTTTAACACATAAATTTTCAATCCACCTAACTATCTAATTTATTAGTTAAATTTACAATTACTTACTATGTGTATCCAAGAAACAATTCATACAAGTTCTAATTTATATAAAAAAATTAAAGTAAATACCTTAAATGATTTATTATGTATAATTGCAATCAAATTCAAGGCACATATTGGGATTTAATCAAGTACCAACCATGTTGTTAAATTCTAGTGAAAAAATTAAAATAAAATCCCACATAGATTCTAAACAAAAATTAAAGAATAAAAATAGAGTAGATGGGAGGGAAAAAAAACTTATCTAATTATTAGTGTTGCAAAGAAGAGCCAATCCGAAAACGCTGCGAATTGTTCATGCAATACATATCATTTTCATGAAATTGCACCAATCCAAAACCATTCAAATATATATATTTTCTCGAGATAAGAAAAATTACATATATATACAAAATTTGAGTTTTTTTTTTTGAGAAATTACATGTATATTCAAACAAAGGAAATAAATTAAGAAAAAATGTAAGTAAATAGTTTCCATAATTTTGAAAAAGAACCAAGAAAACTGATGAGAGCAATTATATATAGCATTATCAATATGTTGGATGGATATGGGGTTATTAATTAGGTCAAATTGCCCTTAATGGTATGAGCCAATTTATTTTTTGGTGAAGGCAAAGGACGATTTTGATATTGGTCAAAGCTTTTTTAACATAAATGAAAGGTCGTATATTCGAAAGGGCATTAGAAAGGTTTAAAAATTATGTTACTAGATTCATAGAATCATAGTTTGTAGAAATATAATAATTATATTTTTCTGCTTTTTTTATGAATAAGTAATTTTTAAAAATTAAATTAATTAATGTGCAATGCTTATTTTACAATCAGATCCAAATAAATTAAAATGAATCATCAAGAAAAAAGGTTAAAAGGGAATACTTTTGAAGACTAGCAGAAAGTGGGTTGCATTGCATGGCGAATGCATTTACGTTACCCAGGAGGCCATGCAAATATGTTAAAATTGTATTTTAGCTCCTCTTAAAATTGATAAATTTCAATTTAATCTTTTAAAAATTATAAAAATATAAGTTATTAAAATGATTAAATTGCATTTCAATTCTCATAAAATTGTACAATTTAATTTCCATGATATAATATATACTTATTTAGCATGAGCCGTGCATGCATGGCAATCCTTGATGTTGTGATTGTTGGATATATTGAATGTTGAGTCGTTTCTCTCACAACATTGGAAAATATCACAGTATGAAAAATACCTAGGCTACCTCTACATTTCTTTTTAAAGTTAGATTTCTGAGAATAGAAGATAGATATACAAAGGGTCATTTTCAGATTATGGATCACCTCCATAAACCAAGAAAAAAAGTAGCATATAATGGAATATTAGGGGGATAATGGCAGCAACAAAGATAGTGGCACCCTCTTATTAGCTAGGGTGGATGGAAGGAATTGCGGTGAATCATAGGCCAGTTTTTGGGCAACCCACTTGGGTGGATCTTTGCTCTAATGCATTTCTATGGAATATTACTCTGAAATTCAGCATGTTGATGCAACGGTTGTGGAAAGAGATGGAATTAAGTGGTTAAACTCTTTAAGAATAGAGAATCAGAAGCAGAGAGGTAGAAGAGCCCCTTTGAGACGTCTATCGATTTTTATTAAATCGAGTTGAATTTTGAATTAAATTAGAATTATATAAAAACTTTTAATACTTTCAATCTTACGCGAATACGTTAACCATCGAAAAAATATATAATTAATTTAATTACATTATCAGTAAGCTGATCAATCACAGTATAAGATATGATTCAACGTTAAACACTTAACTAAAAAAACGATTTAATTGCAATGATTTGCACTAATAAATGTTCCTGTAAGCATGACTGAAAAGAGGGCCTGAAATGAAGTCCATGTCCACAAAACCTTTATCTCCAAAAGTGTAAATAAAACATCAATAGTGGCCTTCCATTTTCTAGAGAAAGTGGACATTTAAAAAATATTCCTTTAGTTTCTCTCAATTTTGAAATTAAGCAAATTGGTCCTTCTAAAAAATTTTAAAATAATTTAATCAATTTCAAAAGTAAGTAATTAAGGATAATTAATCACATCATTAATGTTTTTCATCAATTGTACATGATTTTAATTGATATAATAATAAATCTAACCCTCAAAGTTTACACAATTTTCAAATTGGTCCTAATTTAACATATTTATCTCATAGTATTTACGTAAATGTTGAGATCAAATTTATTGAATTTTTTTAGAATTGAGGTCAAAATGACAAAATATGTAAGCATCGAAGGCTAAATTTATTACCATATCAATCAAAATTATCTACAATTGGCAGAAGACATTAATATTGCGATTTATTGTCTTCAGTTGCTCACTTTCAAAATTGACAAGAATTAAATTGTTTCATTTTTTTTTGAAAGAGATCAATTTGTTCAATTTCAAAATTAAAAGAGTTGAAGAGGTCTTTTTACCCTTTTAATAATTACAGATGGTCTTATCCATTTTGCTGTTTGAGACTCATTCTGATGAAGTCAGAAATGGATGCAAGTAAAGTCTTTCTAACAATAAAAACTTTAGAACAATTTTACATTATGTTAACCAAACACCCAAATTTTACATAGATTAATGTAACATCCCTGACATTCTATCCCATAATCTTATTATCATAATACTCTTACTATTAATTTAATACTTCCAAAATCCAAACCCCATAATACCAATAAATCAACAGAGCTAATGAGGCTAGGCCTAGCTTCCTTTTAATACCCTGCTTGATGCCCATGAATCCATGATTATTGTTTAAGCTTTGAATCCCTAATTAGGACTCGATTAAAAGGTTTAAAAAATATAAGTCCATTGTTATTAATAGCTCAGTTCATATTAAATTTTTATTGATATAAAAAATTAAGGGCTTATTATTAGTAGATATTTATTAGTGAATATGGGTTAAGGACTTATTTGATAATTCATTGCAAATGTTATTCAATGAAAATTAAAATTTTGAGTTGTTTGATTTTATTTTTTGAATCCATTTGGTAACAAATGCTAAAAATCATTCAATTGAATTTTTCCATCAAAATCTTCGAAAAAATAAATAAAAATCAAATAATAATAATTTAAATCAACTACTTTATTAGTGCTACAAATATTTATTATTTAATATTTAACTTTTTATATTTAAAATTTTATATTTACATTTATCAAACATTATATTAATATTTTGTGTGATTATTGATGTCATTTAAATTTTTAATATTTTTTAGTTTATCAAACTATACCCAAATATAATTAATTAAAATTAAATTATGTGTCACCCACAATACGAGTGAAATCAAATACATTCCAAAAATAATCTATAATATTCTCTTCTTCAATTATTAATACCTTAATAGTTTCAAGTTCAAACCTTAATATAATATTTTAAAGTAGTGTAACAACTCGATAATTAAGGGTGTCGGAAAATACATTTCGGGATTTCGTTTTCTCAAATTAGATTCGTAAATATTTATTAGAAATATTTACGAAGTTAGTGGTGTGGTTAATTAGGTTTTAGTTAGGCGAATTTGCATGAATTAAGAGTAATTAGGTAAAAGGACTAAATTGTATAAAGAGTGAAAGTTAAATTATAGATTAAAGAATAACTAAAAGGACTAAAGAAGGAATTATACCATTGCTCATCAGGCGGCATAAGATGAAATTATTATAAAATTTAAAGTTAAAATATATATTATAATATATTATATCTTAATATTTAAGTATATATATATGCATGTATTATAATATAATAATAAAATAAAAAGAAAGAAAGAAGACGAAACAGAAGGGAAAAATAAAGAAAAAGGAAAGAAAGAAGGAGAAAGAGAGGCTAGGGTTTTCAATTGTTCAAAGTTGAATTGGTGAGTTAATTTAGTCTATTTTTCTTGTAATTTTATGTTTTTGGAATTCCGGTATTAAATACTACTCGACCCATGTCAAAATTTTAGAAATTATTGAATATTTAGATGTTGTTAATGTTGAAAATTTTTAGTATTAGTGACTAAATTGATAGATTATTAAGTTAGAAATGAAAAAGGATTAAATTGTAGAACAAATAGTAAATTTTGTATAATAGGGACTCAATTGTGAAAATTTTGAAATTTAGGAATTTATGTGAAAAATAGGGAGTTAAATTTAGTCTAAAGAGGAATTCGCATGAAAATAAAGAATTAAATGTGAATAAATAAAGTTAGTCTCTGTTTAGGGATTAAATAAAAAAATAGTCAATATTTGAGTAAAAATTTAAAATATTTAATATGAAATTGAATTGTGTTGTATTGATGAATTTTAATTGTTTTAATTCTGTAGCTAACATTGTACCGGAACCCTCGACTAAAAAGGGGAAAGATAAAACCGACGAGGAATAGCTCGGTATTTTTGGTTTGTATTTCAATAATCTAAACTTAGTTGTTAATTGTTGTATTTTGATTAAATATTTATGGTAAGTGATTGAGGTGAGTATTTGACATTTTGATATTGAATTGAATTTATATGTATACGTGATTATATGAAAAATTGATATTGGATATTGATTGTTTTTGAAATGTGAAATTAAACCCTATTAATTGTATCGGGCTGAGCCGGATGTAGATGGTATGCCATAAGATTGGAAGAGTTCAGGGATTCTTCGACTACGAGTCGATGAGGCACCGGGTGCCAATTTACTTCGATTTAGTCGATGAGACATTGGGTGCCAAACTGGTGTGTTTTGGTAGAATCCGTGTATCTGCCCGAGTCCGAGTTGTGTTAATAGGGAAAAATGAATAATAAAATTTTATGATTGATATTGGAATGACATGGTATGAGGAATGAAATGTGAAATAAATTGTAAAAAGCTATTTATATAGCAAGAATGAGAATTGAGATATTATGAAACATGATATGGTTATTGTAATATTTAGATTATATATTTGTAATTTCATATCTTTTGATATTCGGATTATAGAAATACCACTGAGTTTATGCTCAGCGTATGGTTTTGTTTTCCGTGCGCAAGTTAGGTACTTAATTTGATCATCGGCCCAGCATCCAACAACGGTCCTGAACTCAAATGCGGTGATGTTTTTCCTTTTGTGTCGGCATGTACCTAGAGTGTCAAACTATTAATCATTTTGTGGATTGATTATAAACAAGATTATAAGTTAATATTGGTTGGTTATATACATATAATTATGTGTTTATGTTTGAGGTCATATTATGGCATGTTTAAGTTAATGTTTAAATGAACATGAAATAGGCCAAATAGGTTGAATTTGGCATGTTTACAAATTAGACTTGAACAATACTTTGATGATATAATTGTGGTACCAATGAGGGTACATTGGTTAGACACCTAGGATGTATGTTTTGATATGATTTAAATGTGTTTGGTCGTGTTTTGAATTGGTTAAATAAATGATTTTTGAGTTGTTTATTGTCCAAGCTTGCAGAGAATGGTAAACTCGTTGTTTAAGGTTAATTTTGAGTTCACACAGTCAGACACACGGGCGTGTGATTGGACCGTGTGAAACACACGGCTAGCATACGGACGTGCGAGGCCATTTCGAAAGGGCACACAGTCTAGCACACGGGCGTGTGGCTCGACCGTGTGACCCAAGTCAGAGAGTTAAACGGGTATAGATACGGGATGGGACACTGCCGTGTGAATCCTACAGTTTTGAAAATTTTTAATATTTTTCGAAAAATTCTCTGAGTTTCTGAATTAATCCCGATTTGTTTCTAACATGTATTTTAGACCTCGAGGGCTCAAATAAAGGACAATATGTATGAGTTTGATTGGTTTTGACTTGAATATTATATAATATGAAATATTTAGAAATTATGTTTGTTTGATCGTTAATGCTCCGAAACCTTATTTCTGCGACAGATATGGATTAGGGGGGTTACAAGTAGTTTTATTTTTAAAAAATTATATAAACTATAAAAAAAAAACCAATACATTTGTAATGATATTTATTTAAAAAATATGTTTTAACAATTTACATAAATAATATTTTTAAAAATATATATACTTAAAATCGTTATCACCCGTCATCAAATATTTGAAAAAGGAAAACACAAGTAGGAAAAGTTAAAGAACTGGCCGACCATTATTAGTTGGCAATAATAAAACCTTGACCCTCTCCATGCGTCTATAAATATAATTATTATTTTTACTCGAAAATCATATTAAAATATGTTGGAATTTACATTTTTCTACTTGCTGCGTAGATGTAAACTAAATTAAAGTTGAATCTGTATGATTATTGTTCGAAATTTGATTTTTCTTTAATTTAATGCTTGAATTTTAATTCATTTATAGTGCGATAATGTGACACTCTCAAAAATGTCATCGTATTCACTTTAAAATTTTAAAAATTATATAATATATAAAAAATACAAATAAAATATAAAGAATATAAAATTCTCTTCCTAAAAATAAAATTATCTTAAAATAAACTAAACACACATTATTTTATACATAATTTTAAATATCAAAATATATAACTTATTACAAATATAAATATCATATTAAATTAAAAGTTAACATAAATATCATTAAAAATTATCAAACTTGACTGCCAAATAATATATTAAACATTAATCACAATTTAAATTTTAGAATAAATAAAACATGCATTATTTTATGCCACCTTGATGGTTGAACAGGGTAAAGTTAGAGAAGCTACCCTTTATGATGGAGGATTCTGCTACATTACATTGACATTTCTCCTGCAATTATTGAAGTTCATGTCAGTGGCTTTTTCACGTTTATAAAAGCTATGTTCAACTCCCATGCTCTTTATTCCAACTCTTTTTCCTATCACTAATTTTCCGTTGGATCTTAGATCGACACCTCATTTTTTTGACCATATAAATATATAATGGCAACCCAAGAATTGGAAGGGGGCCTGTTTTCGTTTTCGCTTGCTTTCCCTTCGAGAAATTAGGTTTTATGAAGATGAGCTGCCTAGACAGCAACTTTTGCTTCTTCTTTTTTTATTATTTTTTGTTGAATATTCTTTTTTAAAAATTAAATTATTTTAACGTGTCTAGTAGTTATTTTGACGGAAATAATTCTTGTTGTTCTGAATTCACCTTGTTTTAAGTTTGGATTATTCGGGAGTGTCAATCAAGGTTTTTTTTTTTAATAGAGTTATCTTGAGTTCATATCATTTTAAGTCCTAGTTATTTTTGTGTTTATATTTGTGTTTATATAATTTTTTGGTTTGAGTAATTTAAGTTTTTCGGGTCATTTTATAATTCATCTGAGGTTTAAGTCATTTTAGGTTTACGTCTTCTAATAATTATATGTTCGATTGTTTCAAATTTGAGTAATTTTAGATTGTGTTATTCATAATTTTTAGTCGAATTATTCAGGTTCAAAATGTTTTTAATTATTTATTCAAATTATTTAAAATTCAATTAATTTTAAATTTGAATCATTTTGAATATAAGTCTTATATTATTTTTATTCGAGCTATTTTAAATTAATTCTTTTATGGTCAAATTTAATTTACATTCAAATTAATATTATCAAATTTCAAGTTTGTATCAAAGTTTACGAGTCAAAAAAGTATGAGTATAAATGCTTCATATATATATAACATTAAATATACTTGTCTCAACCAACCACACTCGAGTCTTGAAATTGGAAAAAAAAAAAAAGGAAAAAGAAAAAAAAGAAAGTCTTGCCGACAATGTCATTTTGAATTATTATATTAACGACGCCCAAGACCTCTTTATAAAATATCTCTCATTTTTTTATCTTTTTGGTACAAATTTATAATTATATCTCGAAACACATATATATGATTGAATTAAACCCATTCTAAACTCAAATTCTAGAACAATTAAGAATAGAAGCCTACTTTTTCCTAAAGTAATCAATCATATTCACAGTAAAAATATTATAGACAACTTCGTGTTTCATGTTTTGATTTGAAGGTCAATGTGGCTTAAATTTGAAGCACAATAATTTAAAATACAATGATCAATTTTAACGATAAAAATAAATAAATTTTTTTATTTAATCTATAATAACTAATTTAGTCAATTTTTTTAATATAAATTACTTTTATAATAATTTTATCTAAAATCGATAACAATCAATTTAAAACATATATAAATTTTGTCACTAATCGGTTATAGGTATTATGATATCATAGCCTAAAATACTTAGAACATGGACCAAATAAGGAAAGGTAATCTTAAATTAGAACATACATTAACCCACCTATCATCATTCCCCTAATTTGCACTTTTTTTATCACACTAGGCTATCATTGGACATATTAGTGAAACAAAATTACCCAAATCTCATCCAATTTACACCAATCCCTTTTTGTCAGTACAAGTAGACTAGACCCCACTATAAACAATGGCATATAAACTGAAACTATCAAGGACTTCATTGGCCAATCAACTCTGTTCTCAAAAGATTAATTAATAAATATATTTTATCATCATCATTATTATATCAGTTAGTAAACTGAGATTTTCCCAATTTCAACCAAGGGCAACCATAGAAATATGGAGGTTACTGCTCATTAGGCAAAACCTAGTGGCTAATAGTATCTTTTAATTTAACAAAGTCTACAAAATATACAAATGTTTGTCACCCATCAAAAGGACATTACAGACTGGAATATAAAAGAGAATAAAAACAGGGTTGTTTTTTTTTTTTAAATGATGGAAGCGCCCCATTTTTTTTTATTTTTTTTTTATGATGAACTTAATGACAGATTTTATGAAAATGGGAAAAAAAAAAAAAAAAAGAAAAGGGTTGCTTGAGAAAATCTAAGTACAAGAAGAAGAAGCAAACCCAAATCACATTCACACAGATAAAAAATGAAATGAAAACCAAAGAGGACATAGTAGCATACTGTCTTTAATCGAAGAATTCCCAAGGGAACTTCGGTGGGGCTGAGTTATTAGCGGTTGATGAAGATGTAGATGTCGAGGTGACCGGCAATGTTGCCGGGGATGAATCGAATGTTTCCCATTTCGTGGTAACTACGACGGGACCAGATGCCTGCTGGTGCTGGTGCTTGTGCTGGTATTGTTGATGGATTGGCAAATGAGAAACCGAGTTGCTCGATTGTTGCTCCTGAATTGGTGCTAATCTTTGCCTGGATTGCTGCTCTTGTTTTCGAACACTATGCTTATGTCGATTCTGTGTTTCGGATTGAGCTCCATTGGTGTTAGGCATGGCGTTTTTAATCTTCAACATATCCAATGTTTCAACATATTTTTGAACTCTTCTCACCTTCATCAACAATAACAAATAAATCCCAAACTTTATACAATCAAACTCAAACCATTTAATGAACAAGAAATTGAAGTTTCAATACCTGCATTTTTCTTTGCAATTTGACATCACCATCAGCCATAATACCATCCAACTTAAGCAATTGATTCATTAACTGTTCAATCAAATTAAGCACATCTTTCTCTGCTACTTTCCCACCTTTAGTAATTATAGATTCAAAAGTAGACACCTACAAAATATCCAACACTTTCTAAGTACAATTTATGAAGCTCATAAGTTAAAAAGTACTCAATAATATGTACCTGATTACCAAGCCTATCAACCTCCAAGCTGATTTCAGAGATAGATTTAGAAGCTTTTTCCAGTTTAGCATTCTTTCTCATTTCCAGTAATCTCTTTTCTTGGCTAATCGGGTCTTCAATTAAAACAAGCTTGGATTTGTCTTTCACACCGGCCGTATCTAAAAACGCCTTCGAATCCCTCTCTTTGTCTTTGTATAAAAGTTTTTGGTCTTGATGGTGTAGCCCCGTTGGGCCTGTTAACATCTTCTTCAACTCTCCTGAAACCCTCAAAAAGTCATTCAATAGCTTAATTAAGTAATAATTAATTGATTTAAAGAGAAAAAAAAAAGTTAGGGATTTACCGAATGTAGCTTGAGAATTGATGCTGATTTCATGATAGATTGACTTGTATTTGACTCTGACTCTAATTGTCGGCGGTGGGATAGGGGGACGACCGGTGTCGAGGTCTCGCTTTTGAACCAACATGCCTCCGGGTCTAAGCTCCCAATCATGAGCAGTCGGTTCACCGCCACCGACAAAACCTGATTCTTCATTTGTCACCGCCGGTGACAGCCCTGTCGCTTTAGTCTTCATCCTCATCATCTTTTTAAAAAAGAAGGATATTTATTGTTTTGGATCTCTGGAAATGGTGAAAATGAGACGATCTGTATCAAAAATCAAGGAGAAGAAACGTATTTTTCAGACAAAGTTAAAAAAAAATCAGAATCTGATCCCAGCATTATAGGAGACCAATTCCTACGCCTACGCGTATTTACACAACAAAAAATAGAAGAAGAAGAAGAAAAAAGAATTTTTTTAAGCAAAGACAGAAAAAGAAACTGAAACAGAGACTCTTCACCTTCTTCAGCCCTTTTTTTTTTTATCTCTTTATTTCAGCGAACAGCCAATGGCGTCTTAGTAAAGACAATGTAAAAGAAAGGGGGGAAAACAAAGCGCAAAAACCTTCGATTCTTTCCCAGAAAATTCTCAGATCGCTGACGGAAAAAAATTAAAAGCTTCAGATCTCTCTCTACAACTATAATAATGTAAACAAAAATATCTCGGAATTTAAAAATAAAAAATAAAATGATGAGACTAAGAATCTGCGATTTTTTCACGATGAAATCACCAGGAAAAAAAAAACAATGCCAAAGAGTTGAGGACAGCGAAAAAATTATAATTCAAAGAAAAGTGGAATTCTTTTTCTTCTTTTTTTCTGAATTTTCGATGAATCTCTGGAAAACTCGCAGAAGAAGGAAAAAAAATGAGAGAAAATGAATAAAAAAACGAGTGGACAACTAACTCGGCTGCTGTGGTGACTTAAAAGAATCAACATTATTATATAAATAAAATAATTATAATATAAAATAATTATAAATCCAAAACACATAAAAAAAACAAAAAGAAACCATGGGTCAAATTTTACTATGAATCTTTATATTACGCATATGTTGTAAATTTAATTAATTAATTTATTTTGGTCAATTTTATTTTTTTTTTTTAAATTTAGAATTTTGATTTTAATCTAAATGGTAACAGTTAAATTTATTTAGTTAAATTTTATTATTAGTCATTTATTATAGTTTTATGTTTTTCAATTTGATTATTTTTAATCATTATATTTTCAAATTTTAAAATTTTAGTCTTAAAGTAAATAATAATTGTTAAATTCATTACTTAAATTTTTGTAAATAATATATTAAAATAAAAATTAATATGACATTATATATATAATAATATATTTGTAGTATTAATTTTTTAAAATAATATGACTTAATGACCATAACAATTATCATTTAATGAGACTAAATTCATAATTTATGCATAACATAAGTACTAATAGAAAATTTTTACAGGAAACAATTAGAAAAACAAGGAAGCCGCCAAACCGTGTAAATTTTTTTGTAAAAAGAACACGAAACATAGGTCTTTTGAGTTTCACCAACTCTGGGTGGTGCTCTGCTGCGACATGGTTTAACTAATAAAAGTACGGGCTTCAAAGCCTAAACGCTGATGGTCAGACACGTATGGTTCAACCGTTGACCAGACGATTATAACGAACGGCTGTGATGAGCGGAGGATGTGATGCTATGGAAATTTGAGGAGAATGGGCCAACCGAACCGGTGATGGTTCACAGTCAAATATTGCCGCATGCTTTCTTTTTTTTTTTTCTCTTAACTTTCTACACGTGTGACATTAACCCTTTTTCTTTTACTATTAGGAGGCTTGATTAAATTGTTAAAATTTGTTTTAAGTGACTTGTATTTTTTAAAAAGAAAATGGTCAAGGAGTAAAAGGATTAAGAAAATAACACTATCATAATAATTAATTTGGAGATAATATATAATTAGTGATAATTATTGACTTTAATAGATAAAATACTAGTTGGAGTAAAATATCTCAATATATATAACAAACTTAATAATATAATCTGAATAAGTTTTAAAATAAAAATAATTTAGTAAAAATATTAAAAATCAAAATATAAGTAAAAGAGGTGACATCGAGGGTGAAATTAAAAATTTTTCTCTGTCAAAATTAAGTTGTATAACTTTATTAGAGCTAAAATGAAATTTCGTCATTTAATAGCTCATATCTTTATAAATTTTAAAAATTAAATCAAAATTTTATTATTTTTACATGCCGAGTATAATTTTACCACTTATAAATTTAAATTAATATAAAATTTAACCCCTAGTTGAAATCACATGTGAATCATAAGTGGGTTCTCATTTCAAATTAAATCTTTAATAGAGTTAGTAACACGTGTCAGCTCGATACTATCTCACTCAAGAAAAGTGCTAGAAACTAAATCCTAAAACAATTACTAAATATTGGCTTTCGAATAATTTAATGATAATTTTATAATTTTTAAAATTAAATGAGAAAAAATATGTATATTAATAATTTAATGACCTTGAGTGTAATTTTCTATTTTCTTATTATCCTATTTTTGTATTTATTATTCAAATTTAGTAATACTTTTTGCATTGCACTTGTTCATAAAAAATAAAGAAGTTCGAGACTTGGGGAGGCCCTCCTTTTTTAAACTTTCTTCGAAACAAACAAACAAAACTTTGACGACAGGGCGGCACCGGTGGGCTAGGTTAAAGTTTTGATCCTTTTTATTCGGTGAAATTGTTTTTAAGTCCTTGATATTTGTAATTTTAATCATTACAAAAGAATTTATTCACCAAACAGTTGAAATTGTTGTTGTTTGGCCTTCTCTATTCACATCACTTACACTAATCGAAGCTCTCCCTTTCTCTTTCTTTTACAATTCAATTTTTTTTCAATAAATAGTTTTTAACATCATGAATCTTTGATCAAAATCCACATATTTTTTTCCTCGATCTCTAAAATTGATAATCAAATTGACTTTGATCTAAGGTATATTTTGTTGCTTGTCGATAGGTACTAATCCACCTTATCAATTGTTGAATCACCACTTAAAACTTGCTAGTTGAACTTTAAAAAATAAGAAACTTAACAATTCAATGACTTAAATAAAAACTTTCAAATAGTCTAGTACTTTCAAATAATTCAATAACTATTTTATAAATTTTTGAAGTTTAAAGACAAAATGTAAATTTACTAATAGTTTAATAACATCAATTTAATTTACTGGAAAAATAAAGTTAAAAAGTAATTGAAAAATACAAAATTAGATTTTTCTAGATATTCAAATTGAATTTGAATCTAAATTATTATTATCAAGAGAATTTTATTTAAATATCATCTTAGTCCGAAAAAGTAAATTTAAATAAATTTAAATCCTCAAACGGATAAAAATACCCGTAATTATAATAAAAGAATTGAAAATAGCTTTCTAGATGGGGATTTGTGGTTGTTATTTAGTACTGAAACTGCAAAATTTAACCGAAAAAACATATCTTTGTCTTGCTTTACAACAGAAAAAAGAACTCTACCAAATCAAGGCGACGTCGTTGTTCTAACTAAAACTGTCCATTATTTTTCAAAAGTACACGTAAACTAGCTACCAAATACCAGTTACGTATACATTGGTAAAAATAATAATACAGTCAAAATCACCATGTTTAAAAAAGCACCCGAGGTAAAAAAATTAAAAAATGCGTGATGCTGTAAGATTTTTTCTGATGTACGTGGCAAATCACAAGCCGTACAAATAAAAATGCCAGTTTGCAGAGACTTCTCCTACGCTTTTAATTTTCACTTTACTCACTGCCACTCTTTTCTCTTCTTTAATGAGGGGTCTGACTTTGTTGTCAGCCACCGACACTTCTTCACACGTGTGGGGCACACGACTGTTCCAAAATTTACACGTGGCGATTTAAGAAGCCGTGTTCCCACGTGAGTGCCGATAAGATATAGGGTAAATTACACTCAAGGGCATTAAATTATTAATAAATTATTATTTAGGTCACTAAACTGTTCAAAAGTTTTTATTTAAATTATTGAACTAGTTAAAGTTTTTTTTATTTAAGGTATTGAATTGTTAAGTTTATTTTTTAAAAATAATAATGAACTCCAAGCAACTATTCGACAAATATTATAGTAGTTCAGTGTCCATCGACGAGTACAGAAGCGTAACTAGGGGCCAAGGCTTAGGCGAAGGCAATAAAATAACAATTTTTTTTTTTTACTTTTGGACCCCAATATGATTTTACTGGATTCACCCCGAGATAAGTAGAAGAACATACATTATATCCAAGTTGATCTGACAGTCAATGTTGGAGATTGGAAAAGGAAAGTTGTTTAAATTTTGATTCGTAAATTCATAACATAAAAAGTTGTTTTATAAAAAAAAAACTTCAATTGATTCAAGCGGTGTGAGCAAAGAAGGCTACACATCAACGATTTTAACAGTAAAGTGACTTAAATGAAATATTTCAAATAATTTAATTGCCATTTTATAATTTTTTAAAAATTGAGTAGCCAATATAAATTTATTAATAGCCTAGTAACTTTATGTAGAATTTACCCAAAATTATATTTGCGTGGCGTGCGTGAGCTTAGGTTTTGGGATTGGGACGGTGCAGCTCACTTGGCTTGGACTTTAGACCAAACCAAAACCAGTTCAAGAAAGCCGGTTGTTGTTGTTTTTGTTTTATTGCTTTGTCCTAACTCCAATGAGAATATTTTAAAGTCTTTATAATTATAATTGTTTTTTTAATTTATTTACTGTAACTAAAAATAATGATATTTATAATTTATGTGGAAAAATGTTTTCTTACGATAATATGCTTAATTACTATTATATTAATCCGAAAAGTCATGTTTATATATATTATTAATTAACAGAAAATTAAAATATATAAATTGTTAAATGAATAAATTAAAAATAATTAAATACCAAATTCTTTTTTTATGTCTATAAAATATGATATGTAGAATCATAAAACTTTATTATTTTTAAAAATTAATTAAATGACATGGTGTTCAAGTTTAATTTAAAAAGTTTAACTCAAAGAAATTTTAAATTAAATTTGAATTACTTAAGAGTTTAGTCAATTTTCAATTATAATATATTTTTATTATAAAATTATTTTTCACTTTTCTTGTATAAAAGGGCTTAAATACAAATAAAATTAATTGAACATAAATTTAAGATTACATATAAAATTGATAAACAAATTTAATTGATAAATAAAATATTAAACTAAATTGAGTTCAAAAATTAATATTTGATTAAACTCGAATCAAATATCAAACTTACTATTATTCAAATTCGACTCGATTGCACTTTGATTCATACTAATATTTTAAAATTCTGCATTCAATTCTTTCCATTTGGGTGATAAACAAAAGTTTACTCTACAATTATTATTTTATTTTTCTAAAACCTTGAAAACCAACCAACATTCTTTAAAATGGTTTTATTGTTACTTATTGTAGAAGTAGCTATGAGTTTTAGACTGAGTCTATTAATGTAACAAAATTAATTACTTTTATTTTTACAATTAAAATTTAAATTAATTACTACCCTTTATATATATATGCATTTTCTTCCATGGTAACATTGAAAATTAAGGGATAGTTTGTTATATATTAGTATATAATATTAAGTAATTTTATTATTAAAATTATAAATAAAAAAGAGATGTTGACACTCTTTTAAATGAGAATTAATGTAATTACATAACAATTTTAACGTATTGGATTAATTAATATCCAGATTAACTCGTAATCAAAATGGTCACAAAACCTTTAATCAATTTCTAATTAAAGTAATTGAGGGATGAATTTGATTAATATGGTAAATGAGAGTTTGGGGTGGTAGGTCTTGATTTTATTAATCTAGAAAATGAAAATCTAACCACCATTTAAATGATAAAGAAATAAAGTAGGGAATTGAAAGACAACTAAGTAACTACCTTGGATGCAATGGGTATTTCACCTAATATCTATACTATTCTGCTCTTAATTATATTTTATATTTTATACTCAATTGGTTGTTTCAAATTTTGCCATATTTAATGTTGAAACATCATGAATTTCAATAAATAACTACTATATTTAATATATTAACTTAAGTAAATGACTATATTAAATTAAGTAAATTAGTCATTATATATTTGATCAAAAATAAATTAATTATTTATGTTTAAATTTCATCTATTTTTATTGTTAAAAACTGGGTTAGTTGACGGAATAACTAAATAATGACATGTGTATTTTATGTTGATACGCATGGATAAATTTTAATAATAAAATAGATATAATTTATAATAAGAGGACTAATTTACTTTTTAATGAGATTAATTTATTCATTTTAAGTAGATAAAGTAAATATAATCTAATTTTCGATAAAAATTCGGATGAAACTTTTACATTTGAAATTAACAACAAATTTTGGGAAAAAAAAACATTAGAAAAACCAAGAAAAGAGATTATCAGCCAATTATTGGAACACCATTCAACCAATTATGGTTAAATGTAACCTGAGTTGCGTATATAAAAGCTATGGAGTTTCACTTTCAAAGGCTGTGTTATCGGGTCCTTAGTGTTTTATTTATTAAGTCAATTATGAAAGGTTTGACTTGTTCATTATTTTATATTTAAATTTTAAGTAATTAATAAATGTAATTGTCTTTCAATTAGAAAAATTACAATAACTCACACACAGGTTTAATATAAAAATAAACTATAATTCACATTAAATATACAAATGTTAATCATTTTAATTGTTGTAAAAATATTAAAATATCTTAAAAAAACAATATTCCCTCAAGCAGGTTTCCATTTTTGATAAGATTTACATTTAATACAAATTTATAAAATTAATCATTTGTATTTATTTTTAAGATTTGTTTAATGACGTGTCATTATATGATTAACTCTAAATTTATATATCACTCGTTATCACTTAAGTGTAGTTTTTTTTTAAAGTGTGTAATATTTTATACAAAATTGCTTTTTTATCATCAAAGGTATTCTCCATATTACGGTTTAAGCATATTCCTGTTTAGACTGAGGTGTTATTTAAATAAGGCCTTCTTAATAATATCGATTTCAAATTTTGAACTTGATCTAAATACTTAAAGAAAAATTAATTATTTAGATAAAATTTGTATTCCATTAATAAACGTAATTCTAAAGCTTTGGCTAAAAAATTTAACGGTATAATGGGGTTTTAGAAACATTCAATTTAAAGCATTTGTTCGTCTCTGAAGAGAACTTATTTAATTACCAATTTATTTATTACTAAAGATCTTAATTACAATTCAACAATAAAAAATAATATTTAATTATTTTAATAAAAATTAAAGTTCATACATAATTAATTAATAATCATAACTTGATTTCCTAAAATTGAAATTAAATGTCATACAAAATAAAAATTAAATCCAAATCTTAAATTTCACACCACAGTTTAAAATAAAACAATACAACCTCTGAATAAAAAGAAATATCAGATATTAAGTATAAATATTATAGTAAATATTTTGGAGAACAATGGGACAAACTTTTCAAAATATATAATCTATTCAAACAATAGAAATGAATACGCCATCGAAATAAACATTATACTTAAAACATGAAAACTCACTAAATCATATACTACATAGTAACCCAAACGAAATTAGAAAAAAAATTATTATCTGAAAAAATAATTCATATGAAAAGAGGTATTTATACACAAACAAAAATTAATTAATTAATAAAATAATTTAAAGTAGCAATAAAAAACTCGTAATTGATATTTAAAATATAAAACAAAAAAAATTAAAAGAAAATTTATGAACATTGAAGAAGAACATATATATATAAATATATTATCTTTTGAAAATACCAAAAATATAAAACATATATTATCATTATTATGTTAACTTATATAACGAAAAATATACAAACCCATAAATATTTATTTTAAAATTTTAAAATTTCAAACTTAAAATAATAATTTAATTTTAAAATAAATTCAATCAATAAGTCACAAGTAACGTAATATGGTGGGTATTTAGCGACATACATGTCTAAGGGGAGAAAAAAAGGGCAATCAACCTCAGTTCAGCTCATCATGTGACACTTTTTATATGCAAATTGGGACACCTTTTGTGGTTTGATTTTGAGGTTGCCCCCCCGACTTGTCTAAATCTTTTGGTCTTTTATAGGATTAAATGCCATGTTCCAATTTATAAATTAATAGTTTTATCTCATCATTATTAGGCCAGCTTTTCTTTTGTCGCCAATGCTATGGAGACCGGGTCAATTCTTTTTAACAATTATTCATGCCATCTAATACCCATAATATTCATAATTAATTTTATTCACACCACTGTTTAAGATATTTTTATCCTTCACATTAAATATCGGTATAAACAGTAGCAAATTCATAAATTTTTAGGAAGATTAGAATTAAATAAAACATAATTTCATCATTTTTATTATTTATATATTTATAGTTTTTAAATAGTTAAATCAATTTTTGATTATTTTTAGTTGTCAAAATACAATTTTATCATTTTAAATTTAAAATTTTATAAATTATAAAGTGTATAAATTAAAATTTTACCATTTTAAGGGCCATATGACCTCGCCACTAGGTACAAAGGTGCTTTAGGTTTTATGTTAGATATGTTCTCCAAAAAAATTCTAAAGTATAATTTTTAAATTTGTAGTTATAAGAAATTTTACATTACACCAAATCATGTAAATTATGATTTTCATTTTAGATTGGTCTCTAAATTTTAAAATGTCCCAATTACATCTTAAATTATCCATGTTATATCAATCAGGCTCTCCCATTCACGAAACCATTAAATGATACATAAAATCTTATGTAACTTAATTTAAAATGAAAAGTAAAAAAAAAAGTAAAAATGAAAAGAGAGAGAGAGAGGACAATAGTTTCTATGAAAGCTTCAAAACCTCAAAATCAAGATATGTACAAAATCTATTTTTACATTATTCATTTTAAAAAAATAATTTTAAATTATGTCACATAAGATCTAATGTATATTTAACAATTAAATTAATGATTTTAGCAATGGAAGGGCTTTATTGATATAACATTGATAGTTTATGAATATAATTAAAATATTTTAAAATTTAAAACCAATTTAGAATAAATTTATAGTTTAGAGTTGTTTGATGCAATTTACTCATTATGTTTTAATTTTTTATACCATGTTTGTTAATATATATTCTAAATATGTAATTAGGTAAATTTTAAGTCTAATAAAGTAATAAAATTTAAAAACAAAACATAGTATGTAATATGTTAATATAAGAAATCATTCAACAACACTCCTTTCGATTTTAATTTATAAGAAAAAAAAGTAAAAAAAAATGAAATTAATAAATGTTAGAATGTTAAAATTTTTAGAATCAAAATTTAATTCACGCAATATATAAATGTTGAGGTCAATTTTTAAAAGTCGTCACATTATTTTCCCGTTTGAGAAACTATTTTGTAACATTTTATAATCGAATGATAAAAAAATTACTAATAATTAGTAACTATTAATGTAATTTACCTTAATTAATATTAACCTATTTCCAATTAAATATTATTTTAAATAGCAAATGGGACTATTATTAAGGCCCAACTAAGCTAAAAAACTCCATCCAGTGTAAAGAATCCCTTCAATATTTGAAAGGGCTTTGTGCATATGATTAAAGTTTGTTGGCTGGGTTAGATACAAAAAACAAGCCCAATAATATTATTTTTTGAGACCAAGCCCAATAAATCTAAACAAAATTCAGTATTTAAATAATCCCAATAAAATTAATTTTTTCGTAATATATTAGTATAATTAAATTAATCACATGAGTTAAATAAGGTCGGACAATTAAATAAAAGGTAAGTACACACATTATTTTTTATATCTTCAATCTTTAAATATAAAGTCTTATTTTAAATTTTGTTTTGTTTTCTTTTATTAATATATCATTTGGCACGTAAATTAAATATTTTTGTTTTAATGTGAAACATGTAATTGAGAAAAGTTACATTTTTTGTACAGAAAGTAAACTCTTTTTCTACCTGGGCCAATAACAAAGTGGATTAATTAGATTTATAGATAGGCTTATTGGGATGAGCATTGAGTGTCGTTACTTATCATGTCAAGGGAACCATGAAATACGGTATAATCTTTTTTTTTGTAAGTTATTCATATAATGGGTTAAATATTTCAAAATAGTAATATAAGGACTTAATCATGAATCAATTCTAAAATCATAATTAAGCATTAAAATGTTATTGCTGTTATCTTTTAGTACAAAAATATATAAGATTTTGTCAAATATAGATAACTTATGCAATGGTAAGGTACATTGCCTCCCAAGAAGAAAATGTATATACGAACATTGAAGACAACATTGTTGATCGGAAAAGATAACCATAAACCTTTACATAAAATTTAAAACCAATATGAAAACAAATACAAATACCCCATTTTACCAAAATTAAACACAAAAAGTAATTAATTTTTTACTTTTGAAGGTATTCATTGGAGTGAGTTAAAATTGTTTCATATCCAGAACGATAATCGAATATTTAATCACTGATTAAGATAAAAAAAATCTTTACTATCTCATCTAACTCTCGTGATTTATTAACAAAGTTGGTCAAATGTTTAAAACCATAATAGAAAATAAAAAAGATCCCGAGGATTTAGTACTATTGAGAAAGGCTAAATCTTTTTGGATTTTTATATTTCATGTTTGATTTCAACTTGTGAATTATTTCTATATTTATTTTAATTTAAATTGCATAATTTGTGAGTAATATTATAACAAATATTCTTAAAAGAATTGTAATCGCAGAGATGGAAGATAAATATTAGATAATTAAATAAAAAAAAAGAAAACTCTATTCAGAAACCAATAGAAAAATACAGCGTATTAATGTGTTGTTGTTCAGTTGCTGTGACACCGACAGGTGATAGTATCTTTCCTCCTCGAACGCAAAGCAAATAAAAATTCAAGAAATATTATTTGTTTATTGTCCTTTTAAAATTTGATTATAAAATTAATACCAACGTGTCAAAATCAATTAATAAATTAAAATATGACTATAAATATCAATTTTAAACACTGCTATGCAGCGTATTGCTTCTATTTACGATCCTTCCATTACACGTGGCGCTCTGATGATTTATCCCTATCCTTAACCGTATAATAATATAGTTAATTAATTAAAATTAATATCTAATGCGAAATCCGAGATCACAATCCTTTATTCTCGAATCTCAAAAACACCTACTTTCAACATCCAATCAATTCCTCCCACGTCATGTTTTCTAAACGCGACTTACTCTATTCAACAAAAAGCCTTACTCTACGTCAAACCACAGCAGATCATTTTCTGAAAGGTACTAACTTACTCGTTACCCAGAATAGCATCTTCCTCACGATCTATCAAACGAATTAGATTTTGCCACGTCAATCACAAGCTCGCATCGCCACTGCGAGATCTAACACCGACTCGTTGGGTTGGACACGCGTCGGTAACTCAAACGACATATAAAGGTGACAAAGGGCAAAGTTACCGGTGCTACCGGTAATTCCGTCACAGTCATTCCCGCTAGGTATATAAACAGCTTCCTTGAAATATTTCTCCTTCTCTATCTACCACTTTTTTTTTTTCAAATTAAGTGATAAAAATTAAAAAAAGTAAAGCTTCGCTTTTTTTTCCCCATTCCAGCTCGCGATTTGAGGTTAGTAGCTTCGTTTTGCTTAATTTTTTTTTTGGTTTAATCCGTTTGATTTAATTAAAGCTGTTTAATGATTTTATTAGTTCGATTCTGCTTCGATCGATCTCTAAAATAAGGAAAGTTTTACTTCTTTTTTTTTTATTGCGAATTTTGTTTTATTTTGAAGTGATTTTTGCTTGCTATTTATTGATCTTCTTGTTTAGCTTGCTATTAAGTCTTTAATTAAGGTCAATCTGGTTTTCTTTTTGGTCTCTCATTTTTCTAATTTGAGTTCGATAACACTATGGGATTTTGATGGTTTGTGATCAATTTGGGTAAACTTTTACTATCAGTTAAGTTCTATGTATTGAGTGATTTGATCGTTTATTTGTGCTTTTAAAGTGAAAGGATTTTAGGTTTCGAGTATTCTAGTTAGTGATTCTTGGTTTAGTGAGTTGGTTCCAAAATTAGGTTTTTTCTTAAAACATTTGTGGGGTTTAGTCTTCGAAAATTTTTGGGCCTTTTTTTTTTCAGTGTTTCTAGTCTTGATTGATTTATCTGAGTGGAATAGTGTTAGAAAAGTTGAAACTTTGTTCTCTTGAAGCACCTGCAATTCAAATTCTAATTTTTGTCATCTGTTTTTTTTTTCTTTCTATTATACATTGTTTTTAGATCTCTGCAACAAATTGTTGAGGGCGTATTTATTATTAGAAAGGCCTGGCTCTGGATAGCTATTTAGACACCGGCCACCAGGGGGCGGTGCCTCCAATGGCACCTTCTCGGGTGGCTGGGGGTTTAACCCAATCTTCCTCGAGTTCTGGAATTTTCTTCCAAGGAGATGGGCTGTCCCAGGCTGTAGTTAACTCTCGCTTGAGCTCACCTTATGAGAACTCATCTAATTCAATTCCTGGAACTGGGCGTCCTAATCTGGGTCCGGTTTCGGGGGATATGAACAGTGCGGTGTTGAACAGTGTGGCAAACTCAGGACCTAGTGTTGGGGCAAGTTCTTTGGTCACAGATGCAAATTCGGCATTGTCAGGAGGTCCCCACTTGCAGAGAAGTGCTAGCTTTAATACAGATTCATATATGCGATTACCAGCATCGCCCATGTCATTTTCTTCCAACAATATAAGCATGTCAGGTTCATCAGTTGTTGATGGATCTTCTGTAGGCCAGCAGGGCTCTCATCAAGACACAAGTGTCCAACAAATGCAGCAGAGTCAGCTGCTGCAGCAAGGGGCCTCTACTGCTACGTCTTTGCCTGCATCACAAACTGGGCAAGTTTCACTTCCCATGGGTCCACGAGTCCCAGGGTCCTTCATGCAAGATCCTAGTAATCTATCTCAGCTGCAGAAAAAACCCCGATTAGACATCAAGCAAGAAGACCTTCTGCAACAGCAGGTGTTGCAGCAGTTGCTGCAAAGACAGGATTCCATGCAGTTGCAAGGTCGAAACCCCCAGTTACAAGCTTTGCTCCAGCAACAGAGACTTAGGCAACAGCAACAGCAACAGCTTTTGCAGGCAATGCCACCATTGCAGAGAGCACACTTGCAGCAGCAGCAACAACAGCAAATGCAGTTGAGGCAGCAATTGCAACAACAAGGAATGCAGCAAGCAGCTGCAATGAGGCGTCCCTTTGATGGTGGTGTATGTGCCCGCCGGCTAATGCAGTACCTATATCACCAACGGCAAAGGCCACCTGTGAGTTTATTTTTTTACTGCCTCTCGTAGAATTTTAATTGCTTTCATTTAACAGCTTCACTCCTCTTAAACCTGCATTTTTTTTGGGGGAAAATATGTTCTGTGTTCTTATGCATGCTCAATTAACTTCCTGCCTTAATGAAGTTTTTACTTTTGTGTAAAAATCTACAATAAACTCTGATGCATACTTGGTTATCTTGTTGTTACTGACTTTACATCAACTATTTTCAACTTGATAATTTGAGGTTCAAAGTTTTGTTGAATCCTATTTTGTCTTCTTGATTTTGTAGGACAATACTTTTGCATACTGGAGGAAATTCGTTGCAGAGTATTATTCTCCTCGTGCAAAGAAGAGATGGTGTTTGTCACTGTATGATAATGTCGGGAGTCATGCACTTGGTGTTTTCCCTCAAGCTGCTATGGTTAGTCTTTGTGCTTCTTCCCTCTAGTTTGAAACACATGAAAATTGTCTTTCTATCTTGAAGTCTAAGCCTTTTGCTAAGTTGTTTGCACTGATTTGGTAAAATTGCATGCATTCTTCTGTATGAATAATATCATCCATCACTTGGCTTCGTAAATAATATGCTTGTCTTATAATAAGTAGTATTCTGACTTTCTTTATGTAAATTTCAGGATGCCTGGCATTGTGATATTTGTGGGTCTAAATCTGGAAGGGGGTTCGGTAAGAGATTTATGAGCATTTGCTTTGTTGTAAAGATCATTCTTTTAGTTGATTTTGGTAGGAAATACATTTTAGAAATATGGTATGAAAAAAAGATGGTCCCTATCTTGTGTTTTTTATAGAATGTTATCTGCAGTAAATTCATTACTTTATTTTCATTTTCATTTTTAACTCATTCACATTTCTGTGATTATAGAAGATCATTTTCTCTTTCTCTATGTATGGACATACTGGATAGATGAGAGAGATGGAATTTCTTTGAATTTTTAGGGTTATGGATTTTCTGATTCTTTTTTCCACCTTAAAACTTTTCTCAAATAAGCTCTCTCATTTTTTTTTGTGTTCTCAATTAGACAATATATTGTATACCAATGACTTGAAGTTAATATGTATCGATTCATAACATCTCTGAATTTATGGACTCCATTGTTTATGCTTATTTTGTCTAATTAGTTAGAGGACGTGTGCCTATGCTTGCGGCTTCTATATGTGTTTTTGCTTTAGAAGTCACTCATAATCACTCTCGCTACTTGGCATCCTATCATTTGATTCTGACCTAAATAAATACTCTTATATTTACAGAAGCTACTTTTGAAGTACTTCCCAGACTTAATGAAATCAAATTTGGTAGTGGAGTAGTTGATGAGCTTCTGTTTTTGGACATGCCCCGTGAGATTAGATTCCCTTCTGGAATAATGATGTTGGAATATGGAAAAGCAGTTCAGGAGAGTGTATATGAGCAGCTTCGTGTTGTTCGTGAGGGGCAGCTTCGCATCATATTCACTCAGGATTTAAAGGTTAACTAATTTTTTTTCACATTTTGCAGTTTTTATTGCTGTTATTTTAGGGAATAACCTATTGGCACTTTTCTTTTGCAGATATTATCTTGGGAGTTCTGCGCCCGTAGACATGAAGAACTTTTTCCTCGTCGTTTGGTTGCACCTCAGGTACTAAAACTTGCATCTTATTAGCTCTAACTTATTATTGATGATTCCTCTGCAAATACACAATTACTCCTTTGCTATTTCTCATGCATTTGTAAGAAATCTAATTTTATTTCTATGTAACGATGCAAATTGTTTGGTTTACATTCCTTATGATGATTCTCTCCTTTTTTTTTTTTTTTTGTAGATATCAGACTCGTGTTAGTACTAGAGTTAATTATTGTTTTATATTAGTACACAGTTGTATTTGAGTTTTCAAAGAAAGAAGAGAAATTGTATGAGTAGGGCAACTGAAACTCAGTTACTATGGCTAACATCTTTACTTGAATAATCAGCAAGTGATGTCATTTTATTCCTGCCTTGTTTTCTTTATTTGGATTTGCCCAACACTGATGCCAAATTGAGTAGAAAAAGTAGGGGAAAGAGATAGAATAGGCAGAAACAGTTAGGGAGGAACAAAGGAAATTGAGAGACGAAGAACTAGTGGAGGAAGCCTGAAAGATTTTATGGTAATTAAATCCTATGAAATGGAAACAGAGGAGTTAGAATTTTTTAGCAACGTGTTTGAGATCTGAAGGTAAAAGAGTAAATGAGGTGAAAAGTGAGAGGAGTATGGATAACAAGCCTTCTCTACCTTATTTGGGAATGGAGAGGAGAGTAGAGTAGTGAAAGCTAGAGGGTTTTACGTGCTATTATGTTGTATATAAACCGTCACGAAAATAAGTTTTCAAAGGATTGGGAGTACTCTAATACAAACCCTTCCGATTGAGGTAACTTCCAAAATGAGGTGGATTTAGTTCAAATAAGATAGGTTAGGGATAAAAGAATCCAAACAAGGTAGGTTAAACCCTTTACTCCATTCTGCTCTACTCTATTTTAGCCCCTTCACATCCAAATACGATGTTAATATTGCTCTGAATATGTTGATAATATTAGGATACTAACAAGAAAGCCCAAAATAATGTTATTGACTTGACGTTCACCTTTATCAGGACAAAGATTTACATTGTTTTTGCCGCTTTATTTTATTCTTCTAATCTCAAAAATTGCATTCGGTATGTGTACCAGGTTTATGTATTCTGCCTCTGTTCAGAAAACACTTCCTAAAATCTATATTGGCTTAACATATTTGATAATATGCTCATTTGTTTAAGTTCTTTAAGGACATCTGATGCAACTTGAACCTCATAAATTATGTAGGTAAACCAGTTACTTCAGGTTGCACAGAAATGCCAGAGCACAATATCTGAAGGTGGATCTGAGGGGGTTTCTCAGCAGGACTTGCAAACAAACAGCAATATGTGAGTTGATTTTTTACTAATATAAATTATTCTTTGTGATGAATAATGTCACATGGTCACTTACAGATTTCTTTTTGTTAGAGCCCTTGAGATTTCAAGAGATACTTTGCTCCAAAAACTGATTTTTTTTTTTAAATTGTAGCCGTCCTTGAGTGCTATTTAGCCAGAGGCATCCAAAAAGTTATTTTGGACGGTCTTGAACCCCCCCTCCCTCTTTTTTTTTTGTTCTTTTTAACTCAGGTTTAAGTGAGTGCTTTTGCTATTACTTGGTCATTGCTCGTTAGAATTTTGCTGATTCAACATGATTACATGGCTACTTCTCTCAGGGTCCTGACGGCTGGACGGCAGCTTGTGAAGAGTTTGGAGTCACAGTCATTGAATGACTTGGGTTTTTCGAAAAGATATGTGAGATGTTTGCAGGTAAAGTTTTCGCCTTTTGCATTTATAATTCAGTAAATAAATATTCATTTTTGAGTTCCCTTACAGTTTGGCGTAATTTATTTATAGATCGCTGAGGTTGTAAGTAGCATGAAAGATCTAATAGATTTTTGTCGGGAACACAAGGTTGGGGCAATTGGTAAGTTGTGCATTTGCCTTACTGACCTCTTAACATTTTTTATAGTTTTATTTTGTACATCAATCCAACTTATTAAAATCATGGAATTGTACTTTATATGCGACTGTTTTAAACTCCAATTATAATGTGACATGTTTTCATTTTTTATTACTTTCGAGAATATAATAATTTCAAGCTTTCTTTTGTTGTTGATTGGGTGGTATTCAGTTAAGGCACATAATAATTTTGTTTGCTTAAAAACCATATTTGCAGATGGCTTGAAAAATTATCCTCGACATGCCAGTGCAGCCAAGCTCCAAATACAAAAAATGCAGGAAATGGAGCAGTTAGCAAACGTTCAGGGTCTGCCAACCGATAGGAATACGCTGAATAAGCTAGTGGCATTACATCCGGGAATGAACAACCCGTTAGGCAACAACCATCACATGGTCGGTAGAGGAACTTTAAGTGGTTCAGCACAAGCTGCTTTGGCACTTACTAACTACCAGAATCTGCTTAATAGGCAGAACTCTATGAATTCAAACCCTAACTCACTTCATCAGGAAGCCTCTTCCTTCAATAGTTCTAACCAGAGTCCATCTTCAAACTTCCAAGGGCCTGCTGCCGTTTTACTGGGATCCATGCAGAGTCTGCCTGTTAGTGGCTTATCGAGTCCCCTGTTACCAACTCCACAGCAGCAGCAGCAGCAGCAGCAGCAGCAGCAACAGCTTAGTGGTAACTTAATGCAGAAGAACCATCCGCAGTTGCCTCAGGGTAACCAGGTTTTACAACAACAAATGATGCAACAGCTGTACCATGATATGTCTAATAACAATACTGCAGTTCAACAGCAACAGCAGTCTCTGAGTGGGCAGAATGGGAATGCTACTGTGGGAAGAAATGGAATGGGCTACGGTAACAACACTGCTGCTCCAGCTGCAGCTACTTCTAATGTATCCGGAGGTGTAGCAGGGCCTGCTCCGAGTCGAAGCAACAGTTTTAAAGGTGCTTCGAACAGTGACTCCTCAGCAGCAGGTGGCAACACTGGATTCAACCAGAGAGCACCTGATTTGTCTCAGACTCTTCATTTGCAGGATGATATAGTTTCGGATATAGCGCAAGAGTTCCTCGACAATGGGTTTTTTAACAACGAACTCGACGATAATATTGGTTATGGCTGGAAAGCATGACTAACGTAATATGGCCCCAATTAATGGCTCTTCTGTTGGGTGAGTACTGGGCAAATCGATGTACAGAGCATTTGAAACAACGGCCCTTTTCTTCCTTATTGTTTTTTCTTTCCCTGCCTCTTCAATATGGCATTGTTGTGAAATCACTTTGTGCTTTAAGTAGGGATTTAGTGATCATTTTCTTTCTTTTTCCCCCTACTTTTTCAAGGTTTTCCAGTTTTCAAGTCTTGCAAGTGTAATCTATTGAACGAACTTGAGAACAGATTCTGTTTCTTATTAATCTGATGTTTTACATGTTTCACTGCCCACCTTTATGTTTCTTTGCAATCTCCGTTGTTAAATAGTTGTGATAGTATCATGGAGAACTTTATATATAATGATGCGCTAGATTATATTTTACCTTTTTCTTTAAATAGGTAAATTAATCTCTTTTACGTTAAATAAAAGAATAAATTAATTTTTTTTCTTTATACTAATGAAAAATAGTATGACTGATAAAATAACTAGATAATAAATTTCATGTAACTATATAGTGATAAACTTTTAGTAGTAGAATGAATGAAAATTTTAATAGAAAATTTATGTTGCTTTTTGAGCTGAGATACAGAAATTAATTTATCCAATGTAAGTATAATACAATCTGATTGATTTTTAATACAGGAACTGGGCTGTAAGTAAATGATCATTAAATTTGCCCTCCATTTGATTCATGCATGGCTCATATTTTGCTCATCACAGCTCAACTACATCACTTTAGCAACAAAATGTATAAAAACTCTGATACAGGATTTCCAGTCAGTTTTTTCAGGTTCACTATCTTCTTATTTGCAGTAACAGAATCTGATGTCAGGGCAAGCAGAAATACAGAAACCATACTGTAACTGTTATGAACAATTCTTAGGGTGAAGCAGGGGGTGGTTCATCATCTGCATCGTTAGCACGACCTGCCCTTGCCTGGAGTAATGTATTCAATAACATTTGTTCCCAACCTCTTGTGCCTCTCTGTAATAATCTTGCAGTGAATGTACGAAAACGAGAAGATGCACCATTTTCCCGTGTAAGTGGTTGTGAAGAAAGTGTACATTTCCCTGTTTCGGGCAAGTACTTCAAAGCACACCTCCCTGATGAATCAAGCATCTCTATATCAAACCTTGGAAAAAGCGGTCGTCCAACAGCTTGAACATGGGAGATACTGCACAAGGCTCGAATCAATTTTTATCATTCTAAATTTTGTTAAAGCCTAAATTAAAGCATGATTTACAATTTACATCTCAGTGATTGGGAAAAGTTAAAAGAGAGAGAGAGAGAGAGAGAGAGAACCATATATAATATAAACCATCCATTTCTTGTCTCTGAACTCTACCGAGTAACTCAACTTGCATATATCCTCCAATGCAAAGAACAGGCTCTGGTAGCTTGAATTTTTGTAAGCAATTTTCCTGGAAATACATTATTGGATCCGTTAAATGAAGCAGATAACTTTAAAACCAAAGCCTAATGCAGCTGGTCGACACGAAGCTTACCTGAACCATTGGAAATTCTGGTGAAGTATATGTCCAAATGAGCTCGTCATCTGCCCATTTATTACTAGAAGTCGAACTATCCGTCATTTCGCTCTGCAATTTATGACCCATTCTAAATCTGACAGCCTTAGACGAGTATATTGGGAAGCCGTACTGAAAATAAGCTGATACACAAACATAATTCTGTCAATTCTAAGGCTTTCACTATAGGCAAGTTGGACACGCAAAAGACGAGCACGACAATTTAGAGTTAAAACCTTGGAATGGCTGAACATGGATTTCTGTAACGATACACATCTTGGTCATCAACTTATAAAGTAAAGTCTCGGGGACGGCAGGATTGTTTTGCCCTTCACTCGACCAATACGATGCTCTGGTGTCTATTCTATCAAATGGCTCCAAAGTATTATTGATGCTTTCCTCTGGGTAATTATCTGTGCTCGATGCAATAATGGCATCCGATATACAATCTTTTCTTACGAAAGGGTTAAACGCTCGAGCCAACAAGGTATAGATTCTATGATTCTTCCTAAGACATTCCAACTCATCACAATCATCCTGTTTATGTCCAACGGTATCTATCAAGTTGTTCATCTCAATGGTATGAACAATACCGGAAATTTCAGGAAATAATTTCAGGCAAAGCTGTTTACCAAGACCATTTTCAATCACTGCAAGATGAATAAAACCGATCCTATCGAATTAATCAATGCTGATTCTTCGCTATATAATAGAACACAAAGCTAAATTCTACCAAAGACATTGGTTAGCTTACCAAATTGATGCCAAGAACTAGAAACCAAGCTAACCCTAATGAGATCAGAAGGGCTAACCAGATTCATGAGAATCTTCGTAGAAATATCAGGTCCAAGCAATTCTATAAAATCACCACAATAATCCATTTTTGGATCCTTTGTATAGCTTCAGCAATAACTGTAAAACATCAGAAACCCCAATTCACAATTGTCTATAAAAGCAACAAAAGATTAAAAAAGAGAACCTTTATTCTGGGTTTTCAATGAAGATCAATACAAAATTGTTACCCTAAGCTGAAATCATATTAAAACTAATCAAAAGGAAAATTAAACAGAACAAACAGGAAATACCCAAATCCTAAATTTCAGTAAAGGGTGAAGTTAAATGGAGAAGAATTGGTGGCAAGCGATAGATCCAAAGCCAAAAGCTAAAAAGGACAGAAAATTGAATTGAAGCCCTATTTTAATCAACCTTTCAAATAATTTTATTTTGGGACAAAAAAAGTTTCTATTTTTTATGTGGGATTTGTAAGTAATTGAACTTTATTTGTCTTTAAATATTTTAAAAAGCTTACCTTGGAAAGAAAGGAATTTTGAAATTAACCCAAAAATCAGACAAAGGACATTGTTTTAAGAAATAGATGAATCGGACAATTGAGAAAAGAATAATAAATATACAAATAAAACAAGGGTAAATTCTAAAAATGGTCACCCAACTCTGCCAGCATTTCTGTTTTGGTCACCTAATTTTAAAAATTTTCAATTTAATCACTAACGTTTGAATTTGCTACTGTTTTGGTCAGCCACCGTTAAATTGAGAATGAAAAGCCTTTTTGTGACTGGTAAAATAACACATTTAGCCCTAACTACTTACATATTCTATCAATTTGATCTTAATTCTAAATAATTCAAGAATTTAAGCCTTCACATTTATAAATTCTATTAATTTAGTCCTCAAACACATTTTCATCATAAATAGAAATTATAAAAACAACAAAAATTTTAATAGGGTAAGGCCTCATTGTTTTTGGGTGAGGAATTGTTTTTTGTAATTCTTTTTCGAGTTGAGAAAATTGATAGTCTCCTTCCTGTTGAAGAGCATTGGGGATTTTTTTTCAATTGATTTGTTGTTATTATTATTATTATTATTATTACTGGAAATTCCTTTTCAAAATCAAAAGAGTGCACTTATAAGCTCTTTCGTGTTGTGCCTGATCAATATCATAACCAAAAAAGTGTATGAATAAAAGGAGAATGAAACAAAAATAAAAAATAATGAGCTCTATAGGCCATAACTGCACTGATGATAGAGCACTTCATTTGGGTCCTAATTTGAAATAAAAACTTGATCTGTCTCGATACCAATCCCAACTCCTTACACAACTGCAACTTTTGCTTCTCGTTTGGGTGTGGACATTCCTTGAACATCCTTCACATTTTTACTAACAAAAACAAAACCAATTCCTTAATAAAAAAACATAGAAGAAGAAAGAAAGGTCAACAATATTCTTATGATTCGAGCCTCTGAATATGGTGAGCAGTGTGGGATGGTAAGGATTTTTCTGTCGAGAAAGGTTAGAGCCACTTACTCCTCTACCACCACCTCAATCCACATATATGGACTTAATGTCTCTCCCTTCCAAAATTACCTTGAATGAATACCAAAAAAAAGGCCCTTTTATTCAACATCATCATCATCTGTCTTCTTGCTATAAAAAAAAAAAAAAAGAGCAATGAAAGAGTATTATCATTCTAATTTTTTTTAATGGAAAAATAAGCACAATGTTCTTTTTTGTACTTAATCAATCTTTTGGAACACCCATATTTTGTTCTTGATGTGCTTTGGTTGTTTCAAGTTCAGTTTCAATTTCAATTTGATAAAAAAAATATTTCCTCGACTTGCTTCAGCAGGAAGGAGATTACCAATTTCTCAGCTAAAAAAAATGAAAAAAAAAAAATCAATTCCTCACCCAACAATGACACCTTACAAGCATTTCCCAATTAAATTTGTTCTCATTTTTATAATTTTGATTTATGATGAAGATGTGTTTAAGGAAAAATTGATAGAACTTATTAAAGTGAAAGGTTAAATTTGTTGAATTATTTAGTATAAGGATCAAATTGATAAAATATATAAGTATTGAGAACTAAATGTGTTATTATACCATTTTAAAAAAGGCTTTTCTTTATCAATTTATCTGTGGATGATCAAAATAGGAACAAATTCAATCTTTAGTGCCTAAATTAAAAATTTTTAAAATTAGATAACTAAAACAGAAACACAAACATAAATGGGTCACCATATAAATTTATATAGTTTACCCATAAAACAATGGAATTTGCTTCCTTTGCTTCCCCACCATAAATAATTATCAAATGAAAGAAACTTGGCACCAGCAAATATTTGACATTTTGAAGAGACAAGTGAGTTAGTCCATCTTTTGGATCATGAAATCATTGATGGGTTGTTTTAAAAAAACTTTAAAAAAGCATTACAAAAGATTGTTGTTTCTTTCATTGTAAAATTTTCATGGTTAAATTTTGTTGTTAATCCTTATACTTCTATAGAATTTGAGATTTAATCCTTAAACTTTAAATTTTAAAAATTTAACCTTCTTAATTATTATTGTTGCTGGCGGTTGATGTTAAAATTTGTCAACTTAACATGTTTATTTTTCGTTAATCATATGCCACGTCACATAAAGACAACCTAATATAACATGCTAAATTGACAAATCTAAATTAAAAATACTTATGACTTTAATGAGTGGATTGAAATTTTTAAATAAAAAAAGTAGGATGACTTAATTTTTAATGTTTTAAAGTACATGGACTACATCTTAACTTTTATCAAAGTATAAGGACTAACGACGAATTTTAACCAATTTTTACCCTTTGATGAAAATCATCCAACACAAGTAAAAGGCTAAAATGTGCCATAAGTCCCTATACTCAATTTCAAATTTAGTCCTTATACTTTATTTCTAGGAATTTAGTTTCGTACTTTTTTAGATTTCAAAATTCAGGTCCAATTGTTAACATTATAAATATTCTTTTATTCAGGTTCATTACAATGTAATTTTTTAGTTACATTATTACTAAGTGAGTATTTTTTTATTTCAAAATATTAAACCAACAAATTTAACCAAAAAATTTAACAGAGTTAATAATTGAACTTAAATTTTGAAATATGAAAAGTAGAGAAACTAACTTCTTAAGACTAAAAATATAGACTGAATTTTAAATTTATAAAGAGTACATAGACCTATCTCATATTTTAACCAAAGTAAAACTAGCTAACATGCAGCTCTGTAAATCAAAGAACAATTATGGGGTCGGGCCATTGGTGCTATAGATAAGAACGCCAACGTGGTTGAATTGTTCCTCACCACTCAATAATTGGGCCCAATTGGGTCCATTTCAAACCCAATTGTCTAAATTTATTCCAAGGAAAAGGTGAAATTATAATTTTGTCCCTCTACCATGTTTAAATTGAGATTTAGTCCCTATATTTTAATTTTGCATAACATGATCTTTCTACTTTTATAATAAAATTAATTAGTTCAAATATTTAACACTAATAGTTATTTTAGTTAAAATATTAACATGGAACACCCATTCCAACTTATCATGTTGACATGAATCTTTTTTTTTTTCCTCCGAAAAAAGTAATGTCTCCAAAAATAAAAACGTATCAACATTTAAGCCGGAATAGTTAATTGTATTACCTAGTTTGACTAGTTAATTAAACTGTAAAATTAGTTAACCAAGTTATGCTAAATTAAACTATAATGACCAAATTCCAAATTTAACATATTAGAGCAAAAAAAAATCATATAATCTAATCCTGTAATTCTTATGTTTATATTGTATTTATAAGATCAAAATATCTTTTAACACATTAATTAGGTTTATATAAATTTCAATATGTTTATGTTTATTCATATGGTTTGTTTAATTTGAAAAGATGCAATATTTAAGAATATAAGATCATATTTTTAATATAAATGAAAAAGATGGGTTAACCCACCACACAAAACATAGTTAAATATTGTAAAATTAACTCATCTAAAATGAAATTTTTTGAAACATTAAAAACATGAAAAAATAATGCCCAAATTATATCCTTGTGGACAAAATATAAAGATGAGTAAAAAAAAAACTCATTTTGATTTAATTACTAATTAGTATAAAAACTTCTCTTTTATAATTTACTTAAATCTCATCTGCCTAAACTCACTAGGGTATATGAATATAGAATCTACACAAAGACCTCCTTTTGTATGTGTACAATCGATTTGCATCATCGAAAACTTGATTTTTGTTGTCGGATTCGAGTCGTCAATGACGAAATCACCCGCATGGTAATGAACCCAGTTTCCAGGTTCGTACAAATAACATTCAGACGAGATTTGGTGGCCGGTTGATGTTGAGAGTTGGAACCTTACAGGCTTCGTGTTCCAACCATGAACTTGATCTAAATTGCAAACTCGTCGACCGAATCGTTTCGAGGGTTTGCCTAAGTGCAGCCTGAAGAACACACTATATGATCCTGGTGGAAACTCGAACTCTAATTCCCCAACCACTTCGAACCACCAAATTTGTTGAAGATATGCCACTGTCTCGAATCTATATATATACACATCAAATACATAATTAATATCTATGTGAACTATATATTTATTTATATGATACGTAAGGATTTAAACAAGTTGCCAATTAAAAATTGAAAGTGTAATTTTCATATACAATGGAGCTCTTAACTCTTGCTTCTAAAATTAGATAATGTTAGTTTTACAAGCTTCTAGGGATGTATAAAAATGTATATCCATAACTTTCATTAGGTAAGGCATCTACTTTGCAATATAATATAATATTTTTGGTTTTAGTCTCTTTTAGGGTCACAAGTGCAAGTTGCAAACATAACTGTTTTCCCTCAAAAAGGAAAAGGTGATCAGAAAATCTAGAAGGTTTTTTCTTTGGGATAAAAGCCAACATTTAGTCTCAAAATTTGGTAAGTAAACCGTTTTTTCATCAAACTTGATAGCTTTTCTCAAATTTGTCTTTACATTTAGATTTCATTAATATATGATGATGTAATATTCAAAAATATGTCATCACTTAGAATTTTCTTTTAATAAATTATTATTTTTTAATTTCCAGTTGATGATGCGACATAATCTTTAAATTCCACTTCATAAATTTAAGTTTAGGGACTAAATTAAAAATATAATATTTTAAAAGTAATGTAAACCAAAAAAAAGTTGAAAAAGATAAAATTAAGGAAACATTGCTTTTATTTCTTATTCTGTTTTAGAATCCCATCCAGAAAACTAGATATGTTGTTATCTTTCTTCCCTTTTTATCACAATGGCATGGCAAAATATACAACACCCCTTGATGACGAACATATTCCTAAACAGAATTGCTTTAAAAAAATTTCTATACAATAGTAGGTTGTGGAAGGAGGTCAGTTTCGGATTAAGTGATTCACTAATATATATTATAAAAAGGTATGAGTTCGAATCCATCAAAATGAATTGTTCACATTTTTTTAGTGGTGAGACATTCCTCAAACTCTCCTTAAACTTTGTGAGTTCAAAAAAGAGATCAAAACTGAAATGAGAGTGAGTAGAATATTTTTATTTTGTTGGAGGGTCGAAAAACACACCTACCCTCAACAGATATAAAAAACAAAAGAAGGAAAAAGATAGAAATGATTATGGTATTATTACCTGGATTCTTCTGTGGGAATGTGATTCCAATATCTCCGATCATCAATCCCTGTTATTTTCATTGCTTTGGCCGATACTGACAAGCAAAGCTTACCGCTGTTTTTATCCAACCACACTTCCTAAGAATCGGAAACAAACACACACCAAAAAAAAAAAAAAAAAAAAAAAATACTCATTTTACATTTTTTTTTTATCGGTGATGGCATGAACAAGAAAGAGAATAAAAAAAGAAAGAAAAAGGACTACCTTGTTGCCACCATCGAAACGATTAGGGGTACAAAGTCTAGCAAAAGTCTCTTTTTTGCTCAAAGAATCTGGGTTTCGACCAAGAACTTTCTCAACCAGGTACCTGTAATTTGATGGCAGCTTGGTTTCCCATACGAAATCAGCCAACGAAGCTCCACAAAATGCTTTGTTAAGTCTCGCTAATTTGCATATCTCTGGAGGATCTAAGTATATGAATATAGATGATATGCAACTTTCAGGAACATCGTTAAGACCTGTTTTTAATTGAAAATTTGTAGTACCCTTTTGAGCATCAAGATCAGAAGAAACACCAGCCCCCATAAAAAAAAAAAAGGAAAAAGCTTTGAAGAAGATCAAACGGGAGATTTTTTTTTTTTTTTTGGTATGGAGAAAGGGTTTTTAATTGTAGAGAAGAAGATGGTAAATGAAGCAGAGCTGAGGAGAGATGAAAGAAGAGGTCACCATCTTCTTCAGGGTTAAGGGAGAGAGAAAGAGAAGAAGAAGAAGAAGAAGGGTTAATGGAGTCTTTGAGGAAAGAAAAAGGATAAAGTTGATTAATATTCTCCACTTGACAACGACGAAAAAGGGCACGTTTATATGAGTGTGCATGGAATATATACATTTATATATATGTAGGATTATTATTCTCAGTGGAATATATTTTTTTACCCACTCTAAGTTGATAGTTATATTTGTATTGGAGACGGGGGAAGGCAGAAAATTTCTTTAGAGGGTGAAAATTAAATTTTAATTTTATAATAATAAAAATTTAATTTTATGATCAGAATAGTTTATATTTTTATAATTTTTAAAAATTAAATTAAAATTTTATTATTTTTGAGAGGATAAAATGTAATTTTATTTTTTTTATTTTAAAATTTTAAAAAATTAAAATCCTAAATAAAAAAATTGCATAGGGGCCGGAAGCCAACCTGCTCCTGGTTGGAGTAAAATAATAAAATAATTAAAAAACATTTGGTATGATTTTAATTATGTTTGTAAAGTTTTTATTACTTTATTAATAATGGGTAGAATCATATATATATATATATATATATATATATTTTGTATTTTGATAAAATTTGAGATTTATTCTTTGTATTTATTTATTTTTATTTAAAAATATCAGTTCAAATGTTAAAGTCATAATTTTTTTAAAGAATTTATCAATTTAGAATTTTAATTTAGCTGTATAGATTAAAATTTTGAAATTAAAAAATAAACAAATTTAATTTTTAACATTTAAAATACAAACACCAAGTCTCAAATTCTATACTAATACAGGGATTAACAGTAGATCTTAACCTATATATGTTGTCTAGTGGAAATGGATTGGAAGAATATGTACATATACGTTATCCATACGCCAATTTTTGTGGCTTCAGGAGGAGAGAAAACTGGCTGATGCATTTAAATTCCAACCAATAATTAAATCGGTTCAAAGCTTAGAAATTATTTTTGGTTTATACTTGCATTTATAATTGTGTCCATTACATTTCGAAAAATAAAATTGATTCTCAATTTTTTAAAAAAATAATTGAATTATTATTTTTATTAGAAATATTGACTAAAGCCTTAAATTATTAAACATGATAACTAGGGCTAAGCTAAGAATTTTGTTTAGATGACCAAGATAAAATTATTAAATTTGGAGGGACCAAAGCTAAAAATTTTGTATTAAAATACTTAAATTAAATTATTAGTTTTCTAAAGTACTAAAGTTATAATTTTTCTATTTAATCAAAGGCTAAAAAGGATTAAATTGAATCTTGTAATTTTAGAGAGAGACTATAAATGCAATTCTCTCGTTAAGCTAAGGGGAGCCCAGACCCTTACCTGCCCTTTTTAGATACACTCCTGATGGTAGTCCATATGACAATCAATATATACTTCATGTTTTTCTTTTATTTTTTATGAATCATTTGTAATATGTTTTGAATTATTTGTTGATATGACATATAAAAGAAATATAATGTCATGTCAAGATAAAGTATACATGGAATGCTATACAAATTTTCATGCCTACATTATTAAAAAATTAATGTTTTAATCATTATCTCCGTTAAAAAGTGATTTGACTCTTTTGAAAGATTGAATAATAAATTTTAACTTAAGAAAAGAATAAGGACCAAATTGACAAAATGTAAATATTAAAACTCCTATATATATAATTCAACAAATTCTATATTTAAATTACTAAAACAAAAATCATAGAGTAAACTATATTATCGATTGATAAGGTGAATATATTTAATTCAAAACTTTATCAATATGACAAGTACATAGAGGACTGAATTGAAATGTTAAAAATATGAAATATTATATGTATGATTAATAAGTGAAATAAGAGGGATTGGCTGGCCATGGGGATGGCCGGTGAGTATTTTTCGGCAGGTAGGCAACCTTTCGGCATACCTTCCTAATTATTAATAGCAAAAAAAGGAGGCCCTACAAGATTTAATTTAAATATCATTGTGAAGGATGCAATTGAATTAACTAATAAAAAGACACAATCATAAAACAAAACCTTTCTTCCATCGAAATTAAAAGCATTAATTATTTGGCTCGACTTATGCACATGAATTCGCTGTTTAAATAACCCATGTGTTCACTTATTTTTTTAATGATGATACTTCTTTAAAAAAATGATAATAAATTGCTAATGGCATTATCTTGCTAAGGTTAAATTCTTAGGGTTTGGGTTTAAATATGATTATACGTAAGTATCATGAAAGGTTAGATTGCATTTTGTCCTTTCGATTATAAAAAATAGATAAATTAGTTTTTAAATGTTAGATTAAGAGTAAATTGATCTTTTTGTTAAAAATTTCATCCATTTCTACTGTTAAAAATTAGTCCCCATTCATTAGCATGAGGCATACATGATACGCCACTATCATTGTTTGATTATTTCGTCAAATTGGGATCCTATTTGATACTTTTTCATCCGCGACTTTTCAATAGAATAATCATTACCATTTAAATACGTAGTATCCATCTATCAATTGTCAAAATCATGCTTGTAAATGGTGATTAAAGTTGTACCGGATAAAAATTAACAAAAAAAAGTAATAGAAGGGAGTCAAATCTCGTTCCATCGACCACGCCAGATTTTAACAATACAAATGAACGATATTTTATTTTAATATAAAAGATCAATTTACTCTTTGAATTAATTTACATGAATTAATTTACCCATTTTTTATATAGAAAAAGTAAAATACAATTTAACTTCTGATATAAACACCTTTGTTACATATTTTTTAAGAATGTGAGTGATGGTAAATTGGTAATTCCCTGTCCTTCTCATCAAAGCATATTTTAATCAATGGTGCAAAGTTGAAAGTCGAAAAACATTGATTCTATAAAGAAACAAATAAACAAATTTCACATGGGTTGACAATTTGTCTAAGCTACAACTGCGTGTTAATCATTCTGTGTGTGTGTGTGAAAGGAATAGAAAAAAAGCTCATTTCCGCCATGGATGAATCAACGTAATTAGGTATCACGTTCTCATTTTCAGTCACCAAAAAGCAATAATGCAAAGCAGAATGTTTTTCTTTTGGACCAATCTGTTTCTATTATTGTTGGCCACTGCTTAAAATTAAATATTTAATTATTATTTTTTAAAATAGCAACAAATTTTATGTTCAAAATTAATCCTTTAGCATTCTCATATCACAATATTCTTTATTTAAAAAAACCCACCAAATTAGATTAAAGAAGGAAGAAAAGGACATGGGATGGTCCCTAACCAAGGCCTTCCCTACTCCTTGTTAATTTACAGTATTATCCACATAAACCACATTCTTCTAACACTAATATCTGACCTGGCTGACTCAGCAATGCTATCCAAGTCATTTTTTTTTAAAATTAAATTCGGATTATATTGAATTTCGATTATATTCGAGATTATAAAAATATATTGATTGATATATTTGATAACTTGAATAAAGTTAGAATTTTTTTTGAGAGAGAGATTGAGATTAAATTATTTATTTTATGAGAGTTAAAATATAATTTTAAAATTTTAATAATTTATATTTTATAATTTTTAAAATTAAATTAAAATTTTATCATTTTTAAACATCAAAGTATAATTTTAGGGAAAAATGAAAAGAAACATTTCTTTTGTTGAAGAGAATCAAATTCATGCATTGTTGCTGTAGTTAGTCACTTCAATGTAAGATATTGAATCCTCCTTTTCTCTATCATTTCATTGTAGTGGATTCTTTTAGCCCCATGAACAAATTAATAAACATGCATGCATTTTGCATTTTGCATTTTGTCTCAACAAATTATTTGATTCACTTGCAGTTTATCATATTTTTAATTAATATTTAAAAAATAGACGAGACATAACAATTTTTAATTTCACTTCTAAAATTAATATATATATATATTATATTTGGTACACTATTGGTGAAAATTTTAGATTTCACAAATAGAATCATGAATTGACAAGTGTCCCATAGGGTATAGTAAGTATTTTAAAAAAAGAGATACATGACAATTTTTTTAGACTATTTGTGGAATAAAAAAGGTACATTATCAATGTACCCAATACTAACTTTCTATATGTAAACACATATTAGCAGTGTTGTTTGAACTAAATTGAATTAGTTGGTCAAATCGAGAATAAGTTGGGAAGCCGGTCTGAAAAGTGACTTTGAACTGGTTAGACTGGGAGACTGTACGAACTGATTGAACCGACTAAAATATTAATTGAATTGGTTGTTGAATCGGAATTTTTATTTTTATTTTTAAATTTTTAATGATTTTTTAATCAAATCGGAAAACCAATAGCTTGATTGATTCAACTACAACTGTTTTAAAAAACATTGCAAATTAGATTATAACAATCGAATTGAATTGAATTTCCCCCGTTGATTCGAGAGCTTCAACTACAAACATTAAATAACAATACTATAATAATTTTTTTTACGCTAACCTAATAACGAAAGTTTTGGAAGGAGATTAGAGCTGGTTACCATGAGACAAAAGATCTTCTTTTTAAATAGATTCAATTCGAAACTATTATATGTCTAAGGTCCAATATTAAAATAATTTCAAAGGTTTTAGGATCCAATTGTAAAATTATAAACAATGCGCTGAAAAACAACTTTCATAAAGGCAATAATGGCTTTGTAGAAAGAATTTAGGGCAGTTAGATTGTTAGTAATATTGTTAGAGGTAGTTAAAAGTAAATCTAATTAAACATGGTTGGGTTTGGGCTCGATCTAACCCGAAAAATGGGTTTAAATTTTTATCTAAACTCAGTCTAAATAAAAAATGTTAAATTCGGGCTCACTCGGCCTGCCCAGTATTAATTTTTATATTATTTTATATATAAAATAAATTTAAAAACATACTAAATCAAATACATTAAAAACATTAAAATATTTCTCAACAAAACTGAAAATATATTAAAAAATATTTATACTTAAATAATGTTAAGATAGTTGTAACTTAACAAGCAAATACTTCTAAAATAGTAATAGAATTAACAATAAAATAAGAATTATACAATATCTAAATAAAAATAACAAAATAATAGTAATATAATAACAAAATATGCTTATGAAGTTGACAGGTCAAAGGATGACATTGTATCTTCTCAAAGAAAATATGTTCTTCAATTGATAGGGGATATTGGTTTAAGGAGGCCAAGGTGGTAGTTACCCCTTTGGAACACAATCAAATATTAACTTCTGTGAAATATGATGAGATGGTACAAGGTAATAAAGAGGATGAGAACATGACAGACATTTCTTTGTATCAATGGCTAATTGGGGGCTTTTATACTTCACACATACTCAGCCTGACATTATTTTCTCAATGCAACATCTTAGCCAGTTTATGCAAAGACCTAAAAGATCACATTATGGGGCTGCACTTTGAATAGTTAGATATGTTAAAACAAATCCAGGAAGAGGGTTGTTTTCTACTACATGTGGATCAACAAAACTGGTAGCATTTTGCGATTCTGATGACTCATGTTTGCGAGGCTGTCAGGAACCTCTACATGATGACTCATTCCACTGACAATAGGAGATCACTTTGTGGGTGTTAATGGCGCTTATTACCTCTAACAATTCAAATTCCTCCGCTATGCTAGGTTGCCTGGCTTTTGTGGTGTCCTGCTCGGTTTCACCATCGAGTCTGATACCGACTTCGACTTGTATGTCTATCTTTTATGTCTTGAATAGTCATGGTTGGTTACCACTTTTTGGCAATGACCGGTTGTAATGTATGCAACGTTCCGTGATGGTGAGTACTCAAACCGGTGGCAATGTGGCGTTGAAAGGAGAAGGTAATGAAATTTATGATTGCTTGATTATATTCAACACGTTACATGCGTTTATGTCCGAATTTCGGTTTATTTCATGCATCTGTTACAAGCTAGCTAGACATAGCATCATTGTTTCATAGTATGTTCTTCATAAATGTCTGGTCTTTTTTTATCCAGGTTTGCTCTAACCATTCAACAGCAACTTCATATGAACTTTTTGTTCAAGATTTGAACATGGAAACCGTCCGGAAACACCAGTCCCGGCTGTCGAACAGCCTTTCCTTCTTTTATCACTGTCCACCTAAATCACTTGTAATTTGTACTATATTATTACATGTTGAACCATTAATTTTAGAATGTTATGTTTTAAGTTACTCGTATTACCTGTAATTTGAGATCAAATGGTGAAGGAAAATAGAGATTTGCAGCTTCACAAATTCGGCACCAGCACAAAGTCTCACACCACTACCAAACCCCATAAAGAATTTAGAACCTGCATTCAATTCTCTCCCCTGCTTGTTTGTTTTCATGCTAATTAGTTTCTAAATCCAATAATATTAGAACCAAATTGTGTTCAAATTAGCTTTGAATAATCAACTAAATCACCTTCCATCGCCATGGATTGAATGTAAGTGGATCCCCGTATTTCGTGGGGTTCAAATGAACTGCTGGTGTACACGTCAAAATGATCCAACCTGCAGGGATTTTATAATCTGTACCACCCACAATTCATACAAAATTGTTGGAACATATGCAGCAACAACACTCTCATACAAACTTAAGAGAATTGAAAGGATTGAAACAAGTAAAAAACAAAGAGGACTTGAGCTCAAGAATGACTGAATAATCATATATTTCATTGAAAAAGTAGCTTATAAGAATTACAAAGTCAATGAACAATTACCTACTGACTTAACTACTCCCACTAATGCTTAACAATTTCAAAATGTGAACCACATACACAAGTAAGCTGATATGATCAGCTATTACATCCATTACATCAAAAATCTTACTAACTTTGATTACAAGTTACAATTCAACTAAGACAAGTTACATTTGAACAAAATAAATCAAAATGGACCAAGTTGGTGCTGCTCTCGGTTCTGCTCTAATGCAAGTCAGCTTGGTGAGCTGCTGGTCACATGTTGCATTGCAGGCCAATGCTCAACAAAAATGAGCATAGATACATTAAACATAGATGAATTTGGTTTATTGGACTTAAACCTGCCTTTTATTTCTATATCTTTGACCACTTTCCTGAAAATTGCAGCAACAATATTTCCAAGCCTGATGGTTTCATTGATAACCTGATGAAAAGCCATTGATTTATATATTAAACCTCTTCGTGAAGAAACAGTAGTGAAATCTATATATTATAGTGTTAAACAAATTCACCATATGTGTGAAAGTCATTGATTTATATTCTTTCCAAGTGATTCCGGAATCCTTTGTTTCTCTTTCCCTTAAAATTGTTTCATGTTCTTGCTGGTCGAAGAGACATGCATGTCAATTATTCAAAGAAAGTAAACAAATATAAGAATAGCAATCAAGACTTACTGTCAGTTCAACTAGGGCCAGAGGGTTGCTTTGAAGATACTGAAGAGCTCATACAACAGCAGAAGATGCAGATTCAAAAGCAGCAAAAGGAAGTGCAAACAACAAATCTAATGCTGTCTGTTCTGATAGGATGGTTCCAGCTTTGTTCATCTCTTCCAATACCACATTCAGAAAATCTTTGTCTTGTTTCTTTGTCTGTTCATTGTTTTGTTACGACCCTGCAAACATTTCTGTTGAAGTTAGTTCCCATGCAACACATGCAGCAACAAAGGTGGGCATGCAGCTCATGCAGATTCATGCACGTAAGAATTCATGCATATAAGTTGTCCGGGTAAAGTACGTGCAACTGAAGATATTAATGCTACTGTTTTGTCTTAGTTTCATTTTGATACTTTTTTTAACAATGTTTTTATAATTTGGTTCATTTTGAATTATGTTTGGATGACAAGTTGATGTAACTTGATGGTCAAAGAGCTGGTTACCAGCTTTGTTCTAGTGTGCAAGCAAAATCATCTAGTCCCTATGTAACTAGTGGAGTTAGATAGTATTTAGGTGATGCATTTGTTGATTTTTTGACTAGCCAATGTCTGGTATATGTAATGGCTTTGAGTCAAAGTTTCTTTTGAATGAAATCATCAGATTTTCTTTCCATATGCTCCATCTTTCTTTGCCTTCAAAGTTCTGTTCTCCATTCCTCGTAGAAGCTAAAAGCTTGAACTCCAAGCATTTTTCCTTCATTCTTTATCCGGGTACAATACACTGTTATTAAAGTCCAGATTAAAGTTCTTACTTCATCTGGTTAAAGTGTGCCTAATCCCCAACAATTTCCATCCAAGAAAGCTGAATAGCTTCCTCACAGTAAAATCATATATCATCTGTAAGATTAGAGAAAACCTGTCATGAATCATGATTTTTAGCTAAATTTAATAAATAAAGTGTGTTGGAACTTGGGACCAAAGTTATAATGCAGTTGATATAGCCTGTTTCAATTCCACTGAAGGTTGTTGACAAGACCATAACTGTAGATGTTTGCTTGTTAATTCCTCTATTTCGGAAACATGTTTTGATTTCAAGGATTCGGAGACAAACAGGTTCAAAATCAAATTCCAGAGATACTTGTGGAGAAATCCCTGGCCGGATAAAACATTATCCTTGCCAATGATATCATCAAATTTTTCCATGTACCAGTTTTGCACCAGTTTCCCTTCTTGTTGGAAAATGAAATGGTTGACATCAGGATCAGTGGAAACAACAATCTGTCGACCAACCAAACTCGTTTTAAAACAATGAACCATACCTGAAAATATAGAACTTAAAACGATTAAGATGATGATAAACGAACCTCACATGGCATTATATATCATCAATTCTTGCATTATAACACGACCTGCTGATTCTCTTTTTGATGAATGGTGAAACATCGGTGGTGGTGTAAGGAGTAAAGTTTTAAATGTCCAGAAGATAGAACAAATAATGATGTAAAAGAAGTTTTTGCAAATTTAATAACAACTTGAAAACCTGACCTATGCTGGTTATTGTTTAGAGTTTTATAGATTCCTAATGAAGTCATTAAGATTCTGTTTTTGTTCCAATTAGTTCTTTGTTTTGTTCAACAAATATAAAATTAAGATTCCAACCCCCAAGTTCTTAAGATTCAAACACTAACTTCTTGAGCAAGTTACAAAATTGTTTGTAAATTATGACAAATCACTAATTTGTATTTATTTTAATCCATTTAATTCATTCAATAAATTTAAAATCAAAATTCTAAATTAAACCCCATACTTTTTAAAACAAAGTTATAACTTGTTGTAACTTGTTGCCATTAGTAAGGTGAAGATAAAATCATTATAATTTAGTTTTAATTCAATTAGTTTAATCTATTACCGATTCAAGTCATTATTGATACAATCGAATCAATCAATCAAACTTCAAAATTTGACATGGTCTCCTTGAAATAGTTGCATGAATCAATGAAGCTAAACTGATTTTTTAAGATACTTTTATTTCCAAGTACTAATTATAACTTTGATCTCCATTGCATTTGCTTTGTCACATATGATGACACACATTCCAAAAGAAAAATAAAACTGCAGCCATATATATATATATTCTACCAGCTTGCTTGCATGCATGCATATATGTCAGGTGGCACAATAGAGAGGTGGAAGATTGCATTGAGAAGGAAGTTGAGAAGCAATCCTGAGAGTGCTGCAGAGGCAATCATGTTGCACAGCTTGGAGTGCACCACAACACAGGGAATTAGGCTGGGTCTCGGTGGCACCAGGCACCATAAAGGGTGCGCACACATTCAGGTTGATGAGTTGGTTTGTGCAGCTCAGCTGTGCCTTACTCGTTCGGGTCTGCACTGAGGCTACAACCAGAAGCAGAAGCAAAACTGCAGCTTGTGAACTGTGACACACCAGGGATTTCACAACCGCCATGGCTGGTTTTTTTTATCTAAATTTTGGTTAATTTTCTTGCTCAGTTTTGTCTCTTAATTGTTTGTTCATTTGGGATTTTTATACTGTTTTATAGATGGATTTGGAGGCTGACGGTCATCCATTGCATGAGTTACCTAAATAACTTTTAGCACATCACAGTTTTGTTGTATTCAGGATAGGTGAAGGCTTACATTTCTCGTTGCTTTGTGATTACATCACAGTAATCCATTGTACTGGTTAAACTACCAACGGTTTTGAATCGGGATAAAAAATCGGTTGAACTGGATTTTATATTCTTTTAATATCTTTTTAATTTTTAATTTTTATAATTTTTAATAAGTTATTTAATTAAAATTGAATCAACAATTAAATGAATTAAACCGAAAATTAATAGTCTAGTCAATTCGACCATTGATTCGATTCTAAAAACCATGCTAAACAAAGCTTCGGTTGCTTCCGACATATAAATCAATTAGTCAATCAACAACTTAAAAATAACAATAATAATGAATAACATTTTTCAGTGCAGGATATGCAGATTATATATTGTAGTTGTGAGAATAAAATTAATGTTAAGATTATATGCTTCGATACAAGTGCAACAATAGCAATGACCTAGTAGTTAATAAAATGATTATTTGATAGATTAATAATAGAATTTTTAATTTCATAATTGGGTTTAAAAAATTATGTATCTTTAATTAATAATTATGAAATAAATAATAAATAAATTGAACACCTGATGGGTTTTGGATTTTAATTCTACGAGTTGAAAAACTCCATCACTTGTATATTAATTATTAATCCAAGCTAATATATTATAAGTTTTGGCAACAAGGCCACAAGAAAAACTATAATATAAATAATAAATTATAAAATCAGACTTAATTTGTTAATGAGATTTTGACTCAATGGTAAAATTAAAACTCTAAAACTCTCAAGATCTCATATTTAGATTTTATTTTATGTAAATGTGTGAATTTTTCTCATATTTATTGTAGTTGGTTGAGTTTTTTTTAAATACATTTTTACTACAATTGGTATCCCTCAAAATCTTATATTGAAAGATAAATATAATGTCTATTTAAGCGTACTCAAACATACATCTTCTATTTGTTACAAACAATACCAATTGAGCCTCAATTGGCTTTAAATTGAGTTATTTTTAAAGTATTACAAGTATAGTATAATCAAAGTACAATACAAATATATATCAAATAATCACAAGTATCAAACTATTACAACATAAACAGATTACTCTAGTAATTACAAAGTAGAATTAAACTATTACAACATAAACAAATTAATAATTGGTACAATCCAAACTAAACTCGACAAATTTAATTAACTAAACTAAAAACCACACATAATGATTGCATATGATAAGACCTGAAAACTTATACATATAATTATACATGATTGGTCTCAAATCTAAATATTTAATACCTAAAACATCTGCCTTTACCAACCATACCAAGGTCGCATTGGCTAAATTGAGTTGTTAAATGAGTTTTGGTGTTTTCATAATATAAAATCATTGTGACAACAAATTTCTACCAATAACAATGATTAAGTTCATTGCTACTGCACAAAAACCATAGTTTAAACCTTTATCATTATGTGCATATATAGTTCTCTGTATTTTGTTTTTTTTTTTTTAATGCATTTGGTTGGGCCATTAGATTATATTTCTAGTTTCTGTTGAAGTTTTGATAAATAAAGGAAAATTTTGAGAAGTGGGTTTTAAATATTTGTTCTTCAATTGTCTGCGAATTTCAAAATTTCTAGCTGGGTATGGGGATTTCTTTATGAACTTTTTCTAAGCAATCAAACAAAGGGAGATGCCTTTTGTCTTCTCTGCTTTGCTTTCGTCTTTAATGTCAATATTTCAGCCTTTTCTTTTTAGCTCAAAAACTGACTTTGGGTTGTTGAAATTGCTGCTACAGTTATGAGGATGAGCCACCAGAGCCTGACATTGAAGTAAGGATTTATATATATAGGAGAAAGAAATTACATATAATTGATAAAAGAGTTATTGTCTAAAAAATTATCTTTATGGTGTTCAGGAAGGAGCTGAGGAGGAGTTGGAAAACAATAACAATGATGTTGATCCTTTGGAACCTATTGAAACCGAGGGAAAAGAAGACCAGGATGCTAAAGACAAAACGACTCGCAAAACATCGAAGTATATGACCAAATACTAGCGTGCTAGGATCTTGGGCAGCCGCGCCCTGCAAATCAGGTTTACTTATTAACTTTAGATTTTTGGGGGTATAGTGGCTCTTGTTATATTATATTTTTGAACATCTTTTTCCCATCAACAGTATGAATGCTCCAGTTATGGTTGAGTTGGAGGGTGAGATTGACCCACTCGAGGTAAAGATTAAATATGTTAATAACTATATTGTTGGGTTTTTTTATCACAAAAACAAGAACAAAAGATCTAAAACTTTGTGTTGAAAGATGAAAATAGAAGCAAAGACAGATGTTGAAGGAGAAAACAAAAAACTTGACTTCTCTCTTACATTTTTGTTAAAGAAAAATGTACATATATAATAATATTACATTGAAAGAACAACAAATTTAACTTGTTCAAGTAAACAAACTCTAAAAACATTATAATGATAACCTAGGACCTGTCTAAAATGGGTAAGTACTTGACCAACTTTATCCAGTCAAAAAGTTTCTGTCAAATCATATATAGGTCGCTTGTTACAAAAGACATATTGCATCCGGACAACATACGGTACATTTGTATGCTACTGTATTTCATCCGGGTAACATACATACTGCTGTTTGTTGCCATCTTTTAACATTCCTCCTTGGCTACTAGACAACAGAGTCCAATTTCCTTCTTCAAATACTCAAACCTTTTTTTTCAAAGTTTACTCGTAAACAGTCCTTGTACCATTACAACAAACTTCACTACATCGAAAAACAGGCCTACCTTCTCAATAATGGCTACTACTCCATTTAATTTCACCTGCAATGGGGTCTCATTATCTCCCACTTTACTAAGTGTTGCCATTAATTTACCCCATTGTTTTCTCATCCCAACAGAAGTAACCATCATTTTATATGATCCATTTTGAAGCTTAGTGCCAGATAGCATAAAAGGATTGTCAGCATTCACCATGACCGGCTCACTCTTCCCTGTTAAACTTGACTCATCGATTAGTACAGAAAACCCTGAGACGAAAAGACCATCGACAGGGACTTGGTCACCAATATTGAGATGTACAATATTGCCAGGAAGCAAATCATATATAGACATTTTCTGCATACATGCATTTCTTGTTACCTGAATGGTGATTTTTTTTTCTCATTGTCCAAATTCTTGAACTGTAATGATTGGCGATAATCACTAGTCGCTGTGACAATCACGACCAACAAGATACTTGCGACAATCCCAAGTCCATTATGAGTTCTCTTTGGCCATCCTTCCATTGTTATCCCAACTATCAATGACACCAAAGCACACACACCAAGGATCATGACAGTCATATCTTGAAGAACTTCCCAAGCAAATACCAGGAACCCATTAGCTTCAGCCACAACAAACTTATTGATTTCATACACATATTTTCTTTTATTCAACAGGCTGGAATTGGAACTTTGCCCATCGGTGGTCAATGTGGAGAGCTTTTCAGCTATACCATCCACTCCATTATGAATCTTTTGTTTCTTTACATCCTGACCTTCCACAATGGATCCTAACTCCTTGTGCCATAAACTAACTGTGTCAGTAGCACTAGTATAGGCTTTCTTTTCCAACTGGTTCATGTTCAACACAAAACATCTTTTGGTCATAGCCATTATGACTAATTCTTGACCAAGTGGATCTTCAATAATGCAAGAGTTATTCTTAAAAACAAGTGAATAACCCTTTTCAATTAACTGGCCAACACTAAGCAGGTTTTGGTTTATGTTAGGCACAAAAAGTACATCTAAGATTACTTTGTTACCTGAACAAGTGTCGATCACCACATTTCCCTTGCCTCTGGCTTCAATCAGGTTCCCATTGCCAATCCTGATATTTGAGGCAAAGCTTCTATCTAGGTCCTTGAACAACTTTTCATCAGCCGCCATATGGTGTGTGTAGCCACTATCCATTAGCCAGTCCTTTTTGACTTTGTTTGAGGCTGCAAAGCATGAGGCAGTGAAGATATGCTCCTCCTGAGCTTGAAAGTCCTCAGCAGCCTGAGCTTGCATTTGCTGCTGAGCTTGTGCCTTCTCTTTGCTCTTACACACCTTTTCAATATGACCAAACTATTTGCAGCTTTTGCACTGGACATCTGGCCTATACCAACATACTTCACCCGGATGACTTACCCTTTTGCAGTGTGGGCAGGGTGGATATCTTTTTTTTACCATCTGATTTAGGCTTGCTTGACCAAGATTCCTTTCCTTTGTATGCAGATGAGCTCGAGGCTAGTCTGCTTTTGGCTTGGAAGGCACCTTCTTGATGCTCTTCCTGCCTGTTGGCCCTCCTTTGCTCAAGTGCATACAAGGAGTTTACCAACTCAGACAATCAGATGGTTGATTAGTTCCTCTAGTCCTCAAGTGAGGAGATTTTTTACTCAAATTTTTCAGGGAGGGTTGTAATGACTTTTTCAACAACTCTACTCTCTCTAAAATCATCACCAAAGAGCCTAATGTTGTTGACTGTGGCCATTATTCTATCAGAGTACTGTTTGATGGTCTCTGAAACTGTGGCCATTATCCTATAAGAGTACTGCTTGATGATCTCTGACTCCCTTATCTTCAAGTTTTCAAAATCTCTTCTGAGGTTGATCAGCTGCTGCTGCCTTGCCTTGTCTGACCCCATGAACTCCTCCTTTAGCTTCTCCCATGCTTGCTTTGGTGAGTCACAAGTCATTATCCAAGTGAAAATCACATCAGATACTCTATTTTGCAAGCAAGCCATTGCTTTATGCTTCTTGGCGCACTCTTCACTATGTTGCCTCATCTAAGCAATGGTTGGATTAGCCCTTAATGGAGATGGTTCAGCATCATTCTTGATCACATTCCACAAATCATGTGCTTGAAGGTATGTATTCATCTTAATTACCCAAATGTGGTAGTTTTCTCCAGCAAACATAGGTGGTGGTGATGGTGGTGGTGTAAAGCTCATCCTTGCAGCAAACAAACAGAACAACAAAAAAACAAATTTTGTTTCTTTTCTCTTAAGCACAAGTCACTCACAAACAAAACACAACCAAGGTCCTCAAAGACTTAGGCTCTTGATACCGTTTGTTGGGTTTTTTTATCACAAAAACAAAAACAAAAGATCTAAAACTTTGTGTTGAAAGATGAAAACAAAAACAAAGACAGATGTTGAAGGAGAAAACAAAAAAATTAACTTCTCTCTTACATTTTTGTTAAAGAAAAATGTACATATATAATAATATTACATTGAAAGAGTAATAAATTTAACTTGTACAAGTAAACAAACTTTAAAAACATTATAATGATAACCTAAGACCTGTCTAAAACTGGTAAGTACTTGACCAACTTTATCCAATCAAAAAGTTTCTGTCAAATCATATATAGGTCGCTTGTTACAAAAGACGTACTTCATTCGGACAACATACGGTACATTTGTATGCTACTGTATTTTATTTTTGGTAACATACATATTGCTGTTTGTTGCCATCTTTTAACATATATTTCTCATATTTTCTGCACTTTTTGTTATATTGTTCCTTCTGGAAAATTGGTAAGGCTGTGCGTGAGCTTGATACTAAAGCGCTAGCGGTTTGAACACTTATATGAGATTGCCACACTCTATCACTATTGGTAATACATGTTATATGTATTGGTTTTATCTTGCTAAGGTTTATACAGGATCAACTTTAGTTTTATTCGGGTGTTTTCCCTTATCGTTCCTTGTTTGGCCTTTACTTGATTGTCACACAAGCTTTTATTTCTCTCCTTTACTTCATTTGCTAGCTTTCTTTCCAATTTCTTGTGCTTCACCTAGATGTTTTATATTCATAAATGTATATCCATGTTGTAGTGTTATATGCAAAGGTTGTGACATTCATATATCCTTTTCATGTTCTTGTTATTTCTTCTTTGTCTTATTTTGGCTGATCTTGCATCAGCTATGCAATTTAATAGTCGTAAGCAAGGTTTTTTCTTTTGGTTATGTTCCTATATACCAAGCTGTATGATTCGTGAGAACGTTCCCTATATATCCTACAAACCAATATTACATTGCTTTTACTTCACTATAACCCTCTTTCTTTTGGCATTTATGATAGATTGCCATGAAAGAGTTTCGAGAGCGGAAAATACCCTTCACCATTCGGCGCTACTTGCCTGATGGAAGACGAGATTGATTAGCAGGCTTTGAATGATACCATTGCTTTCTACTTTAGGGTTTAGCATGACGGACTAACCTTTGGTATAACATTTCAGTTATGAAGATTGGGGAGTTGATGAGCTGATTGTGGAAGGCTTCTGGAAGAGACAAGTCGGCGGTGATTGATTCTTTGTCATTTGTCAATGGAGGAACATGTATGTTTTGGTCTTACTTCTTGGATTAGGTGTGCCATAGTGTTGTATCTTAGATTTGGTCCTTAAATGTAAAGAAAAATGAAATGAATGCGTTTCAAACTACATATATTATCAGACTGGTTGAGATGCCTGTTCTGCCTTTGGCCTAATACATCTATTTTTGATGTTAAATGTTAATTTTTAATTGATGTATAAGTGTTACATTAATTAATAATTAATCTAAAATAATAAATAGAAATTCATATGAATAGAAAATCTTTTCCAATATTACTATGACTTTTTCTTTTTAAGTGTGGTAAGACCCGAATCTTGATACATAAGGACCTAGGGTTTCTGTTTTAACTAGACTTGTTTATAGGTCGAGTTATCTGCTCAAGTTTGAAAGCTCGTTCAAAAAATAGGAAAGTTTAGACAAAATATGAGGCCTAAAAAAATAGGCTTTAGTAAAATTTAAAATCTGTTTTTATATGGGTTAGGTTTTGGGCAAGATTTTTTGGCTCAAGCTTGGTCTAACTGAATATATTATGTTATAAAAATTATATTAATTATATATGTTAAATAATAATTATATATTTATGTTTGTATTAAATCACTAACCCATTAACAATTAAATTTATTACTTAAAACCTAAAAAAACTTAATAACTCAACCCAAAATATAAAATTCTAAAATAAAATATTTATTATATTTATTTGTGTTTTTAAATATAATAAAACATTTATTATATTTATGGTAGTGTTTTTAATATAAATATTTTTAATGTATTTTTAATGTGCTAGAAAACTTTTATTTTAATATTTTTAGTGCATTTAGTGTATTATATTTAAAAAATATTTTAAATAAAATCTAATCTAAAAAAAATTAAATATGGGTAAGTTGAGTCGAATGCAAGTTTATTTTTCTTAAATTGGGATGAGCTTGAGAAAAAGAGTAGGCCTATTTTTCGCACCAATCTAGATATGGGTTTGAAAAATAAGTTTAGATATCTAGTATGGTTCAATCCGAACTTAGCGTTACCCATGGGCACATCTAGTCTTAACCAACAAACCAAGTTTTTGCTAGACAATATTACTATGAGTTTATCTAATTTAATCATTTTCCTAATTAGTATTAAGATAAACTATAAAAACAATCACTTATGTATGGTATGAAATACGTTTTGGTCATAGAACTTTAATTTATCATGAAAAAGATTACTAATGTTATTGATTTGTAGCATTTTAATCATTATTTCAAATGAAAAATCTAACTCAAACTAATCCCTAAACTTTTTAAGCATTTTTTTATTTTCTTTTTTTTATTTCTTTATTTCCTTTTTTTTTAATGTTTACAGAATGGTATGTATCTTTGAGTCAACAGTGCAGAATAATACAACTCTTTGGTAGTTTAGGATGGTTTAAAGATCTAAAATTAGTAAACGTGATTCTAATAAGCTAGCTTGGATAGTCATGGAGAAACCAGTCCAGTGAAAAGGAATATTCACCCAATATTTCATCTCACCATGGGTAAAATTCAATCCAAAGAGAGCCTAAATTTGCAAAAGAATGAACTGTAGTCGCCGGTGACAATCGAGATTCAAAAGACGGTAAATATGAAATCTACTTTCAAAACCATCCAATGAGACAATAATAAATGCCGTCAGCCCCCATTTCAGACTAAGATTATGTTATAACAATTGTATTTAAAACTTGGTCACAATGCAATGCTATTTATACAGTTGTACTGTAACGGCCTAATTTTCAGTGGTGTCGGAAATGGTGATTTGAGATCACTAAATTCGACAAATAAGATTGAACAAGATAGTAATTTAATATTTATGAGTCAAGTAAGAATTTAGAAGAATTTGTGAAATGGTGAAATTAGTGAATTAAAAGAATTTATTAGGTCAAACGGGTCAAAAATGAGGTATCGAGACCTCAAAGTTGAAAATCGAGCTATAAATATTTTTATAAATATTTATGGAGTGTCATTGAGTTAGTATTAAAGTTTCGTTAGAAAATTTTAACGTTTGGATGGCTAATTAATTGAAAAGGATTAAATTGAAAATAGCACAAAATTTGTTAAATTGTGAGTAAATAGCTTAAGTATTTAAAAAGATGGATTTAAAGAGCAATTAGACCCAAAGGTTAATGGCTGGACGGTTTGGGTATGAAATAAGCAAGAAAACAATGTGAACAAGGGCAAAATTGGAAATAGATAAAAGTTAATAGTTAAATAATGATGTAATTGAAAAATCTAGACATTTTCTTCATAATTTCTCAGCCAAAACGCCATAGAAGGTCTGGAGAAAGCTGGTTTTCATATTTTTACATCATGTGAGTCTAATTCTTGCTTTTTCTTGATAATTTTATGTTTTTATGACTTTTACAATTAGGTCCACTTGTAGAATTCATTAGTTTTTGATTTTATGGGTGAAATTGGAAGTTACCCTGGATGGATAAGGGAATTTTATGATGAATTATTATGAAATTTAAGTTCTAATTTCATATTAAGGTGGTTTTATTAAGTGATTTTGATAGGAAATGATATTTAGGACCTAATTGTGAAAAAGTTGTGAATTGAAGGTTGCTGTTGAAATTCAGAATATAAAAGGTTTTGAAATAGTTTATAATGATAAAATAAAGTGTTAATTGAGAAAAATTAGTTCAATTGATGGGTGAATTGAGTAGGGACTAAATTGTGAAAACTGTAAATTTTGGGGTAAAAGTGCAATTTTGAAATTTGAACAGCATAAATTGTGAAGTGAAATAGAAATCAAATAAATGCTAATGAGTAGAAATATTTTATATTATAGATCAAGAATCCAAAGAAGAACGAGGAAAAGAAAAAGTTGCGGAATAGTCCCAAAATTTCAATATCTTCTACAAATTAGCGGGTAAGTTCATATGGTTGAAATTAGATGTTTATTTGTGAATGATTGAAGTATATAATGTGTTATTATATACTGAATTTGTTGTGGGATTGTGTAGATTTTGTTAATGAAAGAATAAATGTGGAAATGCAAATTAGGAAAACGCAGGATTGAGTACGTTCAGTATCGTGGCGTGTGATGAATTGACGGATAAGACCATGGTTGTTCCATGGCAAAGTGTGAAATGTAGGTATGGTATCATCCATACTGAGTTGTGAAATGTAGGTATGGTATTATCCATACTTGAAATGTGAAATGTAGGTATGGTATTATCAAATCCATCTTGAGTTAAGAAATGTAGGTATGGCATTTCCCATACCGAGTAAAAAATGTAGGTATGGTATTTCAATGAGGAAAACCATACTGAGTTGTGAATCGTGGCATTGAGCAACGACGTACTCAATTTCGTAAGCCGTTTCCTAATTTGATTATAAGAAATAAAGAGAAGTGATCCAAATGAAAGAGATTGAGTAGTTATTCTTGTTGAGCTCAACTATGTGAATTATTATAACAATGGTTGTGAATCGCAGGAAACTTTAGTAAATGTTTTGGTATTGTTTGGAAATATTATGTTTGGTAAGCATTACTTTTAACCTATGAACTTACTAAGCTTCAATAAGCTTACTTGTGTGTGTTTAATATTTTTATGTAGATTGACTTGAAGTGAAGTGGTAGATCGGATCAACACAACAAAGCACACTATCCAGATCAATTCCGGTAGCTTTTGTTTTATGTTTGAAGATTTATATAGCATGTATAGAGTTTGAATGAATTGAAGTAAAGATGTTATAAACTAGTTAACAATATTTGTACTAAAATAGTTTTCGGTAAGTAGCAGTAGTTTGACTTTGAAAAATCACTAAAAATAGTAGAAATGGAATTAAATAATGAATAAATTATGGAATCGAATCTCGATGAGTCTATTCTCATATGGAAGAAGCAAAACAGGTATATGAGCTATATTTTATGAGATGTTTAAATTTTTGTGAAACAGGGCCAGAGCAATTTCTGGATCCCCTGTTCTGACTTTGGAAATTCACCATAAATTTTACAAAGATAATTAGAAGTCATACTTTATATGTACAGATTCCTTATTGAGTCTAGTTTTATTAGAGACAAACGGTATAGTCATTGAAGCTCTGTACAGAGAGATATCTAATTCGTAATACACAAAGGTCAGAGTAGTTAAACCCTGAAACAGGGGAGATTTTAAATAATAAACTGTACTAATTGGCTTGACCAAAAATTCTAGAAAAAAATTGGTAAGTAGATATATGAGTATAAATTCATAGAAAATTTACGGATTTGGATTTCGAGTTTTATAACTCGAGATATGAATTATTTAGCAACTATGACACAGTTGGACAGCTTGTCTGGAAAGTGTGATATAAATTGTTTGAATTTGTTTAAGTGCTCAAATAAGTTTAGTAATGCCTCGTGCTCGACTCCGGCGACGGTCTCGGGTAAAGGGGGCGTTACATGTACCTCTTCTTTACCTCCATTGAAACCCAAAATGTTGTATCCCCTGCTTTGCTTGATAGTCTTGTTTTTAAGCATTGTGCTATGGATATACCACTGGAAGAACCCAAGGTGCAATGGCAAGCTCTCACCAGGTTCCATGGGTTTACCGGTTGTGGGTGAGTCATTTCAGCTATTTACTCTTCAGTATCTCCAATGTTTCACCATTCATCAAAAAGAGAACCAACAGGTTGTGTATATAATGCATGAATTGGTAATGTAATTTATGTAATGATACGTGAGGTTCGTTTATCATTGTCTTAATCGTTTTAAATTATAAATTTTCAGGTACGGTTCGTTGTTTAAATCTAGTTTGGTTGATCGACAGATTGTTGTTTCCACTGATACTGATGTTAACCGTTTCATTTTCCAACAAAAAGGGAAACTGGTTCAAAGTTGGTATATGGACAGCTTTGATGATATTGTCGGCAAGGAAAATATTTTATCCAGTCATGGTTTTCTCCACAAGTGCCTTAGAAACTTGATTTTGAACCTGTTTGGCTCTAAATCCTTAAAAGAAAAACATGTTTCTGAAATGGAGGAATTAACAAGCAAACATCTACGGTTATGGTTTTGTCAACAACCTTCAGTGGAATAGAAACGGGCTATATCAACTCTATTATAACTTTGGTTCCAAGTTCCAACACACTTTATTTGATTAAATTTAGCTAAAAATCATGATTCATGACAGGTTTTCTCTTTTCTTACAGATGATATATGATTTTACTGTGAGGAAGCTATTTGGTTGTAATAATGAGAAGCTAAGAGGACGCAATTCAGCTTTCTTGGATGGTTTAATTTCTTTTCCTCTAAACATTCCGGGAACTGCTTACTGGAAATGTTTTCAGGGTTGTAACAAAGTAATGAGGGTAATCAAAATCATGTCGGAGGAGAGGCGTGGGACGTTAACAAAGAAACAAGACAAAGATTTTCTGGATATGGTATTGGAAGAGATGAACAAAGCTGGAACCATCCTATCAGAACAGACAGCATTAGATTTGTTGTTTGCACTTCCTTTTGCCGCTTTTGAATCTGCATCTTCTGCTGTTGTATTAGCTCTTCAGTATCTTCAAAGCAACCCTCTGGCCCTAGCTGAACAGACAGTAAATCTTAATTGCTCTTAATTGCTATTCTTATACTAGTTGACTTGCTTTGAATAATTGACATGCATGTCTCTCCCACCAGCAAGAACATGAAACAATTTTAAGGGAAAGAGAAACAAAAGGTTCCGGGATCACTTGGAAAGAATATAAATCAATGACTTTGACACATATGGTGAGTTTGTTTAACACTATATATATATTTCCCTACTGTTTCTTCACACGGAGGTTTAATATATAAATCAATGGCTTTTCATCAGGTTATCAATGAAATCATGTTAAAGTTAGTTCCCATGCAACATATGCAGCAACAAAGGTGGACATGCAGCTCATGCAGATTCATGCACGTAAGAATGCATGCACATAAATTGTCCGAGTAAAGTACATGCAATTGAAGATGTTAATGCTACTGTTTTGTCTCAGTTTCATTTTGTTACTTTTTTTGACAATGTTTTTTGTAATTTAGTTCATTTTGAATGACAAATTGATGTAACTTGATGGTCAAAGAGCTGGTTACCAGCTTTGTTTAAGTGTGCAAGTAGTATCACCTAGTTCCAATGTAATAAGTGGAGTTAGGTAGTGTTTAGGTTGATTTTTTTGACCAGCCAATGACTGGTATATGTAATGGCTTTGAGCCAAAGTTTCTTTTGAATGAAATCATCAGATTTTACTTCCATATGTTCCACTTTTCTTTGTCTTCTAAATTATGTTCTCTATTCTTGAAAGAAGCTCAAAGCTTGAGAAGCTTAAATCTCAAGCATTTTTCCTTCATTCTTTATCCGGGTATAATACATTGCTGTTAAAGTCCAGGATGAAGTTCTTACTTCATCCGGTTAAAAAGTGTCAAATCTCCAACAATTGGTATCAAGAGCTCATTTCTTAGTGGACCTGTTCAAGCATACTTTCAAAACGATGGCTTCATCAGGCTTCTCACCAGCTGCACCACCAGTCTTTAATGGTGAAGGGTTCTACATATGGCAGTCAAGATGAGGACTTACCTGCAAGCCTTTGATCTGTGGGAAGTTGTCAACACAGATGCTGAGCCAGCTCCACTCAGAGCCAACGCCACATTTGCTCAAATCAGACAGCACACAGATGAGAGGACTAAAAGACACAAGGCCATGTCATGCATTCAGAATTGTGTTTCTGATGTCATCTTTACCAGGATCATGGCTTGTGAGACTCCCAAGCAGGCCTGGGACAAGCTTAAGGAGGAGTTCCAAGGCACTGAAAGAACAAGGCAGCAACAGTTACTAAACTTGAGAAGAGACTTTGAAAATCTCAAGATGAAGGAAGAAGAGACAGTGAAGCAATACTCTGACAGGATAATGGCTGTAGTTAACAGCATAAGATTGCTAGGAGAACAGTTCAGCGAGGCAAGAATTGTGGAGAAGGTGCTCTCAACATTGCCTGAAAGATATGAGGCAAAGATCTCATCCCTAGAGGATTCGAGAGACCTGGCAACTATTTCCCTAACTAAGCTTATTAATGCCCTCTATGCTCAGGAACAAAGGAGAGCCAGTGGAATGGAGGAGCACCAGGAGGGTGCTTTCCAAGCTATGGCCAATGCAGCCTCGAGCACCTCAGCCTATAAAGGCAAGAAGAATTGGAAAAATAGGCCTAAGCCTGATGCTGCAAAAGGAGGAGATCGACTCTGTAGATTTTGCCAAAGACCTAGTCATCCAGAGGCCGGATGCTGGTTTAGGCCAGATGCTGTATGTCAATACTGCAAAAAGAAGGGCCATGTTGAAAGGGTCTACAAAGAAAAAGGCAGACCTGGCCAAAACCAACTACAACACAAGAATGAAGAAGCTCGAGTGGCTGAAGACAGTAGTGACCATGAAGAGCAAGTCTTTGCTGTTTCTTGCTCAGCTGGCCAGAAGAAAAGTACAAAAGGCTGGTTGTTGGGACAATGGCTACACTAGCCACATGTCACCTGATGCAACCATCTTTAAGACCTTGGATAGAAGCTGCAAGACCAAAGTGAAAGTTGGGAATGGACAGTTCATAAAAGCTGAAGGAAAAGGGGATGTGCTGATATGCACTCCTACAGGCAATAAAGTCATTCCAAATGTGTTGCTAGTGCCTGAGATTAACAGAAACCTTCTCAGCATTGCTCAATTGCTTGAGAAAGGTTATTCTGTTGTGTTCAAAGGTGAAGAATGCCAGATAACTGATCCAAAAGGATCAAGCTTCATGATAGTCACCATGAGTGACAAATGCTTTGAAGTCAACTGGTCAGGTGACTCACACTCAACCCATGTTGCTTCAACAGAAGACACCAAGCTTTGGCATCAAAGACTTGGTCATGCCAACTTCAAATTTATGGCTCGGATGGTCAGTAAGGAAATGGTTGAAAACTTCACCAAAACAGTTCAGATTAAAGATGTTTGTGAGGTCTGTTAGATGGGAAAACAAGCCAGGCTTCCATTTCCTACAAACACCACCTGGAGAGCATTAAACAAATTAGAATTGGTGCATACTGATGTTTATGGCCCCATGAGGACTGAATCACGAAGTGGCAATAGGTACTTTATTCTCTTCATTGATGACTGTACCAGATATTGCTGGATTTATTTCTTGAAGCATAAGTCTGAGGTTATTCAAGTGTTTATGAAGTTTAAAGTTGCAGTGGAAACAGAAACAGGCTGCAAGATAAAGACCATTAGGTCTGATAACGGAACAGAATATACTTCATCCGAGTTTAATACCTTCTGTGATGATGCTGGCATCAAACACCAGCTAACGAATGATTACACACCCCAACAAAATGGGGTTAGTGAAAGGAAGAACAGGAGCTTGATGGATATGGCCAGATGCTTATTGTTTAAGAAAAATTTACCCAAGACCATGTGGGCTGAAGCTGTCAATATTGTTGTCTACATTCAGAATAGGTTTCCAACCAAAGCACTTGCTCACAAGACATCTTTTGAGCCCTGGTTTGAGTTCAAGCCATCATTGGCTCATATGAAAGTCTTTGGTTGCCTATGTTACAGCCAAGTACCAGCTGTAAAGAGGGATAAGTTGTCCAAAAGAACTATTCCTGGTATTTTAGCCAGGTATAGTACAGTAAAAAAGGGTTATAGGATTCTGGATCCTTTAACCAACAAAGTCCAAGTGAGCAGAGATGTGGTGTTTGATGAGAATGCTTATTGGAATTGGGAAAGAAATGAACCTGAAGTCATTTCTGAAGAACTTATGACAGATCAGTTTGAATCTGATCAAAATGATCCAGAGATGGATGTTGATGATGAACCAGTTAGGGGTACAAAGACTTTGGCTGATGTTTATGAGAGGGCTCATGTTGCACAAGAAGAACCATGCAGTTTTAAAGAAGCTGAAGCTGATGAAGGGTGGAAACAGGCTATGGCTGATGAAATTGTCATGATCGAGAAGAACCAGACATGGGAATTGGTTCCTAGACCAGTCAAGAGGAAGGTTATTGGAGTAAAGTAGGTCTATCAAGCCAAACAAAATGCTGATAGGAGCTTGAACAAACTGAAGGCCAGGCTTGTAGTCAAAGGATTCAGCCAGAAATATGGCCTGGACTACCTGGAAACATTTGCACCAGTGGCCAGGTTAGACACCATCAGGTTACTAGTTGCCTTGGCAGCTCAGATGCAGTGGAAAATCCACCAACTTGATGTGAAGTCTACATTCCTAAATAGCTTCCTTGAAGAAGAGATCTACATTGATCAGCCTCAAGGCTTGGTTGTGTCTGGCAAAGAACAAATGGTGTACAGGCTTAAGAGGCATTATATGGCCTGAAACAGGCTCCTAGAGCCTGGTATGCTCGAATTGACAGGTACTTGGTTAGTTTGGGATTTCAAATAAGCCTCAGTGAGCCAACATTGTATGTTAAGAAGAAAGGAGTTGAAACACGGCTCATTGTGTCTCTCTATGTTGATGATCTTTTGGTCACAGAAGGAGACCAAGCAATGTTGGTTGATTTTAAAGCTAAAATGGAGCAGGAGTTTGAAATGTTTGATTTAGGAAGGATGACTTATTTCCTTGGCATGGAAGTGACTCAAGCTCAAGGAGGAATCTTTCTAAGTCAGAGAACATTTGCCTTGAAGCTTTTGTCCAAGTTCTCAATAGAGAATTGTAAGCCAACAAGCACTCCGATTGTTGTTGGAATGAAGCTATCAAACCAAGGAGATCACGAACCAGTCGATGAGTCTACCTACAGGAGCCTAGTTGGTTGTTTGTTATATTTAACTGCTACTAGGCCAAACATTATGTTTGCTGTCAGTTTGCTCTCAAGATTCATGCATTGTTGCCATGAGAAGCACTTTCAAGCTGCCAAACGAGTGCTTAGATATGTTAAGGGTACTTTAAGCCATGGGATGCTATTTAACATGGCTGAAAGTTTGAAGCTTGTTGGATACACAGATAGTGACTGGGCTGGTTCAAGTGATGATATGAAAAACACCTCTGGATATGCTTTTACCCTTGGCTCAACCATGTTTTGTTGGAGCTCAAGGAAACAATCAATAGTGGCTCAATCAACAGCAGAAGCTGAATATGTTGCAGCTGCCAATGCTGTAAATCAAGCCATTTGGCTAAGAAAAATTCTAGCTGATCTTAACCTACATCAAAGGGAAGCAACAGAGATCTTTTGTGATAACAAGTCTGCTGTTGCAATTGCAAAGAATCCTGTCTTCCATGGTAGAACGAAGCACTTCAGCATCAAATTACATGTGATAAGGGAGATGGAACAAGCTCGAGAGGTGGAGCTGATTCATTGCAATTCAGAAGAACAGGTTGTTGATATCTTCACAAAGGCCTTTGGTGTGCCAAGATTTATAAAACTGAGAAAGCAGCTAGGTGTTACAAGCATGGAAACTAAGGAGAAGTGTTGAAGTTAGTTCCCATGCAACATATGCAGCAACAAAGGTGGACATGCAGCTCATACAGATTCATGCACGTAAGAATGCATGCACATAAATTGTCTGGGTAAAGTACGTGCAATTGAAGATGTTAATGCTACTGTTTTGTCTCAGTTTCATTTTGTTACTTTTTTTAACAATGTTTTTTGTAATTTAGTTCATTTTGAATGACAAATTGATGTAACTTGATGGTCAAAGAGCTGGTTACTAGCTTTGTTTAAGTGTGCAAGTAATATCACCTAGTTCCAATGTAATAAGTGGAGTTAGGTAGTGTTTAGATTGATTTTTTTGACCAGCCAATGACTGGTATATGTAATGGCTTTGAGCCAAAGTTTCTTTTGAATGAAATCATCAGATTTTACTTCCATATGTTCCACTTTTCTTTGTCTTCTAAATTCTGTTCTCTATTCCTGAAAGAAGCTCAAAGCTTGAATCTCAAGCATTTTTTCTTCATTCTTTATCCGGGTATAATATATTACTGTTAAAGTCCAGGTTGAAGTTCTTACTTCATCCGGTTAAAGAGTGTCAAATCTCCAACAAACCATCAGGCTTGGAAATATTGTTACTGCAATTTTCAGGAAAGTGGTCAAAGATATAGAAATAAAGGGCAGGTTTAAGTCCAATAAACCAAATTCATCTATGTTTAATGTATATATGCTCATTTTGTATGAATTGTGGGTGGTACAGATTATAAAATCCCTGCAGGTTGGATCATTTTGGCTTGTACACCAGCAGTTCATTTGAACCCCACGAAATACGAGGATCCACTTACATTCAATCCATGGTGATGGAAGATGATTTAGTTGATTATTCCAAAGCTAATTTGAACACAATTTGGTTCTAATATTATTGGATTTAGTAACTAATTAGCATGAAAACAAACAAGCAGGGGAGAGAATTGAATGCAGGTTCTAAATTCTTTATGGGGTTTGGTAGTGGTGTGAGACTTTGTGCTGGTGCCGAATTTGTGAAGCTGCAAATCTCTATTTTCCTTCACCATTTTTACACAAATTACAGGTAATACGAGTAACTTAAAACATAAAATTCTATAATTAATGGTTCAACATGTAATAATATAGTACAAATTACAAGTGATTTAGGTGGACAGTGATGAAAGAAGGAAAGGCTGTTCGACAGCCGGGACTGGTGTTTTCGGACGGTTTCCATGTTCAAATCTTGAACAAAAAATTCATATGAAGTTGCTGTTGAATGGTTAGAGCAAACCTGGATAAAAAAAAAAACAGACATTGATCAAGAACGTACTATGAAACAATGATGCTATGTCTAGCCTGCAACAGATGCATGAAATAAACCGAAATTCGGACATAAACGCATGTAACGTGTTTGAATATAATCAAGCAATCATAAATTTCATTACCTTCTCCTTTCAACGCCACATTGCCACCACTTTGTGTACTCATCGTCACGGAACGCTGGATACATTACAATTGGTCATTGTCAACAACTGGTAACCAACAGCGACTATTCAAGACATAAAAGATATACATACAAGTCGCAGTCGGTATCAGGGTCGATGGTGAAACCGAGCGGGACACCACAAAAGCCAGGCAATGTAGCGATAGCGGTGGAATTAGAATTGTTAGCAGTAACAAGCCCCATTAAGCATCCACAAAGTGATCTCCTATTGTCAGTGGAATGAGTCATCGTGTAGAGGTTCGTGACAGCCTCGCAACATGGTGTACCAGGGTAAGGATCTGGTGAACCGTTGCTGATAAAGGTGGCACAGAACGAGATTAGTTCTGTCACGGTGGTGCACTCGACTGCTGAACCACCTATTGAGGTAGCCCATGAAAGCAACATCAGTACTCTTATCATTGTTCTATGAGCCCCCATTCATATCTGTTTTTGGACCTGTTCCCTGCCAGTCTTTCCAGGTGAGTGAGTATATATCCTTGATTTAAATTTGGGTTGGTGTGCAATGACAAACGTGTGAGGTTACATGAAGGTTGAATGAGTATCTTATTATTTTTTTTTTAAAGTCATAAAAGATATAATCGAGTTAAGTCCGGTTCAATCAATACAATAAAAGTTTAAACTTTTAAGTCTGGTTCAATCAATACAATAAAAGTTCAAACTTAAATTACTGTTTGAAACTATGGGATGAGAATAGGGATTGTATGTATGTATGTATTCTTGCTTGCATCAACATTACCAACTCCAACCAGTATGTATCAAACCATTAAGTAGATTTGTGACAGAAGATGTATTTAAATATATAGAGTGATCGCTCCATTTAGATTGCCATTGTCTCTTTGCAACCAAACTTTTTTTGGCATAAAAATAATAATGAGATATTTTGCGCACACATATATATTGGTAAAAAGACTTTTCTGTTCTTTTTTCATTTCCGAAAGTAAATTAGTTTGTTCAAATTAATTTAATTTATATCAATTTTGAAAGTGAGTAATTAAGTTAATATCTTTCATCAATTAAACATAATTTTGATTGGTATAATAACAAATTTAGCCTTTAATGTTTACATATTTTGTTAATTTGATCTTGATTCTAAAAACTTAACAAGTTTAATCTCAACATTGACACATTTACAAAAATATTATAAGCTAAATTTATTTCATGAGAAAATTGATAGAATTTGTAAATTATTAAGCTAAATTTGTTATTATATCAATCAAATTATGTAAAATTAATGAAAAATATAAAGTTCGTAATTAACAGAGATTAAATTGCTTTGATTTTTTTGAGAGAAACTAAATTACTGAATCAAAATTGGTTGGATTATATTTATACACAAATAATAAATGTAGTGTTTTGATTTTTAAAGTAACCAAAAGACAAAAAATAACACAGCACTCAAAATCACTCGCTCACATTCCCCTATAAGCTCTTTACCACTGAAATGATAAATTGCATTTACACAAAAGAGATCAAAAACAGAAAATAGCCAATGCTAGTTGTTTTGATTGCAATCCCATCTAGAGGTTGGGACACAGCTGAGGTAGTGACACCATGTGCAATATTCGTTACCGTCTTCTTCCCGAAACAACACTACCAATGCTACGGCGAGTCTGCAAATTTTAGCAACTATGTCAACAACCCAAACCAATTCAACTCGTCCCTATGTATGAATGGTGGGTTACTTACCCTACAACCAACAGCACAATGGAAGCTACCCACAAGACATATTGGTGAGGCTTGTACTTCGATTTCAAACCAGTCCTGACCGGGATGTTCCCGTGTTCCAACCACCCTAATTGAGGCCGAGGTAGTAGAATAAACCCAAGTAAAAATCCGGTTAAAAACCCGCCGATATGCGTGAAATTATCGACGTGTGGCAAAATCCCTATTGCTAGGTTAATCACAATGATGACCACAAGGGTTAGCAAAGCTGAAGCCTGTGGGATATAATAAGACCATTAATAACACTAGCAGTCTAGCATGCGATTCAATGACCACTGAAAGCAGAACAGTTAAATAATGTTAGACCTTGTTTGTGTATATGGTCCAGTTTGTTATAAGTTCGGAAAGCATTGCGCCTAGAAGCCCGAAAAGAGCACCGGAGGCACCGACGGAGATGTTGTTACGGATAAATAGAGATGATAACACGCTTCCGCCGAATCCCGATACAAGATAGAGGATTCCAATCCGTACTGTGAAGTTGTAACAACAAAATATCACATGATCTGCCATCGAAACTTAGTTCAATGTGTTAGAATATGATACGTACCGAAACCGAACTGTTGTTCAAGGCGTATTCCGATAAAGATGAGGCTTAGCATGTTGGCTAGAAGATGAATAACACCGGCATGTAACCAAATACATGTTATAAGCCTCCATCCTTGATGATTAATTACAACTTTGGTCCATTCAAGAGCTCCTAATTTTTTCAATCTATAAAAACAATGAAATTAAATATTCAAGCGATAAAAGTAACACGAAAGTCCTTATGTTAAAAGTTAGATTATATTTTATCTCATTTACTCAAAAAATAGATAAATTAATATATTAGATGAAAAGAATTTTATCAATTTTTATTATTAAAAACTAGTTCTGGAAGTTAGAATGAGGTAAATACAATCCGACTCCTAAAATTAGCACTTCCATTATATTTTTACCAATATTTAAGCTAATGAAATTGCTAGGATAGCCATCAATATCAGGAAAGAACATGATCAAATTAACAAATTCCATGAACATTAATTTCAAGTTTCAACTTCAAGCAATTAAAAGTTAAAATAAATCAGCAAAATCAACATAACCCAGAGTTCAAGCACAGCTAGAAAACATTTTCCAACAATTAAATCCTACAAAAATCAAAGCAAAAAGACAGGGAATAAGTGAATTTACGTGGAAGAAGAGGGACCGAACAGGGGATTCTCTCTCAAAGGCTCCAAAGAAAAACGACCAAGAAACCTGGCAACGCACTTGCCTACAAGCTTGTGCCTAGGACAATTATTGACATACATAACAACTACAAAGAAAGCAACGTTAGCCACCACGAAGACAGGCACCAACCATGATGTCCATTGAGGTTCTGTATCGTCTATCATGTAAGTAGATGATGATATGTAACTGCCGCCGCTGCTATCATTAATGCTATTGCTGTATCTCTTTGCCCCTCCTCCTCTGTTTTCTATATCACCCCCTGCCATTTTTACTCTGTTTCCCCAAACCAAAAAGGAGTCCTTCTTTTTTTTCGGATTTGGCTTCTTCTATGTATCCTGAAAGCCTGAAACTTTAACTTGATTATTTTTTTTTTCTTTTGAAAAGATTTGATTTTAATTGATGGAGTTGGTGAGAGGGGGTTTAATTAGAGAGTTATGGAGGAAGATAGTGAAGGGAGTGGGACACTGTTTTTTGTTTTTTTCTTTTTTGTGTCTTTGCTTTGTTTTTCAGGTTCTTCTAACTTCACAGTGGGAAATCGTGATCTTTTTACGAGAAGATAATATATTTTAACGCATTTAAATCTCCATCTTTTAACAACTAACGATTCAATTGGTATAAGTGTTTAAGTATTGAAATTTAATAGGTGAGTTATGTTCGTATTTTCCATGAAAGGTAACTAAGCACCTACTTAAACATTATGTCTAATTAATGTTTTGTACCAACTACTGCAACATAACTATCTAATATCCCATTCATCTTTTGTTTGTTAATCATCCTAATTAAATTGAAAATAAAATTGATTTTATATATAATCCAACCACTGCAACATAACTATCCAATATCCCATTCATCTATAAAGTAAATTTCTCTTTGGAAATCGAGAAAATGGTAATTCACAGAATATATTCTATTAAAAAGTAAAAAAAAAAGAAAGGAATAATTTTTCAGTTCATTTCAAACCTTCAAAACTTCAAACCCTCGTAACCCTCCACTGTAATTTATTTATATATATTATGATATCATTTTTGAAGAATATGATGCTCTTAGTTGTTTGGCATTAGATATTTCTCCGACTTATATAATTTCAACTCAATTTTTACACATCAAAATTCGATCAAGAAAATTCACCAGCTCAACTGTATGAGTTTCTTCAACCAACTTATGATCGACAATCTATAAGTACAACTTTCCGTTATACATATTTTCCTAACTATTGCTTGCGACAGTAGCCATCGACATGGAAGTAGTTGAGAAGAAAATATCAAGAAAGAACCAGCATGGCCTACATGTTAGAACCATAGTCTAAATCTCGAATGGAGGAGAGAAACTGAGAGCCTACTTTACTGCCACTTCTATTCCCAACTGTATACGCAAAGCATACATTGAAAACGAAACCCCAGTTAAAAAATATTCAGGCGCTTAAATTTAATATACATATTTGGTAGGAATTCATTATATCATAAAAATTAATCCTTTCACAAAAATGAACACTCAATCAATATATATAGCTTCTGACCTTTGACTCTGCAGCAGATCCCAACATTTTAAAGAAAAATATAAAGAGAAAATGTAAGTGTTCAACTAGGCTTCTTATATCTTTCACTTCCTCATATTACAGTAATTTTGCTATTCCATCCATGTCTTTTGAGGTGGTGCATCGTTTCTTTTCATGCTACCTTTGCAGGCCATCAACACAAAACGAAGAACATGATGCTGCGCATTGCTAGTGTACGCAACCGTCAACATATCATCATCACTGAGTCTACTGATCAAAGGCGGTGATTCACCATACGTGTCACTCTTAAAACAGTGGGAATCATTTGAAACTGTTAACCCCTGCACCATTCAGAAAAACAAAGCTGCCCTTATAACATGGCTGTAGCAACTCACTAGTAAGGTACCTTCATAGTCAAGTTACATATATATATATATATGATGGACCAGCTACATCTTTCCAGTGTATGCATCTGTCTTGAATGTTAGATCAACTGTTTTGTTGAATTTAGAGTTATTTCTAGGCTGGTCTGTACTGTGCAGATAACGTATATTTGCTTAAGTGTTTTTCTAATTATTTTTGGCTAAACTACATTCAAGGTCACTAAACTATTAGTAAATTTACGTTCTAATCACTTAACTTCAAAAACTTATAAAATGGTCATTGAACTATTTGAAAATTTTCATTTACATTGCTAAACTATTTGAAAGTTTTTATTTAAGTCACTATGTTGTTAAGTTTTTTTTAATAAAAAAATTTTGGCTACTAAGCTCCAAGTAGAATATACCTTAGATCTAAGTTAATCTGACAAATTTTAACAACCTAGTAACTTAAATGAAAACTTTCAAATAATATAATGACTATTTGTAATTTTTTAAAGTTGAGTAACCAAAACTTAAATTTACTAATAATTCCGTGATCTTGAATGTAATTTATCCTAAATTTTTAATGCTTTTGCAAAACCATTCCCAATAATAATTTAAAGGAAAAAAACTTAAATTTTTTAAAATATTATGCTAAACTTGCCGTGGCAGTATTTAAACCGAGTTAAATATTATCCAATCCATCAACTTATTAAAGAAAAACAGTGAGAATCAAGTGTGCCTGATCAAATGTGACATTGCCTTATAATGTAGGAGACATTTTTTGTTGTTGTTGTGTTATGGGAGAGACAGGTATTAGTCAACCCACCTAGCTTGCCCTAAAGCTCGTATTATTGTTTAAAAAATATTTTTATTTAAACCTAATCATGAAAATATATCAATATTAATATAACTTTATTTCTATATGTTTTATGATTTATAAATAGTAAAATGAGTCAAAATCAAGATTGAAAAATATAAACACAGGTCCAATTCTAAGCGGGTCAAGCCTATTCAGCCATTGGATCACTAATTTTTTCAATTAAAAAATCAAAATGCAAACATGGTACTCTTACATGAGTCTAACAAGGGTTGCTCCCAAATGTATCATTTCCCCACTTGTGACCACTGCAAACAACAAATACTAATTTCAATACGGCTGGATTTGGAATTTTACAACTTTTTAATTCGGACTATCTTTCTTTTTTTAACATAAAAAGTTAATTTTTTGAATATTTTTTATCAAATAAATTAATTTAGCGTTTTTAAAATAAAATAAATGATTTAACTGTAAAAAAAATTTAAAATTACACTATTTAAAATTAAAATTTTCAATATGCAAAAAGAATAACTAACATTATACTAAAATTTTCATAAAATCATTATAATTCCAATATACAAAAAAAGTGAAAAATATTTTGTCAATATAACGTATAACTTTATGACTTAAGGAAGCGAATTATATGAAATACAATTTGACTAAGGGAGACTAATATTATACAATGTGGACATCAAATCTAAAATACATTATAATTTATATATAAAATTCAAAAATCTCACCACTGGATTCATCCCTGAATTTCAATATACCCCTTCGATCTTTATTCAACTTTTAATTTGGTTTAGAATAAACGATAAACTAACATTTAGTCTTTGAATTTTATAATTTTTCTCAATTAATTTCCTGATTTGTTATTTACATTAGTTTCAAAATTTGATACAAATTTTGAATTTAATCCTTAGATTTCATTAAAGTGTAATGACTTGATATCTAATTTTTTTCAATATTAAAATATCACATCATTATATATCTTTAACCGAATTAAAATTCAAGGATGAATTTAAAAAAAAAATCAATTTTCGACTAATATGGACAAAAGATTTTAGAAACCAATGTAGCAAAATGTTGGTTTATCCTAAGGAAATCAGAAATATTAAATTGATAAATCTTTGGGGTCAACAGTTGAATCCCACAGACTCTAAGCCAGAAATCCAGGAAATAGAAGAAGCTTCATAGGGTCTGTTTTTCTTTTAAGTACAGCAAATGTTTCTTGGCAGCTTGTGATTTTTTGGTTAAAAGAAACATTTGGACGGCCAAAGCTTTTTTGCTTTACAATTGTGTCACGCAAGGTATATATCTCCATACTTCATACATTCCACTGCTCAAGGTCACTAATTTTTGGTTACCAAACCTTTGTCTTTATATATTTTTCCATATGAAAATGATTCTAAACTAATTCTATCAATCAATTTTATACTTCATAAAAAAAGAAAGATATATTCCTTCGAAAATTAAAAGAGGTTCGAACGGATAACAAAACCAACACTATTGCAACCGGACAAGGCTCGGCGAAGATCAATTGGGTTGGTCTGTCCAAAGCTTGAAATGAGAGGAATCAACCTTGCTATCAATGATGTTTGAATTGGATTGAATCGGCCGATTAGACTAATTTAAAGAATTATTTTAACCCGATTAAATCTAGAATCGGTACAAACTAATCGAATCAGTGATTGAATTTTTTTTTTAAAACTTTTAAATGATTTCTTAACAAAACTAATTGAATTGACAAAATAAATCAGTGACTTGAATAATTCGGCCAACGATCCAATTCTAAAAACATTGCTTATTGTGTCAAGGAAATGAGGAACCGAAAAAAATAGGAAAAAGAATTACAATGAGATTTGGGAAGAGAGTGACCGAGGACAAGTAAGGGTCTTGACCCTTCCCTTAAAAAATAGTAAATCTCTCATTTGGTTCATTCAAAATTTGTGAAATCGTAAATTAGTATAATGATAAAATTACACTTTATTCTATAAAATTTATAATTTATTTTAATTTTTAAAAATAATTTTCTGACTTTACCAGGTTACACAGAAAACAAAAAACTGTAATTATGTAATGATATTAAAATATATATATTTTAATATACCCAACACATTCTTTTATCCTTAAATTCTATATATATATATATATATATATATATATATATATATATAAAGAGATTAATATTAATTTGGCAATGTTATTATAATGATGTTGAACCTTTAAATTATTGGTTAAAATACTGTTTTTCTATTATCTTTAATAATGGAGTTAAAAGTTATTGGATGCTTGTAGTTTGATCAAAATCATTGATGAAGCACATGTTATCATGATTTAATATTATTTTAGGAGTGAAACAATATTAATAATTCCCACTAAGTTTTGATTTTAACATGTAGGGACATTGCTTGAATAAATTGCATGATTCATCTTAAAACTTAATCTTTCTTCATAAATTAATTAAATTATTTTAATTTACAACCCTACCAACTGCTCATTTTGTCTCTCTTTAGTATTTGGTGATTTGTCTTTTATATATTAAATAAAGATTAAAATATGCCTAAAGTTCTTATATTAAAATTTATTTAAGTAAATATGTTGATATAATATTTTAAAATTAAAAAAATCATTCAATAAATATGTAATATTAAAATGAATTTAAATTTAAATTTTAAAAATTTTAACGATAATAACAATTAAATTTTTATTTTTAAATTAAAAATAAAGAATTAGATTTATTAAAATGAAATAGATGAATTGAATTTTAAATATATTTTAACTTTTTATCATATTCAGAATTATAAGAATATATCAATGGCCCACGTTGCCCACCAAACATACCTAATCCGTTAGATAAAATTGTATGAGACTAATCTTACTGGTCTGTTCACAGTTTCTCAAGTGAAACCATTCATCCATTTCCACCTGCTCGTCTGATCATCATCTAACGGTTTGAGCTTGAGTTTCAAGCTTCAAAGATCGAACTCAGTTTGATTTTAAATCGTAATATTTATTATGTAATTTATATTACATAAAAAATAAACAGAAAAATACATTAACTTGTAGTTAGAATTTTGATAAAAAAAAGTTAAATAATTAGTTGGACTTGAATTTGGTGACAATTTTTATATTGAAGTCTGATTCTTTTTATCCAATTTAATCTTTAAATTTAGTAATTATTCTCGGATTTAAATTAAGCATTTGTTCTTACGTTGGTTTTGAAATTTGTTTTTTGTCTAAATTGATCCCTGAACTTGACAATTGTTCCCATATTGAGGCCTAAGCTTTAAGATTTTCAAGGAAAAATTAGGGACTAACTTAAACAAAAAAAAATTTAAGCCCCAACGTACGAATATTTACCAAGTTCAAATTTCAAAAAGTGATTTAACTGAAGGAAAAAATAATAGCAAAAGGAATGCATATATTCATATTTGGTATTATCTATGTCCGTTTTAAAATTTATACTCGAGATTCATGATTGCTTCTCTTAACAATATCGTATCTAAAATTCGAACACGCAACTTACTTATAAAATTGAAACTTTTAAGTAAATTGTAATATTGACATTAATTAATAATGTATTTTATAGTTACTCCTAAAAGCAAGTAAACAAAAAGAGAGGAGTACTAAATTTAATTTCTGCATTAGTTACAGTAGTCGGTCACATATATTAATTATTATCATTATTGCGTAGAGAAAATTGTGTACTAATAAACTAAATATTATAATATAATTAAATTTTAATAATAAGATATGGTTATTATTTATGGAGTTGAAAATTTGCCAACAATGATACTACATACTAGCCAGCAAATTTATAATTGAATAACTAAAATTTTCTAACCGAAATTGATGTCACTAAAATTTTGAATACTTTTACAAGACACGCTTTTATTTTAAAAATTCACCAAAATTATCCACTTGGACTAAAAATATTTATATAAAAATTTAAAGTATAGAAATTAATTATTAAAATGAAATCAGCAATACCCAGTTTTTCCTTTTTTCTTTTCACTCTGCAATTTAAAGTATTAAAGTGAAAAAATCTAGATAATTTTATTTTTAGATTTAATTTATTTTTCAATCGAGAAAAGTTAATACCTAACACACAAATTGATTAATATTAATATCTTATTTTTCATTATAATTTTTCTCAAAAAAGAAATTAAATTTAAAAGTAAAGATTATATAAATTATTTTCACCTTAAAATTTTAATTACACTGTAAAGAAAGAAGAAAAGAAAGATTGAGTGATGCTATTTTTATTTTAATACGGTAAAATAAATATAAAATTTATAACTATTTATTTTGATCTAAATGACTAAAAGTATGATTTTCATTTTAAAAGTTGTATAGTTACCACCATTATATATATTTATTTTGAAAATATAATTTTGTTTTTACAATTTAATTACATTTGAAGTGTGATGTTGGATTAGGATAACAATTCTGGAGTGAAGTGTGAAACTGCCATCTGTCATTCAATTATTGTTTAAAGAAAAAAAAAACAAAACAAAATTGGCAACCGAACGAGACGAATAAACCAAACCAAAACAAACCTTAGGTTAGACCGAACTAGAAAGAGAATTTGGGGATTAATTTCACTTCATATCCTTGAACTATAAACTATATTTTAAATTTCTTTTGAACTTTAAAATTTTTTAATTAAATCCTCAAATTAATCGTCTTATATCAATCAACACTTTCTACAGCTTAACCATTAACTTGGGCGTAAAGTACCAACTCAAATATATTTAAAATACATAGATTAAATTACAAATACTTATGTATATACTACACGGACATTTTGATATGATAGATTAAAAGAGAGAAAACAATGCTCTTAAAATTTTATTAATACTATTTGGATTTTTTTTTTGAACAAGTTCATTCTAGTTGTTCATGTAATAGATACATTCATGTTCTAAATACTCCTCAAGTCAGACTCAAGCTAACATTTAATATTTAAATTGACGACTAAGATGATAAAAGAAACTGACCTATACACTTATTTGTAAACCACAATAAGTAGTGTGGTGGTAGCTCACCTTGTTACTTAACCATAAGTTCGATCCTCGTTTACGAGAATGAAGCATATTTCATGGTAATTCGTTTACCTCTTCAGAGAGCTCCTATAACGAGGGGAGTCACTATTGCCGATGTTGGATGCCCTGGTTTCAACCAAAAAAGAGCTACACAATTTTTAAAGTGTAAGGATCAATTTAAAATATATACAATAGTTGTAGAGGTTTGTTGCAATCAACCCAATAAATAAAAGAAAGGTTAAAAAAAAGTTAGACCGTAGGTTGCAAACAATAATTTTCCTGTTTCTTCTCCATTTTGCTCCCCCAAAAAAAAAACTATAAGAAATAAACAAACAAAAAGAAAAGAAAATCCCCTCTGCAACCATTTTTATTTACATATTTAATTTTTTTATTTGAATTATGTTCTACGACAGTTGACCTAATTTGAATCCCCATACTGAAGAAGAAGAAGAAGAAAGAACACCAAAAAGAAAAAAAAAACTTCAGTAAATCGTAAAAACAGATACTTTAGAGAAGAGGGAGAGGCAAAGAGGTGCATCAAAATGGGGAATTCATTTGGGTGCTCAGCTTCAGGGGAGAGATTAGTGTCGGCGGCGAGAGATGGGGATTTAGAAGAAGCTAAGATGCTTTTGAATTGCAATCCATGTCTCGCTAAATATTCCACTTTCGGTGGCCTTAATTCTCCTCTTCATTTCGCTGCTGCTAAAGGCCACAATGAGGTTTCTTTGTTTTTCCCCTTTGGATCATACAATGTCCAGTCAGTGTTTGCTGTTTTAATGATATTTTGATTTCCTGTTTTATTTATTTTCTGGGTTTCTTTTTTCTTAGATTGTTGCTTTATTGATCGAGAACGGAGCTGATGTTAACTCCAGGAATTACTGTGGACAGGTAACTGATATTACATTTTTCTTATCTGGGTTTCTTATTTTATTCTTAAATTTCACGTTGTGTTGGGAAAATTTGGTATTTGATTACATGGATTTGGGATTTTGGAGTTATTTGATGACATATTTTGAAAGAAAATTCCTCTGGTCGGCTAATATTTCTAAAAGAATAGACTATTTTGGGTTTTTGAGAGTTCATTGAAACATGATTTTAGATTCCAAATCTGATTCTGTAGAAACCCAAAGCTGGCTTCGAAGTATCCATTACTTGAAATTTTACTCCTTGTTAAACAACAAATGGACCCTATATCTGCCTTATAACTAACTTTTATGTCTTTCTTTATGTTTGAATCGAAAGACGGCATTGATGCAAGCATGTAGATACGGGCGCTGGGAAGTTGTACAAACCCTTCTGCTTTTCAGATGCAATGTGAGAGCATCATTTGGTTTTTAATGAAATTTCCTTTTCCTAATTTTGTTAAAGACTTAAAAAGGAAGCTTTTTCAAATGTTTGTTAATTTAGTTAATGGCAATTGTTATATTATTACTTCTGTTTTAGGTTACGAGAGCAGATTATCTAAGTGGGAGAACGGCTCTACATTTTGCTGCCGTAAATGGACATGTAAGATGCATAAGACTAGTTGTTGCTGATTTTGTTCCTAGTGCTTCTTTTGAAGCTATAAACACCCAAATAGAATGTGAAAGAGGGGATTCTGGTGTGAAGAGCAAAAATGATCAGAGGTGTGTGTTCTGTTACTTCACTTAATCGGCATGTGCATCTTTGATTTAAATGAGAATTTGGTCCTGGATTCATTGCATGTTGTATTGTGAAAAAGGTTAATCAAAAAGGATATTTTCATTCTCATCATTTAAAGCCAAAAGTGATGGATGTTGTTGCTTTTGTGCTAATCATGTTACTTTTCACGATGCAGTGCATTGTCAAGGTTTGTGGATAAGGCAGCCGATGGTGGGATTACTGCTCTTCATATGGCTGCATTAAATGGATATTTTGATTGTGTACAACTTTTATTAGACCTTCAAGCCAATGTCTCTGCGGTCACATTTCATTTTGGAACATCAGTGGATTTGATAGGTATCATTTTCGTTTTCTTATTATCTTCGTGGATGATTGCCTTTTGAGTTGATCTTCCGGGTGATATGGTTTTTGTTTTTATGCACAGGAGCTGGAAGCACTCCTTTGCATTATGCTGCTTGTGGGGGAAACTTGAAATGCTGCCAGGCAAGGCTTATAAACAACACTTTTGGATCCATACATAATATATCTTGAATAGTGTAATAACGTTCTTCTTTTGTCTGCAGATCCTTCTAGCAAGAGGAGCCAGTAGAATGACTTTAAATTGCAACGGGTAAACTGCCCTACTGATCTTGTTTTTTGCTCTTGTTTGTTTTGATCTTCTAGTATGGTTTTGATTTAGGTTCTGAACAGATCATGGCTAACAGAGCGTTTTCTGTATTTTCTCAGGTGGCTGCCGCTTGATGTTGCCAGGATGTGGGGTCGTCATTGGCTTGAGCCCTTGTTGGCACCTAATTCCAACTCAACTATACCAAGATTTCCTTCTTCCAACTACTTGTCCTTGCCTCTTTTGAGTGTACTCAACATAGCAAGGTAATAATATAACTACCATGGTCACAATTGACACGGCCTAAATTACATTAAACTACTATCGGTATGCTTGAAGTTTCACAAGTTTTTGCTATCATTCCTTCTTTTACTATTTTTCCCTTGATGCATTGTTGGCGTTAATGACTTACCTACGGAAGATGGACTATGGAAAAGTTTAGAAAATAAGACTTGAAATTTGTTTGCAGTTTTCTAAATTTAAAATGGTTCGAGTACTTACTAGCTAAAGCTATAGTATTTCATGTCTTATTTGCCATAATATTGCAGGCAATTATGTTCAAAGGCAATACGAGTCTTAATCCAGCAAATCTGTAACCTTAGTGCTAAAAATCTTAGTTGACTTTCAGTTTAGTACGTAAATAGTTGGATGCTTATGGTTTATCAATTGGTGTGCATAGCGTTCATTTTGACTATTGTTTGCAGAGAATGTGGGCTGCAGTCCTCAACAACCTCCTCGGATGATGTCGACACTTGTGCCGTCTGCCTTGAGAGAGCATGTAGTGTTGCTGCTGAAGGTATGTCTTCAACTTACTGTTTTCTTGATTTGGGTTTTGTATTCCAGTTAGCAACTGTAAGGTTTTACCCTTCGAGTCATGGAAAAAGCCTCTTTTGAAAAGGCAAGGGCAGGGCTGCATACTATAAACGACCCTCACTCAACACTTGCAGATCTGGGAGCCTTGTGCACCAGGGAATACCACTTTTATTTGTTGCGTTTGTGTTCTAGTGGGAAAATGCAAGCAGCAAAGATAGCATCTAAAAGTAGCCGGGAATTCTTTTCGTTATTAACATCACTAATACATTTTCTATCATACGACTAAACTGCTGTACTTATTTGTTTTTTACACATCGAATTCAGGATGCAGGCATGAGTTATGCGTAAGGTGTGCACTCTATCTATGCTCAACAAGCCACATTCCGTCCAACATGGTTGCCCCAACAGGTTCTATTCCATGCCCTCTCTGTAGACACAGCATCCTCTCCTTTGTCAAGTTGCCGAGTTCGCCAATAAAAGAAATCAAGCTACAGCTCTCCTTCGGCCTATGTACACCATGCATGCTTCATCCCCGTGATGCAGATTGCCCATCACCAACTTCAGAGATCAGAATGAACCGTGTTTCATCGGTCTCTTCAGACATTTTCTGCCCAGTTACCTGTAGCCCATTTCCTTCTGTCGCCATCCCTTTATGCACCTGCAACGACAGTCCGTGCCCCTCTTTCGAACATCGAGAGACAACAGTAGAAACACAAGAAGAATCCCCCAGACGTTCACAAGCAACATCTCTAGAACAGGATAAAATTGAAGGACCGAGACTAGAGAGAACAACCTGTTCAAGCATGTTTTGGGGCAGAAGGAGCTGTAGTAGAGAGCATCAATGCAATTCAGAAATAAATGCTTGATTTGGTTTTTCTTCCATTGTTTGATCTTTATGTTCTACAAAAAAAAAAAAAAAAGTATTGTGTTCCATTTATATCACAATGGGGGTTTTTGGGTTGTTTTATGTAATTATTACAAGTTGAAATTTATTTACTGTTAAATCTTATAAAAAGTAGTATTACGGAATCATATATAAACCCATTAAAGTTCTTAAGACATCATGATTAAACATGTTCAAAAATCTTAAATGTAAAGCAACATTTCATTGCCCATTGTGCAAGCAACATAACATAGTTATAGTTTCTTCCTTACAAGACAAGCTACCATGAGATGTGAAAGGATTATATTACCTCATATGATAGAAAAAATGCAGGTCGATATATCGTGAATCGATGAGAGATCCTTTAAACTAAAATGGTTTACACGGAGCAATGCTAGCAAACCGTTTGTTCGGAAAATAGCAATTTATGGCTCTCCAAAGAGTAAACAGATAAGAAACTGAAAATGTTCAGCTATTCTCTAATCATGCTACGATGGCATACATCTGAAAATCTCTTAACTACATCTATAAATGAAATAACATTCTCAAAGAGTTTTCTTGCAGCATGTATTCAATCACGACGTATACAAAAAAAAAAAAAACGTATGTAATCATCTGTTACAAGCAAAAAATCTAAGCCAAAGGCCAACAACTACAGAAAACCGAGTTATCAGAAAACATACAGGATACCGCGTCGGTAAAACACCAGACTTGCCGAAGTAATAACCGCCCAGACAAAGACGATCCACCAAGCCATAAACACAGCAACTTCTTTAACCAGGTTGTACGTATCAAACGAATTAGTATCAATCTGAGATAAGCCGAGAAAGAGAAGTAGCGATATCGATGGAGCAAAGAATTGCACAACTGCAAGGCATAAGTAGTGATTATGCAGGAAAACCTTAGCACGGCTAAAATCCAAATCTGGGACCTTACTGGCATGCAATCTTTGATACCAAGACAAAACTGCTTCATTCAAAAACATCTGCAGGTTCGAACGTAAGGCGACGATTTGTAAAACTCCGGAAAGCAATAAGCAGAGAAGCCTAAATCTGGTAAGTTCGGATTTCGAAAACCTCACAAAACTAAGGATTTCAACAAATGGATTGATCCAAAGTAAAGCAGTAAACACAGTCAATATATAATTGGCATATAGAATCAATCTAGAGAACCATCCACAAGAAATTATGGATAAATTACATCTAAGTTGATCAGTACCGAGCCAAAAGGATCTTGCATTTTTCCCAGCAGGCATATATAAAAAACCAGCAATGAATCCCATCAATATAGAAACAAAAATCCTCCAAGACCCTTCAATTGAATCGAAATGGAAATCAAAAACCAATGGTCCAATCCCAGAACAAATTATAATCCCTAAAATAAACCCTAAAACACCAAAAATTGCACTGAATTGCTTTTCAGATCTCTTGGAACCAGATTTCTCAAACGATATCTTTGCAAGTGATGAAAAAGCTTTGATTAAACCAATAAACCCAAAGATAATTGGTATCAAATCACCATTTGCTAAAACCCCAGAATCTTGTTTGTAACCTAAATACTTGTAAAGCAACAAACAAGAAATACCCACAAAGGAAAAAACGAAAGAATTGTGATAATCATTGTAAAAAAGCCTTGTTTGAAGATGACCCTCATCGAGTTTTAGCCTAAAGATCTGTGCATTGTTTTCATCGAATTCGAATTTGTCTTTAGATTTGTTCTTCTTTTTGAGCTCAGCATTGGTTCTTGAAGATAAAGATTGGTAACCATCAAGTCCAGAACCTGAATCTGAAGGTCTACGGATAGCGGCTCTAACACCGGAAGAAGAAGAAGCAGGGCCGCCGTGGTGGCCGGCAACGTTATCAGGGTGGATGTAAGTGTGGAGACCTTGAAGAAAGAAAACAGGGATTTTGAGGAAAGTGAGGACTAAAGTGAGGGATAAAGAGAACAAGGTTTGGAGTATGAGATTGGAGTAAAGTTGAAAGAAGGGTAACATTGTTGGGTTTTTTCCAAAGGATTTTGGGGTGTGTTGTTAAGTTGAGATCAGAGAACAGAGATCGATGTTTGTGTTAAGGGAAAGTGAAGCTTGTGACTTTGGATCGTCCTGTTTCTTTGTGTGTTGTCGGACTCGACTTCCAATGGAGGGCTAAAAACTTGTAAGTCAAATGCTCTAATTCTGAAATCAAATCCAAACAATTTGAAGTCTGAAGTTACAACCATTAAAAATCGTTTTCTGTCTTCTCATAAATGTATAAATGTATAAAAACTTCATTGTATTTTTTCTCTTCTATTTAAAAAATAATAAATTAGTCCATATATATTATATTTAAAAATTGCCATTTTCATTAAAAAATTTCTATTTTTATAGTTAAAGTATAAGTTTCTCAAGATCTTTTAAAGGATAAATCTTAAAATTATACATAAACTTTGATTTAACGTGCAATTGTATACATGATTTTTAATTTGGAGTAATTAAACACGTAAAACTCTAATTGTTGTTCAAATGTATACTTAAAACTTTTATTTTAATTTAATCATACATATTTAAAGAAATAAATACATTATTTTATTTTTATATTAGATAAATATAATTATTTATGTATGTAATATATAAACATAAAATGTTGTTATATCAATAATTGTGTTAATAATTTACACTAAATGAACCAAATCAAACTTTCATGTATAAAATTGCATAAAATCAAAGTTCATGTATACAATTACATATTAAACCATAGTTCATGTATAATTTTGGGATTTATCCCTTTTTTTCATACAATTGCTTAAAAAACTACCCATAATCTGTCTCCAACTCTTCCATAAGAGGATAAATGCATTTTAATGTACTCGAACTCACGAGCTCTTGCATTAACAACAATGCTAATGCCAACCGAATTAATATTCAATTGGCAAGTTTGTTAAGATTTAATTATATGTGTTTAAGGATCAAATTGATAGAATTTGTAAATGTAAAGGGTTAAATTTATTGAATTATTAGAATTGAGATCAAATTGATAGAATGTGTAAGTATTGAGGATTAAAATGTGTTATATACCAGTTAGAAAAATGTCACATTAACTATTTAATAGAGAGTGATCAAAATAAAAATAATCTAAAATATGAGTGATCAAAATAGAAATTACCTAAAATGTTATGACTAAATTAAAAATTTTCACAATTAGTTGACTAAACCAAAAATATACTAATAATTGGGTGACTAATTCTATAATTTACCCGAATAATCTAGTTACTCGTTAATATTGCCCAAATGCCCATTAAAGACCCAATAGGAATTCCAAATTTCCAGACAAATTGGGTTTTCGGTTATACGGTTGATCCAAAGGAAAATAAGAACAGAAAAAAACAATAAATGTTTGTTATGCTTAAATCTGCTCATGGACTGGATCACCAGTACAGGTTCGAAGATTTGTTCAAAAAATGAAAAGGTTTAGATAAAATACGATACTTGAAAAATAAACTTAGGTAAAATTTAAGACTCGTTTTATATATGGGTCAAGTTTTAGATAAATTTTTTTACCTGAGCCAGCCCAACCGAATATTATATTAATTATATATATATTAAATAATAATTATATATATTTATATTAAATCACTAAATCAATAACAATTAAACAAATTACTCAATACTTAAATTTTTTTCCCAAAATATAAAATATAAAATTTATATTTAATACAAAAGATATTTATTATATTTATTTTTGTTTTTAATATAATAAAATATTTATTATATTTACAGTAATATTTTTAATATAAATACTTTTTAATGTATTTTTATGTGCTAGAAAACTTTTATTTTACTATTGAATCTATTATATTTTTAAAAGATTTAATTTTAAATAAAAATTAATTTAAAAAAATTAAATACGGGAGGATTGGGCGAGGTTCGAGCTGATTTAAGAAAAGCAAACCTTAGCCTAAGCTTAAAAAGTGGTCTAAATACTTTACATAAGCTCGATCGGCCAGCTAATTTTACTATTTCAATTTAGGGCGAATTAGGAGGTTGGTAAGGGTCTTGGTTCTCTTTGAAATAAAATTTTTTCATTTACGTCTTTTATAATTTAAAAATTTTAAATTAATAATGATAAAATTGTATTTTGACCCTCCAAAATGATAAAAATTTAATTTAATCATTTAAAATTCTAAATATATAAAGTATTAAAATAATAAAATTATATTTTTATTATCGTAAAAATATATAATTTAATTTTGATCCTCTAACAATATTTTTAACTTCGTGTCTGCCCTAACAATTAAAATTCAAATCTTGATATTATCATTTTCCCGATAAATTGTATTTAGAAATATATAAATTTGTGTAGTTTGGTACAATGTGAAAAGGAACTATGTCACCCTCTTCCCATGTGCTTTGTTGCGTCTTACATATTAATCACCCCATATGTACTCTCCTCGTTACACGGTTATCTTCGTGGAATGGACAATGACATACTTATTACCTATTGGATTCCCCTTAATTTCTTCTTCTTCTTTTTTTTAATTTGGTAATTAAAATTACAAATAACAAAATATAAAAGCACCAGCCAAATTAAATTCTATTTATATATTTTAAACATCAATACTGATTTTGCGCAATATATACTATGAGTCTGATATATATGGCAGAAGAATCGAGTAAGTGTTTTTTTTTTTTAAATTGAATATTTAAATTGTAATTAATTATATGAGTTTATTATTTGAATATATCATCTCAGCTGCTGGTGAATAGTCTCATTATAAATTTTGATTATATTTGTGCTTTTTGATATAATGTCTAGAATTACCTATTGTCTATTCTTACCTCAAATAAGAGGACAATGTACTTCAACGCACTCAAACCCACGTTCTCCTGCATTGACAACAATGCCTATATCAATTGAGCTAAAACTCAATCGACTATTGATAGATGAATACTTTTATTGGTGAATTCGACTTTTAATTTTGGGCAGCAAGCATATGTTAATTAGGGAGGCTTAGAGTTTTAATTTTGATACGTTTTTCTATGCTTTAAGTTAAATTTAAAGTATTGTAATTAAGTCTCAACCTAATTACTTAACTAAATTCAATTTAATTAATTAGTCCACATATAATATTCATAATTAATATTTAAATTCGAATACTCAATATCTCAATCTTGTCAATTTAGTAAAAATTCGATCGATTTGAAGTGTTTGCACGGTTTATAAAATATAAATTAAAAAGTTTTCAATTACTTGAAATCGAATCGGGTTCTATTTTTATTTTTTATAATATAAAAATAAATGTGTTATTTTAAAATAGTGAAAATAGCTTAAAAGTTCTACATAAGAATACTTTTTAAAATTACATTATAAAAATTATTGATTATTTTTATTTACTTTTGAAAGTTAGTTTTTTTAAAATATTTAAAAATTCATAGAACAAAACTGATTTTATTAAAATATAAGTCTAAAATTAAAAAAAAAGATTAATATGAAAAAATCAAAATTAAATCAAATTATGATAAATAATTCTAAAAAACTCGACTCAACTAAATCATATCATAAAATTGAAATATAGATTGCACCCAACACATACATCAAAACTAAAATATCTTACCAGACTTTATTCTTTCCCTTTACACGCTAAGATACTGTTCTCTTTATCAAGCACCTGGACTTCAAAAACAAAATCCAAGAAAATAATAAATTATGGTTAGAAATAAAGTGACCAGCAACTAAGTAACATATTAAAACAATCACAAATTAATAATGGTTAAATTGCACTCTAAACTCTAAAAATAATAAAAAATTAATTTAATTTTTAAACATTATAAAAATATAAACTATTAAAATGATAAAATTACATTTTACTATCATAAAAATATATAATTTAATTCTAACCCTAAATTATTTTTTCGCCCCTAACTAAAAACAAAAACAGATGTAAAAAGAAAATTGCAAGGATCATATTTGGTAACATGTCAAAACATATAATTGCTATTTTGTAGCTCCAAATGATATGTTTTATAGTTTCCTGTGTGTATACTATTGCTTAGGTATTATGTATAGTGAAAATGATTAAGCAACTAACACTATGAGGATAAGGCCAGCGTGGCCAACATTCAAACTCTCTCTCTTTTTCTTCTATGTCCCTGTCGACATCTCCTTTATTCATATCCTGTCACCTTTTTTAACTATATTATTCTTATATATATATTGTAAGAATATGTATCAAAGTGAGTACTTCGTTTTCCAGATCCAAAATATCTTAGATGAAGATATCCAAAAAAATATCTTACATCAATCACGTACATACATGTATAGCCGAAATGCATGATCATTAGTCACATAAACAACCGTATTGGTTGTGGGAATCTTGTTTTTTTATTTTGCTGCTACCATATAGTAATGTATTAGAATTGACTTACTCTTTTACTTTTATCGTTTAATTATTAATTGTTTTTAATAAAATATGTGTACTTATGAAGGAGGAGACGATAGTTCACACGGCGGAAGAAAACCGTGCAACTGTAGAAGTGTTTATGAATTTGGATTGAGTTTGAGTTGAGTCTAAACACGATATTATGGTATTTTATGTTTGTCTAAGCTAATCTCACTTGGATTAAGGGTCTATAAATAATTAACTCAAACACATTTTAATCTCGCTCATATTATTTTAATTTATTATCTAATATATTTTAATTTATTAAAATTTTATATAGTCACCTTAATATTTTTTAAATATTTACATTATAGTAGTATTATATATTATTATAGGTTTAATTTTTATGTTATAAAATTACATAATATAAAACATTACAAACTTAAAATAAGTTAATCAAGCTTTGAATGTTCAAGTCCAGACTCAACCCATATTTTAAACGTGCATAAATTTTTTTGTCTAAGACCAAATTTTGGGCTAAATATTTTTGCCTAAACCCTCCCAAATTTTGGACAAACTTACTAGTTTGAGTGAGTAGCTAGATGGCGGTTAAATTAAATAAGTCTACCAACTAGGTATTTGTTGAGCCTGAATAGATTTGAAGTTTCACGTATCACTCATACAAGAAGAAACATGACCATTTAACTCAATAAAATCAAAGAAACGAGGATCCATATATAGAGCGTGCAGAAAGCCAATAGAGACTATTTTAATTGAGGTCTCTTAATTTAATGAGGTATGAGTATTCAGTTAATTGGATTTCTCTAAATTATGTGAAGAAATATACAAGTTACACTTTTTAAATATGACTCAATTACTAAATTTATACACAAATATAAATTATAAATGTAGAAGCCCAAATTGCCCGGGCCCGATTACATCAAAACCCAACCAAACCTTTAAACCCACTAAAACCCTCAACCCATGACCCATTTACATCTACCCAAACCCATTACAAAACCCAAATATTAAACCCAATTCAAAAGCCCATTAAGCCGCCCAAAAAAAACCTAACCTCAAAAAAAAAAAACCAAGAAACCCTAGCCACCTATCCACTTTTCCACTTGCCCCATTTTTCCTCCCATTTTTTATATCCATTGTCTACCACCATCACCTACAAAATAGAAAAAGAAATAATAGAAAATTATGTAAAAGATGGCTATAAAAAGCCATTCAAAAATCATGTAAAGGGGGGGATTTTACAAAGATTGAAAAAGGAGACAAAGACAAAAATCCTTTCAAATTTTGAACATAAAAGAAACATCAATAAAAATGTTGCATTTTTTCTTTTTTCCTCTTCTTTCGAATCTTTTTTTTTTGTGTTGTTTTTTTCTTTCTTTATATATACATATATTGTTAAGAAAAAAAAAGTTACCTTTTCCGGCCACTATAGGTGGTGGCCGGCGACGGGCGGCGACCGACGATCGACCGGTGATCGGCCCCCCTTGGCCGGATTTCCTTTCCCCCCCTCCCTTCTCTCTTCTTTCCCCCTTCTTTTTTTTAGGTATTTTATATATATTATGTATATATTTTTTAATGCCATTAGTTATATATTTCTTATGTATATATTCTTAAATACTATTATATATACATATATATATATATATATATTTTAAATACCATATTGTGTATATATTATTATTACAAATTATTACTATTGCTAGTATTATTATAACTATTATTATATTAGTGTATATTTTATGTACATATGTATATTTATATATATATATATTTGTACATATCATTATTTTATATTATTATTGTAAATTTTTATGTATATATTTTTATGTACATTTCCTAATATTTTCTTTTATTGTAGATATTATTATTACTATTATTACATACTTTTATTATATGCATATATATATATATGTACTTTTATGTACATATTATTATTTTATATTATTATTACCAAATATATCATTTTTCCTATTTTATTATTAGTACATGATTTGTTTTTATTTTGTAAATATCATTATTATTGTTATTCTAATATTCTAGTATTCCATGTTAATATTTTTCATTAATGATATCATTTTTTTTAGTCCTTTATTTATTTTAATTTCTCACTTTAGGAATATTTTTCTCATGTTTTAATTAATTTCAAAAAAAGGCAATGTATTGATTTAATATTAAGCCATCGATTTCATCGCTATGTTGGGTGAAATTAAATGGCTTGTGTTAAAAACAGGACACCCTTTCTAAAATAAATCGAAAACTAAAATTCTCATTTTTCAGTCGGATCACGATTAAATATTATATTGAACTCGTATTTTTGAAAATCAAGTCAACACATGTTTATGAGATACCAATTTTGGGCGTCGCGAGGGTGCTAATACCTTCCTCACGCGTAACTGACTCTCGAACCCCAATTTTTCTCTAGACTTTCATGTAGACCTAAATTTGGCCTTCTTTTTGTTTTAAAATAATTTTATTAGGTGTCTGATCACACCTATAAAAAAGAATCGGTGGCGACTCCCTTTGCTAATAAAATCAAAAGTCGGTTTAAATTTTCAAATAATCGCCTTAATTAGTGACCGAAAGCAGAAATTTTTACGTCACTACAGCTGGCGACTCCGCTGGGGATACCTTTTTGAGAGTCGAGTCGAATTAAACTCGCGTTGTCAAAATTTTCAAAGTTCCTTGTTCAAATTAACATTTAGTCGTGATCCTCAAATTTTTTTTTTCAAAAAAATCATGCATTTGCATCGTGTTGTATATATTCTAACTTGTTTTATCCGGTTGTTTTTCAGCTTTAAATTTTTGTGATTTTAGTTTTGGTTTAGTTTTTTAAATAAAACGTAAAGGTTTGCAAGTTTCTCCCCACACACCGTGCACGTGCATTTTTGTTGCATAATATGAGCTCTATACAAGTAAACGATATGCCTTCGTGAGTTAACTCGTTCCTCCGCACAGGCTAGTGAATACTTTCGGGTTACATATGACTTATGTTTTCGTGAGTTAACTTGTCCCTCCGCATAGGCATAAGTAAATGTAATCCCTCGAATTGATCTCGTAAGCCTATGATGGGCCATGACGGAGGCTCTGTACTAATCTTAGTAGATGACAGTGCAGACGATTCGAGTACCCATCTAGAACCAAAACCGCATATAGTGAACCATACGAGCCATCCAACTAGAGCCGTGCCAAACCTCCGTCCGTTTACTAGTCACCAAAATAAGTACATGGGAAAAACACATCTTACCCTCTGTTTCTTTTACATTTACGCTTTCTATGCAAAGGAATCGAGTCCATTGGACCAAGTAGCTTAATTTATTAGATTGTCTACAGTTTTTCTTTGTTCATATGTGTTGTGCTAACCAAGTTTGTTTGTTTTTATTCTTATTTTACATCATGCATTATAGGCATCATATTAGGAAGGTGTTGACTAGAGATCGGTTGCCAAAAAATAGGTTTCTAATGGAAGAGTTAATTATACAAACAACCGAGAGGAATGCCGCGGTTCGAGACTGGTCTCTAAAGACTCAGAAAGAAAGAGGAAGAAAAGACTGCGCGGGCTATGATAGAATTAAGGAAGAAGAACACCGAATATGAAGTTGTGTCTGCCGGGATGATGACTAGTCGATCTAAACGTCAAGAACTAAAAGAAAGGATACTAGAGTTAGAAGATATGCTGCAAGATTGTCAACAACAGTTAGATACTTTCTTGAAGGCTTTGGAAGAAAAATATAGTCAATATGATAGAGACGTTTGTGCTTACGAAAAGGGCCTCCAGGAAAAAGAAAGACAACTTAGCTATTTGATCAATGAAGTTCGTGGGGTAGCCATGCACGTGGTACAATTATCGGAAGAAGCTGAAAATCTCAGTTGCCAATTCCCACCAAGCCAACGATCGAGCATATCGGAATTCTTAGAGCGAGTAAAGAAATATGGCGATATAGCTAGAAAGATTGTGTAATAGCTGAATCAAAAATGGCAAAATGTTTTGTAATGAACTCTTTTGATGAATAAAATGCCTAAATAGGGGCTATCTTGAAATCAACACCAATTCCTTACATGTCATTCATGACTAACATTCATTTGGCATTCAAGCATTTATGCATTCATTCATTCATTCATGGCATATCCCGTACTTATTTGCTGAGGTTAAAACATACAATTCGCAGTTGCAATACTTCAAATCTGGAATCACGCCACTCGTATAGAACGCATCGGCAAACTAGAACAATGGAAGCTGAATTTAATGAAAGGATTGAAAGAATAGAAAGAATCCAAAATGAATTACAAGAGCAGTTAGCTAGGTCACAGTAAGAGACGAGAGACTTAATGGTGAGATCACGAGAAGAATCGCTCGAACAGAAAGATCAAATGGCCAAGATGATGGAGATGATGTCAGCTTTAGTTAAAGGAAAGGGACCCATGCAGAGCCCTGACATCGAGGAATCTCGGTCAAGAGTTAATCACAATCAAGACCCGCTCTATCCCCCCGGATTCACTCCACCACACGCCCGCGCAGTACAAAGAGGGTACACCCAAGGAGAACTCATAGACCCAGAGCAACGGCCTTTGCCACGTACTCATTTAGGGCAAGGAATATTCATATCAAATTCTAGGGTTAATCCTGCCGATCCAATTGTTCCAGATTTGGACGATCCAGCGGAAATAGCCAGGTTGAGAACGGACGATCATGAGGCTCAAGAGAAGTATAAGAGCTTAGAGGAAATACTCAAAGCAATAGAGGGTAATAAAGCCTTCTCTGCACTAAGTGCCAAAGAGCTCAGTTTGGTGCCCGATCTAGTTCTGCCTCCGAAGTTCAAGGTGCCTGATTTCAAAAAATACGATGGCGCGAGATGTCCAAAGGCGCATCTTGTCATATTTTGCCAAAAAATGACTGGTTACGTGAATGAAGACCAGCTACTCATACATTGTTTTCAGGATAGTCTAGTAGGATCGGCTCTTTGGTGGTACAACCAGCTTAGTAGGGAAAGGATCAAATCTTGGAAGGACTTGGCATCAGCATTCTGTGAGCAATACAAGCATGTATCGAATATGGTACCAGACCGGATGACTTTGCAAATGATGGAGAAAAAGCCGTCAGAAACTTTTAGATAGTATGCGCAGAGATGAAGGGATGTTTCAGCCCAAGTAGAACCTCCACTAACAAAAACGGAGATAACCGTTCTTTTCATCAACACTTTGAAAGCACCATTTTATGACAAACTAGTGGGAAGTGCCACGAAAGACTTTCCGGATATTGTAATATCTGGTGAGCTTATAGAGAATGCCGTCAAGAGCGGTAGAATGGAAGGTCAAGAAAGTTCAAGAAGGGCAGCGCCCATGAAGAAGAAAGAACCAGAAACCCACATGGTGGGAATGGGAAGCCGTTATGCCCCTAACCCATATCCAAACCAACCCCGACCTCGAAATTATCCACCTCCGAATTTCTATTACCCTCCTCAAACCCCTTACTACTAAACACCACCTCCTTACTCTTCTTACCCCGTTTACGCTACAAGTCACCCGAGACCAATCGCCACATTCCCACAAAATACAATACCCGCCCAAGGTCAACCCAAAAACGAGCAGAGGCCAACAAAACCCAATTTCGAGAGACTACAATTTACCCCTATTCCTTTGTCATGTGGAGAACTGTACCCAAAACTTTTGGAGAAGCAATTGATATCCCCGCATTATATGGCACCATTGAGGCCCCCATACCCGAAATGGTACGACTCAAACGCTAGTTTTGCATACCATACGGGAAACCAGGGACATTCCATGGAAAATTGCCTAGCCTTTAAAAGGAGAGTTCAAGGACTAATTGATGCGGGTATCCTACGATTCGATAGTGCCAGTAATGCAACTGGGAACCCGTTCCCTAACTATACTGAAGGGAATATGAGCACAGTGGGGAAAGAAGATGAATGGCAAGTCAGAAGATGTGTTTCAGAAATAAGGACGCCTCTCCAGAAAATCTGGGAGGCACTGGTTAAGAATGGATTGCTCTGTCGCCCCGACGATAATCTCAGAAAAGAATGTCACGTTTTTTGTGATTTTTATGGAATTGTAGGGCATGACATTCAATCATGTGAGGAATTTAAAAGGTTACTGCAAGACCGGATAGATAATAAGGAGATTGAGATCATTAATGAAGGAGAGGCCAATGAGAAAGAAGTATGCGCCTCTGACAATCAATCGTCAGGTTGTCCGTATAGCACCGATCGACCATTCGTAATTTATTACGATGGAAGGAAGGAACTGGTGAAACCAAAAATGATAATTGAAGTACCGTCTCCTTTCCCTTACAATGACAATAAAGCAGTACCATGGAAATATGACGTTAATATCGTCACACCTAAAGATGAAAAACCCAAAGCCATGACTAGAAGCGTCGGGGAAGTAGGTCATTTCACTCGTAGTGGAAGATGTTATTCGAAGGAGATAAAACAGAACAATGACTTGAAACAGAAAGGAAAAGCACCGATGTACGTGACCGAAGAGGAGCATGAAACTGTGCCTGAACAAGAAGCTAAAAAGCCTGTGGACTAGGAGGAAGCACAAGAATTCTTAAAATTTATCAAGCACAGTGAGTGCAACGTGGTAGAACAATTGAGTAAGCAGCCAGCGCGAATCTCGGTATTATCTCTGCTGTTGAATTCAGAGCCACACCGAAACGCTCTGCTGAAAGTGTTAAATCAAGCTTATGTGGCAAACAATGTATCCGTTGAAAAACTGGATAAATAGATGAACAACTTGAATGCGGATAATTTCATTTCTTTTAGTGATGATGAAATACCGTCCAATGGTAGAGGCTCAGTGAAAGCATTGTATATCACAACCCGTTGTAAGGGCTATATAATACCGAACGTGCTCATCGACAATGGATCGGCACTTAATGTCATGCATTTGGCCACACTTTCTAGGATTCCGATGGATTTGTCCTATTTAAGGCCCTGCCATTCTACAGTAAGGGCATTCGATGGAACAAGACGAGAAGTTATGGGAAAAATCGAGATACTTCAAGAAGTGGGTCCCTACATATATGATGTTGAGTTTCAAGTCATGGACATTACACCATCACACAATTGTCTCTTGGGAAGACCTTGGATCCATTCTGCTGGAGCAGTCCCATCAACCCTCCATCAAAAGGTGAAATTTATCATGGATGGCTGTTTGGTCACTGTCGAGGGAGAAGAAGACATTGTAGCATCTATTTCTGCCGACGCACCATATATTGAAGTGAGTAAAGACGCTCTGGAATGTTTTTTCTGATATCTTGAATTTGTCAATACCACATTCGTCGCTAAGGGAAACAGAATTCTCGAGCCAAAACTATCGCGAAATACCAAGATGGGTGTCAAGTAGACTGTAGGAAAGGGAGCCCGAGCAAGGAAAGGTTTAGGAAGGTACCTGCAAGGAATAGTCAAGGCTCTAAAGCCAGTACATCACAAGGCCCGATACGGTTTGGGGTTCCAGCCAGACATGCGTCAAAGAAGAAAACAGTGAAAAAAAGATCAGGAGAGAAGGATTGTGAGAACTTTGGGTCGAGAAGTAGAACGGGAGCTCATAACATACCCTCCTTTGTCAAAAACATTTACATCTGCGGGAATGATATACCCCGGACAAGATAATATACAAAGCACGCTGTTTTAATTGAAATGGGTCTTCAGAATGTCAGTATAAATGTCATTGACAAAGGAAGTGAGGCTATTAAAGATGTTTCAACGATACGCCATTGTCCTCCTGGTTTCATGTTAAACAATTGGACTGCCGAGGACCTTCTTGTAGTTTATAAGTCTTCAGAGTAATGCTCAAACATTAACCCTCTATTGTGTCCTCAGATATAATAGAACTCTTTTGTAAGAGCTTGCATTCACTCTTTATCATTTAAATGAATATCAATGAAGATGCATTTTATCACGATCTTTCGCATTATCACTAATTTCATAATCATCTCCTCATTTCATAGCCTATCTGTACATTTGCCTCATACCATGCCATAACATTTCGTTTGTTGGTTCCAATACTTGGATGCCCCTCTATAGTTTCCTTTTCCATTCAACTTTCAGGTGCTCAGATATCAATGGCATGAACAAACCCGTTACGAGTCCTAAAATCGATTTTGAGAAGGCTGTTTGTTTAGGAGAATTCGAAGCTGAAGAAAATGCTGAAGACTATGTCTCGTCTCTTGACTTGCTAAGAATGGTGGAACAAGAGGATAAACAGATTTTGCCTCATCAAGAATCTGTTGAAACAATAAATCTGGGAACTGAAGAAAGAAAGCAAGAAGTGAAGATTGAGACTTCTATTTCAGGGGGCACCAGGCATAATTTGATTGCTTTACTCTGCGAGTACAAAGATGTATTCGCATGGTCATATCAGGACATGCCAGGATTGGATGAAGATGTAGCGGTCCATAAGCTCCCATTAAAGCCAGAATGCAAGCCTATTCAACAAAAGCTAAGACGGATGAGACCTGAGATGTTGTTGAAGATAAAAGAGGAAGTCAAGAAGCAATTTGATGCTGGTTTCCTACAAGCCTCCAAATATCCAGAATGGGTGGCTAACATAGTCCTGGTGCCAAAGAAAGACGGTAAAGTACGAATATGCGTGGATTATCGTGACCTGAATCGAGCAAGTCCTAAATATAATTTTCCCTTACCACACATTGATACGTTGGTGGATAACACAACAAAACATTCATTGTTTTCTTTCATGGACGGATTCTCGGGGTATAATCAGATCAATATGGCCCCTGAGGATATGGAGAAAACTACCTTCGTAACAATGTGGGGAACATTCTGCTACAATGTGATGCCATTTGGGTTAAAGAATGCTGGAGCAACATATCAGAGGGCTATGGTGACGTTATTCTATGACATGATGCATAAAGAAATAGAGGTCTACGTCGACGATATGATTGCTAAATCCCGAGGGGAAGAAGAGCATGTAGTGAACCTGAAGAAATTGTTCAACAGACTGAGAAAGTTCCAGCTAAAGCTCAATCCGGCTAAATGTACGTTTGGGGCTACCTCGGGAAAATTGCTGGGCTTCATTGTCAGTGAAAGAGGTATCGAGGTTGATCTGGATAAAATAAAAGCTATTCAAGAGTTACCACCTCTGCGCACGCCAAAAGAAGTCAGAGGATTTTTAGGGAGGCTAAACTACATCGTCCGATTCATCGCTTAACTTACCAACCAATGCAACCCAATCTTTCGGCTTCTTCGAAAACATAACTCGGGAGAATGGAATGAGGAATGCCAGGTGGCCTTTGATAAGATAAAACAATATTTGTCTAGTCATTCAGTACTAGTACCGCCAACTCCGGGAAGACCATTAATTTTGTATCTGACAGAGTTCGAAAATTCAATGGGTTGCGTACTGGGGCAACATGACGAGTCAGGAAAGAAAGAAAAAGTGATCTACTACCTCAGTAAAAAGTTTACTGAATATGAGGCAAAGTATTCATCCATTGAAAAATACTGTTGCGCTCTGGTTTGGATAGCTCGGAGACTTAGGCAATATATGTTGTATCATACAACATGGTTAATTTCAAAGCTGGACCTAGTAAAGTACATGATGGAATCACCTGCACTCTCAGGAAGAAAGGCACGATGGCAGATTTTACTCGGAGTACGACATCGTCTATGTGAGTCAAAAGTCACTAAAAGGAAGCGCAATAGCTGACTTCTTAGCAACTCGAACAACAGAGGATTACGAGCCATTGAGATTTGATTTCCCAGATGAAGACTGGATGCACGTTACAGAAAAAAGAATGCGAGTCACCAAAAGAGAAGTCATGGAAGATGAGCTTTGATGGTGCATCGAACGCATTAGGGTATGAGATTGGAGCAGTCTTAATATTGCCAGAAGGGAATCATTACCCACTCACTGCCAAGCTGAATTTCTTCTGTACCAATAACATAGCGGAATATGAGGCATGTATCATGGGACTCCGTGCAACTATTGAACGAAACGTCAAAGCTTTAGAGGTATATGGAGACTCAGCCTTAGTGATTTACCAAATCCGTGGAGATTGGGAAATGAGAAACTCGAAACTGGTTAAATACAGAGATCTAGTGGCAGAGTTGATTAAAGAATTCGAAGAAATAACTTTTAATTACCTCCCACGAGAAGAAAACCAATTGGCTGATGCCCTGGCCACTTTGGCTTCAATGTTCAAAGCAAACGGGGAAACAGAAATAATGCCTCTTCAAATGAGAATATATGAAGTTCCTGCATATTGTTTCAGCATTGAGAAAGAGACAGATGGATGGCCACGGTTCCATGATGTCTTAGAATATATCAAGAATCAAAAGTATCCCAAACAAGCAAACGAGAACAACAAAAGAACAATCAGAAGAATGGCAGTGGGATTCGTTCTTGATGGGGACATCCTGTACAAAAGAGGAAAAGATCAGGTGCTCTTGAGATGCGTAGATGCTGTTGAAGCCAGAAAAATACTTAAGGATGTCCATGAGGAAATTTGCGGGACACATTCCAATGGTTTCACTATGGCCAGGAAGATTATGAGACTCGGATATTACTGGCTGATGATGGAAAGCGACTGCATTAATTTTGCACAAAAATGCCACAAATGTCAAATTTATGGTGATAAAATTCATGTAGCCCCTTTGCCCCTTCACGTCATGACTTCTCCGTGGCCTTTTTCTATGTGGGGCATGGATGTTATAGGGCCAATTTCTCCAAAAGCTTCCAATGGACACCGATTTATTTTTGTGGTTATTGATTACTTCACAAAATGGATAGAAGCCGCATCGTTTGCCAATGTGACGAAGACTGCGGTTTGCAAGTTTTTGAAAAAGGAAATCATTTGTCGATACGGTTTGCCTGAAAGAATCATTTTAGATAACGCCTTGAATTTGAACAACAAGATGATGAAAGAAGCGTGTGAGCAATTCCAAATAACGCATCATAACTCCTCGCCTTATCGCCCAAAGATGAATGGAGCTGTTGAAGCGGCCAACAAGAATATTAAAAAGATTATTGGGAAAATGACCGAGACATATAAAGACTGGGACGAGAAGCTACCATTTGCTTTGTATGCATATCGCACGTCTGTACGGACGTCTACGGGGGCAACTCCTTTCTCTCTGGTCTATGGAATGGAAGTTGTGCTACCTATCGAAGTTGAGATCCCCTCTCTACGAGTCTTAATAGAGTAGAAATTAGAGGAAGCAGAATGGGTTCGAGCTCGATATGACCAGTTAAACCTTATCGAAGAAAAATGTCTAAAGGCAATTTGTCATGGACAGATGTACCAGAAAAGAATGATCGCAGCCCATGACAAGAAGGTACGGCCAAGAGAATTCCACGAAGGAGAACTCGTGCTGAGAAAGATTCTCCCAATACAAAAAGACTTCCGAGGAAAATGGGCGCCAAATTGGAAAGGTCCATACGTCGTAAAGAAGGTATTCTCCGGCGGAGCTTTGATTCTCACCGAGATGGATGGGAAGGAGTTACCTAATCCAGTGAATTCAGATGCTGTGAAGAAATATTATACCTAAAAAAAAAAGGGGATCAAGGTGAAAACCCAAAAAGGGCATCTTGATTAATACAAAAGATTAGCATGAAAACCCGAAAGGGCATTCTAATGAAGCAAACCCGGGCTTAAAGAGTAAGGCGGTTGAACGGTGGGTTAAACAGCGAAACTACAGCATTTGAAGCATTTTTCAGTAGCTCGAAATCTTCTACGCAAGAAGTCATGCTAGAAAAGATTCTTGATAAGAAACGTGGAAGAGTTCGTGTGTTGAATATCTAGAGCATCTGTATCCATTGAATGCGATCCGTTTTCTCTTTATGACACTTCCTCATTATCATTGGTTAATTTTCTTTGTTTGCCACGTTTGAAATAAATAAATGTGAGGTATCCCTTTGTCCTTACCTGACCATTTTCATGCATCTCATTATGTCGTTTATTTTCATGATAAATAGTGAAATGACATACTCTAAACAAAAGAAATGTTAAGCATTACCTGGATAAGAACTTGATAAGTACAAGAGCCTCAACGCAAGGACAAAGTTCAACCAGGGGCAAAAGAGTGATATCTGAGAAATGTAGATTACTTATGAAGCTTGAGGATGGGTACAGGGCCTAAATAGAAAGTCAAGAGTCAAAGCAATGAACACATATCATAAAAAATCATGATGAAAAAGGACATATGACAAACAAGCCCAAGGTGCATAGTATAATCATGTAGGCATAAAGGCATTTAAGACCAAAATTTGCATATCATGATAACATCATGCATGACATATACAGGTCCAGTAGAGCAAGAGGATGTGATGATAGCTGTACTGAATCAAAGGAAAAGACATTTGAGTTCCACCAGATGACATGTTCTGGTATTCTGATGTTTTATTTGAAAATTCAATTCATATTGCGAGAGGTGAGTTGAGCCTCAGGATGCGCTGAGGTATTTTCAAAAAAATCAACTTATATTGCGAGAGATGAGTTGAGCCTTAGGACACGCTGAGGTAATTTCAATTTCTGTTGTCAAAAAAAATCAACTCGTATTGCGAGAGGCGAGTTGAGCCTCAGGTCACACACCGAGGTATTTTCAATTTCCGTTTTTCAATTTCTGCCTTTCAAAAAAAAACATCAACTCATATTGCGAGAGGTGAGTTGAGCCTCAAGACACGCTGAGGTAATTTCAATTTTTGTTGTCAAAAAAATCAACTCGTATTGTGAGAGGCGAGTTGAGCCTCAGGTCACACGCCGAGGTATTTTCAATTTCCGCTTTTCAATTTCGCCTTTCAAAAAAAATCAACTCATATTGCGAGAGGTGAGTTGAGCTTGAGACACGCCGAGGTAATTTCATTGTCAAAAAATCAACTCAGATTATGAAGCGGGTTAAGCCTCGTGTCACACGCCGAGGTATTTTCAATTTCCGTTTTTCAATTTCTGCCTTTCACGTAGACCTAAATTTGGCATTCTTTTTGTTTTAAAATAATTTTATTAGGTGTCCGATCACACCTATAAAAAAGGATCGGTGGCGACTCCCTTTGCTAATAAAATTGAAAGTTGATTTTTAAATATTTAATAAATCGCCACAATTAATGACCAAGCGAAACTAAAAAATTTTTTTACGTCGCTACAATAAAATTATAAACTAAGTTTACTAATTATATTTTATTTTATTGCAATAATGAAAAACTAAAAGAGTTAAAATTGATTTAAAAATATCTTATGTAAAGTGATGTGGGAAGAATGTACTAATTGTTATTTGACAAAAGTAATCATAAGTCATTAGGAATTTATTTATTTATTTTGGTGAAAATTAGGAATTTATTTTAATATCCATTTTAGGTTCATAGTTAATTTCTTGACAATATTTAATTATTATATTAGAAAAATTCTGATGATTAATTATCTAAAAAACTTACAAAAGAAAATCCAAATATTATTCAAAGAGTGTACATACACACACAAATTAAACTCTCTGCTACTATTCTACTAAAAAACCCACTACATTGACAACACAACGAAAGAAAAAAAGAAAAAAATAATTAATAGAAAAAAGGGTCCCAAATCAAAGAAGAGTTGATCTTTTTTTTTTTTTTATATATTACTTCAATTTGTTGGGAAAAGATCTTTTCTCACCATCTTTATCATCTGTTCTGTTTATGATCTCCGGGACCACCTGCCAAAAAAAGATCAAATTAATGGAACCCCACACATTATAAGAGAGAGAAGAAACAACAACAACAACAAAAACAGAAGTTTATTTGCTTTGCTAAGACTCAAAAAAATTCATCAATGTCAGAGACAGTTAAGACATTGTGTAGCAAAGATTGGAGCTTTGCCAGCTTTCTGGGTCCATACAATTAAGATCAAGTGACCAACCTGATCTTCTGATGAATCATACCGCTGAGATTGTGATGATGATGATGGTCTCTTTGATCTTTTATCAGTCTTCACTTTCATTTTGCTTCTTGTTGTGATAAGGGAATCTATTGTTGAGGATCATAAAAATGGACCAAGACAAAGAATAATTAAAAGATGATTAAAAAATAAGGGTAAAGTGACCCATAGCTACAAATATCTCCAGGCATATTTTACATTTTTATATGTTTTTTTCAAAAAACGCATTTTAAATGTCTTTTCAGAAAAAGAAAATGAAATTCACGAGTGAATGTTTCATAGCTTTTTTTACGGCGGACTGAAAAAATCCTTCCAGCTTTTGGTACTTGATAACAATACAGAGTTTTAATGGCGGTGGAAGAGATATTGTGTTAATGCACCCTTTTGCAACATGGGAACAAAGGGAGAAATTTTGGAAACATATTTGATCCAACTCTCAGCAGTACTACACATTGACACTTATCGCGTCAACCTTGCAGCAGGAGGTCGTATCTTTATCAATCCAAGTTTTCTCCTCCTTGAACAATACCGGCCATTATTTGAGTTTCGATCAATTGTCTCGAAAACTTTTTCTCATAGAGTCAGAAGTTGCTTTAAGACGATGAAATATGTAAAGGGTAAACTGATAATAACATTACCTGAAGAAGCATGTTTTCTTCTGGACTGGACATTGTGTTGTTTGCAGTTGAGAGTAGACTCGGAGCTGTCGGGAAGGTGACGGTCGAGACGAAGATGATAAAGATCGTTGTTCTCTAGCATTGTACGGACGAACCATGCTTCCATGGAGTTTAAGAAACGCACATGTTTCTCGTCCGTCCATGACTCGTTTTGGTTGTTGCTGGGCAGCAAGTGAGAGTTCATGGCTTCCAAAGCTAAGCCAAATACAAAAAAGAAACCCTTTTCTTTTCCCGTTCAGATTTCCGAGAAACAAACAGTTGGGTTTGGTTTTTCTTCTTTTAATTGGCAATTCCCTTCTTCAATTTTTTTTTTCTTTTGATTTAAGCGATCTTTATGAATGGGTTTCAAGGGTTTTATATAATAGAGTGCAGCCAAAAAGGATTGGGGTTATCTTTTTGACAAGGTTGGTAAGAGTACCAAAATAAATAAATAAATAGACCAGAGTTTTGGTGAGAGTACCATTTTATACTCGCTGCACTTAACTGCCATCTGTCTTAATTTGTCTAATTATTTTTTTAAATTCTTTTAGTTTTTATAAGTGAATAAATAGACATGTTGCCATAATACAAAATATAATTATGCTAAAATCATTTTAGCTTGATATAATTTTGAATTCTTTTAAATTTTTTAAAATAATATTTATAAACATAATTAATCATCCAAAATATGGTTTTTTAACATTAATTATTAACCCAATGTATGAATTTTTTTAATTTTTAAGGAAGTGAAAATGGGGATTAATAGAGGCGAGTAGTCAAGGAATAGACGAGCGAGTAGAGTAAGGTGAAAATATCTGGAGGACTAAATTGAAAGGAAATAAAATTTGGATTTAAAAAGGAAGATATTTTGGGGGGAGGGATCAACAAAGAATCTAGGGGCGGAGTTTCCATGAGATGCAGACTGACTGTCATCCTTTTCGTGGATTTTGATTTTTGGTTGGAAAAGGGCAGCTAATGTAATTTTGTCAAAATGAAAATTGCAACGTTTCTTGTCCTTTTCTTTATTTGAGTGTGGATGAAATTGGATTGAATTTATCTTTCAGATTGACTAGATAAATATTTTGAGTGAATCGTTGGAATAGTAAAAGGTTAAAAGATTGATTAAATTAATTTATAGATTTAATTGGTATTAAATCGAGAGTTAAATTGAAAATTGATAGTCGATTCAACAAATATTAGGGTCAAAGTCTCATAAGAGAGAATTTTTTAATGGTAATACTTAAATTTATGATTAAGTTGTTTCTAAAATATTCATTTTAATTATAAATATTTAAATATATTATTTATAAGTACTACATGTAAATGGGTAAAAAGTAAACAACACTGGTAGAAAAGAAAAGAGATGCTTCCTTAATTGGACCAACACAAAGAAGTGGAGACGTAAGCTGTCCACGTATGATTATGTGAAAATTTAGTCTTTGGTTTTTCATCCTCATATAACAAGCTTTTCAGATTTCATCCTCTTATCGTTAATTTTAATCCCCTCATTTCAACATCAAATCACAAACAAACCTTTAAAAATATCATCAATGGATTTCAATTAATTTTATTGAAAACAAAAAATACAACATGGCCTTTATATTTTTCAAGAAAAATTTAGCTATTGAAAAAATATATAAAATTATTAAATATTAAGTTAAAAACGGGTTTAAAATGAGTTTGGATTAACTAATTACAAATATTAGCAAATTTAGATAAAATTTTAAGCCTATATTTTAAGTCGGGTCAAGCTTTATCAATAATATTAATATCATGCTTAAACTCAGCTTGAGGTTGACTTAGTTTGACCTATGAACACCTTTAATCAAAACCTGTCTAGTTTGAACTCAGGAATCTATTCACAACATTTAACTAATACGTATAATGTTGTATAAATTATTTTAATTGTTTTCAAAATGAAAAGTTAAATAAACATATGATTTATTATTAAGGTAGTTTAATGAGATGAAGATTTGAAGGTGGACAACCAATTAGGTCACTAGTTTAGTGGTAAGTTTGTGTGTGTTTCAAGTTAATTGGTATGATATTTAGGGTTTTCGACAATATTAAAATTTTACATTTTTTGACACTTGGATCATTTTTATTACATCCAGTGACATTATTTATAAAAAACATATTTTATTATAGATAATCTTGTCTGTTATTATTGAAATGGGTAATGATATATATTTGTTACCTAAATTTTAACAAGTCTTCTAATGTGATACTTAAACTTTCAAAAAATCAATTTTGATACCTCAACTTTAACTCCACTTATTAGTGTGGTACCTTCCTTGAATGATGTTAAAATTTGACATGGCTTAACATGTGGACTGATTGGATGCTACTACGTGGCATTATTTTTTAGAAAAAGAATTAAGTAGTCAAGGTCAAGGGACCTAAAAATAATTATACCAAAATTGCGACTTTTTCATGATTTGAGTTCAAATTTTAGTTCTTTTGACGAGTCAATTCTATGGTTGCCAATTAGTGAAATAGAGGATTAGATAAAAATTGTGATGAAACTATAATAGTTTATTATAAATTTATATTTGATGTAGTAGTCTACATCATATGTATAATAGTTTATGAATGACATGTAATTTAGTATTATAAAAGTATTTTAAAACAAATTCTATATGATATATAAAAACATCATCCATAAATTTCTGTTAGAAATTCTACACTTCGAAATTAAGAAAGAGGAGGGATGCTTTGTTCGTGACTGAAGAAGTTTTGGGGATCAACCTTTGTCTTTACATACACCAACCTGTCGAAGTTGTTCTTAAAATATTTAAGACCCCAAACCTTACCTTCTGTATAGCTTCCTTTTTCGTCGTTAAATTTGTTAGTCCCGATGTCAAGATCTCTGTAATTCACATATGCTTCCCGTGGTGATTTTGAAACGTAGGGAGTCATGTAACTGTAAACTCTCCTCATCCAATTCATGAACTTTTCAGAGTTTTTGTTTTCCTCTTCTTCCCAATTCACCACGTATAAGATGCTATAGAGGTTGCCAGCTCTGTGAGGATATGGATATTCGGTCTCAGGAATCTCATCCATTTTGCCTCCATAAGCCACCAATACCATAACTGCGGATTTTGCTTCATCCTCGTAAAACTTGGGCCATAATCCTTCGAACCCCGATTCAGAAATAGGTTGTTTTACGAAGTCAGATTTTGCTTTGAAGAATGTTTGCGAAAGAGCTGACTTTTGAGTCCTATTAAGTAAAGTTTCCAATGGTAATCCGATTATAGACAGGGCACTGTAGAGAACAGATTCAGCCCAAGTCATCTCCAAGCAATCTTCTTTCACTAGTCCAAGTTCAGGGAATTTCTCTTCCATCAATGGAATAAGCTCATCAATGCTTCCAAGAAACACGGAACCGTAACTTGCTTGAATCGTCATCTTCCCATCTTCACTTGAATTCACCCTTGCTATGGCAATACTCGATTGTATTTCTTTGGGAAATTTGCGCGCAATAGACTGCCACTGATGAACCAGTTTGGTTGCATTTTGCTCTAGCGTTTTGCTCACTGTACAAGCAGTAACATTAGCTGGAACTGGAACCAATTTCAATTTCCATGCAAGAACTATCCCAAAGCTACCCCCACCACCTCCCCGAATGGCCCAAAACAGATCTTCTCCCATCGATTTTTTATCAAGAATTCTCCCATAAGCATCAATTAAACGAGCGTCGATTACATTATCTGAGGCAAGACCATATTTTCGAAACAATGAGCCCAAGCCACCTCCACTCAATTGTCCACCAATGCCCACTGTGTGGCCGATACCAGCAGGAAAGGCAAGAGTTCTAGATTTCCGAGCAATTTCATAGTATAATTCACCAACAGTTGCACCAGATTCAACCCATCCCGTAGCTTTTTCAACGTTAACCTGAACTGATCGGAGATTCACCAAATCGATGACCACAAACGGAACTTTATAAGCTGTAGTATAAGAAAGACCCTCAAAGTCATGACCCCCACTCCGAGTTCTGACTTGCAGTCCATGTTTTCTACAACAATAAACTGTTGCTTGGATGTGGGATGCGTGGAATGGTGTTACAATGGCCAAAGGTGTAGACGTAGAAGGTGTTGTGAACCTGAAATTTTGAGCAGATGATTTCAAAACAGAGAAGTAAGAAGAATTATGGTGTGTGTAAACGAGCTTCGCAATAGACGAAGAGTTGTGAAAACGAATGGAAAGGCAACGAAGAAATTCCTCAGCAGGTTGAGCTGAAGCACTAATTCTCCATGACAAGGAGAGGATAATAATAAGAAGAAAAGGAAACATATTTAATTTAATTTCTGGGTCCATGTTATGTGAGCATTGAAATGTGTTGCAAGCAATCACGTTATTAATAATGCTAAGGTTGGTGGGCAGGGTCATCTGCCATATATGAAACCAAAATTACGTTGAAGAATCAACAACAGGCAAGGTCAACGCCATGGCCGCCCATTGTTTCAGCTGTCGTATTTGACATAATTGCCATTAGCTTTGCTCCAAGAGCCGAATTCAAATACGAATCTGATCCCAATTGACAATGAAGATTTCTTGGATAGTAGCATCATCTATGTGAACATCTATCCATTGCTCCACAATAATAATTTATTCATTTAACAACTATAACAGAAAATTTTAATTGCTTCAAATATATAAATGATAAATCTTAAAATTATATATTGATTTTGATTCAGTGTGAAATGTGATAAATAAATTTTAATTTTATATAATTAATCTGTTCAAACAAAAAGCTGACTTCTACATAGCTCCCTTTACTATTGTTAAAGTCATCAACTCCATTGTTTAGAGGTTGTCAGCCGACCGAAATTTTTTGCCCTCCACTTGCAGCATATACAGAGCATCTTTGACTTTTCTTTGGAAATGCTTGTAATAGGTCATGTATGTAAACCCATTTTTGGTCTCCCTAAATTTTCTCCACGCTTAATGTGGTCTTTTGGATTGTTATAATCTGGAAATTTCTTGCATTAGATTTCCTCATATAAAATTGTAACAAATTCATTTTCTTATTTTTTTCGTCTCTTTCAAGGTGTGGGTTTTATATTTGTCATTAATTTTAACCTCAAGCACCAAATTCGAATAATAATATATTCTCTGAAGATATTATCTAATCTATCACTTGATAAATATAATCAACAATCATTTAATCAATTCACTTAATTAATTCAATTTTGATTAATTTAATTTTCAATTAAATTAATTATATTCTAATTATGATAATTTTGTGTATATATTAAATTATAGTATAAGAATAATCAGTTAAATCAAACTGATCAATTTAATCATTTTCACATCCAACACTAAACACTGTTATCGAGAGGGTGCTACAAATTGCGGAATGAAATGTGCTTGTAACTAGGAATTAGGGAGTCAAATAGCTTTGTTGATACTCTCACTAAAGATGGTAAAACAGCTGGACGTTTGGCGTAGCTTCATGGTTTTAGACTTCACTTAAAACATATATCAGTGTTATTAATGCTTCAAATAAAAATTCTATAATAAAGTACTCTGTTTTTATAAGATAATACTACAATTGTGAATTAGTCAAATAGAGGATTAGATAAAAATTGAGCTAAAACTATTATAATTTTTATAAATTTGTATTTGATGCAATCATAAATATTTGTGAATGACTCGTAATTTACCATTATAATAGCATTTAACAAATAAATTTTATTTTATTTTTGAATAAAATTTTATTTCATCTATAATAACATGAGAAGTATGAATTTTTGAAATTCTATAAGCTTTAGTGATCTTTTAAGGTTGCTCCCGTTTCCACAATTACGAAAGAGGAGGGATGCTTTGTTCGTGCCTGAAAAAGTTTTGGGAATCAACTTTTGTCTTTATATGCACCAACCTGTCGAAGTTATTCTTAAAATATTTAAGGCCCCAAACCCTGGCTTCTGCATAGCTTTCTTTGTCGTTGTTAATTTTATTAGCCCCGATGTCAAGATCTCTGTAATTGCTATATGCTTCTCTTGGAGATTTTGAAACGTAAGGAGTCATGTAATTGTAAACTCTCCCCATCCAACTCATGAACTTTTTAGAGTTTTTATTTTCCTCTTCTTCCCAGTCCACCACGTATAAGATGCTGTAGAGATTTCCAGCTCTATGAGGATATGGAGATTCAGTCTCAGAAATCTCTTCCATTTTGCCTCCAAAAGCCACAAATACCATACTTGCGAATTTTGCTTCGTCCTCATAAAACTTAGGCCACAATCCTTGGAATGCTGATTCTGGAATAAGTTGTTTTACAAAATCCGATTTTGCTTTGAAGAACGTTTTCGAAAGAACTGACTTTTGACTTCTCTCGAGTAAAGTTTCTAATGATACTCCAACAGGACATTGGGTAGCGCAAAGATTAGATTCAGCCCAACTCATTTCAAAGCAATCTTCTTTCACTATTCCAAGTTGAGGGAATTTTTCTTCCATCAGTGGAACAAGCTCATCGGTGCTTCCCAGAAATATGCCCGTAAAACTTGCTTGAACCGTCATCTTTTCATTTTCACTTGAATTCACCCTTGAAATGATGATGCTCGTATGTATTTCTTTGGGAAGCTTGTGTGCAATATACTGCCACTGGTGAACAAGCTTGGTCGCATTTTGTTCTAACGTTTTGCTCACTGTAAAAACAGTAACATTAGCTGGAACTGGCACTAATTTCAGCTTCCAAGCAAGGACTATCCCAAAGCTACCCCCACCACCACCTCGAATGGCCCAAAACAAATCTTCTCCCATGGATTTTTTATCAAGAATTCTCCCTTCAACATCAATTAAACGAGCATCGATTACATTATCTGCACCAAGACCATATTTTCGAAACAATACGCCATAGCCTCCTCCACTCAAATGTCCACCGACACCCACGGTGTGACCGATTCCAGCCGGAAAGGCAAGAGTTCTACTTTTCCGAGCAATTTCGTAGTACAATTCTCCAATAGTTGCACCAGAATTCAACCCATACCGTAGCTTTTTCAACGTTAACCTGAACCGATCGAAGATTCACCAAATCGATCACCACAAAAGGAACTTTATAAGCGGTAGTATAAGAAAGACCCTCAAAGTCATGACCCCCACTTCGAGTCCTGACTTGCAGTCCATGTTTTCTGCAACAATAAACTGCGGCTTGGATGTGGGATGCAAGCAGTGGTGTTACAATGGCCAAAGGTGTAGGCGTAGATGGTGTTGTGAACCTCAAATTTTGAGCAGATGACTTCAAAACAGAGGAGTATGATGAATTATGTTGGGTGTAAACGAGTTTGGCAAAGGAAGAAGAGTTGTGAAAACGAAGGGAAAGGCAATGAAGAAATTCCTGAGCAGGCTGAGCTGAAGCACTAATTCTCCATGACAAGGGGAGGAGAACAATAAGAAGAAATGGAAACATATTATTGGCAATGAATTAATTTCGTCTTTGAATCTATCTATGTTTTGTAGGCATTGGAATGTGTTGCAAGCAATCACATTATTAATAATGCTAAGATTGGTGGACAGTCTGCTGTTGAAAAGTCAAAAATGGTGGGTGGTGGGAGGTGCAATTGGCACCGAAAGAAAAAAAGTGGCAAGCAACTTGTTTAAAGTTGAATGGGATAATTGCAATTTTGGTCCCTAATTTTTTAGGCCATTTGCAAGTTAGTCCCTGAGCCTTAACTATAAATAGGCCTAACCATTTCTCATTTCAATCATCCCAACCAATCTTTCTCTCTTAGTTTTCTCTCTTCTCCCATTTGAGAATTCTTAAGGAATTCTATTTGTTTGTAATATTTTGGAGATAGTAAAGTTATCATCCGGTGTTAGTGCAGGGGCGTAGGTATAATTTACCGAACCTCGTTAAAACTCTTGTGTTCTTTCTTGTCCTATTTTTCTTTCAATATTTGAGGGTATAATAGTAGTATTTAATTGTGCTATTAAATTACTATAAAGGGATATTCGACTAAGGAAAGACTTGGTATTTAAGAGATCCTTGTGATCCACCTCTCTTCCCAGGAATTGAACTTTGTGTGATTTTTAGTACAATAATTTACACGCTTCCGACCCTATTGAAACAACAAGTGGTATCAGAGCCAAAGGTTAATCGTAGTATGCTCTGTGGTTGCAGTTTAAACTGATCTTCCACATCAGAAAAGATTTCCTTAGGTATATTGAAAGATTATGGAGAAAACGGTCGGTGTAGGAGCTTCAACATCGTCCATGTGGACAAGACCGACAATTGCAAATGCAAGATTGGCCGTGGAGATCTTTGATGGCACGGGCCATTTTGGTATGTGGCAAAGTGAGGTTCTAGATGCCCTTTTTCAGAGGTCTAGACATTGCCATTGATGAAGAGAAACCAGATGATGTACGGAGAAAGATTGGAAGGCGATAAATCGGTTGGCATGTGGCACAATTCGATCATGCCTTTCTCGAGAAGCGAGGTATGCTTTTTCAAAGGAGACTTCGCAAATAAGTTGTGGGTGGCACTTGAAGAAAAATTTTGAAGAAAAACAGTCAAAATAAGCTCCACTTGAAGAAAAGACTGCTTCGCTTCACTTACGTCCCAAGTACCACAATGAATGATCACATCACGATTTAATCGAGTTAGTCAACGATTTCTTGAATATGGATGAGACATTCAAAGATGAAGATTTGGCTTTGATGTTTGTTGGGGTCACTTCACGAGGAGTTTGAGTTCCTAGAAACTACTCTACTTCATGGCAGAGTGATATATCTCGAGCGAAGTCTCATGCGGCCTTATACGCTTATGAACAGAAAGAAGGACAAATGAAAAACTCAATCGAGATCTGAAGCTTTAGTAGTCCGAGGTCGTTCATACACTCGGAAGAAAACTCAAAAGGGGAGATCAAAGTCAAAGTCCAGACTCGGGAAAGATGAATGTGCCTTTTGTCATGAGAAAGGCCACTGGAAGAAAAATTGTCCAAAGCTGAAGAATAAGGGAAAAGTCATCTGTAGATGCTTGTGTTGCAAAGCATGATACCGGTGACTCAATTATCATTGGTTGCATCATCATCGTCGTTCCATTCGGATGAGTGGATATTGGATTCAGTTGTACCTATCATATGTCCCCTAACCGGGAGTGGTTCTCTGATTTAGTAGAACTAAATGGAGGAGTTGTTTATATGGGCAATGACAATGCCTGTAAAACTGTTGGGATAGGTTCAATCCAATTAAAGAATCAAGATGGATCAACCAGAGTTCTAACTGATGTTCGGTACGTGCCCAGTTTGAAGAAAAATCTCATCTCATTGGGAGCCTTGGAATCCAATGGTTCAGTTGTTACTATGAGAGATGGGGTTTTGAAAGTGACATCTGGCGCACTTGTGATATTGAAGGGCATCAGGAAAAATAACTTGTATTACTACCAAGGTAGTACAGTTATTGGAGCAGTCGCTGCAGCTTCCGGTAACAAAGAATTGGACTCAATGCAGTTGTGGCATATGAAGTTGGGACATGCCGTGAAAAATCCTTGCAAATTCGCAAAGCAAGGATTGTTGAAAGGTGCAAAGGCTTGCAAATTAAAATTTTGCGAGCATTGTGTTCGGGAAAGCAAAAGAGAGTGAAATTAAGATCTGCTATCCATAATACAAAAGGTATTTTGGAATATGTTCACTCGAGATGTGTGGGGCCTTCCAAAACACTTTCGTTGGGAGGAAAACACTACTTTGTTACTTTTGTTGATGACTTTTCCGAAGAGTTTGGGTGTATACCATGAGAACTAAGGATGAAGTGCTTAGAGTTTTTCTTAAATGGAAAACTATGATCGAAAACCGACCGGCAAGAAAATCAAGCGGTTTAGAACGGACAATGGAGGGAATATAGAAGTGATCCGTTCTTCGATGTGTGCCAAGAGTATGGTATTGTTCGACACTTCACGATCGTGGATACACCACAATGAGAATGGAGTGGCAGAGCGTATGAATCGAACATTCTTGGAGAAAGTTCGATGTATGTTGTCCAATCTTTGGGTTGGGCAAGCAATTTTAAGTGAGGTCGTGACATACTGCCATCTTGTTAATCGTTTGCCATCATCTGCATTAGAAAGAAAAACTCCTATGGAGGTATGGTCTAGAAAACCGCTCTGATTATGATTCCTTACATGTGTTTGGATCCACCGCATATTACCATGTGAAGGAGTCAAAGTTAGATCCGAGGGCAAAAAAGCTCTCTTTATGGGAATCACTTACGGGTGAAGCGATTTCGTCTTTGGTGCTTAAGCACAAAGAAAATGATCTGTGAGAGAGATGTTACCTTTGATGAATCGCCACATTGAAAAAGGTAGCAGATAAAGATATTCAGACGAGCGATACTCCACAAGAGTGGAGTGTACTCCAAAACAGTGGAGTTTGAGCGGATGGGGATTTTCCCAGTTAATAAGTCTAATTCTCCACCACAATGGAGGAATTAGAGGTTGAAGAGGTTTTGACCCAAGAACCATTAAGTACACCAGAACCAGTTGCAGTTGCAAGGCCAAGGAGAGAAATTCGTAAACCTGCTCGATTTACTGATATGGTGGCCTACGCCCTTCCCGTTGTTGATGATGATATTCCTATCACTTATCAAGAAGCAATGCAAAGCTTAGAAAGTGATAAATGGAAAAGCGCCATGGATGAAGAAATGCAATCTCTCCTGAAGAACAATACTTGGGAGTTGGCGCAATTACCGAAAGGTAAAAGGGCAATCGGATGCAAGTGGGTATTCGCAAAGAAAGATGGATCTCCTAGCAAGAAAGATGTTCGCTACAAGGCAAGGTTAGTAGCTAAAGGCTACGCTCGAAGGAGGAATTGATTACAATGATGTTTTTCCCTGTTGTGAAGCATTCCTCCATTAGAATTTTGTTGGCCTTGGTAGCACAGTTGAATTTGGAGCTAGCTCAACTTGATGTTAAGACGGCTTTCTTGCATGGTGAGTTAGAAGAGGAGATCTATATGACTCACCAAGGATACAAAGATGCTGGTGGTAGAAATTGGGTTTGTAAGTTGAACAAATCGCTATATGGATTGAAGCAATCCCGAGGCGATGGTACAAGCGATTTGATAGCTTTATGAAAAGCGTATACACAAGAAGCAAATATGACAATTGTGTGTATTTGCAAAAGCTACATGACGGATCTTTCATTTATCTACTCTTGTATGTTGATGATATGTTAATCGCTCAAGAGCCAAAAGAGATAGATAAGCTGAAGGCTCAGTTGAATCAAGAGTTCGAGATGAAAGATCTAGGTGAGGCCAAGAAGATTCTCGGCATGGAGATAAGTAGAGATAGACAGAGAGGCAAGCTTTGTTTGAATCAGAAGCAATATCTGAAAAAGGTATTACAATGTTTTGGTGTAAATGAAAACACAAAACATGTAAGTACCCCACTTGCTTCTCATTTGAAACTTAGTGCTCAATTATCTCCGAAAACTGAAGAAGAAAGAGAATATATGGCAAAAGTCCCATATGCTAATGCAGTTGGGAGTTTGATGTATCTGATGGTGTGTCTGCTGGCCGACATTTCACAAGCTGTTGGAGTTGTGAGCGGTATATGCATGATCCCGAAAGGGACATTGGCAAGTCAGAAATGGATTCTGCGGTATCTTGAAAAACCGTAGATGTTGGTTTAGTTTTTGAGCAGGATGAAACACTTGGTCGGTTTGTAGTTGGATATGTTGATTTCGACTTTCTTTGGTGATTTAGATAAACGTCGTTCAACTACGGGTATCTGTTTACTCTTGCTAAAACCCCATGAGTTGGAAGTCTACCTTGCGATCTCTGAGTGTGTCTACTACTAGAGGCGAATATATGGCGATTCTGAAGAAGTCATTAAGGAGGCTATTTGGCTTAATGGATTGTTGAAAGACTTGGGAGTTGTTCAAAGTCACATTGGTCTATATTGTGACATCGAGCGCTATTCATTTAGCGAAAAATCAAGTCTATCATTCAAGAACCAAGCATATCGACGTAAGATATCACTTTGTGCGGGAAGTCTTTGAAAAAGGAAAAATTCTACTTCAGAAGATTCCGACAGCAGATAATCCTGCAGATATGATGACCAAAGTGGTAACAACAATCAAGTTTAATCATTGTTTGAACTTGATTAACATCCTGAGAATTTGAGCACCTTCAGGTGTATGGCGCTCGAGAGCGCATTTGGAGGCATTACAAAAGATAGCTTTATCGAATTTGGGGAGTTGAAAGAAGTGAAGATGTGATTATCCTAATCAAATCTTCAAGGTGGAGATTGTTGAAAAGTCAAAAATGGTGGGTGGTGGGAGGTGCAATTGGCACCGAAAGAAAAAAAGTGGCAAGCAACTTGTTTAAAGTTGAATGGGATAATTGCAATTTTGGTCCCTAATTTTTTAGGCCATTTGCAAGTTAGTCCCTGAGCCTTAACTATAAATAGGCCTAACCATTTCTCATTTCAATCATCCCAACCAATCTTTCTCTCTTAGTTTTCTCTCTTCTCCCATTTGAGAATTCTTAAGGAATTCTATTTGTTTGTAATATTTTGGAGATAGTAAAGTTATCATCTGGTGTTAGTGCCGGGGCGTAGGTATAATTTACGAACCTCGTTAAAACTCTTGTGTTCTTTCTTGTCCTATTTTTCTTTCAATATTTGAGGGTATAATAGTAGTATTTAATTGTGCTATTAAATTACTATAAAAGGGATATTCTGACTAAGGAAAGACTTGGTATTTAAGAGATCCTTGTGATCCACCTCTCTTCCCTGGGAATTGAACTTTGTGTGATTTTTTAGTACAATAATTTACACGCTTCCGACCCTATTGAAACAACATCTGCTAGATATGAAACCAAAGTTTTACTAAACTATTCTCTTGTTAAACTATTCAAAATAAATTAAAGAATACATAATCATTATAATGCGAGTCTTATAATAATATTAAATTACAAGATCATATTTATGTTTTTAATCCTTACAAGTACTATCTTTCTCTAAAGTCTTGGGTTTTCTAGAGATTTAAAATATATATTTTTATACACGCTAGAATTATGTTGAAGAAGCAACCACAAGGCAAGGTCAACTTCATAGCCGCACATTTGAGATTTATCCCCGTATATTAAAACTTAGATGAATCAAGATTTTCTCCATGCTTATGTGTGGGCTCTTGGATTGTTATAGTCTTTCAATTTCTTGCATTAGACTTCCTAGTAGAACTCTAATCTTATGTTTTACAAGTTCCAAGTATCTAATTCGTATAAGAATATGTATCAATTGACAACAAAAATATATATCAATGTCTTATCAATATTTCAATTAAAAATTCTATAATATAGTTGATTGAGTCTTAGCTCGATTGGTATGTGTACTGTTGTTAATGTAGGAGAATATGGGTTTGAGCGCACTGAAACGCATTATCTTTCTATTTATGGATTAAGAAATGACTATTAATAGTTATAGGAAAGAAAAAAAATCTACAATATAGTACACTCTTTTTTCTAAGAGAATACTACAGTTACCAATTAGTCAAATAAGGGATTAGATAAAAAAAAAATTGACCCAAAACTAATTTAGTTTATTATAAAATTATATTTGATGTACATATGATAGTTTATAAATGACTCGCTCAACGTTATAAAAGCATTTGATGGAGAAATTCTATTGAGTTTTAGTAATTTTTAAGATTGTTCTCCTTTCTACAACTACGAAAGAGGAGGTTTATTTTGTTCGTGCTTGAAGAAGTTTATGAATGATTCAAAATTCAACATTATAAAAATATTTGACAGAAAAATCTTATATGGTTTATAATAACATGAGAAGTTTGAATTTTTTAGAAATTGTACAAGCTTCGATGATTTTTAATGTTGCTCTCAAGTTTCCTCAATAACGAAAGAGGAGAGATGCAAGTTTTGGGGACCAACCTTTGTCTTTATATGCATCAATCCACTGAAGTTGTTCTTAAAATATTTAAGACCCGAAAACTTGATTTATGCGTAGTTTACATTGTCGTTGTTAATTTTATTAGTCCTAATGTCAATATCTCTGTATATTTTGAAACATAGGGAGTCATGTAATTGTAAAATCATTAACTTTTGAGAGTTTTTATTCTCCTCTTCTTCTTAATTCACTACGTATAAAATGCTGTAAAGGTCATCGGCCCTGTGAGGATATGGATATTCAATCTCAAGAATCTCGTCCATTTTCCCTTCATAAGCCACAAATACCATAACTTGCTTGTATCGTCATCTTCTCATTCTCTTCACTTGAATTCACCCTTGATATGGCAATGCTTGAGTGTATTTCTTTGGGAAACACGTGCGCAATAGACTGCCACCGATGAACAAGTTTGGTCGCATTTTGCTCTAACGTTTTCCTCACTGTATAAACAGTAAGTCATTAACATTAGCTGGGACTGGGACCAATTTCGATTTCCAGGCAAGGACAATCCCAAAGCTACCCCCAACCTCCTCGAATGGCCCAAAACAAATCTTCTCCCATGGATTTTCTATCCGCAGCAAGACCATACATTCGAAACAACACACCGAAGCCTACTCCACTACTTAAATGTCCACCAAGACCCACGGTGTGGCCATTACCAGCCGGAAAGGCAAGACTTCCAATGAATAGAACTAATTTTACTAAAATTTGAGACAAGAGACAATTATAGAAAATCAAGTTTATTCATTCTAATAATGAAATTTTCTTATAAAGGATGATTGTTTATAAAGAGGGTTGTCTATATATATATAAAAATATTTAACCCTCTATTTGCATAATACATCAACATGCCTGCCATCAGCGTAGCTCCAAGCACCGGATTAAAGAAAAAAAAAAACTAATCCCGATTGATAATGAAAATTATCATTGAATAAGTTGTATCATATACTTGTATTAACATGTGTCTATTTCTCGAAAAATATAATCGATAATAATTTATTCATTTAACAATTATATTTAAAAATTTATTAATTTTATAACCGAATTATAATATGAAATATAATTATACTAAAAAATTTTAATTTTAATTCAATTGTATATATACAATTTTAATTTTTATTCAATTATATATATTTAAATTTTGGGTATCCTAAATATTTATACATGTAATAAATAACTAGCATAATACAACACAAAGTGATTGCTGCTTCATATTAACTAACTATAAAGTATAAAATATGAAATACTAAAATTAAATATAATTCGTAAATAATTTCTAATAAAACTAAAGGAAAAAGTATCTTATATTAAAAAGAATATTCAAGACCAATAATGGTTGAGTGTAGTGACGTTATAGTGACACTGTTTTAACTTATAGTGACGTTTCTAAACATCACTAAAAAGCAAACTTAGCGGCGCTTACAAACGCACCACCAAAAGCATCTCAAAAGATGTTAGCAACATTTGCACATTTTTAGGGCTTATAAACCGTTTGTGGCATTTATAGAAGTGCTGCAAATAGTACATTTAGCACTCTAAAAAAGTCATTAAAATTGTCGATTAGTTTTAATTTGATTAGCATGAGCATTGTTGCAAATGCAAGAAGACGTGGGTTCGAGTGCGCTAAAGCACATTATCCTCTTATCTATGGGTTGGGGATGGGCTATGGATAATTTTAGAAAATTTATCAAAAAGAGCAAATATGATTAGAGCCTATAATGAAATTATTAAAAACAAACCACTAAAACTTTCAATTATGTTGCCACGTTGCCACGTTGCCATGTTGTCACGTTTCCTGCATATCTAGAGAGATTAGGCTTTCTATTATGTTTTCTTGTTGAAACCCCTCATGTTCAAACTTTCAATGGTAGTTTTTATGCAGACACCATCACTTGTTAACTAATGTTGAGAATTGAAATTTATATCTTGAAGAATATTGAGAAGGATGATCATCAGTGGTGCATTTAGGGGGCTTGATAGGGGCCTCGATCCCTTTAAAATGAAAAATTTTCTATTTAGATCCTTTACAATTTTTAAAATTTTAAATTAGTAAAGGTAAAATTACACTTTGCTCCCTCTAAAAATGATAAAATTTCGATTTAATCTTTTAAAATTATAAAAATATAGGCTATTCAAATGTTGAAATTTCATTTTTACTATCGTAAAAATTATAATTTAATTTCGACTCCTCTACAAAAATTTTCTAGCTTCACCCTTGATTATCACAAATCCAAAAAAAGTTATTCTTTATATAAGGACTTACGAAAAGATAATACTATCGATGTATAATTAAGATAACGAATATAAATTCAATAGTATAGTTACAAATTAGTGAAACTGGGGATTAGATAACAAAAAAGGAGGAGGAGGAGAAACTATAATAGTTTATTATAAATTTGTATTTGATGTAGTGTACATTAAACTTATAATAGTGTATGAATGACTTATAATTCAGCACTATAAAAGTACTTCACAGATAAATCTTATTTTATCTATAATAACATGAGAAGTATGAATCTTTTAAAAATTCTATGAGCTTAAGTGCTTTTTATGGTCGCTCCGTTTCCACAATAAGAAAAGAGGAGGGATGCTTTGTTCATGTCTGAAGAAGTTTTGTGGATCAACTATTGTCTTTACATTCACTAACCTATTGAAGTTGTTCTTAAAATATTTAACACCCCAAACTCTAGCTTTTGCATAGCTTCTCTTGCGGTTGTTAATTTTGTTCGTCCCAATGTCAAGATCTCTGTAATTAATATATGCTTCTCGTGGAGATTTTGAAACGTATGGGGTCATGTAATTGTAAACTCTCCGCATCCAACTCATGAACTTTTCAGAGTTTATATTTTCCTTTTCTTCCCAATCTACTGTGTATAAGATGGTGTAGAGGTTACCAGCTCTGTGAGGATATGGATATTCGGTCTCAAGAATCTCATCCATTTTGCCCCCAAAAGCCACAAATACCATAATTGCAGATTTTGCTTCATCCTCGTAAAACTTGGACCACAATCCTTCAAATGCCGATTCAGGAATGGGCTGTTTTACGAAGTCAGATTTTGCTTTGAAGAATGTTTTTGAAATAGATGACTTTTGATTCCTATTAAGTAAAGTTTCCGATGGTGATCTGAGTAAAAATAGGAAAGAGTAGAGATTAGATTCAGCCCAACTCATCTCCAAGCAATCTTCTTTCACTAGTCCAAGTTCAGGGAATTTCTCTTCCATCAATGGAATAAGCTCATCAATGCTTCCAAGAAACGTGGAAGTAAAACTTGCTTGAATTGTCATCTTCTCCTCATCTTCACTTGAATTCGCCCTTGCTATGGCAATGCTCAGGTGCATTTCTTTGGGAAACTTGTGCGCAATAGACTGCCACCGATGAACAAGTTTGGTCGCATTTTGCTCTAACGTTTTCCTCACTGTAAAAACTGTAACATTAGCTGGAACTGCGACCAATTTCAATTTCCAAGCAAGGACTATCCCAAAGGTACCACCACCACCTCCACGAATGGCCCAAAACAAATCTTCTCCCATGGATTTTTTATCAAGAATTCTCCCTTTAACATCAATTAAACGAGCATCGATTACATTATCTGCACCAAGACCATATTTTCGAAACAATAAGCCATAGCCTCCTCCACTCAAATGTCCACCGACACCCAGGGTGGGGCAAATACCAGCTGGAAAGCCAAGAGTTTTACTTTTCCGAGCAATTTCATCGTACAGTTCACCAACAGTTGCACCAGATTCAACCCATGCTGTAGCTTTTTCAACGTTAACCCGAACCGATCGAAGATTCACCAAATCGATCACAACAAACGGAACTTTATAAGCTGAAGCATAAGAAAGACCCTCAAAGTCATGACCCCCACTTCGAGTCCTGACTTGAAGTCCATGCTTTCTGCAACAATAAACTGCAGCTTGGATGTGGGATGCATGCAGTGGCGTTACAATGGCCAAAGGTGTAGGCGTAGATGGTGTTGTGAACCTGAAATTTTGAGCAGCTGACTTCAAAACAGAGGAGTATGACGAATTATTTTGTGTGTAAACGAGTTTTGCAATAGACGAGTTCGGAGAACGAAGGGAAAGGCAATGAAGAAATTCCTGAACAGGCAGAGCTGAAGCATTAATTCTCCATGACAAGGAGAGGAGAACAACAAAGAGAAATGGAAACATATTATTGACAACGAATTGAGATAATTAATTTCGTTTCTGGATCTATCTATGTTATGTGAGAATTGCAACATGTTGCTAGCAATCCCATTATTAATAATGCTAAGATTGGTGGACAGTATGCTAGATATGAAACCAAAGTTATCCTAAACTTCTTAAGCTAAACCTTAATTTTATCCAAAATAAAATAAGAAAAGCAGTATGATTAACGTGTGAGACTTAAAATAATACTAAATTACAAGATGATATTATGTTTTTTAATCCCAACAAATACAATCTTTCTCCAAAGTGTTGGTTTTCTAGAGATTTAAAACTACATTTTGTGTAGAAAACTCAAGTGAGTAAGTTGATTCTATATATGGAAAAAAATTTCAATAGATTTAGTGGAGAGTATCTAGATTTTATTCTAAGTGTAAGGTAATGACATGGTGAGTTGTAGTACTTAAATAATAACTTATACGTGGCTTTCTGGGCAAGGTCTTGTACACATAAAAAAATCTAGATTGTGCGTAACCAATATCCTAATGTTTTTGTTTATTGTTCTTTACTTGTTACTTAATTCAATTACAACTAAACTGATATCTAATCTCGTACCAGTTCACAAAAATCAAACTTAATTTTAGTTATTCACCCTTCAATGCCCAAGAAAATTTTTAAAATATTTATCTTGTACGAAAGCACTGAAATATATTGATCGAAACAACACAGTTTTAATAAATTAAATTTATTCTTGTTTGTGGAAGTTGAGGCTTTGGATGCTTTGGTTGTAAATATAAACCGGAATGGGTGTATGAAAGCTGAAATTGAATTTTGGTATTTGGGATTTTCTTTGTTGAGGATGGTGTTAGGTAAAAGAGCTTTGCTAGTTTCCATGATGACATGAATGATTCCATTTAGGTGTTGACTTTGTGTTTATCAAATTTTAGTTCTTTCATTAAAAAGATTATATTTCATATCAATTAGTGAAATGCGGATTAGGTAAAAATTAGGGCAATTTACATTCTAAGATTATCCAACTTAGAGTAGGTTTCATATAAATTATAAATATTTAATTTAATTAAATTATAATTTTTAAAGTATAATGATAAATTTAATTTTTCAATATTTACATCATGAGCCAAGTCAGAATTTTTTTTAGGTGGAATTAAGTTATATATTTTATGATAATAAAATATAATTTTACCATTTTAACTTATATCTTTATAATTTCTAGAGGACTAAATCATTTTTATAATTTTTGAGACTAAAATACAATTTTACCAATACTATTTAAAATTTTATAAATTATAAAGAGGCTAAAAGATAAATTTCCATTTGAGGGGCTGTTAGCCCTCTGGCTCTGCCCCTGGTTTACATCTTTTGTCAATTTAATCATTATTCTTTTTTTAGTTAAATTTAACTATTAACCTTTCAAAAAGAGCCATATTACTTTTTTTAATGAAAATGATGACTAAAACATTAATTTTTAATGATATTAGCGTGGCAATCCGCGTGTACTTCATGTTGACATAGCATTATTTGTCTTATATGCCACGTCAAATACATGTGGATTGTCATGTTTAATAATTTAACATTTTTATCAATATTTCTGTTAAGAAAATAACAATCAATTATTTTTAAAAGGTTGATGGTCTAATTCAACTCTACTTTTTAAAGGTTGAAGGTCACATTTTTAAATGTCGATGAGCAATCGAGGACAACTTGACTGACGGGAGGAGAATCATCTTCAGGAGTCCACATGGTGCCTTTTGGGAGTGCTATGTGTCTAGCTCGAGTGGGGTATAACAATTTTAATACTTACACTGTTGGTAATGATAATAGGCATATTGTTTAATCTCCTAATTTATTAGAAGACCGAAACTTGATAATGATTTTTTTAATGAATACTTTAAAATTTTGCAATAAATATAAATTTTGATACCAAAACTTTGATTTGGGGTAATTATACTCATAAAACTTTTTTATTTGGTGCAATTATATTCATAAAACTTAAATCATGGTCCATATGTATAAATTAAACTTTGATTTTGATCCATTATATACATTTAAAGAAACGCATATACATTTATTTTCATATTAGATTAATATAGTTATTTGTAATGTGATATACTAACGTAAAATTATGCTAATTCGATAATATTGTTAGTGATTTTCATATGTAAAATTACCCAAAATCGAAGTTCATATATGACAATGCACATTGAATTAATGTTCATGCATAGTTTTAATATTTACCTCTAAAATTTTAGGTTGAAGTTTGACTATAAACTTATTCATCATTCTAAATTTATATATGAGGTGTTGTACATGTTTAAAATTGTTTTATCACTAACTCATTATTCATCACTAGAAAGCTTGACAAAGAAATTGTATCAGAAACATGAAAGAGGGGGAATGCTTTGTTCATGCCTAAAGAAGTTTTCTGGATCAACCTTCGTCTTTACATATACCAACCTATCGAAGTTGTTTTTGAAATATTTACGACCCCAAATCTTGGCTTGTGCATAGCTCCCTTTACAACTGAACATATTATTGGATCCAATTTGGAGATCTTTGTAATTAACATATGCTTCTCTTGGAGAATTTGACACGTAAGGTGTCATATAATCATAAACTCTCCTTATCCAATTCAAGAACCTTTTGGAATTTCTATTATCCTTTTCATCCCAATCCACCACGTATATGATGCTGTAGATGGTGCCAGCCCTATGGGGAAATGGAATTTCAGTCTCGGGAATCTCATCCATTTTCCCTCCATAAGCCACAAGGAATATATTTGCCATCTTTGCTTCTTCCTCATAAAACATAGGCCACAATCCTTCCAACCCCATTTCAGGAATAGGCTGTTTTACATAATCAAATTTTGCCTTAAAGAATGTCTGAGAAACACCCGTTTTTTGATGTCGTTCAAGCAAAGTTTCCAACTGTACTCTTCCTTGGGCTGAAAGGATGGCTTCAACCCAACTCATTTCCAAGCAATCGTCTCTCACTAGTCCAAATTCAGGGAATCTTTCTTCCATCAATGGAACAAGCTCATCAATGCTTCCAAGAAACATGGAACTAAAATTAGCCTGAATTGTCATCTTCTTATCGGCTTCACTTGATTTCACACTGGATATGAAAATGGACATGAGTAATTCTTTAGGAAACTTGTGCGCAATAGACTGCCACCGATGAACAAGTTTGGTCGCATTTTGCTCTAACGTTTTCCTCACTGTAAAAACAGTAACATTAGCTGGAACTGCTACCAATTTCAATTTCCAAGCAAGGACTATCCCAAAGCTACCCCCACCACCTCCTCGAATGGCCCAAAACAAATCGTCTCCCATGGATTTTCTATCAAGAATTCTCCCTTTGGCATCAATTAAACGAGCATCAATTACATTATCTGCTGCAAGACCATATTTTCGAAACAGTGGTCCATAGCCACCCCCACTGAATTGTCCACCAACACCCACAGTGTAGAAAAGACCAGCCGGAAAGGCAAGAGTTCTACTTTTCTGAGCAATTCCATAGTACAATTCACCAATAGTTGCACCAGATTCAACCCAGGCTGTAGCTTTTTCAACGTCAACCTGAACCGATCGAAGATTCACCAAATCGATCACAACAAATGGAATTATATAATTTGCTGTAGTATAAGAAAGACCCTCAAAGTCATGACCCCCACTTCGAGTTCTGACATGCAGTCCATGTATCCTGGAGCAATAAATTGCTGCTTGGATGTGGGATGGCTGCAGTGGTGTTATAATGAACAAAGGTGTGGGAGTAGATGGTGTTGTGAACCTGAAATTTTGAGCAGATGACTTCAAAACAGAGGAGAATGAAGAATTACGTTGTGTGTAAACGAGCTTTGAAATGGAAGTGGAGTTAGCGAAATGAAGGGAAAGGCAATGAAGAAACCCCTCAGAAGGATAAGCTAAAGTACTACTACTTTTCCATGACACAGAGAGGAGAATAACAAAAAGAGAAGGGAACATATTGTTAGTGATGAAGTGAGAAATTTGACTAATTTCGTTTGCGGATATTTGTCAAATGTGTTACATTATTTATAATGCTAATTTGGTCAACAAAGTCATCTGGCACAAATGAGAGACTCCACTAGCACTTAGCCACTAACATTTCTGATTGACTGAAATCATTTCTTCCTTTACACTTGAAAATGGTTGACTAGAAACTAAGTTGAAGTAATTATGTAAAGCTAGGCAAGATAGATTATAATTTCTTGTCAAATGGACCATGCCTGCCTCCACCAAAACCTTCTTATTCTATTCTAAGTGGACAAGCAAGTCGGCAACTAAAAATCTTACTCCACATTTAGATTGGACTACGGAAGGGTAAAGGAAAGGAAAAATATTGTTTTTCTAAGGTGAAATCCGAATCGTTCAATTTGTTTTTAATAGAGTTTTTTTTTTTTTTAAAGTAGATGTGAGACGGGTTAAGTGAATTTTTTTCTTTTAGATAATAAGTATTAAACAATTATGATAATTATTTACCATGTCCCGACCTGCTTCAATATATGAAATTATTTTTTATCCTTATATATATAAGCGATTAAAAAATAAAATGTATTAACATAATTTTAAAAAATATTTTTAAAGAATTATGGTTACATATTTACTTGACTTTAAAAAATTAAAAATATTAAAGATAATAGCAAAAATTAAATTGAAACAAAGAGGGATGATATGGGACGAGGATGGATGCATTTAACATCCATAGAAGTGATAATAATTTTCAAAATTATATGTCCATAATTGAGCAATACAAGAGAAGAGGAGTTATCCGCCCCAGCCCCACGCCGTTATCATTCCTAATCCTTTCCTTCTGTTTGTGTTGAATTTTTAACTAGGACAAGAGGAAGGAAAGAAAATTGATTATCTCTTTCTTTCCTTTTAAAGCTTAATTTTTAACTAAGTCATAAAATATTTTTTTCACCCTCTCTTTTTAAAAAAAAATTAATTTCATAGATCCAAGTTTTAAAATTTATTTATAATTAATATCTTTTTCCTTTCCATTGTTTTTAAGCCTATTCCGACAGCTACATTTTTCGTGAATAACGTTACATGTGGCGTCGATTATTTTCCATCGGAATAGCTTTTTTGACTGCTATCTCATATCTAAATTTATGAATTGTTTTTTTAGCGACGAAATTTTAACCATCATTATATGACAATTTGTTTATGGTGCATTTTATGTATATGAACAACTTGTAATTTGGTATGTTCATCAAACAACAAAATGAATTGATATGACTTAATTTCTGTTAAAGTAAATGATTTAATTACTTTAAATTAGGTAATTAATCACTAGATCACTTGATTTTAGTTATAATTTAACCACGCCAAAATCTCTTACACTTTCCCACTTAATTTGATAAAATAAACATTGAGTGTACGTAACAAAATATAATATTCATCATGATTACCATACTATAGTGAATTGCAAATGTGAGTTATGGCGGTTGTCTATTGTTCAAGTCATATACTCTCTTTCATCTTGTAACAGCCTAATTTTCAGTAGTATCGGGAATAGAGATTTGAGATCATCAAATCCGACGGGTGAGTTAAAAATTTAATAAATTAATACCTATGAGTCAAATGCGAATATAAAAGCATTTTTGAATTAGTGAATTTGGTGATTTAAAAGAATTAATTAGGTAAATTGGGTCGAGAATGAGGTATCGAGACCTCGACTTCATAAATCGAGCCATAAACATTTTTAGAAATATTTATGGAGTGTTGGTGAGGTAGTATTAAAATTTAGTCAGAAAATTTTGACGTTTGGGTGGTTAATTAAATATAAAGGACTAAATTGAAAAGGGTGTAAAAGTTGCTAGAAGGATTAAATAGCTCAATTGTCAAATGAGGAAGGACCTAAAGTGAAAATAGTCCTAAAGGAGATATTTTGGGCGGCAATAGCTGAGAAAAATCAGGAAATGGATGAAATAAGGGAAAAATTGGAAAATTGCCAAAATTGGCTAAATAAAAATGGGACTAAATTGGAATATCTAGAATTCTCTTCATTTTCCCTTCATATTCATCAGCTGAAAAACAGCCATGGAGGAGGGTCCAAGCTGGTTTTCATACTCTAGCTTCATGTAAGTTAAATTCTTGCTTTCTCCTTGAAATTTTTATGTTTTTGTGACTTTTACAACTAGGTCCACTTGTTGAATTCATTAGTTTTTGATTCTATGAAAGAAATTGAAAGTTTCTATGAATATGTGCTGGAAGTATATGATGATTTGGCATGGAATTAGAGCTTTAAATTATTTATATGCTGATTTTATTGAAAGAATTTAATAGAAAGTGAATGTTTGGGACCTAATTGTAAAAGAGTTTGAAGTTAGAGTTTCATATGGAAATTATGAATTTCAATAGTTATGAAATAACTTATAATGTCTAGAAAAGTATTAATTGAGAAAATTATCTTAATTGAGGGTTAATTGAGCAAGGACTGAATTGTATGAATTGTGAAATTTGGGGCAAAATGGAAATCAACATTTTGCACTAAAACTGCTTTTAGACAGCAGAGTAGTAGTCTAACTTTAAAAAAATCACCAAAAATTATAGAAATCGAATTAGAGGATGAATAAAATATGAAATTAAAGCTTATTGAGTCTAGTTTCTTATAAAAGAAATTATGTAAGCAATTGAATTGTAAATCATGAGATACAATAACTTTTGTGAGACAAGGTCGAATGATTTCGAGTTCCCTGTTCGACTTTGGAAAATCATCAAAAATTGGATAAAAATAATTAGGGGCTTAAATTTATATATTTAGAATCCTGAATGAGTCTATTTTCAAGAGAAACAAACGAGGCAAGAAGATAATTAATTTTTAGTGAAGAAGGGTCGGAATCTGACAATGAGTAACAGGGAGACTTTAATGAATAAAGCTGTATTAATTGGCCCAACCAAAAATTATGAAATTTTTATGGTAAGAAGCTATATGAGTCTAGTTTCAGGGAAAATTAGAGGATCTTAATTTTGAGTTCTGTAGCTCAAGATAAAAATAATTTAGTGACTATGATACAGATGGATGACTTGAATATTCACATAAGTAGATAGTGAAAATTATGGATAATGTTACCTACAAGTGTGTTGTTTATACTAAGGATGTGGAATGCAGAGGAGGAGGAGGAAAAATATGTATGAATATTCAGCTAGCATGGCTAATTTGTATGTTTTTGGCTCAAGGACTAAATTGAATAAAAGTAAAACTTTATGGGTAATTTTGTAAAAATGTCGAAAATGAGTAAATTGAAGGGAATGAATTGTTTTATTATCTAATTTAATAAATTGAATGAAATTATCAATTTAAGATTGGGTGAAATTTGGGAATATGGTAAATTACCAATATGCCCCTAAATCTTGATATTTCTGCAATTTAGTCAGGTAGGTTCGTATATCCTGCATGAGCATGTAAATATGAAAATTTAAGTATTGTATCGTATTTTATATGATATTTTGAATTGATTATATGAAAAGAATGTTACATGAAACATAAAAATGAATACTAAATAATATAAATTAATTGAAATTATTCTGAAAATCTCGGTAATGCCTCGTATCCTATCCCGGTCTCAGGTACGGGTATGGGGTATTACACATCTTATGCAATAACTGTAACACCCCCTACACGTATTCCGAGCCTAGAATAGGATACGAGGCATTACCAAACTTAATATGATCAATCATGTAAAAAAATCAGCCATAAATTTTTTTCTAAATTAAAAACTTCTATACATATGTTTAACGTCCCTTATATGGGCCTACGGGGCCCAAAACATACATTCAGGGTGGTTTGGGACCAAACCGTAAACATATGAAACTTTTGTAACACTTAGAAAATTTTCACATTTTGGAGAGTCACACGCTAGTGTTTTCAACCCGTGTAACTCTCTGTTTATAACTTCATCACCTTTGTCAGTCGTACACTTCATATAAATAACAAGAAACGTGTATGGGCTTAATTCTCATTCAATTTCTCATATATATATACACAATTTCACGTTATGTAATCATACAACATATATCAGCCATATCTCTGTAATCTAAATATATTTTAATAACAACTTATCTTGATTTCAGACTATTTCATATTTAAGCTTAAATAACCAAAGTATTTGAAATATCATCTTTATGCAAATAGTACACATGAGGTATATAATTCTATAATTATGAATAAACACATTTATCAAACATTTTCCATATTCATATATCAATGTCTCATGTCTCCATATATCAATAACCGTCATTTTCATGAATTTCGAGTTCAATTTCATAATTATTTGTCTCGTGTTCAATTTATTCCATATCGGAATTTTATTCATTAAAACATTTGAATTATCAATACATATGGACAGTACATTCAAGATGAACAATTATATAATCACAAATGAATTCATTTATCAACCAAGTTCTATACTAGTATCTTATCAACTCGTACTTCCTTGTATCACATAATTCCATGTAACACTTACCAAACTTTGTCAAATTAGTGAACGTCTTGCGAAATTGAGTACTTCGTTTTCTCGATGCCATAGTTCAACTATGGTCTTACACATCTTCACATAATGATGCCATAGCCCAGCTATGGTCTTACACATATTCATATATCGATGCCATAGCTTAGCTATGGTCTTACACGAATCACATATCTCACTGATGCCATATCCCAGATATGGTCTTATTGTGACATCCCTAATTTGACCCTAGTCGAAAAGTGGTTTCGGGACCACTAAACCGAGTCTTATAAGTAATTAAAAGTTATATTCTATGTTTATGATGTTAGTAAATGCATGTGTGAAAGTTTCATGCATTAATTTGATCATTTCTATGTGAATTTATTAAAATGGACTTGTATGAAACATTGTTGAAAGGTGATAGGCTAATCTTACAATGGTCTAATAGTACATGCATGCAAAAGAGTGGTTTTGCATGTCAATTTGCCCAAAAAAGGGAAGAGTGGCGGCCATGACAAGAATATGGGCAAGGAACATGTTTCCAACATGTTTAGTTAGTGGATCATGTAGAAAAAATAATGAAATGAAAAAAAATGAGCATGGATGCCCCCTTGTTGCCGTGAGTAGAGGAAAAAGAAAGGAGAAAAATTTGTTCATCCATTCTCCAATCTTGGCCGAAAATACTAAGGGAAAAAGGAAGGATTTTTGCTTCATGCTTGGTTTAGAAGAGAACTAGAAGGAGATTTGGTCATACTTGTGTCAAGATTAAGGTATGTTTGAGGTTGTGTCATGAGATTCATGCATGTTTTAGTTGCTAACTTGATGTTCATGTTAGCCCATGGTTCAAATCCTTATTATGCCATGGAAATGGTATTTGGCCAAGGTTGATATTGTGTTAAAGCCATTGCATGCTAAATGTAAAGCTTGTTGATGATGCATGTAATGATGGATTGACTACTCTTGAAATTTCTTTTAGCATTCTTGAGTAAGACATGGAGTTTTCTTTGTTTAACCATGACCAAAAATTGAAAGGGGATGGTGTGGGATGTATTCGGCCATGGCATGCTCATAAGTGCGATTTATGCTTGTTGCATGATAGGTAAAAAATTTGTGTTTTGATATATGTGTATATGTGTTTGTACATGATGTTACAAATGGATGTGAAAATATATGCTAGATTGGGAAAATTTGATTAAATGTTCATGAGATGAAATTAGGTGATTAAAAGATGTTAGTTGACATTGTACATATATATATATATATTCGGCCATTAAAGTGAGTATGTAGGTAATGTTGAATCAAGTTTTTGGTACATATTCGGTTAGGTGTATAATCGACCAAATGGGCGATTAGTAAGAATGGTTGCCGAATATACAAGCATACATATGCATGTGTAGTTGAATTATGAATGTTTAGCAAGATGGTTAAACTAGTGATTTATTGATTAAGCTCAAGGAGTTAAAGAAGGAGAATCAAGCAAGGGAAAGACGAAGGTCATCGAGTAGCCGACTTGGAACTATTTTACCCAACACGAGGTAAGTCATTAAGCATATATTTGGTGTTGATTTGAATGATCATAATATATATGCAAATGTGTTTAAATGAGTTGATGTGTAAATAGAAATGTATGTGTATGGAATGATGCCATTGTTGAATGTATAAAGGCAGCAAAATGCATAAGGTATTGGTCTCGGCACTAAGTGTGCGGGTATAAATGGACACGGTGACAAGATTGGCACTAAGTGTGCGGGTTTAAAATTGTACAGCACTAAGTGTGCGAGTTTGATTATATAGCACTAAGTGTGCGAGCTGAATGTATATAGCACTAAGTGTGCGGATTCACTATATGCTCTTGCATTACAATTGGCACTGAGTGTGCGACATTACCGAGTTAATCCCGGACAGCGGATCAGGTAAGTACCTTGAGCTCATGACGAATAGGCAATATGTTCATGCTCGGGGTTGAGCTTGGTAAGCTTTAAATCTATGTGATGATTGCAATTGTATGATTGTGGTGAAAATGAGTTGGTGTGTGAAAATGCCTCAAATATCTTATTGTATAGAATATGAAATGTGGATGTATGACTTGGTATGAGATTGAACCGAAAGGTCCAAGGAATTATAGTATAGTTTCGATATGGATGGAGTACCTAGCCTCGTTTATCGTTTCATGTTGTGATAATTTTATTAATGGTTGGTTGATGAATGCTTATGACTTCTGAGTTATAAACTCACTCGGTGTTTTCTTGTCACCCATTTTAGGTCTCTTGGACTCGTATCGTTTATGTGCTCGGAACCGTCGTTGAAGTCATCACACCGGCTGGAAATCTTTTGGTATTGTCTTCGTAGTTGAACTAGGAGAACGTTTGGCATGTATAGGCTATTTTGTTTTGTTGAATTGTGGGTTGTAAACTTTAAGCCATGCGAAAATGGCCTATGTGGTCGGTTGAGTGTGATTCTAAAACCTATGGTCACGAGCCTTAGAAACCTTAATTTTGATAAGGTGGCCATAGTTGCATTACGTATGATGAAATAGTTGGCCATGGAAGAATTATGAAATAGTCATTGTTTGCTTTAGTAACAGATGCTGCCAGCAGCAGCGAGGTGAGATGGAAAAATCACTAAAAATAGTAGAAGTAGAATTAAATAGTGAATAAATTATGAAATTGAACCTTGATGAATCTATTTTCATATGGATGAAATGAAACGACCATATGAGGCGTATTTTAAGAGATATTCGATATTTCGTGAGACGGGGCCAGAACGGTTTCTGGGTCCCCTGTCGCGACTTTGAAAATTTACTATAAATTATCTAGAAAGAATTAGAAGTCATACCTTATATGTGCAGATTCCATTTTGAGTCTAGTTTCATTAGAAAAAACGGCACCAGTATTAAAGGCCTGTACAGAGAGATATTCAAGTTGTAACGTGCAAAGGTCAGTGTAGTCGACCCCTGTAACATGGGTGACTTTAACTAATAAACTGTACCAATTGGCCTGACCAAAAATTCTAGAAATAAATCCATGGATGGACATATGAGTCTAAATTCAGGGAAAATTTACGGAATCAGTTGCCAAGTTTTGAAACTCGAGATATGATTTTTAAGGCGTTAGTGACGCAGTTTTCCAGCCTGTCCGGAAATGCCAAATTGGTCGGTACTTTAAGAGGATTTGTCTCGTTAACCCCTCGTGTCCGACACCGGCGATAGTCTCGGGTTCGGGGTGTTACAATTTTATTGGTATCAGAGCTATGGTTTAGTCGGTTCTAGGACTACCATAGCGCGTGTGAGTGTAGCTATACATGCCAAATTGTTAGTGCTTAATAATGTGATGACTTCTGACGGTTGAAATTTTGTTTTGATTAGCAATGGAACCGGGATAGAGACCCTTGGCGGATGACGTTGAAAGTGTAGCGGCTGCTCCGCGCAAGGGACACTTGCTGTTGAGCCTCGGTCATCCGCGAATAATCAAAATGAAGGGGCGAAACAAGCCTTCTTCACCATGATGAATGAGTGGGTCGCGCAATATGCCCGAACCAACCCGGCTGTCCAACCATTCCCGAATTTAAATACTCCGCCCCAAGAGTCCGCAATGCCTCCGATTCTCGATCCCGTGAGGCTAAGCAAACCACCAGACTTGATTAGGAAGCGCGGGCCGAGGAGTTCAAGGCCATAGTCATGATGATGCCGAAAGAGCCGATTCGCTCGATAACACCATTCGAGTGTTAGATGAACTGTCATGCACACCGATGAATGTCTTAAGTGTGCTATATCCTTGTTGCGAGACTCGACTTACTATTGGTGGAAGACTTTAATTTCCATAGTCCCAAATGAACGAGTTACTTGGGATTTCTTTCAATCAAATTTCGAAAGAAATACATTAGTCAACGGTTCATCGATCGAAGCGTAAGGAATTCTTGGAACTCAAGCAAGGCGGGATGATCAGATCTGAATCTGAACATGAGTTCGTAAGACTTAGTCGGTATGCTCGGAAGTGTGTAGTGATGAGGTTGCTATGTGCAAAAGATTTGAAGAAAGATTGAATGAAGACTTAAAGTCGCTAGTGGGTATTTTGGAGATAAAGGAGTTCGTAACACTAGTCGAACGAGCCGCAAGGCGGAAGAACTCGGAAAGGAAAAGAAGAAGGCTGAATTTGAAGCAAGAGATTATCGTAAAAGATCAGTGAGTAAAGCTCCGTTCTCGGCGAGAAAGAAGTTCGGGAGGACACTAATAAGTCGAGGCGATCGGGAATTTCCATCGAGCCCGACCATTAACGGACTCCGAGCTACTTGTAGCTAGTGTGGGCAATAATCGTCAAGAGACACTGAATGCCCCAATGTGGAAGGCGACACCTAGGTGAATGTTGGGGTAAGTCCATTAATAGGGCTGTTATGGATGCGGTTCAAGGACCACTTCATTAGAGATTGCACGAGCTAGATGAGAAGAATAAGATGCAAGGTGCAAGACCTAGTGGAACAACGGCTAGAGGTAGGCCCCAGAATTTCTGGATGTAGGGGTGGTAATCGAGAGGAGCCTCGATCACGGCTGTTCGATCCGAGACCCGTGCTCTGCTAGAGCATATGCCATCCGCGCACGAGAGGAGGCATCCTTCCCGACGTTATCAACGGTACTTTTACTCTCTTTGATACTAGTGTGATTGCATTGATTGACCCGGCTCTACTCATTCATATGTATGTGAAACCTTAGCATCCAGTAAGACTCTACCTGTTGAGTCTACTGAGTTCGTAATTCGAGTGTCAAACCCTTTGGGTCAATACGTACTCGTTGATAAAGTGTGCAAGAGATGCCCCCTAATAATTCGAGAATCCTGTTTTTCGGCCGATCTGATACTTCTACCATTTGATGAATTCGATGTTATTCTTGGTATGGATTGGTGACCGTACATGATGCAAAGGGTGGATCGCAAAAGAAAAACCATTGATTTGAGGAGTGCAAATAATGAGGTAGTCCGAGTCGAGTCTCTTGATTTAAAAGGAGTGCCGTGATAATATCTTCTATGACCGCTCGGAGGTATGTGAAAAAGGGTGTGAAACATACCTTACGTATGTGTTTGAAAGTAAAGAGACGGAAAGGAAACTCGAATCGGTACCGATGGTTTGTGAGTATTCAGATATTTTTCCGAGGAGTTACCGGATTGCCACCGGTTCGAGAAGTGGAATTGACATCGAAGTTGTACCGGTACTACGCCGATCTCAATAGCCCGTGTCGTATGGCATTAACGGAATTAAAGGAATTGAAGGTTCAATTGCAAGAATTGACGGATAGAGGTTTCGCTCGACCGAGTTTTTTCTCCATGGGGCGCACCAAGATTGTTTGTGAAGAAGAAGGATGGAACTATGAGATTGTGCATCGACTATCGTCCGTTGAATAAAGTGACGATAAAGAACAAATATCCGTTGCCACAAATTGACGATTTGTTTGATCAATTAAAGGGAGCCTCGGTGTTTTCAAAGATAGATTTGAGGTCGGGTACTATCGGTTGAGGGTCCGAGAATCGGACATACCCAAGACCTTTTAGAGCGAGTACGGTCACTACGAATTCTTGGTGATGCCGTTTGGGCTTACTAATGCCCTGCGGTATTTATGGATTTAATGAATAGAATTTTCAGGCCATACTTGGATCGGTTCGTAGTTGTATTTATCGATGACATTTTGGTTTATTCGAGAGATGAAATGAACATCTTGAACACCGAGGCTAGTGTTGCAAATCTTACGAGATAAGCGATTATCGCAAAGTTCAAGAAATGTGAATTTTGGTTGAAAGAGGTTAGCTTTTGGGGCACGTGGTGTCCGCGACGGTGTCGGGTGGACCCGAACAAAATTTCGACCATAGTCGATTGGAAACCTCAAGGAATGTTACCGAGGTTAGGAGCTTTTGGGGCTTGCGGATACTATCGACGATTTGTGAAAGGTTTTTCGATGATAGTTGCACCGATGACAAAACTACTTCAAAAGATGTTAAGTTCGAGTGGTGAACGCTTTGTCAAGAAAGTTTCGATCGACTAAAAACTGTTTAACCGAGGCCCCAAGATTAGTACGGTGAGTCCCAGAAAGAGTTTGTCATATCTGATGGCGCATCCTTGCTTGGGTTAGGTTGTGTGTTGATGCAAGAAGGTCGAGTTGTGGCTTACGCGTCGAGACAACTAAAGCCGCATGAGAGAAACTATCCGACCCATGACCTTGAATTAGCGACCATAGTGTTCGCCTTGAAGATATGGCGGCATTACTTGTTTGGAGAAAGGTGTCACATTTATTCGGACCACAAGAGTCTAAAATATTTGATGACTCAGAGAGATTTAAACCTGCGACAAAGACGTTGGCTTGAGTTGTTGAAAGACTATAAACTCATCATTGATTATCACCCGGGAAAGGCCAACGTGGTGGCCGATGCTTTAAGTCGCAAGGCACTGGTTGCTTTGAGAGCGATGGATGCTCATCTATCCGTTTCACCCGATGAGGTACTAGTAGTCGAATTAGAGACCAAACCGTTATTGATTCATCAAGTACTTGAATCTCAGAAGGTCGACGCCGAATTGGTCGCTAAGCGAGCCGAATGTGTTTCGAATGAGGAATCGGAATTTCAGATTGACGACCATGATTGCTTGACGTTCAAGGGTCGATTATGTATTCCAAGGAATTCGGAACTTGTTTCGATGATTTTGAACGAGGCTCATAGTAGTCGAATGTCAATCCACCCGGGTAGTACTAAAATGTACAATGACCGAAATGCCAATTTTGGTGGCCGGTATGAAACGAGACATTTCAATTTGTTTCAAGGTGTCGATATGTCAACAAGTGAAAGCGGAACATCAAGTGCCATCGGGATTACTTGACCGATCACGATACCCGAGTGGAAATGGGATCGAGTCACCATGGACTTTGTATCCGATCGCCATTGTCGTGAGTAAGAAGGATGCGATCTGGGTCATTGTTGATAGACTGACCAAGTCTACTCATTTTATTCCTGTCGCACGGATTTTTCGCTTGATAAATTGGCAGAATTATACGTCTCCCAAATTATTCGATTGCATGGGGTGCCTATTTCTATCGTGTCGGATAGAGACCCAAGATTTACATCGCGATTTTGGAAGAAATTGCAAGAGGCTTTGGGTACCAAGTGCATTTTAGCACTTTTCACCCCAAACCGATGGTCAATCCGAACGGATAATTCAAATACTCGAGGATATGTTGAGATGTTGCATCCTTGAGTTTAGTGGTTCATGGGAACGGTATTTACCTTTGGTTGAATTCGCTTACAACAATAGCTTTCAATCAAGTATTAAGATGGCGCCTTACGAGGCTTTATACGGACGTAAATGCCGTACCCCACTATTCTGGATTGAACTTAGTGAAGGTAAAATCTTCGGGGTTGATTTGGTTAAGGATGCCGAGCAAAACGTTCGAGTAATTCGTGAAAGTTTGAAGGCTGTTTCGGATCGCCAAAAGTCGTATGCGGATTTGAAAAGGAAAGACATTGAATATCAGGTTGGAGACAAGGTATTTCTCAAAGTCTCACCCTGGAAGAAGGTGCTTAGATTTGGCCGTAAGGGAAAAATGAGTCCGAGGTTCATCGGTCCGTATGAAGTATCCGAATGAGTTGGACCAGTAGCGTACCGATTAATTTTACCCCCTGAGCTTGAAAGGATCCACAACATTTTCCATGTCTCGATGCTTCGACGATATAGGTCTGATCCATCGCACGTAATCGCTCCGTCTGAGATTGAGATTCAGCCTAATTTGAGCTATGAAGAGGAACCGGTTCGCATTCTGATGCGTGAAGTAAAAGAGTTGCGCAATAAGAAAATCCCATTAGTGAAGGTGTTGTGGCATAAACACGGAATTGAAGAAGCCACTTGGGAACTCGAGGACTCTATGAAAGAGCGATACCCAAACCTATTTACCGGTAAGATTTTCGGGGACGAAAATTTCTTAAGTGGGGGAGAGTTGTGACATCCCTAATTTGACCCTAGTCGAAAGTGGTTTCGGGACCACTAAACCGAGTCTTATAAGTAATTAAAGGTTATATTCTATGTTTATGATGTTAGTAAATGCATGTGTGAAAGTTTCATGCATTAATTTGATCATTTCTATGTGAATTTATTAAAATGGACTTGTATGAAACATTGTTGGAAGGTGATAGGCTAATCTTACAATGGTCTAATAGTACATGCATGCAAAAGAGTGGTTTTGCATGTCAATTTGCCCAAAAAAAGGGAAGAGTGGCCGGCCATGACAAGAATATGGGCAAGGGAACATGTTTCCAACATGTTTAGTTAGTGGATCATGTAGAAAAAATAATGAAATGAAAAAAAAAATGAGCATGGATGCCCCTCCCTTGTTGCCGTGAGTAGAGGAAAAAGAAAGGAGAAAAATTTGTTCATCCATTCTCCAATCTTGGCCGAAAATACTAAGGGAAAAAGGAAGGATTTTTGCTTCATGCTTGGTTTAGAAGAGAACTAGAAGGAGATTTGGTCATACTTGTGTCAAGATTAAGGTATGTTTGAGGTTGTGTCATGAGATTCATGCATGTTTTAGTTGCTAACTTGATGTTCATGTTAGCCCATGGTTCAAATCCTTGTTATGCCATGGAAATGGTATTTGGCCAAGGTTGATATTGTGTTAAAGCCATTGCATGCTAAATGTGAAGCTTGTTGATGATGCATGTAATGATGGATTGACTACTCTTGAAATTTCTTTTAGCATTCTTGAGTAAGACATGGAGTTTTCTTTGTTTAACCATGACCAAAAATTGAAAGGGGATGGTGTGGGATGTATTCGCCATGGCATGCTCATAAGTGCGATTTATGCTTGTTGCATGATAGGTAAAATTTGTGTTTTGATATATGTGTATATGTGTTTGTACATGATGTTACAAATGGATGTGAAAATATATGCTAGATTGGGAAAATTTGATTAAATGTTCATGAGATGAAATTAGGTGATTAAAAGATGTTAGTTGACATTGTACATATATATATATATTCGGCCATTAAAGTGAGTATGTAGGTAATGTTGAATCAAGTTTTTGGTGCATATTCAGTTAGGTGTATAATCGACCAAATGGGCGATTAGTAAGAATGGTTGCCGAATATACAAGCATACATATGCATGTGTAGTTGAATTATGAATGTTTAGCAAGATGGTTAAACTAGTGATTTATTGATTAAGCTCAAGGAGTTAAAGAAGGAGAATCAAGCAAGGGAAAGACGAAGGTCATCGAGTAGCCGACTTGGAACTATTTTACCCAACACGAGGTAAGTCATTAAGCATATATTTGGTGTTGATTTGAATGATCATAATATATATGCAAATGTGTTTAAATGAGTTGATGTGTAAATGGAAATGTATGTGTATGGAATGATGCCATTGTTGAATGTATAAAGGCAGCAAAATGCATAAGGTATTGGTCTCGGCACTAAGTGTGCGGGTATAAATGGACACGGTGACAAGATTGGCACTAAGTGTGCGGGTTTAAAATTGTACAGCACTAAGTGTGCGAGTTTGATTATATAGCACTAAGTGTGCGAGCTGAATGTATATAGCACTAAGTGTGCGGATTCACTATATGCTCTTGCATTACAATTGTTACTGAGTGTGCGACATTACCGAGTTAATCCCGGACAGCGGATCAGGTAAGTACCTTGAGCTCATGACGAATAGGCAATATGTTCATGCTCGGGGTTGAGCTTGGTAAGCTTTAAATCTATGTGATGATTGCAATTGTATGATTGTGGTGAAAATGAGTTGGTGTGTGAAAATGCCTCAAATATCTTATTGTATAGAATATGAAATGTGGATGTATGACTTGGTATGAGATTGAACCGAAAGGTCCGAGGAATTATAGTATAGTTTCGATATGGATGGAGTACCTAGCCTCGTTTATCGTTTCATGTTGTGATAATTTTATTAATGGTTGGTTGATGAATGCTTATGACTTACTGAGTTATAAACTCACTCGGTGTTTTCTTGTCACCCATTTTAGGTCTCTTGGACTCGTGTCGTTTATGCGTGCTTCGAACCGTCGTTGAAGTCATCACACCGGCTGGAAATCTTTTGGTATTGTCTTCGTAGTTGAACTAGGAGAACGTTTGGCATGTATAGGCTATTTTGTTTTGTTGAATTGTGGGTTGTAAACTTTAAGCCATGCGAAAATGGCCTATGTGGTCGGTTGAGTGTGATTTCAAAACCTATGGTCACGAGCCTTAGAAACCTTAATTTTGATAAGGTGGCCATAGTTGCATTACGTATGATGAAATAGTTGGCCATGGAAGAATTATGAAATAGTCATTGTTTGCTTTAGTAACAGATGCTGCCAGCAGCAGCGAGGTGAGATGGAAAAATCACTAAAAATAGTAGAAGTAGAATTAAATAGTGAATAAATTATGAAATTGAACCTTGATGAATCTATTTTCATATGGATGAAACGAAACGACCATATGAGGCGTATTTTAAGAGATATTCGATATTTCGTGAGACGGGGCCAAAACGGTTTCTGGGTCCCCTGTCGCGAATTTGAAAATTTACTATAAATTATCTAGAAATAATTAGAAGTCATACCTTATATGTGTAGATTCCATTTTGAGTCTAGTTTCATTAGAAACAAACAGCACCAGTATTGAAGCCCTGTACAGAGAGATATTCAAGTTGTAACATGCGAAGGTCAGTGTAGTCGACCCCTGTAACATGGGTGACTTTAACTAATAAACTGTACCACTTGGCCCGACCAAAAATTCTAGAAATAAATCCATGGATGGATATATGAGTCTAAATTCAGGGAAAATTTACGAAATCAGTTTCCGAGTTTTGAAACTCGAGATATGATTTTTAAGGCGACAGTGACGCAGTTTTCCAGCCTGTCCGGAAATGCCAAATTGGTCGGTACTTTAAGAGGATTTGTCTCGCTAACCCCTCGTGTCCGACACCGGCGATGGTCTCGGGTTCGGGGTGTTACACTTATACAGTAGCATATATCACACCGATGCCATATCCCAGATATGGTCTTATATGAAAATCACTTGTCACTTGTCACTTGTAGCCGAAGCTACCACTATTCACTGATCAGGTAGCCGGAGCTACCATTTTTCACTGATCAGGTAGCCGGAACTACCACTTTTTACTGATCAGGTAGCCGGAACTACCACTTTTCACTGATCAGGTAGCTGAAGCTACCACTTTTCACTGATCAGGTAGCTGAAGCTACCACTTTTCACTTGTCATTTGTCATTGATCAGATAAGTGTAGCCGAAGCTATCACTTATCACTTTCACTTTTCCTTGATCAGATAAGTGTAGCCGAAGCTATCACTTATCACTTGTTTCCGTGGTCCAACCATGGTCTTTTCCTTCAATTCATCTTGTCACTGAATTGAAATGTTCAATTTGATCATTTATTCAATTTTCATGCTTTTACATTATTCACGGTTTTATCATCAATACATATGAAATAACACATCATGAAATTCATAAAATTAACAAATAATCACTAAAATTTAGCCATATAAACTCACAAGTTCAATTTTTGTATTATAACGATAATCATAATTTCATAATAAATATACCAAATAAAACATTATATCATTTCTAATCCAACACTTATCAATTATAATCGGGCATGTGATCAATTTATACACGAGTCATTCATATATTTTTGTATATTTTCCTCCTCCTCCTCTCCATCCACATCCTTAGTATAAACAACACACTTGTAGGTAACATTATCCATAATTTTCACTATCTACTTATGTGAATATTCAAGCTGTCCATCTGTATCATAGTCACTAAATTATTTTTATCTTGAGCTACAGAACTCCAAATTAAGATCCATAAATTTTCCCAGAAACTAGAATTATATTTATTCTTACCATAAAAAATTTATAATTTTTTGTTGGGCCAATTAATACAGTTTATTCATTGAAATCTCCCTTGTTCTGCTGTCTAACAGTTCCGACCCTTCTTCACTAAAAATTAATTATCTTCTCGTACAAGATTCGAATGATGTCCTCATTTCTTTCTATTGAAAGTAGACTCATTCAGGATTCTAAACATATAAATTTAAGCCTCTAATTATTTTTATCCAATTTTTTATGATTTTCCAAATTCCGAATAGGGGAACCCGAAATCATTCTGACCTTGTCTCACAAAAGTTATTGTATCTCATGATTTACAATTCCATTGCTTACATAATTTCTTTTATAAGAAACTAAACTCAATAAGCTTTAATTTCATATTTTATTCATCCTCTAATTCGATTTATACAATTTTTGGTGATTTTTCAAAGTTAAACTACTACTGCTGCCTAAAACAATTTTAGTGCAAAATGTTGATTTCCATTTTACCCCAAATTTCACAATTCATACAATTCACTCCTTTCTCAATTAACCCCTCAATTAAGATAATTTTCTCAATTAATACTTTTTCTAGACATTATAAGTTATTTCATAACAATTGAAATTTAGAATTTCCACATAAAACTCTAACTTCAAACTCTTTTACAATTAGGTCCCAAACATTCACTTTCTATTCAATTCTTTCAATAAAATCAGAATATAAACAATTTAAAGCTCTAATTCCATGCCAAATCATCATATACTTCCAGCACTCATCCATAACAACTTCAAAAATTAGACATGGAATCAAAAACTAATGAAATAGTAAGTTGGACCCAATTGTAAAAGTCTAAAAACATAAAAATTTCAAGGAGAAAGCAAGAATTAAACTTACATGAAGCTCGAGTATGAAAACCAGCTTGAACCCTCCTCCATGGCTGTTTTTCAGCTGATGAATATGAAGAGAAATGAAGATAATTCTAGATATTCCAATTTAGTCCCATTTTTATTTAGCCAATTTTGTCAATTTTCCAATTTTTCCCTTATTTCACCCATTTCCTGATTTTTCTCAGCTATTGCCGCCTAAAATATCTCCTTTGGGCTTATTTTCACTTTAGGTCCTTACTCATTTGACAATTGAGCTATTTAATCCTTTTAGCAACTTTTACACCCTTTTCAATTTAGTCTTTTTTATTTAATTAACCACTCAAACGTCAAAATTTTCTAACTAGATTTTATTACTACCTCACCAACACTCCATAAATATCTCTAACAATATTTATAGCTCGATTTATGAAGTCGAGGTCTCGATACCTCATTCTCGACCCAATTTACCTAATTAATTCTTTTAAATCACCAAATTTACTAATTCAAAAAATGCTTTTATATTCACATTTGACTCATAGGTATTAATTTATTAAATTTTCAACTCACCCATCGGATTTAGTGATCTCAAATCTCTATTCCCGATACCACTGAAAATTAGGTCATTACAATAACATTATAACTCAATATGATAAATTTTTAAGTAATATACATATTACATCATGGTCACAATAATATCTTATAAAAACCTTCTTACTAACAAATAAATTTAAAAATGTATGTGCATATACAATCATAATAAACAAAAATATGTTAATTTAATATTAAAAATACATTAATTAAACATAAAGTGTTACGTCGTCATATCTCGATTTACATAATACCCCTTTAATTAATTTTTGTTGTAATCTAAATATGCTTTCTAAACACTTTTTGCTCCTGAGCTTTCTCCTTCATGGAAAAATAGCTTTGTAGCTTTGGAATATTTTCGTTTTCTAGAAAAAATATTTCAAGTCATGAAATAAATTTCTACATCCATTGTGTGTGAATTATGTCATCAAAACATGTCATAAACTCTACTTTCATTTGAAATAATATAATAAACATATTATTTAACACTTGTCCATGATTGAAAAAAGTCAAAGGTGGACTTTCATCTATCAAAACATCCAACAGTAATGTAAGTCATTATATATATATATTTCATCTATATTTTCTAGGCCCGGCCAAGTCCATCTGAAAAATGAATTTAAAATTTTGTTTAAAACTAACCTAGATAAAAAATGTTAAACTTGAGCCTAATCATGCAGATTAATTTTTTATATTGTATTTTTATAAAATAATTTTAAAAATATAATACATCAAATACACTAAAAATATTAAAATAAATATTTCTAACAAATTGAAAATACAATAAAAAATCTTTATACTTAAATAATACTAATATAGTTACAAGTTAACAAGCAAATGTCTCAAAGATAGTAGCAAAATTAATAATAAAATAAGAGTTATACAATATTCAAATAACAATAACAAAATAGAACTAAGATAATAATAAAACAACAACAATGAAAAAATTTAGGCAAATTCGGACCAAGTCAGGCCCTAACTAAAAAATCTTACTTGAGGTCCAACTCGTTTAGAAAACGAGTTTTATTTTTTTTATCTAAATCCATTTTTCGAACTTATATTTTTTTTTCTAAAATTCTCTTATTTTTCAGACGGATCCTCGAGTCTAGACAAATTGTCCAACCTATGATTAGATCTAGATTATACAAAAGAGCTTGAAATAAAGATAGCAAAAGACCCTCCGTGACCCCTACAGCTAAGGGAGGGGCAGCCCGGAACACAGTTGGCTTGCACGGCCAATCCTTTATTACTTTATATAAACGTTGTTAACATGTTATTTAATTACTTGAAAATTGTGGAAAATTTAGTGTTTGATGCTATCATATTGCATGTATTTATATGTTGTTTAATCTCCTAGTTTAATTTAAGTTTGCTGTTTGTATTGGAACTGTCTTTATGGTGATTCTTAGTTTTATAATTTTAAAAAAGTATGTATTATGGCATTATTGAAATACACATTTCATTGCACTCTAAACATAACTAGACCCAGAAACCAACTTTAGTTTATCCTACTTGGTTACTAATAACATGTTCCCATTTCTTATTGTTGTTTTATTTTCCTTGTCATGGAAAATTAGTGATTCAACTCAGCCAGCTGAGGAATTTCTTCATTGCCTTTCCCTTCGTTTTCACAACTCTTCTTCCATATCAGAACTCGTTTACACACAACATAATTCATCATACTCCTCTGTTTTGAAGTCATCAGCTCAAAATTTCAGATTATCAACACCATCTACGCCTACACCTTTGGTCATTATAACACCACTCCACGCATCCCACATCCAAGCAACTGTTCATTGTTGCAAAAAACATGGACTGCAACTCAGAATTCGAAGTGGGGGTCATGATTTTGAGGGTCTTTCTTATACTACAACTTATGAAGTTCCGTTTGTGGTGATCGATTTGTTGAATCTTCGATCCGTTCGGATTAATGTTGAAAAAGGTACAGCATGGTTTGAATCCGGTGCAAAAGTTGGTGAATTGTACTATGAAATTGCTAAGAGAAGTAGAACGCTTGCCTTTCCTGCTGGTATTGGACACACCGTGGGTGTTGGTGGGCATTTGAGTGGAGGTGGCTTTGGCTTATTATTTCGAAAATATGGTCTTGCTGCTGACAATGTAATCGATGCTCGTTTAATCGATGTTAAAGAGAGAATTCTTGATAGAAAATCAATGGGAGAAGATTTGTTTTGGGCCATTCGAGGTGGTGGTGGGGGTAGCTTTGGGATAGTCCTTGCTTGGAAATTGAAATTAGTTGCAGTTCCAGCTATTGTTACTGTTTTTACAGTAAGCAAAACGTTAGAGCAAAATGCAACCAAACTTGTTCATCGATGGCAGTATATTGCGCACAAGCTTCCCAAAGAAATCCACATGAGCATTGGTATATCAAGGGTGAAATCAAATGAAAATGAGAAGATGACAATTCAAGCAAGTTTTAGAGCTGTATTTCTTGGAAGCACTGATGAGCTTCTTCCACTGATGGAAGAGAAATTCCCTCAACTTGGAATAGTGAAAGAAGATTGCTTTGAAATGGGTTGGGCTGAATCTAATCTTTACTCTACCCAATTTCCAATCGGAGTACCGTTGGAAACTTTACTCAATAGGAACCGTAAGTCAATTCTTTCAAAATTGTTCTTTAAAGCAAAATCTGATTATGTAAAACAGCCTATTCCTGAAACAACATTTGAAGGATTGTGGACCAAGTTTTACAAGGAAGAAGCGCAATCAGCAATTATGGTATTTGTGGCTTATGGAGGGAAGATGGATGAGATTCTCGAGACTGAAACTCCATTTCCTCACAGAGCTGGCAACCTCTACAGCATATCATACATGGTGGATTGGGAAGAAGAGGAAAATAAAAACCCTGAGAAGTTCATGAGTTGGATAAGGAGAATTCACAATTACATGACGCCATATGTTTCAAAATCTCCGCGAGAAGTGTATGTTAATTTCAGAGACCTTGATATTGGGACTAATGAAATTAATGACAAAGAAAATAGCCACGAACAAGCCAAGATTTGGGGTATTAAATACTTTAAAAACAATTTTGACAGGTTAGTCAATGGAAAAACAATGATTGATCCTGAAAATTTCTTCAGGCATGAACAAAGTGTCCCTCCTCTTCCATGTTTGTTGAAGAAGGGAGCAAACTCGAACAGCTTGGGAAGCTTGTAAGATCAGATCATATTGTTTCTTGGCCAAGTTTTTTGTTGATGAATTATACTTGTATTGCTTAAATCCTTGCTGATATCATATTACAATACTAAAATTTAAAAAAAAAAAAAACAGCTATTGTCATATATTCAGTAACATTTTGAAAATATAAAAATCATAAATTAAATTATTTAACTTTCAAAGTGATTCGAAGATTAAAATAATGTAAATTGTAATTTAAAATTTTAATCGCTGCCCGTTGCTTCCAATAAGATAAGTTAAACAACAGGTCACATGGCCTATGATTTGTTCTTTGAGTTCTTTAGTATATTAATTTTCGAACATTGTTTCAAAAATCTCCATAAACAAAGACTTTTGGTGAATGATTGAAGAGAGATATAAATAAATAAATTACTGATTTTTTTTATTTTTTATTTTTTGCTCCTAATCTTAAATAATAAGACTCGCTAAACTTCTTACATAGTATTGAATATTTTTTATTTATATTATCCGTTAGTTACACTATTTGGGGCCACCCATGCACGAATATATAAAGTGGATTGAGCCTTAAAGTGTAGGCTTTCCCTACAGTTTTTTTTTTTTTTTTCTAATTAAGGAGCTTTCCGTATAGTTATTTTGCTGATTGTTTGACCAATCTATGCGGCGATTTATTAAGCCATGGTGCATGTGAGAATGAATACTTTTTTATTATGAATTTGCTGATTTTTATGAATTTATGTTTTCAAGGGCTACTTCATCTGCCGAATACTTAAAGAAATTAAAGAAGTGTTGTCTTGAAATGTTGATGATTCACCCTTCGTACTGCTTTCTTTATTTTATTTTGTATGGTCAGTCTAGCACTATAGTAACACTGAAAATGGGTGTTTGCTTTGAAATATGGAGCAATATATGGCCTCATTTAGCATCTATACGTTAATAATGCCTTCTTCGAGGAGAAATAATATTATTTATGGACTTTCCACCTGATTTTGTATAAAGTTCAAGTAACCATTTATGGATATTCAAAAAGGACAATACGTTTAACCAACGCGTATATACTGGTACGTATATCGTTATAAGAAAATGCTAATGGAATGAAAGTAGAATCAAAACATTTAAGCACCTAGCGTTACTATTTACGTTTTGTATGATTTCAGCTGCAATAGCCAACAGCTAAGTAGAGATTGTGACGTTTGCTAGCTATTCTCCAATTGGATCAAAGGTGATATCTAATACAACAAGCTTGCAACATTCCCTGGCTAACTCTATTCTAATTTTCAAGTTTCAACAACAATATCGGATCTCTTCAAACAACTACCATGCTGTTTGACTAAATATACCTACGCGCGTAAATCCACTCAAACCCGAAACCTGCAGGAAAAGTGCACATTAGTGATTAGTGAACTGAAACCTGTGAAGTATATTATTTTTGGTTTCATACAGCTCAATTGTGCTAATGGGAGAATTCTTGATAAAAATCCATGGGAGAAGATATGTTTTGGGCCATTCGAGGAGGTGGTGGAGGTAGCTTTGGGGTAGTCTTAGCTTGGAAAACAAACTCGGTGCCAGTTCCAGCTAATGTCACCGTTTTCAGAGTTCACAGAATGTTGGATCAAAACGGAACTAATTCACCAGTGGCAGTATGTTGCACACAAGTTTCCTAAAGAAATACAAATGAGCATCCACATGAGAAAGGGTGAAATCAAGTAAAGATGATGATAAGATGACAATTCAAGCACGTTCCATGTTTCTTGGAGGCACCGACAAGCTTCTTCAATTGATGGAAGAGAAATTCCCTCAACTTGGACTAGTGAAAGAAGATTGCTTGGAAATGAGTTGGGCTCAATCTGATCTCTACTTTGAACAATTTCCAATCGGTGCACCATTGGAAACTTTACTTGGTAGGAATCACAAGTCTGCTCTTTCGAAATCTTTCTTCAAAGAAAAATCTGACTTTGTAAAACAGCCTATTCCAGAAATGGTTGTGGCCCAAGTTTTACGAGGAAGAAGCAAATCCACGGCTATGGCATTTGTAGCCTACGGAGGGCAAATGAATGAAATTCCTGAGACTGAAACTCCTCATCCTCACAGAGCTGGTAACATCTTCATCATTTTATACATGGTGGATTAGGAAGAAAAAGAAAATATAAACTCTGAAAAGTTCATGAGTTGGATGAGGAGAGTTTAGAATTAATTGACTCCATTCATCACAAATCTCCACGAGAAATATATATTAATTACAGAGATCTTGATATTGGGGTTAATAAATTTAACAACCACAAAGGAAGCTATGCACAAGCTAGGATTTGGGGTCTTAAATATTTTAAGAACAACTTCAACAGTTTGGTGCATCTAACGACAAAAGTTGGTCCCAAAACTTCTTCAGGCAGAACAGAGCATCCCTCCTCTTTTGTGATTGTTAAAGAAGGGAGCAAACTAGAGCAACCTTAATCATAATGGAAACTTGTAAGCTCAAATATAGATTTTTTTGGCAAGTTTTCTATTGATGAATGATCGACTATGTTAAAGCTAAACTCTCAACCAAGTTTTCCTTTTTCCTTTTAATCTAATCCAATATTTGACAAATTGATGAGAAATATAGTTCAATACCAAAGAAACAAAATTGAAGTCTAAACTCTAAAAAATAATTATGAGTTATCATGTTGAACTATCATAGTTTCAGTCAACTCATGTGCTCAAGCGTCAGTCACTCATGGGATCCTTAAATACTTGAAGGGAATACCTGGTAGAAGATTGCTATAGTTTGAGAAATTGCTCAGACCTAAAGGCTTTTAACTCTCCACCTATGAGACTTCACTGTGACAACAAAGCTGCTATCAGTATAGCTCATAACCTGGTTCAATATGACAGGACAAAGCACATTGAAGTAGACCGGCACTTCATCTAAGAAAAGCTAGAAGAAGGGTGTAAATCTTTTCCGTATATCCCAACTCAAAAGCAATTAATAGATGCTAGCACAAAAAAATAAAAGAGGGATAGTTTTATTATTTAACTTGCATTTGACTCTTTCATTACTGAAGAATCGGTTGTGGCTATACATATTACCAGCTTGTAATATATTGAGGATTCATTGTTCTTATTCTCTTAATATTCAAACAGGTATCAAAGCAAGCTGTCCTATTTGTTCCTCCATTTGGGATAGGTTTTTTTATGGTTACGATGCAACAATTATGCCAAATGATAGGTCCATTATGCCTACATGTAAAATTCATGTCAAATTATAAACCTTCAACATCCAAAGCTCAACACAAGCACTCTTAAGATCCCTATCTAATGGCCTAACAGAAGCCTCCTGGAGTTTCTTGGGGGTGAGACAGCTATTAATGTCTGAATTAATAAGAATTCAATTAGGACAGCATTAAAGTAATCAATGTATCTGCAAAGCTTTTTATTAGACTTCAATTGCTGATGAAAGTGTGAATTTCAGTAACCTCAAGAACATTGGTAATCAATTATGATTAAAAGTTTTTTCTCTTAGGAAGAAATATAATATTGGCAGGTGTTAGGAATTTGAGATGGCTGATGAACAGTAAAGTTTGATCTTAGGCTAGATCTTACTCTGCTACCTACTATAAAAACTCCCAAGATGACCTAGTTCGTTAGAGCATAGGTTTCTCTTTTTTATTAAACATGATTAAGATCAGGATAATTGACTTGAACTATTGTGTTCCCTAAAGTACCCATGCTGCCCAATACCTATCCGGATATGAGCCTCCAAGTACATTCCTAATATATGAAAAAAAATGTTGAACATATGCATATATCCGATATTCACACTCAAGTCCAAGTAACATAGGATTTAGAGCATCGAAACCTGTTCACAGAATATTTGTAAATGAAACAGTTACTGGTGACTGAGAGAAGGCTTCTAATGTATTTTTGAGGGTCTTCAGAAAGCTGATATATCATTTATTATCCAAAATACAAGGTTCCATCACAATAGATACCCATAACTCATGAAAGCAAGTTGCAATAATCTTAATTGTTTCAAGTTTCATACCAGGCAATGTATACTAAATTAAAGTACTATCTCATATGATTATATATATATATATACATATACCTTCAATTGATTTAAGTTTTGCAGAAAAATGCAGAACAACCTAGGACCATTACAACAAAACCAACAACAGCAAAAACTAAAGCTACCAGATCTTCAAACGGAATTTGTCACTCAAATTGGAGATACAGAACCTACCAGGGATTTTGTCACTCAAGATTGGTATGTCGAGCTCGGATGGCCTCAGGACTCTCTCCCAAAACCTCACCCAATTTGTAAACCACCATCTCAAACAACACAAACATGGCCCCCTCATAGACACTCCCCATAGGCAGCAATGTCCTTGATTTCTCCCCACCGCCATCATCAGCCATAGTCTGGGCTGCAACATACGCTACCACATTTGCATGCTTCACACTGGATCCCGTTTCAGGCTGGGCAGTCAGCAACAAAACTCTACCACCATGGGACCGTGCCACCGAGCAAATAGCATCGACAGTGGAGAACCCTCCAGGGCCAGCTGATGCTACGAGAAGGTCTTTGGAAGTAATTGGTGGAGTAGTCATGTCGAAGACGAAGTGAGCAGAGAGACCCAAATGAGCAAGGCGCATACAGAGGGCCTTCAACATTAAACCCTCTCGGCCTACACCATACAGAAAAACGCGACCCTTTTGGGACGCTATGGAGGCCAATTCTGCTACCATTAGGTCCAAAGCTGGTGGGTGGATACTGGGTTTGGAGAAGATGGAGGCTATATGGTTGCATATTTGTGAGGCTAAGCTTGCCATTGAACCGTTACCAGTGTCCATGGTAACCGAGTTTCAGGGCTATTGAACTGGAGTCAGCCGAGTTGAGAAGACTATCTCTGGCATATATATTTGCTGACGGGTCCTCGAGCGGTTTATTTTATCGGTGGAGGATTTGGATAAGGGACGTGAAGTTGCCACAATGTGTGAAATTACAAATTAATACAATAATAATTTTACTCATTAACCTTTTAAAAATTACATAACTACATTGATAATTATCCAATTATAAAAATTATAAAATAATTATTTTTTTACTTACAGCTTTTAATTTGATATTTTATTTTGCATTTTACTTTTTTAATGTATTTATATCCAATAATTTCCAACTTATATGTAAACTGTAAATTTTAAAATGGTTTAAAAATATTTTTAAGTTTATTGCTATCTTTACAATTAAATATATTATTGAAACTGAAATAAAAATTTAAAAGTAGATATAATATTACAATAAATCATTTAATTATTATAATATTTAAATTTAATTAAAATTTACATTATTATAAAAATAATTTCAAAATCTTCTTCATTTAAATTCAATCTAATCTTATTAAATTCATACGACATACATTGTTTCTCGGAAAGAAAAAAGTTGAAATAGATTAAAAATCAATTCAATTAAATTTTATTTTTTAATAATTTAAATTTTAAAAATTTTAAAATTTTAATAGCATTGTTGGGTCAAAGAGACTATTTAACAGTTTTGGCCAGTTTTACGATTCTCACCATAAAAAGGCCAAAAATAAGAAAAATAGCTGAATTAATAGCCGACATAGATAAAAATGTATTTTTTTTGCCTATATAAGCGTCCATAATCCGTTCACAATTACTACTCTTGTAATGGCGAAAAGAAGAAAAAGCCTTGCTGACCAAGTTCCCACTGAAATCTTTTGGTCTATCTTCAACAAGTTAAGTTTCATAGATCTGATTCAAGCCAAAGCTGTTTGTTCTTCTTGGAATTTAGCTGCAGAAGAGTTCGTTACAAAGATGCCATGGCTAATGCTTCCTTCGAAGAAAGAAGTTGAAGAAGGAGACGGTGCTTTTGTTAACAACAATGGCTACAATGGGTTTTTCAATCTGTGTGAAAATAGGGTTTATAACTTGAAAACCACGCCAATGGAATTCAGGGAAAGCTGTTGTATTGGTTCATCGAATGGATGGTTAGTTTTCTTGGAACACAAGGCAGTCCCCTTTTTATTCAACCCTTTCAAGCAAATCAAAATACACCTCCCTTCTGTTGATTATCTTTTAGGGTTAAAAAAGATGGAAAGAAACGAAGATGGTGAGTATGAACTTGATTATCTTAAAAAGAATCAAAGGTTTTTTTTCAAGGTCTGCGGGAAACAACAAGTACGAGAATGTTTTATTCAGAAGGCAATCCTGTCTGGAAAACCAGATTGTAATGAAAACTTCGGTGTGGTTTTGTTATGCAACAATCGTGAAGAGATTGCTTATCATCAACGTGGATACAATTCTTGGACCGTCATTGATGTTAGCCATCCACCTTACCAAGACATAATCTGCTATAAAAACCATATCTACGCATTGAGTGATAACAATAGTATCGAAGTATGGGATTTAGGCGGCAGGGACTACGTTGGCCGGATCGTCAAAAAGTCCGATATCGTTCTTCCCTTTCCCGATAAGTCACATACCAAAGGAAATTCTTTAAGAGGTTTTGGTACCAGCAAGTTCTATTTGGTCGAATCATGTGATGATCTTCTCCTTATTGTGAGATTCATTGGGGATTATGTGGATCTTGATGGAACATTACTTACTGAGTGGGATCTTTTAACTGAAACCTGCACCCAACCCAAAATATGTCCTTACAGAACATGTTTCTTCCATGTTTATAAACTGGATTTCAATGAACTAAAATGGGTGGAAGTCGAATCTTTAAATGATCGAGCTTTGTTCTTGGGTGGGAATCAATCTGTTTCGGTCTCCGTTCAATCTTTTCCAAACTGCGAAACAAATTCTATTTACTTCACCGATGATTGTTGGCAGAAAATGGAAGAAGATTATAATTATGGTGGTCATGATATGGGCATATATAACATTAAAGATGAAAGTTTCAAGCCAATTTATGAGTTTTCTTCAGACAAGATTCAACCACCACCTTGTTGGATCATCCCATCATCTATGTTAGAATCCCAGCTTGGACAATGTGTTGCAAGCTTGCCGGGCTGTAACTAAATTTTTTTTTCATCAGATATGAATATAAATTCTTTTTATTCTATTTTTGTTTATATTTGTATGATTTTAATTTCGGCTGCTTTCCTTGTTGGTTAATGTCTCTGCCATGTTCTCGTTAGAATAATAACATTAATTACGATCATAAGAATATAACATAATGTATAATCTTTTTACTTTCATTGTTTGTGTTATGTAAATCTAATCCAGTTTTATCCAAATCATGCGGCAGAAGTTAAATAGCACTATATTTTTTTATTAGATATTAATTATAACATAATTTTTGTATAATTATTTTTTAATATGAGTGAATTTTTTTTCCTATCCGTGATTTTTCTTGATAAAAATTTTCATGTAAAATATACATATTTTTTTTCTTACTGCTTTACGATTATTACAATTGTCATTATCGATTTAATAGTATAATAATTTAGAAGTTAATTTTTTGTTTTAGAAATAAAAATAGAAGCTCAGTTATTAGTATTATTATTATAAATATTAATGAAGGTTCATTAGAACACTATTTATTTGTTATATGATTATTAAATGAGTATTTTTTTCTTTCAAGATGTCATACTAGTAAATTTAACAAAAAATTTTACTTAATTATTATACATTCTATCAAATTGTTCTTTATTTAACAAATATAATCTATAGCATTTAAAGATAATATATAAACATCTATGATTAAATTTATTATTATACCAATTCAAATTGTGTACAATTAACGAAAATTATTAACACCATGTTTAATTATACTTAATTGCTCACTTACGAAATTGACAAGAATTGAATTACTTTAATTTTTTAAATAGACTAATTTATTCAATATCGAAATTGAGAACAACGAATAAGTATTTTATCAATTATTTATATTTAATAAAATTGAATATATTAATTTTCTTTCATTTTATAATATAAAATTTCTAAAATAAACTTATAATATTTAACGAAATAAAATATTCATATGATATTTTTTTACTTTTAAATTATTACTTTTCCTTATTCTGCCCTTCTCTACATTTCCAATTACCGGTTGAATCCGGACGCAATGGTTGCCGTCACCTTCGATTTGTTTGACTTTTACGTCGACCCAGAATCTTAAATTTTAACGAACCTCTAGGATTTTGCCACGTAAGCGATTGGTGTCCACTGACGTGGCCCAAGGGCAGCACTGGAATATAAATAGTTAGGCGCACCGGGGGAACCTAGAAAAAAATATGGCAAAAGAATACAGAAAAGAAGATTTCTTTGGAAATTAAAAGCAGTAGCTCTTAATTAATTATTTTATTTTTTATTTTTACAAGGCTCAACGGCAGGAGTAAGCAGAATCCTGCAATCAAATTCCATCCATAGTAAGTATTTCTTTTCAAATTTTACTTGTTTGATAATGTTTTTTCGTTGGATCTAAGTTTTCGTTGTTTTTAATTTTCTTCCTTAAATTTGTGATAGCTTTTCTCACTCTCGATCTGGCAGTTCTTGTCATGGATTCTTTTTTTTTTTAATTTTCTTTTTGATCTTGCGAAGCTGTTAGTGTTTTTTCTATTTTTATCGCTTCTTCTAATCTGGATTCATAGTTATTTTTTTAGTTCTGTGAGATGAGATCTTAACCGTATCTTTCCACCGCTTGATTGGATCTATTGTTTTTTTCATCGTTGTTGTCAAATTTGATTTGATTTCCTTATTGACTAAAAGTTTGGATTTGAAGCGATACATTCGTGGTTTATGTTCCATTTTATTTGTTAATTTGAGTAAATTTGGCTCGTTAATTTTTTGGTAGGAAATAATGAATGTTGCATGTTTGCATCTTGAGATGTTAAATTGTATCGTAGGAAGAGCTAAAATAGAAGCAAGAGCTGTTTTTTTGCAGATAATTTGCTGAATAACAGGCTTCTGAAATGATTTTACTGATATAACTTGAGCGATGAACACTAGGACTTTGAACACTTGACTGGGCTGAGTTATTTGTATTTGACTCGCTCTGTTTGATCTTTTATTTAATTTGACTTACTTCTGATTTTAGGAATCTGGAGTCGGGACTGTAAATTATGAGAACAGTTGACATTCAATTGTATTGGTGAAGACCGGAAGGAACGTGTAATTAATTAGAGAGTAAACAAGACAGAGATGTTCTCACTCTTTTATGGACTTTATAAGTACCTATTTAGCAAGACAGAGTTTCATGTACTCATTCTTGGAATCGACAAGGCTGGGAAAACAGTGATTACAATAAACTCATTTCTCTCATAGATTTCATTTATATTGAAATATTAATTTCAGTGCTGATCATTTTTGTTTTTTCTGGACTAGACTTTGTTGGAGAAATTGAAATCCGTATACTCAAACTTGGAAGGTCTACCACCTGATCGAATTGTTCCAACTGTTGGGCTTAATATTGGTCGCGTCGAAGTTCTAAATACAAAACTTGTGTTCTGGGACTTGGGAGGCCAGGTAAGTGGATGCTGAATCAAAAGCCTTGGGTCTATTCACTCGTTTTGCTGCAATGTGTTCGATATAACTTCTCAGAGCACTCTGCGCGGTTTTTATTGAAATGTAGACAAGGGAGATAGACTGGAAATATGTAGTTGCAGTGTTTGATGGCAAAAGCTTGGCATTTTTTTATAATATATTTTCTGTCGTGCATGGCGTAATGTCCAAAGCAAGTTCAGTGTGTGACACTTATTTATCCCCTTTGTTACCTTTATCAGCCTGGTCTTCGCTCAATTTGGGAGAAATACTATGAAGAGGCACATGCTGTGGTATTCGTAATTGATGCTGCTTGCCCTTCACGTTTTGAAGATTCAAAATCTGCACTTGGTAAGTGATTTCCAATTGTTTAATGAAATGGGTTTCTACTGCTACAGTACGAGGGTATTGTATACAGTTGCATAACTTTACTATAGTTTACTAATATCTTTTACTTTTTGTCCAGAGAAAGTTCTTAGACATGAGGATCTTCAGGGGGCCCCTCTCTTGATATTAGCAAACAAACAGGTATCCTTAGTCCTTACCAGAATCCTAACTATTTGTATTAAAAGTGGACAATGAAAATTCTATCATTTCTTCTTTAAAGCTTCTATGAGAGATCCTTGTTCTATACCATATCTCTCTTATTACTGCTCTAATTTAGTAAGAGATGGTAGTGAGAGGAAAGAAAATAGAAAAATGACCATTTTAACTCATATATACAAAAACAAATCATTCCAAATTAGGACAATAAAAGAAGAGAAAATGATAGATGTAACTTAGGCATGCATATTTACAAAGATTATCCATCATTTTTAAAATCTTCTTAATTTACAAAGGATGTAATGGTAAATTAATATGATTTTCATTTTTTTGAGTTTAGTAACTGTTAAATGTTTTCCTTTTGTTCTTTATGATAAACAGTGAGGTCAATATTTGTGGCTTTGATGCAGGATCTTTCTGAAGCTGTAACAGCTGAAGAACTCGCCCGATATCTAGACCTTAAAAAATTGGATGAAAGGGTTTACATGTTTGAGGCTGTTTCTGCTTTTGATGGGTAAGTTCTGTTTATTCATAAAAATCTTGTCTCCTTGACTTAAATTTAGAGAAGATATAAACATTAAAGTCTACTTTTACCGCAGAACGGGGATTAAAGAAGGCGCGGAGTGGTTAGTGGAGGTAATGGAGAGAAGCAAGAGAACAGAAATGTTGAGAAATCGTGCAGGTATGACCGGTCCTACTTAGACCCTAAAGGAAGGAAAGATACCTTGTTAAAGTTGCTTTTACCCTGCTTTTGTAGCTCTGCTGTAAATAAATTCAGGGTTTTCACATTAGATTTTCATATTGATTAACAGTTGATCAAGTTTTGTTCTTTTCTTGTTTTGATCATGTGTGAAATTTAGATGATACTAATGTCTTGCAAGTTATCACCCTTCGAAATGGTTTCTCAATTTCCATTCAAACTAATAATTGTAAAAGATGCTCTTTTATATGACAAAGAATTCAAATTTTGATAGTTCTTATAAAATTATACAGTCCAAGGTTCGTACTTGGTATTTGTTCAATTAAAATGGTTTTATTGTTGAAGTTGATTTAATTAAAATGGTTTTATTATACATGTCCCTTCTGAATTTCAAGAATTTAATCCCTCAATTGTTTAATATATAAATTAAAGTTCCATTGAGGGATTAAAAAAAAAAAAAAAGAGACTATTTTTGAAAGTCTGGAGAATACACAGATTTGGAGCACTTTTGGGATTAGCATTTCCTTGGAAGACATCAAATTTAGACTTCAAACACTATTATCCAAAAAAAAAAAAACTAGTGTCTGACTGATTAAATAATTAGATAAATGTGTTTCATATTTATGAATAATTTTTAACAGTAAAAATTAAAGAATTATTGTGTACATTCGTGATACCATTTAAATAAGATAAATTTTCGAAAATGTAAAAATAAGTAATCATATACTACAAACAATAAAATATAATCATATCTTATCTAATATTTCTACCAACAATAAAGTTAGAAAGGATTTGATTACAAATTCCACATAAGTGTCAACAGTGCCAAACACAACTGGTGGGATTTAATTATGCAAACCACATGCTAACATTGTGTGTACCCAACTGGGAAACAATAATCATACTTAAAATGTCAAACAAATAAAAAACGTTAAAAGAGAGAAATGTTACAACATGGTTACTAGTCTTCTTTTCTTTTTCTTTTTTTTTTTCTTTTTTTTTTTTGTCTAAATTCTGGCTAGTTTCCTGCTCTATACAAATTAGAAAGACGATATAGCCTTCGGCAATCATGGCCTCTCTCCACTCCGATGATGATGGTGACTGTAATTATATATAGGATTTCTAATACCATGTTCTTTAGACATTGACTTACCTGTAACGTCGTATTGCTGGCGTATGAATTCGGTTTGTGAGAATTTATCAAGACCGACGTCTGGCAATGTCAAGTGGTTAACAGATTGGTTCGGGGCAGAGCTTGGTTGCTGCTGAAAGCAATGTTGATTGTCCAGACCGTATTCGACCGGAATTGCCCCTGTAAGAGTTTTTATTGCGAATTCAATGCAAGGGTCTGCCCAGATATCTGCCAAAGGCATTTCGAGGGATGATTCAGGCATATCGTGGCCTTTTTCGACTTTTCCTGTATGTTCTTTCCAAATAGCTGGGTCTGTCAGAGTCATATCGAGACCGCATCCTTCCCTCTCGGCACGAGCTTCCGGAGTAGCTTGAATCACTGGATTTTTTCCACTATTTGACTCTGATATCGTTGGAGTATCGCAGGGAATTCCAGTGAGAGTTTGAATGGCAAATGCAATGCATGGATCTGTCCATAAATCTGCAATAGGCATATCAATGAGAGACTCTGGCACGCCACTAGCTTTATCATCACTTTCAAGCGTCCTGGAACCGAGAGGCAAAACACTTTTATCTTCGCCTGCATTAGTTTTTGTTTCTAAATTTCCAACATGACCATTCACGACCAGCATGTCCATGGAAGAAACCGTGTTACTCATAGCCAGTATCGGTTCTTTACTCTTAGAAGCATCAAGGGCACAGCTTGTTTCCAAAGAAGACTCAGGTAAATCCAGCTGCTTGGAAGCCCTATTGATACAGTTACCAGGGGAAAACTTCTCCTCTCCATCAAGTACTTCATTTAATTGCTTAATTGAAGATCTGCGAGCTCTAGTTTTTATTTCCGGTGTTGGATCAAGTGCAACTCCAGCAAGTCGCTTTGAAGCTCGTCGAGGAGCACTAACATCTTTCTTAAGCTTGGTCTTGCTCCTTCCTTGTTGGGTTTTTTCAGTTTCATCATTCGTCATCCCATCGTCTCTACAATGTTCATCTAAGCTGATCCCAACTGCTTCACCCGAAGCATGTGCACTTTCTTCTTTTTGTCCCATCTGTTCCGAGTCCTTCGCTTCTGACTGGTTCAAGCTGCTCGATTCAGCATCTACTCCAGCTGAGGCACAGAAGATAAATTGAATCAAATTCATTACCCTATCTTGTGCCATCAATGAAAATTACATCGGAATCCAACACCCCAACTTTCAGCATCAAACAGTCCATTACCAAAGATTAAAGCATTATAATATCTCATTAGAATAATTAATAATACCATAGAACAACAACATTAACCGGAGTTTCGGGGGATTGCAACTTTAAACCTTTATGCTGATTGGGAGTATGTTCAGAAAGGGACATCTGTTCTCCAGTACTGGCAGAATTAAGCATCTCTTCTTCCTTTGTTATCCCACTCGAATTCGAAACATGTTCAGCAGTCTGTTTCTCTACTTCATCAGTCGTTCCATTCACAGCTACCTTCTTGCTCTCGACAATTACAGGCTCCTAAGGGACAGCAAACAAAAATCAAGAACCGAGTTAAAGTTTAGGGTAATTCGTATCAAGATACTGATGCTTCAAGCACTTAGGGATACCATAAATCAGATACATAGATTTGTAAACCCATAGTGAGCATGTCGGTACCAATGACTGATAATTATAACCAGGGAAACAAAATGAGATGAGAGAACCTAACACTAAGCAACCGAGAAATACAAATACATAAGCTTGGAGAAACCGAACATAATTATACATACACAGATATCTTCTTCCAAATCCTCTTCATTGCTTTCATTCTCCTTAGGCTTGAAAGCAAGCTTTCCAAGCTTCCCAGTTTCAACATAACGAAGAGCATCCTTCATGGAACGAAACACATATCCACTCACAGGATCAGTGTAAAACTGCAGAAATATATATATCAATTAAAGTAGAAATAGCCAACATCCATAAATGCAACAAAAACAAGGATACTTGCAATACCGGATCTCTTCTGACTTTATTTCCCTTCTTTGTTATCTTAACTTCCTTAGTCCATCCTGGAGGTAACCCTTCTGCCTCGGCCTTCTCAACTGTAATCTATATTGCTTGAACAATCAAAAACAGGTTTTTGTTTAGTCAAACAAATTACGGTAAAAATCGGCTTATATTTAAAGTTATAAATAAAAAAGGACAGAACAGATTTCATCAACAGACATTTTTCGAAGATTGTTTGCTCGGAACTTTTTCCTTCTCTTCTGTTTTAGAACCACATTTTTCGAGATAACGAACCACTTCTGCCCTGGAAATGAATCTAAGTTCACCACATGGAGTATAGTAACACTGCAATATAAGTCCAAAACGTCATGTAAGCTTCAAAAACAAATCATCTAGCATTCATTGGTCGTTGCGAACATGACCATTTTTATTTGTTTGATCCGATGCTAGTCGTCCAACACATCATACATAACAAACCACCTATAAGTAAAGATTACCAAAACAAAGACAACCACTACAAGTGTTTCCCTCATTCAAAGACAATATTATTAGATATTCGGTTTAGAAGAAAAAGTGAGGGTACAAGTTAAAAAAGCATCCTCTTCTTAAGCAGCATCGCATCCACTCCAAAGTAAGTCAAAGATAAACAGAACAAACCCGAAAATTAGAAAGCACACTGCTAGAATTGTTAATGGAGACGTACCCTCAGGCATGCATATTATGTAAGTTGCATGAAATGAAAATTTTTCTAATGATTTCCTTCCCTACGAGAACACACACAACCTCATTTCTCACAAATTTTATATCAAATAATTTCGAGAATTTCGCAGTTCAACTACAGCTTTACATAAGAACCATTTGTTCCCTTCAAACATTAAACAAGTTACCATGCACTAAAACCTATCCATTAAACAATTCAATCACTACATCACCATCAACCTTCCAACAACTATAAAACTAAATGGATATAGTAGTTCTTACATCCTACAAGCACTCAACTAAAAGAGGAAAAAATAAATAAATATTATAAAATAGTAAGTATAAAGGAGCTAAATACAAAAGTTATAATAGTTGAAGTTCAAAGATCTTATCTTTAACATGCTACAAACTTAGAACATTAGGTCAAAACTCAAAAAATTGAACTCCCAACAAGTAAAATTAGGTAAAAGCAAACCAAGGATCTTACATTTTCTAAACCTAAAACCTTGAAAAATCACACAAAATAGCTACAAATTTTAAAAAAAAAGGTGTTTTTTATTAACAGAAAAAATTAATCAAATTTAACACATACCTTATCTTTTTTACCATTCCTTCTTTGCCTCACCTCTACTTTCCAACCAGGTGGTAACCAATCATCACTTGTTTGGTCCTCCATTATTTTTTTTCTCAACCCTCCTTGACGGTAAAAAAAAAAAGAACTTTCCGGCGACAGAAAAAAAGGGTATTGTTGTTTCAAAGCCTAGAAGTAACACTAACAAGTTGAACCCCCCCAAAAAAAAAGGGAAAGTGTAAATTCAAACAGAGGGTTTTCCTCAGAAACCACGTGTAGCCATAAAACTTACAGTGCTTCAACTCAAGATAATAATTATTATTATACACTAAAAACGACGAGTCCCGTTCTTCACAGCACGACACTTTGGGTTTGGGTTTTCGTATAAGAAAGTAAATAATAAACAGCATATTCTGCTTCGCCACTTCCCTTTTTGTTGTTTATTAGTATTAAATTCTTTAGCTTTGATTGCAAAAAATTTAAAAAAGAAAAGAAAAAGTGAAGAGGTGAAGGTAAAATTTACGTGACATGTGCTTGGCTCAGCTTGGCTTCGGTTTCGGTGCGTTGTAATTTTTGGACTAAACAGTGCCTTGATGTAATATTTGGACCAATCGGTCTTTTCCTCGTAGAAAAATGCTGATCGTGAATGAATAATAAATTTTTGGATCTAAAGTGTAACTTAACCAACATATTAATTTGTGATTTTATAATTTCTTTTAAAAACTGTATAATTTATATTGAATTTTGGATTAAATTCGAATTTCATTTAAATTTAAGGGGTTTTTTTTCATTTAAAAAAAATGAGTATAAAACTTTATTTAAAGTGTGTGGTGGTTATTTGTTCAAGTGATTATATTATATGTTTTGCAATTTCATTGTTGCATTTTTCTCTAGAATGGACCTCTTTGGCCCAATAAACTCCTGTGATTTCAAAAACGATCACATAGGGCCTACCTTGTGAAATCCGAATTTACTAGTTTACCATTTATGAAATGGTTTAATTTTATCTTGTCCCTGTATTCTTTCAAGTTTAGTCCTTCAATTCTTTTTATTTACAGAAATTAAACCCTTTTACTTATTCAATTCGTTTTTTTTTTTTACTTATTATATATATATAAAATAAAATATAAAGGTTGGATAAAAGTAGAATTTATGTGAAAGGTCGTCTCATTCGTCAAGAATTGCATAATTAGTTATATATATAAGAAAAAATATTATTAGTTAAAAGAGATATGGACATAAGAGTTAGGAAAATAAATATCTTTATAGTTTATAATTTAAAGGAAAGTTATTTCATCCAACAAATTATTAGTAAATTTATATTTTGGTTGGTTATTTAATCTTAAAAGTTAAAAACATAGTTATTAAATTATTTGAATATTTTGATTTAAGCTATTTGACTATTAAGTTTTATTTTTTTTAAGTCTGGTTATTGAGCGACAATTCGATGATCTATACAATGGAACAATACTCATCGACTAGAAGAAGAATAGAGAAGAAAGTTGTTTGAATTTTGAATTATAACGTTTAAAATTATTTCATAAAAAAAAAACTAAATTATAGAATAGGAGTAGTCGAAGATGGGAACAAGGAATGTATACAGTAACAATTAACAGTCCAACAACCTAAATGAAAAGTTTGAATAGTTTAATAATTATTTTATAATATTTTAAAGATATATTAATAATTCAATAATCTTAAATATAATTTATTCAAAAATTAAAATAATCAAAATGGACTCAAATTATTCAATTAACCCGAATTATAAGGTAAAAACTTTAATCAATAACACTTAATTTAAAAGAGTCCAAAATACGATACGCATCGTATTAATACAAGAACATAACCCTAAGAAGAAAAAAGAAATCCAATATATTCATCTTTTACTGTTTTCAAACATCCATAACTACTAAAAACAATTCAATAAAGAGCACCTTCTTCTTCATCTTCATAAATGGAACTTTTATTACACAGCCGAAGGGTACAAATCAATTATGAAGTGGGTTTGGTCCCCCAGGGACAAGTCTACGTGAAACTACATGGACCGATGAACTGGTTTTAGGCTTCCCTATAGGGCCCCTACCATGGATAACAGTGAAGCTTCTTAAGAACATGGGAGAATACGTGTCCCTTAATCTTTCATCAATTAACTCTCTGTTGCTGCTTGTTTCTTGCTTGATATGTCGACAACTTGTAACTCCAAATAATCCTAGGATGATCAGAAAAACAAGGAACATAACTAAAGTATTTTTTTTAGTTCTCATGGTGATGGTAAAAAGAAAAAGCTTGAAAGGATGAAAATGGTGGAAGAAGAAGAAGGTTTGTTTTTTTGTGTTGGAAAATGCTTATATATACGAAGGATTTCAGCTGACTTCTGGTGAAATAGATAAATAAAATATTTAGAATTTGTTTCCAAAGAATACATTTGTTGGACTCACATCTTCTGTTTATGTTGTGAATGTCAACGGTTTGATGTGGCATTTGAGCTTCACAATTTCCCACTCAATATATAATGGTTTATGTCATTTTCTAATTGGTTTATCATATTGAAACCAGCTAATTTTTAATTATAAATTTTGAAAAATTAAAATATAATTTGATATATTATTTTATAATTTTATAATTTTTCAAGGGATTAAATAGAATTTTTTAAGGATCAAAGTATAATTTTATCATTTTCTTTTATTTTTATGTTAATGAAATAAATATATATTTTGGATATAGATATACATATTAACATATATTTTTTCTAATCATATATGTTCTTTTGACATAATATTTAAAACTATCCATAGTTCCTCCTCAACTCATAAATAATACTTTAGCGACTCGAACCCATATTCTCTTACATCAACAACAATATCTATGCCAATCAATTAAAATTTTATTAGCTTAAGATGTAATTTTGTAAATATTATTTTGGTACCAATAAAGGACTTTAATTACTCTGCCTTATATAGTTTGTGATATTTTTAAATATTATAATATATATAAGGTTAATTCAAAAGTTCCAACTCATTTCTATACTTTTTGAATTTTTGGTGTTTTTAAGAAAATAAAACAAAACGTCTCTGTGATAATTAAGACTTCATAAACCATTTGTTAATAACTTAAAATTACTCTTATTTACCTTTAAAAATACTCTTATACAGTTTTAAGTTATTTAATTCTTATTTAATAGTCGATTGAATTTTAACTCGATAGGCATGGGTATTATTGCCAATACAGGAGGATATGGATTCGAGTGCATTAAAGCACATTATTCTCCTATTTACGAACTGAAAAGAATTATGAATAATTTTAGATATTGTGTCAATACATTGTCATATCATATAGCTTTAAAATAGTTCATAGAAAAAAAAATTTGTGATGAGCTGGCAGCAGCCTAAACATGGCAATGGCATCAGCTAATAGGAAAAAATGGTGCCTAATTTTGTTGTCAATTTTGATATTTGACCAATTGCAATTGCTTATTAATTAAATTGGATTTTAATTTATAGGAGAAAAAACAGTTGACTTTTTTGGCATTCAGCCATTGGATTCAGCAAACTCCCTGCATGGTTTGTAGATAATCTTTGGATTTCACTATTTGAAAATTATAAATGAAAATTTAATTTTCTATGATGAAAAAAAGGAATATGTTGCATTTATTTGGTTAGTGTTCCAATCGTGTGTTCTCCTTTCTTCATATGTTGTCCGTACATTGACTCTCTCTCTCTCTTTATGTATTTGAGGTGACGAAATTTTATTTTTAGTTGATGATGGATTTAGTTTTAGTTTTTCATTTTATCTTTGCAATATAGTATTTTAATAATACTAGAATTTAATGATTATTATTTAATTAAGATTTAAAATTTTAAAATTTTAAAATACGGTATTAAAAATAATTAAATAAAAATATAAGGATTTTTAGATCTCCTATATCATAACATCTCTAAAATGTTATTCCATATGAGTTCATATTGTGTTAATACAAATAATTTAATGATTAAAGTCGAAATGTTATTAAAGAGTTATCGCGTCAAATTTAATCTCATTTAGTGATCTCAACTTTCCAAATACAGGTAGGTCTGCCGAAGAAAGGAAACCCGGAACCATCCCTCACTTCGGAACATTGCCCTCAGCATCTTTTAAGGTAATTTTACTCGTTCCATTTCTCATATTAAGTGATCAAGTCCTACCCACATTTATAACCTTAACTTATTATTGAACTCTGTGTAAAGGTTATTATGAAGGCCCTTGTCCATTTTTTCAAGAAAAAAAAATGGAAAAATAGCACATGCGAAAACCCTGCTCAAACAACAACTCAATATCCTTTGGGCACAACAATTGCGGCTCATCTTCGTGTCTGTCCACACACCCACAATGTGAACTGCTTTGTCAAGCAATCTCCAATATTTTTTGTTGTAATAAAATTAAATTCATAACATAGGCATAATACAAAGATTTGAAATTTTATACTAAAAAATAAAGTTTATAGTTGTTTTTAGAACAAAACTGATGAGTTTATAGTTGTTTTTAGAACAAAACTGATGATTTAAAGGATCAAATCACTTACTCCTAGTTCAATTGATTTGATCTATCCGATCAATTTGTCAAAAATATTTAAAATAAAAAAAAAATCAATTCAATCGTTGGTTCAACCGGTCCGACTGTCAATTCGACCAATTTAACTAGTTCACAAATCAACCAATCCGACTCCTTATTCCAGACCGGGAATTCTTAAAACAGTGCGTTGAAAATTATAGCCATGTTCTTCAGCTCATTGTGAATAATAAAAATACCAATAAAATCATTGGTTTTTTTGAGTTCCCCTGTTATCTCTCGCAACTCTTGGTACCAAAAGAAATGCATAGCATAAGCAATTCAAGGGAAACATTGTAATTCAACAAATCCATCATGCAATGAGAGAAAAAGGACTCACAGTACCTCTATTAATACCTTATAATGCAGCAGCAGTAGCAACAACAACTAGTTATTTTGTTGAACAAAGTAATTAATTCCTGCCCACACATATCAGTTCATCATAATAAGTATTTGTCTGAATCCCAGGTTTTCTTAACATTTATTTTTTTGATGGAACTAAATATTGAGGCAAGTTTTGCTAGAAACAGTATCTGCACTAACTTGAGTTTATATATAGAAGACGATTCACATTCATTCGAACAACACAATGCTGTCTCTTCCGGCATGTCCAGTACAAAGAGTGATCACCTGTTCGAAACAGAAACAGCTAAAGCTCGAACATGTTACTCCTCCTTAGTATCTGCAGGAGAAGATTTTTCCTCTGACTCAGTAACTGGAGTTTGTGATGGACCATCTTCAGTTGGCTTAGTATCAGTTTCTGCAGCTCCTGAGGCTTCACCACTGGCATCCCCTTCGGTTACTGGAACAGTTGTCTTCTTGATGGTTCCAACCTTCACGTACTTGCTCATGAACTTGTACTCCCAATCCTGCAATGCGTCCAATTCGAATGGACCAAGACCTGAAATGTCACCTGTCAGATCTTTTTCTTCGAAAGACATCTTTGCAAGAGCTCTGCTCGCATCTTTTCCGGCAAACAATGCGTAAGGTCCACCAGGTCCATAAAACATTCTGCAAGAAAGATTATATTCAGGGAAAAGCCGAGAACTTTCTGATTCATTCAATTCATAATTCTTTAATATGTAAAGGTCACTTGAGATTTGAGAAGGTGATACTCAACCATTCCCAAGGCATTACGTATACAAAATAGTATCAGACCAGTTCAGTATCATCAGTTGCACTTCACTTAGCCACTTACAATGCAAATTACTCTAGAACTACACTGGTTGATTACCGTTCTGCCATTATAAAGCAAGTTTTAATAAACTACCAAACTAAGAAGCACAAAGAAGCTTAAAGAATATGAACAATTTTAACAAACAATGCAATTTACTCTAAAACTATGCTAGTTGATTGCTTTTTGACACTATACACCAAATTTTAATAAACTATCAAACTCAAAAAACACAAAGAAGCTTAAAGAGAAAAACTAAGGTGCATAATTATTTTAGCTTTAAAAACATAAATGATTCTGTTAAAAAATAAAACAAATTGCATAGGAAAAAAGTTGGGTGGCATAAGAACAAAGTACAAGGCTTACCTCGAATTCTTTACCTCAACCGTGTTCATTACAGTCATGCATGTTACAGTATTAGAGACAGAAAGGGAAGACACAGGACACATGTGTGTTCCTATAACTACTGAAAAATAGTGTTCCAACTACTGTGTTAGAGAGAAACAAAATTCACAGAAAAGAAGCCATAGCTATCTCATCTCTTTGCTTAATTGGATTGAGTACATATTAGTAGTATTCGAGAATTGAAATAAACTTGTATCAACTAAGATACAAAAACATGGTAACAGCCTCTGATCACAGAAACGGGTTAAATATCCAGATGAAAGTGAAAAGCACCAATAAATATATGTATGTATGTATACTCTCATTTCAAAATATATAATTCAGGGTCAAAATCTAGAACTTTTTATTAGACAAGCAAAATCAACTAAACAGAAAATTACTTGCAATGACTACTTTGGTTAAATCTCATACATGATTTATCATATTCATCACAGTATTTACATGGAACAACATAATTTTTCTTTTTTAAGTTTGTATCATATGGTGGCAAAATCATAGGGTGCTTAATTAATTTTAAAAAAAAGATAGTCTACCATCAATCAACTGAAAAGTGCAAAGAAACCAGCAAAATAGCAAAAAGCTGCAGTCAAGAAAGCTTTCCAGTTCAACCATGAACTTAAAGGGCAAGTAAAAAGGTAATATGTAAAGTAAATTAATTTCTAGCAAAAACCTCAATAGCAGCCAACCCCCAAGAAAGTTACCAAAGCAAAGCTGATTTCCCAACACACCCCGTTGACCCCAACAAAGAATGGAAAAAATTAAAAGAACCCAAAAAGAAAAATCCCAAAGAAAAAAGAATCTAAGCTTTATTTAAACCTGCTTTGAGAAACATCATAGATCTGGCCCTTGATGGCCATAAGGAGTGGTTTCTTTGAATCCGACCCATCATACTGCTTAAGTTCCTCCTCGGTAATCTCGCCGAGCTGAACCGGTGGCGGTAGCGGCTCCATCTGCTCCTCGAAAGCCGTAGACCGTTGATGGATATGATCATCGGATGACCCAAATAGACCCGTTGCTACATAGTAAACAGCCCATAACAGAGCTAGAACCGTAAAAAAAGTGGCCGGAGATAGACCCGTATACGCCGTTATCGCCTCCTTCAACGTTTCCCATAGCTGCAAAGCCATATCGCTTTAGCGATTTTAACTCAGCTGAGTCTGAGAGTGAGTTGCTCGTGATTTGGTCTTAAAATTGAAAGAATAGAAATTGGCTTTGACGCTTTGCTATTAGAGTTTTTTGTCTGTAATTTATATTCCCGCAAAATACTAATTAATTCCTCTTTTAATTACATTTAATTTAATAATTAAAAATAAACTTTGGTACGAATATATGGACTTGTGCTATTTTTAAATAATTATTAAATTTTGATTTATTATTTATATGAAATATTGTGCATTTCCACATTTAATTTTTAATACAAAAAGTGTTTATATAAGTTTTATTAATAAAATAATTTATAATTAAAAATAAGATTAAAGGAATAAAATAATTTATTTTGGTTGTTGGTAGTCACATTCCACACCATAGCAGACAGGCTTGAAAAATGCTAAAACTAAGAAATGTTACCAATTTTATTTTGTATTTATAATTAAAAACATTATGCCACAACTAATATTTTTAATAAAAATAATAATATTGATATGCTATAATTGAAAATATATATAATTTATTTCAAAGTAAAATGTCCAGGTTTTGTTGGGGCTACAATTTTTATTTTTGGAATCATAAACATATTTTTTGTGCATTTTATTATTTAATTTTTATATTTTTATATTTTAATAGAAATATCATATACTAATCAAGTCCAATTTTAAAATTAAAAAGTCCAAATGAGACATGATAGTCAATGTTTCAAAACTGAAAACACCTAGGTTGAAATTCAAGGAATATATATATATATATATATATATATATATATATATATATATAATAATAATAATAATAAACAGATAAATCAACATATAAATTATGTTTGGTAACATTAGAATATTGAATTCTTTTGCCACCATTTTGGACTATCTTAATGTTTGGCAAAAATGAAATACCAGCTTTTTCATGTGTTATTTTAGCCACACGATTCAACGAATCAATTCAAACCAAAAATTGATCCACATATACATTCAAATACTAAAATTAAATTGATTTCTAGTAAGTAAATAAAAATTAATTAATATATTAATTCAGATATCAAAATTAAATTGATTTCTAATAAGTAAATAAAGATTAAAGATATCTTCGTTTTTATTATCCTTTAGTTTGGGTTAATAAACTAAATTAGATAGTTATATAGGAGTGAAAGAAAATAGTTTATAAATTTACAGTAAATTAAACAAAAAAATCTCATTTTTGGTTTAATTAAAGAATCTCATTTTTTATGTAGAAAAAAACGGAAGCAGAAAAAATCTTTACCTAAAGACAGATTGATTAGTCAATCATGCTTGAAGCTGGCTCAAAAAATCAACCGAATAGAGTTTTTGCACGAATTTTGTAAAATAAATTTTTTTAATAAATTTTTAAAGATAAACTACATTCAATATTATTAAACTATTATAAAGTTTTTATTTTGATCATTCAAATTTAAAAGGTTACGAAACGATCATTAAACTATTCAAAAGTTTACAATTAAGTCATTGAACTATTAGAATTTTTTTTTCAAAGTCCGACTAGTAAGTTTTAAGCAATGATTCGACAATCAATAGAGTGAAAATATTCATCAACTAAGTATAATATGCCTTAAATCCAAATTGATTTAATGATCAGTGTTTGAGAGCGAAAACGAAAACTGTATGAATTTTGGTTCGTAAATTTAAGACATTTAAAATTATTTCATGAAAAAAAAACTAAAATATAAAAGAGAAAGAGAACGAAAACTTTCAATTTGTGCAAGCAAGACCAATAGATAAGACCATACAACAATAATTTTAACAAAAAATCACACTTTATTTTCTTAAAAGGGATAATGACAAAAAATCTCCTGTACTTTAATAAAAATATCAATGTGATACATGTAGTTTCAATTTGTCATATGTAATACCTACAGTTTTATTTCGTCTATCAATTCAATACCTGACGCAAATTGACATTTGGACCACTTAAGAGAACCACATGACAATCTCAGCCAGAGATAAAAGCTGAACGGAAAAGAAATAGGGACTTAAATTAAATTTTCCCTTCTATTTTTTAAGCTCAAATTTATTAAATAAATCATAAATAAAATAAATATATATTTGTAATAAAACATGTTTCCTTCTAATTTAGTCCAATTTATTTTTTAATTTGCATAATTAACATGCATTAAGAAAATAAAAATTTAATTAACTAATTTTACATTTTAACTTTTAATTAAAATAATTTTCTCTTCCAAATAAAATACATTAAGAGATGTCCCCTCCTGTCTCTGGCAGCGTCGCCGCCACCTTTTACGGTGATCGGAGGCCACCGAAAGGTTTCTATCCTTCTCCCCTTTGCTTCTCCTGGTTCAGATCTTCCAAAACCAAACCCAAACAAACTTGAAACTTCAACTTCTTTTGACCCAATCTTCACGCTACTCTGGCCATCGCCTGTCAACAATCAACCGGGCAAATCAAAGTCGGTCCAACATGTTTAACTTAGAGATCAATAGAACGCAAAATCAAAAACCTTGAAGAGGAGTTTCGTTGGTTCAGTGGCCAATCCCAACGGTTAAGAGGCAAATGAGGAGAGGCAAACCAAAATCGATCCGACTATGGAAATTTGGGATCGGATGAGAAACTGAATTTTAAGATTCAATTTGAGCATTTGGACAAGATTTCCGGGGAATCCAGAGAGACAAAGGTAAAGAGGAGGCTTTAGGTTGTCATTTGGTGGTGCCCGAGAGGTAGACAATGCCGGAGTGGTCGCGGCGGCTAGGGTTACAAAGGAGAGAGAGAAAAAAACACTCAGTTTTCAGGGTTAAATAGTTAAATGAAGATACTTATTTGGTAATTAGATGAAAAGAAAAGGAACGGGACACGTTTCAGGTCCCTTAATTGAGTTATTAAGTGACTGCTTCGTTTGGTAATTAAATGTAAATTTAAAAATGGTACAACTGTTTGTAGGTCTCTCGTTTTTTTCTACCACATTGAATAAATTGAAACTACAGGTATAGTATAAGGGGATTTGTTGCCTTTATGTGCTTACTCTTAAGTTCAAGATATTAGGATACAAGTAAGAAAAATTTAATATAACATAATTTTATATAGGAAATGCCAACCTCATTTTTCACCAGAAAATCAACATGAAACTATGGTTGGTTATAAAAATTACAAAACTTGCTCATATACAATAGTATTCTATTCTATTCACAAAATCGTCCCTCAAATCTCATCTTGCTTTTCTCCTTCATACTATATCCATTGTCTCACTTTGAGGAACTAACTGCCTCTTATCTGGACCACCAAAATTATTTGAATGTATTGAGTCAAATAAATGAGACATGTGATGGGCAAAATGAGATAAAAAATGAATGAACAATCCACCCCGGCCCCAACCCCACCCGCCCTGCCCCGAACTTTATATAATATTTTTATCCTTGACTCCAAAATAGCTTACCCAATCCCGCCCCACCCCGACTCGATGTTTTATAATTTATTAATTTAACAAAATTCAATCAAATATATATTATATATCCTTATAAAAGTAAGAGATTATAATTAAAAATATAAAAAAGTTGTTATCAAATTAATATTTACCTGTTTATTAATTCATTTGCAATGCCTTGAGCTTCTTTCAATAACTTCAAACTTTTTGCATAGTCATCATCCGTTGTTGCAGACTTCAATTTCGAAAGCAAGTCCCTGACAGCGCTAACAAATTCTTCTGAATCCTCTGTCCTTTCACCATGGAAGCTAGCAGTAGATTTTAATACAATTGCTTGTGTTTCTAGTTCTTGATCACTTGATGGTGTTTCCTGCAACTGTTTTTCTCCTGATTTTTTCCTCGCTCTGCTGCTTTCAATCGTTTCCAGTCTTGTAGCCATTATCATTGCTTTATTGATACACGATGAAGGCATCTGCATGGTAAAGCATTCAAACAATTAACATGAGAAGCATGTTTGAATAAAAAGTTCATCCATTTTCACAGAAATTAAGTGGGAACAATGAACATCATCCATGAACATGTAAGAATCGGGCCAGTCTTGTTCCATTTGGGAGACCGTGTTCTGAAATGATCTTTAACCAAGAGGGAGGGAGGGAGAGTTACCTGTGCGAGCAGAGCAACCTTGAAACCAAAACTCCTTGCAGTAACACCAGGGACAAGCTTATACAGGTAGGTTATTTCATGATCAGATTTTGAATCCATAGTGCCCTCATCATTATTTGAGGTCAGATACGAGACATGGTATGCCTCCACAGACCCAGGAAATTCGATTTTAATATCAGCAATTTTAGGGTAATGGGTCACGAAAAGGACCATGCATTTTTTCTGCTCCAGTAGATAATGCAATGTAGCATAAGCAATAGCTACACCATCATGTGTACTAGTCCCTCTTCCAAGCTCATCGATGATGACCAGTGAGTTTGCAGTGCAATTGTGGAGTATTTGAGAAGCCTCACTTAGTTCTTCTAGAAAGGTACTTCTCCCTTGTTGGATACTGTCGGAAGCACCCATCCTTGTGTAGATAGCATCTAAGACAGGTAGAGTGGCTGATTCTGCTGGTACAAAGGAACCAACCTAAAAGGATCAGAAGGCATGTTCAAAACGGTAAGGGTTACTTCAAGAAACACAATGAAATGAGAGTAATTCAACATCAGAGGTAATATTTATATCTCATAGCATAATGTGAAATCATGTAGAAGAGTTCGCAAAGGAAGAGAATAGGGCCAACATCCAACTTAACACCATCACATATTATAATCATGCCTTCCAATAAGTAAATACCATATATATAGCTTTTGGGACAAGTGCACATGAACTATCTTTTGCAGATGCACATAAACGAACTTAATGGTTACCAAAAGAACTAAGGGAAAATGAGAGAAGTATACTGAGCAATATTTTGTATGAAACCATAAAAGTGTCAAACATGTTGTGATAAAAAAATTTTAGCTGAAGGGCCTAATGAAACTGAAGACAAGAAAGGAGGGCAGGGGAGGGGAGGGAGACAGAGAGAAGTAATAGTGAGCTCACATTCTACCTGAGCCATCATAGCGATTAGAGCAACCTGGCGAATGTAACAACTTTTTCCCCCCATATTAGGACCGGTAACAATCTGACAATACTCTCGGTCTGCATGCAATATTGTGTCATTTGGAACAAAATTGTCTTGTAAGATTGTCTCCAGTACCTGATCAAACACAGCACTCAGTAAGCAAACACCTCATGGCAAAATATTGGCTATAATTTATATAAAGAACTTAGTTTGAGTATTTGGATAAACGTCATCATCATCAATCATGGAGATTAATTTACCAGCGGCAAAAGAATAGAATAAGAAGGATATGGCATTAAGAAAAGAATTATCTTATGAGATGTACTCTTATTTACATATAAGAATTAGGCCAACCAAGCATCCTGGGTTAACTTATTAGAGAGAGTTTCACACAGACAAATAATAGAAAACAATTCATTATTATTTAAGCTTATTTTTCATAACATAAATTTTAGGGATGCCTATGAAGTACAGATATCAAGCATGTTGAGAGAAGCTCTCTGTGTTAGTGGCAATAAGCACTTGACATATCAAATTTATTAATATATGTAAGCATTTGGTTAAAAAATCTTTAAAACCTTCCAAATAGGTTCAGTTATAAATAAGTATAGTTAGATATCATATGTTTCAAACAAAAGCTTCAACTTACAGGGTGGCGGCCAGCGTGGATTTGTATTTGAACAGGTCTATTGTCCTCCATAAAGATAGGACGGACATAATTCTGCAATAAACAATTGAAAATATAAAAAATATCAACTTAGCCAGATCAAGATTAAAGTATTAAGGTTCACCAAGTAGGTACCTTATTTTTTGAAAGAATTGCAAGAGAGTGCAAACAGTCCAGAGTGGCAAGTGCTTGAACAGCAGCTTGAAAGTCCATATAATATTCTCCAAACTCCATAAGAAAGCTGCCCCACGCAGCTCGACAAATAATGGTGAGCTCTTCATTTGCCAGTCTTAACTGGTCTAGTGCTGTCAATACTTCAGGTGGATGATACCTTACAGTTTTTTTGGTACTGCTTACCTTAACCCAGTTTGAAGGTACCTTGGCATCTATAGACAGCTGCATAGAAGTTGAAGTGGTTCAGGGCCACAAAAACCAACTCGGGGCTTTTAAACTGTACGCGATGATATAATAGCTGTCTGGAGAACATTATTATTAGGATATTCCAGAATATACAAATAAGCCTACCTCTACCAAATGTGTAGTTCCTGAAACACACGTGAATTCCAATTTGTGATTCCTAAATTGCTTTCTATACAAGCCAATCAAATTATCCAGTTCCTCCTTTGCCAACTGAAGTGCTTTCCGAGCTCTAGCAACCTGCAGTAAGTAAAAAGTCAACCCAACAGGATTTGAAAAGATCACAAGATCAAATGCAACAATAAGAACAAGATTAAAGTTAAACAGATCTTCACTTCATCCAAAATACAAACCTCTGGAAATTGGTCTTTAGATATAATGATTAAGTCTGTAAAATCCCCTTTATCAGCTGCTTCTTTGTTTAGGGTAGACAGTAGTTTCACAGCATTACCAAGTACTTTAGATGATGAAGCAGTCAAAATCAACCTTCTCAACAGAGCAGACTGCACAATTGCAACTCCAATTTTATTGCAGCTATAGTCCTCATATTCTTCATCAATATGAAGCCGCTTAAGTTGCTTTCCAGCAGACAGAATAGCTTGAATAACTGCAATGAACTATACAACTGAATCCTTAGGAATTTATCAATAGAACCAAGCAGAGGGATTTACACAATAGCACCCACCACTATAGCTATTTTCCAACAATGAAACATAGCATTGTTTAAAAGGCTTAAATGCAGGAGAAGAACCAAGAAAAAAAAACAGAATATCACCTAGCAGTTGCAAATTAAAATTTAACTTTTCATTCCTTCATCAGTACAAATCTGGATGAAGCGCCAATCGATAGACTTAAGAAATTATAGTGCCAAAACACCATATTGTAACAGCGGAACATTTACATTCAAATGAAATAGAACTTCAACCAAAAAAAAAGGAAGAACCTTAAGAACCTAGCTAATTGAGTAATTGTTGCTTCCCCTAGCATGCACAATAACAAGATAAAGGGAATGACAATACCTCTGATGGGGTGGCAGTCCGATGGAAGATTCTTGTTATTCCACGTTGAATATCAGGTGATCTTCCTAAAAAAGTTAAAACTGAGGAAAGCAAACAGGACAGTTCTGGCTGCATAATGGTTGCATCAAAATCTCCCCCCTCAATCTCAACAATACTCTGAGAGCCTTTATAAGACCCCATTGACAAAGCAATTTCTGACACAGCATCCAGTCGAGCAGTTATCATGTTTCTATCACATAATGGGTGAGTAACCTGTTTAATGAAATAAAACTCTTAAGGTGAAATCCTACATTAGGACAAATATAGAAACCACCACCAGAAGCCAGACCAAGTTTTATCTCAAATACCCAGTGTCTTAAAAGCCTTGATCCATAAGTAGTGAGAGTATGATTCATGACTCCTAGCAACGAGCCAGTTTCAGAACCATCTGAATTATTCCTCAGAATCTGGTGATAGCAAAAGCATCTATTCAGAAACAAGGTTTTAATAGAGAAGCAGAGAGTTAATATCCAAAGACAATAGTTTCGAAGGAACCATTCCCGACACAATAAGTTTTCTTTTTATTAACAAAAAAACAACTAGTGTTCCAACTGGTTACCATTGATATAAAAAGATTATACCATTCAGGATTTTACCATGTCACCGGTCTTTAGTTAAAAGATTGGCTTCAGGTGTCTAAGCTTGTTTGGAACTAATTGCAAAGTAGAGAAGATCCATTGATACAGTACACTAGTTGAATATCACAATGACCAGAAATCAACACCATGACAGCCAATAGCTGATCACAAATTCCCGATGCCAATTTTTGGTGGGAGAGCCAAATGGCAACTTGAAAAAGATTAACTAGGCAGTAAAGGGAACAACTATTCTGATAAATTTTCAGAACTAGACGTATACAAAAAAATCATGAAACTATTACCTCTAATTGTTGAAGTGTATTTGCTGAAAGGTTCATCTCCACCCTGCTTGATAAGGAGCGAAATGAAGCTCCACAGCACAAAATTCTTTCAAATCCAAATTGCTTGAAATGACGAATAGTTAAGGCCAACGCTTGTAAAGCCAAATCTGGCATGTTCAGGACTCCCTTAAGACCAACAAAGTTAAGAAAATTAATTAATACATTAAAGCAAGATCAATAACAAACAATGGCTTAATGAAAATAAGAAATCAACTTAGTATTATTACATGGCAAAAGTGGTCCAGAAGCAAAATTTTGGATTTAAAGAAATGACAAAACATATTTAATATTTACAGCTAAAACATGTATAAGTGGTCATACAAATTACCAAACCAAAGAGATTAGTTGATTACTAAGAGTAAAACAAACCCCACAACAAACCATAGTTCAAATTCAATGTTTTTCGGGGAGCAAAAATGTTGCAACCAAGTTCACACCTGAACTGAATTTCTTTGTTCTGTACCCTCTGCTAACTGATTCACATCATCTGCTAAATTATCTTCAACCATCTTCTCATAAAGGGACATCACATCCTCAAGTGCACCACCATCCTTGAAACAATCACAAGAGGCGTGCTCCAGACGAACATTCGAGGCAGGTCCAGCATATGCCATTAACAACTGATACATATATTTATATAATCAGAAAAAATTTGGAAGACAGAGCCACTTAATAGCGAAACCGTACATTTATGGAATTTCTCTACACGATACCCCTTTTTGTTTTTCATGGTTGAACAAGCCAGATACATTGACCAAAATTTTAGTTAATACTCAAATTCTACAAGCCCCAAATATACTGGGATCAAGGCTTGTTGATTTGGTTTCTTATTCAAATTTCTACAAGGTCAAGTAATGTGAGACCGTGTTTATCTATCTACATATATGGTAGGTTTCAACAGCTTTTTAACTCTTACTCCCCCAACAATACCAGTAATTCGTCAAAACTTCCCCTTTCATGCTGCATTGTCTCTTAGAAACAGCTATTAACTACAGAGGTCTAGAGGAACAAAGTCATTGCCAACACTTCCAATTATCCCCGTAAAGTTAAATTTCCTCACATGATTTATCGGATATTTTTGGTTTTTAAACAAGTAAATATGCCACTTCACAAACTGTAACAGTAATAAATGAAATACCTTCTCTGTTTGTTTCGAAAGTGGTTGTCCGAGCAATAACTCGGCCGGAGCCAAGCTCAAAACCACAGCTTCAAGCCCACTCCTCATAACCCCATCATCGAACTCACCGTAAACAACATCCCCGGTTGAAATCTCTACTCCAACAATACCAATCCTCACATTAGCCCCACCAAAATTTGAAACCGACCCGGAAAAATCCAAAACTTTCTCCACAACACAAACCAAATAATTACTCTCTGCACCACACCCTTCCTCTTTCCCTCCCACATCCTCCGCCGCCTCCAGTGTAGCTTTCGTGTACAACGCCGACAACCCTCTGCCAAACGGACCAACCCGGTTGGAACCATGAGCCTTAATCGCAGCTGTTTCTGTCTGTTTCACCACCCCAACCTTGTACCCGGCACTAACCAGCCTCCTCACGTAGACATTCAGTCGAAAAGTTGGCACGCTTGCTGTCAAGAAGTTGCGATCAACATGGGCGTAAATCCCCAACACTTTAGCTGCTATATCCGCATCTTTCCCAAAGAACCGAAACCGATAACCAACTTCCACCATGAGAAGAACATCCGGGTACTTACTTTTTAAATCCACAACTTGCTGTTCCAATGGAGTGTACTTCTTGTGATCGGATTCGGACGGTTCGATAGAAGATTCCAGGAGAGGCGGTGAAGGGGGTTCGAGAAGTTTCTGGAGGAACTTCTGGTGGAGTGAAGGATTAGACTGAGGAGGAACTGGATTCTGGGTGTGAGGAGAAAGCGTGGGTTTGAGTCTTTTAGGAGTGGAAGCGAGGTGGGAAGACAGAAGTTTCCGTTTTGAAGGAGAAAACGAGACCGTCGTTTTAACATTAGGAGACGGAATCACCGGCTTCGGCGGAGGAGGAGAAGACGACGAAGGGTTTGACGATGGAGGAGTTGAGGCGGCCGGAATTTTGGGTTTGGAAGCAAAGAAACGAGAAATCACTTGCTGTTTTTGCTTGCCCATGTTTGGGCAAATCAATAAACTGATAAACTAAAATCAATGGATTTTCAGAGAGATGATGATTTTCGAACGAATGGAGCCATTGAAACGGAGGGTTTTCTTCATTTGGCGCGCTTTCCTCTCAGCTAAATCGACGATAAATTTGCATTAAACAAGGACTAATGGGCCTTTGATGACAATAATCTGGACGGCGTTAATGTTTCCTTTTTCATTGGGCAAAACTTGAGCCTAATGGGCTTGTTCCATTTTGGTACAATTAAGAAATAACCCAAAGTTTCAAGAAAGTTAATTGCACAAAAAAGCCCAAATCGTTGCTCTGATTTTAAATTGATTTGTAAACTTCAGAACATTTTATTTGGGCCCTTAAAAGTATTGTACTTCTTCCATCAACTAGCTATTTGTTTATGCATTAAATTCCAGATCACACTCCACATGTAAAATATATAGATCAAATTATTAATACAAGCGTATTTACCAATAAGTAGTGTTGTTAAAAATTTGTACGAATAGTTTTTAAACACGTCATGTCCATGAAATTCATACGGTAAATACATAAATAGTATTTTGTTCCACGTGTTTTAGATATAATCCATGCAATATTTGAATTGCCATTTAATGGTTACGTTAAAACTTAATTGATAAGATATTGATATTTAAGTATTTGATTAAAACTTTTTCTAAAAGTTTTAAAAGTTATTACTTTCTTCTTAGTAAAAATGTTTTACATTTTCATTGGTGTTATTTTTTATGTTATCTCATAGTATGTCGTTTTAGTGTCTACTTATGGTGTATACAAAACAATTCTCAATTTTGTATCACATATTGTGTTCGTGTTAATGTTATATTTATTGGATTTTTATATAAATTGTGAGTTGTGACATGTTATAATTTGTTAATATTATTAGCGATCTGAGAGTTATGATCAGTTTAACATTGTTTCTAATAAACATATTTAGGGCAAAAAGTATTTTTGAGATAAAAGCATTGTTGAACAATATGTTTTTGGAAATTCTTAAAAGTGCTTTTGAAACCAAAAATGCTTTGCAAAATCACTTTTTTAGTCAAAAGTAAAATTTTAACTTTTGCTCAAAAGTACTTTTTTGCTCAAAAACTCTTTTGAGAAGCAATATTAAACTAAGTCTTAGTCACCGCTTCACCGGAGGACATCCTAGTTTAGACCCCAAAAATCTAGTTCTATATAGATTTTGATATATTTATGCATTTGCATATTACTCTCTTTTTTTTTAACATTAATTTCATTATAGTTTATTATCATATCTGTTCTTTTTTATACAATGTCTATAATTACCTATAGCCCCTCCCCAACCCTTAAATAGGAGGACAATGCACTTTAACACATTCGAACCCACGTCCTCCTACACCGGTAATAATATCAATACCAATCAAATTGAGACTCAACCGCTACTCCAAAATAATAATTAAGCAATAATTAAGTCTCCACGTTATAGTATTCTTGTTTCTCAATCATTCAATATTCATGTTGCAAAATCACGTTTAAATATGATATTATTGTTTAATTTGCATTATTCAAATTATTCTCAATTTTGTATACTGTATCCTGCAATGATTGAGAATTATTATTTTCACATTGCTAAAAAATTACCAATAATCTTTTACATTATTTATTATAATTATTAAATTTAATTTCAATATAATTTTATTAATAATTAATTTTTAATCAACACAACTTTTTATTGATTTAACGACTAAAAATTATTCATTATACAATCCATTCGAGTTCAAACTTTTGAAAAAGCAATCCTACCATAAATACTTAAATATTAATTTTTAATTTAAAATAAAAATATTAATTTTTAATTATATATTTAAAAAAAAAACCTCCCATCAACAGTTACCTATCATTATTCAATTCTTCTCTAATGCAAATAAATAACCATATATGTATTTATCACATCCTATGATTAGTTGATTGCAACTATATACTTTCAGTCCATTTTCATCACTGGTCTGTCACGGTGACAATGGCTTTTTAGTGTCAAATTAAAGTCAATGTCTGATACTCGACATGTATGTATATATAGATATTGTAATGTAGACTTTTATGCATACGTATAGCTTATGTAATGTAAAGTATAAGGGTTTTTTGGGCACGTAACAGACATATCTGATACGGTCGGGGATACTCCTCGATCTACTGTCTTATTCTTTCCCATGCCAGTTGCCAGTCAATAACGAACCTTCCATTGATTGAGTCTTCGATGGTGTAGGTGAACTTATATAATATATTTAATTAGTTATTCATTAGATATATTTAATATATCTTTTTAAATAATGATATAGTCCAACATGAAAATCTTTTAGAGTATTGATTGTACAATTAATTTCTTATTTTATATATTTTTTTGTGAATAATTGGAGATAAATAAAGGTGCGTTTTAGAAAAATTAGTTTTATTTTATTAAAATATATTCAGTAAATTACACTCACGGTCACTAAACTATCAGTAAATTTATATATTGATCACTCAATTTCAAGAAGTTACAAAATAGTCATTGAAATATTCAAAAAATTTCGTTTAAGTTACTAAACTATTTTGAAGTTTTTATTAAAATCGTTGGGTTGTTAAAAAAATTTTAAGTGCGGCTGGCGAGCTCCATGTAACGATTCGATGATTGGTACGATGGATAAATAACCATTGACGAGTAAAAAAAAAACCTTAATTCCAAGTTGATATGTTGATTATCTATGGAGATCGAGAATAAAGCCGTTTGGATTTTGTTTAAAAATTTGTGACGTTTAAAATTATTTCTAAAAACTGAACTGTATAAAAAAAAGTAAAGCTTTTGATTAATATAGGCAGTGCGAATAGAGAAAAAGGTCACACCGCAATAACTTTAATAATATAGTGACTTAAATAAAAACTTTCAAATATTTTAATAACTATTTTATAATTTTTATACTTAAATTTAAATTTAAAAAAATAATTTTAATGACATTAATCTGAAATTTAAAATCTATACCTTCACTAGACTCTTGGCTCATGCACTGCACTACAAGTAAAATTTGATAATTAATATATTTATATTTATTTTCATTTTAACCGTATAAATATAAACATAATAAAATCATTAACCTAAATAACCAATTTAATCCATTAAAAGGGTAATGGGAAACAGCAAAATGGATGTCAACATAGGGAAACAAATTCCACACAAAACCTTTACCTAAAACAATTAATTCTCAATGCTTAATTAACATTATCTCTATGTCCATGATAACCTCGTTTACTAATTAATTATTATTAATTATACCTAATTATTCTTAATTAGCGACATGTAAAATTAGAAATTGCTTAACACTTTTAATACATGGTACATTGCGTGTATGGTGTGTCAAATATATTTGTCTCAAAAATAAATTATTGATTTAATTCTTAAATTTTTGTTAGTTAAAATATGCCTATAGTTTTGTATTTTTTGAAAAATAGAAATTTAGTCCATGCATTTGTATTTTTGAAATTTAGTCCTTTCACTTTTTAAATTGTAAAATTCAGGTATAATTGTTAATATTATTTTTATCAAATTTAGGTTAATTATAACAAATATTTTTTAACTACATAGCTACAAAATGAGTAGGGTTTTTTATTATTATTTCAAAATGACACAATAACAAATTTAATAAAAAATATTAACAGTTAAATTTAAATTTTAAAATATGAAAAATAAAAGACTAAATTCAATTTTTAAAAAATACAAGGACTATAGACAATTTTAACCTTTTTTTGTTTTTGTTTTTGTGACTTGCTATCTACCAAGCTACCTAATTAATTTAAGACGACCAAGAAAATTAATTTAATGTCAACAAGATTACCTTTTTTTTAAAAGATTAAAAATATAAAGGAGTTTAATCGAATGATTTTGGAACACTTTGCAAAATCTAATTGAGCAGACGGCTCTAATATTAAAAATTTTATGTGAACATAATATTTGTTTATGTAATTGTTTAGCCTTTTCTGGTTGTACTCATGTAATTAGAGGATATATTTATATTGTCAGGTCAATACAATGAAATTTTAAAATTAGTGTAATTAAAATCAAGAGATAAATTAATAAACATAATGGAGAATAAAAGTTTGATAAATATATTAAAAGTCTATTGATTGGGGTTCTTATTGATTTATTTTATATATCTATAAACATATACTTAATACAAGTAGCCTAGTGGAATTAAATTACTCAACTTAGTAATTTTTTAAACATTTTTTAATAAGGGCAAATAAAATATAAAAAGAGAATCGAATAATTGAGTGACATTTTATAATTTTTCATAATTAAGTGATCGAAAAATAATTATATTAATAATTAGATAACTACTAATATAATTTAGTCATTTAATTTTTTAGCATAAAATTTAACTTTAGCTGTCAATCATTTAAAAATTATCTTAAGATACTAAATTGTTGGGTATGAGAATGAGAATTGAAAACTACACATGTCTTCATAGGAACGAATCATTGAAAAGTATTGTTTTGACTTTATGTATTTGTATTTTTCTTCCTTGAAAAGGAAATTAAAAAAAAAAAAAAAAAAGAGAGAGAGAGAGAGAGAGAGGGGTAGGTTAATGTTGAAGTTTTGTGAGGTTTGATCATTTGTGATATTTTTATGAAAGTTTGGTAGCACAAAAGATGACTTGAGCGATTGTGTAAATTAGAGGTTTAAACCCCACAAGACAGACAACATTGTCACTGCAAACCAAAGTTGACCACATCACTTGCTTTCGCAATAGGTTGTGTTTCTTTTTCTTTTTTACAGGCTTTGAATTCATTGATTTCATTCTTCAAGATTCTTGATTGTTTTGAGAGAATTTTACAAGTATTGTTTGTTTCGAGTTAACTGGTGCTTTAATCGGTATTGGTTTGAAATGAGTTTTTGGTTTTTTAGCTTAAACTGATCGCTTAAAGTAGTGAATTAACGGATGTATTTTCTCGTATGGTTGAAAAGGTAAATCATGATTGATGAGCATGGTTGGACTCGAATCTATGCCCTATAGTACACTAACTGACAAAGTTTTTAGAATTAGATTGGTGGTCAAATCGATTAAGCCATCAGTTCGCTAGTCCGTCTAGTTCAACTAAATAAATCATTAAAAAATTCATAAAAATCCAATTCAATCAATCAATATCGATTCTCGAGCCAACCAATATAATATTTTTCTTTGGACCAATACTCTAGTTAATTCCCAGTCCAACCATTTGGTCTAGTTCGGTTCAAACAATCATGGCAACGAATGAGAAGACTACCACTTGTGCACTATAGACACGGGTTTGAGTCCAATAATATGCATTGTCTATAGTTTGCCTTCTTAGGCTCTCTATAAGGCGTTTCAACTCTATGAATTATTATCTCTTCAAGCACTCGATCTCTCACTAGAGTTGGGAGATAAAATCTCTCACAATAAATAATACCAGATTTATTAAGAGATTCACCGACTCTAAGCAAATAATGTTTCATAAATTTGTCCCGAAAAAATTAGAAATCATTCAACATTATTAATTATTTAAAAAATAACTAAATTTGCATAAAAACTAATGTAAATACCATCTAGATAACTTCATCTGGAAATGCAATGAAAAACATTCACAACATTAAATTGCTTTAATATCAAACTTGTTCAGAGATAGATAGATTAACTCTAAGCAAACGACATTTCATAAAATTTTCTTAAAAATCCCTCAACACTAATAATTATTTAAAAAAGACCTTAAAAACCAATTAGAAAAAAACACATTCCAAATTGGGTCTCTCTTAACGTGCTTTCAATTTGAAACACTGGAAAATGTTCTACTTTCCATAGCATAAATTTCATATGATAGCAACATACTTAAAAAGTTTAACTAGGAATCTTTGAAATGAATTTTTGAGCCTTTTCTTTTCTTTTGCTTAACTTATAAGCCAAGGAAAAAAGGCCAAATATTTATTATAAACAATTAATTATTTTAATTTAATCACCATTCTTAATAAATACAAATCTATATATTCATCCCAGCACACTTAAAACTATTACTTCCGTCACAATATTGTTTGGTAGATCCTTTTTCTTCTTTCTTTTTTTTTTATAGGCTAAATTATAAAAATAGTCACTAGTATTTTTGTTTACTTCAAATTATATTTTAATCACTTACGTTATCGTTTTGTTACGAAGTGGTCACTCTACCGTTAAGTTCCATTACCTCCCTAACGACAGTCCTACGTGGCAGTCCTAATGGGTTTCAAAAACCAACTTGGATGTCCTAAATGGCAATCCAAATTAAATTTATTTAATTAAAAACCTATTTTTATCCCAATAATTGGATATCCAAGTTAACATTTAAAATCAATTTGGACTGTCACATAGGACGGTCGTTAAGAAGGTAACAGAGTTTAACAGTAAAGTGATCACTTCGTAACAAAACGACAACGTAAATGACTAAAACGTAACATTTCAAACATAAATAATTATTTTTATAGTTTACCCTTTTATATATATAGTCTCAAGACAAAATCAAACCAACCCCCCAAAATTTTTTTTTAAACATTTGCCTTTTATTTGAATAATGTTTTTTTCCCTATTAAATGAACACATTGGTTATTTGTAGGAAAATTCATAATCAAGTTGCATAAATGCCAATAAAAATTATTGCAAAATGCAAGGTTTAGACACCTAATATGACAAAGCTAATATTGATCCCTATTTTAAATTCAATATATAGTTGTTTCATTTGTTCTGGACATTACAATAATTTATTTTTATTTTTAAATATATATATACTGTGACATAAACACAATGACGCCATATTATTCCCTAAATCTTTTTCAGCTTCAAAAGAGCAAAGGTTAAATCTCAATGTTTTATTTTATTTTAACAGGCAAACTTTATCTCAATGTTTTATTTTATTTTAACAGGCAAACTTTCTTTGTTAGATTTAAATAATAACCTACAAAAAAAAGAAAAAGTATTCAATTAATCACTTATTAGCCTCTTTATTTTAACCACATGTAAGCTAAAAGAGGGGGAAAAAAACAAAAGGAAAATTTCAATTCAGTTCCTTTGTAAAGTCTTTTTCATACATATTCTTCTAAAAATATTTTTAATAAATAAAAACAACCAATAATTCTTATGTAGTCTTTTTCAAAAAAATATTTTCACCATTTTAAATATAAAATATTAATTTTTACACCATAAAAATTTTAAATTAATTTTAAATTAATAAAAATATTATTTGATTTGGTTCATAAACACAAAATTTTAACTTATTTAAAACCAGATTTATCTCAACATTTAAGCTCGTTTAATTTAAAATTATCATTATATATTTTATTATATAAATAGATATTTTAAATAAAAAAAAGTCTTACGGACTTGCAACCTCAGGGGCTTGGATGAAAACGAAAGCTTGAAGGTTCGACAGAAATTTTAAAATATTCAATCATGTTTTTCTTTTTAGTTTACCTTTTTAGTAATTTTAGCTTTTTTAATATTAATTTTATACACAATTTCATGGAATATATAATTTAATATATAAATTTTGATTTGGTGTAATTATATATATAAAATTTGAATTACAATTTATACATACGTATACATGAAATTTTAATTTTGAGTCAATTGTATATATTTATTTTCATATTAAATTAATATAATTATTTACGTATGCAATATATCAACACAAAAATAATGTTAATTCAATAATATCATTAAATCATTAATAATTTATAAAAATAAAATCAAACTAAAATTTTATATATAAAATTACAAAAATTAAAATTTATATATAACATTACACTATTAAATCAAAATTTACATGTAATTTTGACATTTATTTATTTTTATGCATATGTTAGAAAGTAAACCATCCACATCTTAACATGTTACTTTTTTTGATAACGGGAATCTTAACATGTTTTTTTTAATAACGGGAATGATGTTAATAAAAGTACGAATTTACTGGAATGATGTTAATAACGTCTAAAACAATAATTTTGTGTTTCTATAGAAAACAATAATATGTGTATTTATGTGATGTATATATTATTTTTAAACTGTAATATATATTTTGACATGATTTATGTTATATAATTTTAATAAATTTATATATTTACATCACTTCAATTGTTACGATGTTTATATTTTATTATTTTTCAAGATTTAATATATTATTTAGTACTTGAATTTGATACTTTTTTTTATTTGGTTTAAACATTTAAAGGTTTAAAGATTCAATTGTTACTATGTATACAACAATTGTTACACCTTTTCTTTAACATGAATTTATTCTAATATTGACAATATTTTTATAGCATAACAAAAAAAAAAGAAATACCGTTAATATTTTATGTAATTTATATTACATTTAATAAATTTAAGTACCAAATTAAAAAAATATATAAAATTTTATATTAAACCTGTCTAATATGAATTTTGGTAACAAGCTTGAATTAATTCTATGAACTCAGTTCCCACTTTGGCACGTGTATAATGAAAAGACTTAATTGACAGTGCATTTTTGGTAAATATAATAAAAAAAAACGAATTAGCGATTATTTAATGGCAGTAAACTTAGGAGGAAAAAAATATATTTTATTTTGGTTAATTCAAAGGAGCAATGAGAGGTTGAAGTTGACATATATAAACAAATAATATTATTGAGCTTAATTAATAATTAATATATATTACAATAATCAAATTGTGTAGATACAATCTGTCAATAGGCTCCCAATCTTGAGAATATTTATATATTGTTTAGAAGTTAATGAACAGAAGAAGAGTGAAGGGTCCATAATTGGCAATTATTGATTAATCATTTCTTAAAGTTTATCTCACCATTCCTATCATTTCAATTCAATTCATAAAAGTAATAAATTTGATGTATAGGACATTAATACAAAACCCAAGGTTCCCAATTCAATGAATTTCATTACTTCATTAAAAAACATTTAATTATTCAATATAATAAACCTATGTTATTATTAAATGTTATATCGACTTAATCTACATTTAGTTTTAGGTTTGAGCTTAATTAAGTTCGTTCATCAAATTTTTTATTTAAACTCGAATTCGATTAAATTTATATGTACTCTAGCTCGAGCTTGAATTTTGTTCTGTAATTAAGTTTAGGTTAATAATATATATTAATGGTAATAACATAAGTTTGAAGATTAAAATCTCAACGAGGCTAATGAGTTGTTCGAGTCAGCTTATATTCGGTTCAATAATTGTTACATTGAGTTTTTTTAGTCAAACTCAAATAGTTTGTTAGCACCAGTGTCTCATTTATACCTTTAAATGTCACCAATCAATTAGGTCTCGATTTAATTGAGAAATTATTAAAAATTATTATATTTATAAAATTACAATAATTAGTATTATGCCATTTTATCATTTGATATATTATGTAAGAATTGATATTAAATTTCTATAGTAATAATGATTAAAATTAAAATTTTACATTTACGTGACTAAAACAATAATAAACTAATAGTTAGATGACTATTTATAAAATTTACTCTTATTATAAATATAATTATTAAAGTCAAGTATTGAATAACATACGTATGATACTACTATGGTTTTTATTAGTTATTTGAATTATTTTAGTTTATTGACTCACTAAATATATTAATTAATGGACTTTACCGGTCTAATTAAAGCCGACATTCGAATTTTTAAACTTTGTGATAAGGTCATAGTCTCATAGATGGTAAAATTATTGTCTCCATGAGCTATACTGCGGCGTTGACAGTTGAGTGCATCTTAGTAAGAAAGTTCCTTTACGTAACTAAATTCTTCAATAATTATTGTAACAAATTTAAAATATTAAATAATTAGATGATACGAATTTAGTTTTTTTAATATGATTAGATATTCATTTACAGTTTATATGTGAGATTCGTGGCTGCTATTTTTAATAATATTGTCTTCATGGTTTAAATTTACGTTTTTTTCCTTAGAACTGTAATATGAATTACCATTATATCCAACCATTTGTTGGTGATAATTCATTTTATCTATAGTGTATAAAATCGAGTTGATTTGTATACAACGGTTTGAGAAGAATAGATGATCAATTAAACTTATTATGTTAATTATAAGGGTAAATAACATCAAATGTAATTAAATTATTAGTAATTTTATGTTTTGGTTATTCAATTTCAAAAATTATAAAATGAAAATTGAACTATTTGAAAGTTTTTGTTTAAGTCAAGAGCGAACCAGGGGGGCTGGCATGGGCCCCGGCCCCCCTTAAAATGTAAAATTATTATTTTGGCCCTTAAATTTTTTTAAAAATTTTAAATTAGTAAAGGTAAAATTGTACTTTGACCCTCCTAAAATTATAAAAATTCAATTTAATCCTTTACAAATTATAAAGATATAAACTATAAAAAATTAAAATTTCATCCGGCCCCCCTAAAAAAATTTTCTGGCTTCGCCCATGGTTTAAGTCTCTAGGCTGTTAAGTTTTTTTTTTTTTTAATTTGTTTAGAGAGTTCCAAGCAACATTTTGACAATCAATATGATGGATCAATGCCCATTTATGAGTAGAAGAACATACCTTAGAACCAAGTTGATATGACGAACAATATCGGATATCAAAGAAGAAAGTTGTCCAGATTTTAGTTCGCAAATCATGAAAATAAAATTGAATTTAGAAAAGAAAAGAAAATAGAGATTTCAATTGGTATAAATAAATAAGACCATACATCAATAATTTTAACAGCCTAATAATTTAAATAAAACTTTCAAATTATTCAATGACCATTTTATAACTTTTTAAATTAAATGACCAAAGCATAAATCTACTAATAATTTAGTCACCTTGAATATAAACCCTATTTATAAACTTATAATTTCGAGTACTTTTACACGATTATAGTTGTTAGAAAATAAGTTAATTAATTCGTAAAAAAGTTTAATTAATTATTTTTTCATAACACTGTTTCAATTATATTAAACTAAAATGATTTTCTTTCTTTTATCCAAATAAAAAAATTGATTAAATAAAGGTTGAAATTCATGCACCAATGTATTTAATTTCAATATTAAAATAGTGTTAAAAATGCTTGTATTCTTTCTTTTAATAAATCTGTATTTTTATTTTAAATATAAATTGTCGGTACAGAAAAGGATCGAATAAAAAAAGGATTACATTGCAAATATATTAAAACAAGTTCAATAAACAAATATTCTCACCCATTTGGATTCAATATTTATATTATTATTTTGGAACTTTCCAAAATTATATTCCTTTTCTTTTATCCACATTAAAACTTTTACTTTTTACTTTTATATCTATATTCTTTTTTTCCCTTACTTTTACTTTTTACGGTCATAATAGTTCATAACAAAAAACAGTTATAATAGAAAAATTTTCCCTTTAACATGGACATCTTTTGTATTAGGAATAAATCTGTGTTTTGTCTTTTTATTTAAATAATGAATAAATTAATTTTTATACGTTTTTGTTGACAAATTTATTTATTTTTATTGTAGATAAAACATAATGTAATCCGACTTCTAATACAACTATACAATGCCTCCATGGCACTTTTACCTCTTATTGCCTAGCCATTAATTTTAGGGCAAACTATACCCAAGGTCACTAAGTTATTGGTTAATTTATGTTTTGGTCACTTAACTTCAAAAAGTTACAAGATGGTCACTGAATTATTCTAAAGTTTTCATTTAAGTCAATGAGTAATTAAAATCACTCTTGTATGGCCTTTTTTTTTTATTTGCAAAGTTCTTTTTCCTCTTCTCTTCTATAATTTTTTTTTATGGAATAATTTTAAACATCGCGAATCTAGGAAGTAAAATCCAAATAATTTTCTTTTTTGATTTCTGACATTGACTATCAAATCAACTTGGAAATAAGGCACGTTCTTCTACTCATTAATGGATATTGATCCATTGTATCGATCATCCGATAATCGCTTGGAGCTTGTTAGTCAGACTTTAAAAAAAAAAAAACTTAACAACCCAATAACTTTAATAATTTTTTATGAATAATTCAATAACCATTTTATAACTTTTTGAAATTAAATGATCAAAATATAAAACCACTAATAATTTAATAAGATTAAGATAAGGTGTACAAAGCCAAGGAGCAAGAAGCATAACCCAAAAAAGTAAAATAAAAGAAATTATTCTTATCTGGAAATATTCCTTTGTACTACCAAACAATAAAAAATAGAAAAATTGAATTCTATAGTTAATTTTACCAGCTAAGGTCTAAACAGGCTTGTATTAATTTCAACAAATAATTTTATTATTTGAATCTAATCCATTCATGAATAACAACTCTAAGACTTAAATGGTCCAAAATTCATCTGATAAATTTTCCCCTTCATCAAAGTTAGGTATCACAAAGTCAATAAGATTGTAATTAAGCAAAATAATATTGATTCTAAACAAAACAAATAATCATCGTTACTATTTCTTCAATGAAAAAATGGGTAAACTATACTTAAAGTCACCAAACTATTCGTAAATCTACGTTTTAGTCTTTCAATTTCAAAAAGTTACACAATGATTATTGAACTATTCAAAAGTTTTCATTTAAGTCATTGAACTATTTGACAGTTTTTTTTATTTAAGTCATTGGGTTATTAAATTTTTATTTTTCAAAAGTTCGACTAGCGAGTTATAAACGACAATTCGACTATCAATATAGTATGTCAATACCATCGGCAAGTAGAGTAACATACCTTAGATCCAAGTCGGTCTGAAGTCAATGTCGAATGTCGGAGAAGAAAGCTGTTTGGATTTTGGTTCGCATATTCCTTATGTTCAAAGTTGTTTCATAGTGACCATTATGTAACTTTTTGAAGATAAGTGATCAAAATGTAAATTTACTAATAGTTTAATGACCTTGAGTGGAATTTACCCAAAATTTCAAAGAAGTTTATTTATTGGACCAAAGATAAACTTATTATATCATAATTAAGTAGTATTAATAAAACTACTTCAATATTATTTATTTTCATTTCCTTTTTTTAAAATCAGTGAACTTACAACTAATCTTAGATTTGTACCATTAATAACTTTTTGGGGGCCAGCTATTTATTGCATTTGCAGTCTCTGCCCTTTGCTTCATTGCTTATTGCCCCTTAATTTTTCCCTTTTCTCTTTGTCTCCTTTTTTTTAAAGCTTGTACCAAAGGACAAGCACTGGTTTCTTTCTCCTTCTAAAGCTAAAAGAAAATGGTTTCCAAGCCATCTGAAAATAATAAGCCAAAAGCTAAGCATAAGAAGGGTTTATGGTCACCCGAAGAAGATTTAAAGCTTAGAAACTATGTCCTTAAACATGGCCATGGTTGTTGGAGCTCTGTTCCCATCAATGCAGGTTACTTTCTATTTCCCTTCTCATATTCATTGTTATATTTCTGGGTTTTTTCTTTATTTGTTGATTGACTGGTGTTTAAATGATTTTGCAACTAGTAATGTCATGTAATAAAGATTATTGTTTGTACTTTGTTTGGTTTGCCCTGTCTGTGTAAAAACATTAAAGATTTTTTTTTTTCTGTTTTTGTTGGTAGTGGTGGTGGACTGGTGATGTTGATGGTGGGAGTCAACACAAAACAAAAAAAAAAATTGTGGTAAAAAAAAATCTTGAGTTAAAAGGAAAACGATTGATTCTTTTATTGGCTAAAGCAAAAGTGAAAAGAAAGTGAAAGGGATTGATGATGATTGATGACTACTTTCTGTTTGTAAAAATAACTAAACTGAACTTATCATCAAACACTTTAAACAGCTTTCCCCTGTTTTTTTCACATGAAATTGTAGATGTTGTAAATTTACCGGTATTTACTACGTAATTCTGAGGCGTATATAAGCGGTATTTAATATATCTTGTAGTACTTATGAAGTTTATGAAATTATAAATTAGTATAATGGTAAAATTACACTTTGACCTCCCCTAAAACATTTTTCTGGCATAATTGTACATTCAGGGTTGCTGAGGAATGGGAAGAGTTGCAGATTAAGGTGGATTAATTACTTGAGACCGGGGCTAAAACGAGGAACTTTTACGCCGCAAGAGGAGGAGACGATTCTCACCCTTCATCATTTGTTAGGCAACAAGTAAGCAACAACACTTTATGTATGTATGTATGTATGTTTGTATGTATGTATGGAACTAATGATGATTGTATTTGATTAGGTGGTCACAAATTGCACAAAATTTGCCTGGGAGAACAGATAATGAGATAAAGAACTATTGGCATTCATATCTGAAAAAAAGAATTGCAAAAGCTGAAGAAATGGATTCTCAAGCAAGGAGTCAATGCACAACTTCAAGCTCGGAAAACAAACAATCCACACCCTCCTCTCGAATTTTCTCTGACCAAATGCCAACCTATGAATCGTTCAATCACATTGATAAACTCTCGGTAAGCACTGATCGAGCCGTTCCGCAGCATGTTATCGATTTCTCCAAAGAGCCACAAAGAAGCCCCCTGCCAAAGGTTTTATTCGCAGAATGGCTATCGCTTGATCAAGAATGCGGTCCGGCGGCTACCTCTTATGGATTTAATCACAATTCAAGTTCAAACTTCCAAGACCCTTTTATGGACGCGTTCTTGTTAAACGAAGGAACATTCGGTGGCAGTGATCTTCACGATGGACTAAGCAACGGGTCGGCAAACGAAATGTTTAGCTCACAATTCGATTTCGAAACCCAAATTTCTGGGAACCAGTTCGTTGGTTCCTTATCTGGGGATGATATATGCAGTGATTTCAATATGAATAACAATGTAATGTACATGTAAAATGGCTAAAAAGATACTTCCTTTCATTGTATAGAGATATAATGAGATAAAAGTACCATAAAGTTTATTGTATTAAGAGTCTGATTGCATTTTGCCTTCTTACTCAAAAATGGGCAAATTACCTATACATTAGATCAAAGAGTAAATTGGTCTTTATATTAAAATTTCATCTATTTATACTATTACAAAACTATTCTTTGTACGTCGGCATGAGGTGGACATGGCACGTCATGAGTTACTGTCTTATTATTCCGTCAGCCACGTCAGTTTTTAATAGTAAAAATAGATGAAATTTTTATAAAAATGATCAATTTATCTAATGTACAGTGACCAATTTATCCATTTTTTGAATAAAAAAGTCAAAATACAATCTGGCTTCTAATATAAAAACCTTCGTAATACTTTTACCGACTTAATACCCCACAAATAAGGTAATAAAAGAGCTTTAAAGTTTTAATTTTTAATTTTTTTTTGTTATTTTTCCATGATGTTGTTCTTGGTGTACCCATAGTTTGTTTTCAAAAGGACAGGTTTCAACACAGTGTAACATTGTATTTGTTTCTCTTTTTAATAGCAAAATTTTATATATTTTGTGAACTCAATCATTTGGTTGACCCATTTTTTATTTATCATATTATATATTTACTAAATTATCATTGAGAAATTGGAAAATATTTATTGTTTCATTGACTTCTGTAAATAAATTTTAAGTGCAGCATCCATTGGGATTTTGGTAGTACGTTTGAAAAGGCCAAACTGTTTTGCCTTACATCATCTCCACGTTTTATTCATATTCAGTAAGGTCAATGATGCTCTTTTTTGTCCTTTAACAATGAACCCAAATGGTAGTACAATAATTCACCCAAAAGCCATTGAATTCGGTACATCGAGAGAAAGGGTGGTAAATGTTCCTAAAAGTGTTTTCATGTACCAATTTTTAACTGGTAAAAGTATTATAGAGTATCTTATATTAGGAGCTAAATTGTAATTTACCTTCTCTATTAAAAAATAGTTAAATTAGCCCTTATACATTAGATAAAAGGGCAGTTAGTCTTTCTGTTAAAAAATTTATTCATTTATACGGTTAAAAATTGATCCATTTACGTCAACATAAAGTACACATGATATGCCACATATCACTGTCTGATTATTCTGTTACTCACGCCAGTTATTAACTGTACAAGAAAAAATTAATTTTCTCTTTGATCTAATATATATGGATTAAATTGTCAAATTTTTAACAAAAAAATAAAATATAATTTGACTCTTAGTATAGAGCTTTCATAATATTTTTACCATTTCAATTTGCGACAATACTAAAATGATGAAAACTTGGATTGAGAAATTGATTGATTGAGGTCTATTAATTTACAATCTGAATAAATGGGAAGCATAGTACATGAAACACATAACGTATACATGCATGATCAATTGATATCATGGTTTTTGGCGTGTATATATATATGCACATATATTTGAAGTTCTTGCGGTGAATTGAAGCTTTCTTTGATCATGATTTATTATTTGAGTAGCTCTACAAAGTTGATATTAAGTAGTCATCTGTAAAAACTAGGCTAACCCATAAAAGAATCCAAGCAATTACAGTAATGATTGCAATGGGTGTCCAAATCAATGCAATTGCCTGTTAACAATGGTTAAGAAAAAGAAAAGGGTTAACATTTGCAAATGGATTAACCCAATAAAAAAGGTTGGTGAAACCAAAAAGAGTTGATAAAATTATTAGTGCTTCAACTTGGTAATTAAGTCTAGATTGATATTTATATTTCATCAAATTTTGATGAAATTTAAATTTAAATATCAGAATGGACTTAATTACTAAATTCAAGTATTAAAGTTATATTAACCCAAACGAGAAAAAAAAATTCAAGACATGCCTCAAGCCGTGGAGAACCCCATAATAGAGAGGAGCTCTGAGGGGTATAATTAGCTGCTGGTGTCTCTAATATTTCTGCACAAAATAAAGTTATTCTTATGTATTCTATGTGTTCAATGTTCATACTTAATTAAGCACAAAAATTCCTTAATCTAAACCGAAAATTACCCGAATTTCGTCTTCTTTCTACGATATCAGACATGTTTCCGGTAACTATATCGAGTTCTCGATGACGATTAGCATTCAGCTTCGATAAATTGGCCTGTGTTCTTGTATCAATGTATTGCTTCCTAATACTAGAAATAATACTATCTGCAAATTCAAAACCAGAATATATTAATTCAATATGTATTTGATTGTTTAACATTGAAATGTAATGAACTATTGCTTAAAAATTGCTAATGGGGACATTATACCGAATTTAACAAAGCTGTATGGTTTAGTAATTTTGTAAATGAGGCCATTATCAAACTTGTCAAACTCCTTTTGCAAATCTTGAAGATAATTGAATGCTAGTTTTCTTGGATATGAAGAATCGCATAATGTGATGAAGCAGATTCCATTCACCACCAAATAGCTTAAGGTAAAGAGCAAAAATAGTTCATCTTAATCTATGTTTGTATACGTGTCGGATAAAAACAAAAAGTTGGTGTAATTATTGCCTTCAAAAACCAATTAAATGAATGAAAGCAGTTCAAGAAATATTAAGTTGTATGCATATATGCATATGAATGAAAACACACACACATATAGTTTGCGTGGGGTTAAAGGATACTTGAAAGAATGGTGATCAACGCGGATGGTCATTGAGGGAAGTGGTAAAGCTCCTTTGGAGATTTCATTGAGAAGGAACTCAGCTTGTTGCTTGTAGTTAGATGATAAGTTGTGAGACGTCGTCGTCTCGTTGTTCATGTACCTTGCTTCTTGTGCCAGTGGTAACCCATCTTTCACTCTTCCAACAATGGTTAGCTTCACCATTTTTGGATTATGAAACAATTTCTTTTTTGGTCTCTCAAGGCGTGGGTGATGGGTTATATAGGGGATAAAGGGAAGAAATGCTTGCTTTGAAGGCAAAGCTGATATAATATTAGACGTGAAGATGAAGACAAAGTTATACCACTTCGGCTGCGTGCAAAAGCTAAAAAATGAAACCCTGTGCGGTGGGTCAATAGCAAGTTTCATGAGGAGAAATGTTATTGTTTTTAATATATATTTTTTTGGGTATTCGAGGATCATTTTCTGATTCAAAGTTATTTTTATAGTTTGGAATTAAGAACAATAATGGAAACTTAAATGGTTGAAGGGAGTTAGTTACTCTTCTTGAGGAGCCTGTGGGTAAAAAAAGCAACAGCAAATTTTATGAAGGCTACATGTAATTAATACAGTGAAGATAGTTGTGAAGTTTAGACTTAATCTTGTTGAACCTCTAGGATAAAATAATACAAGTATTGTTGATATAAAGATGGGATGGTGGTGATTGAGGAAATTCTCCTTGTGGGCTTGAAGTAAAAGGATATAGTTAGAATGTAGGAGAAGGAATGGTAACTAAAAGTAGAAGCTAGGTGTTCATAAGTTTAGTTGGATTAGATTTGAACTAAGCTTGAGTATAATATTACTATATGTTTATTTAAGTTCAATTTAGTTTAATATAATGATCTAAAATTTTGCTCGAATTTATCTGTATTTATAAATGGCTAACTTAAATTTATTTTAGATCCGTTTATATTATTTTTTAAAAAAAATTAATATATATCTGTATTGTTCAAGATCATTTTAGGGTCTAATATTTTTATCAAAATCCTACTAAATATCAAACGAATCTTCAAGTTTAAGCAGATAATTCTATATGGGTCTAGGGATCACTAGTGTCTTGGTCAATGAGATATTGTCGTCGCAAGTGGTTTTTTTGGATTTGGATCAATTGATGCTTAACTAATTTAAGTCATATAATTTCTGGGTCTCATTGTTGGGGCTTTGGCTCATTTTCTCTGTCCATTAAAAAAATTTCATCCAGGCTTTAAGTTGCACCGAAATAAAGCTGGCCCATACTGTTGCTTCCAACTTTATTTACCAATGGAATTTGGATCTAGCAAAGGCCCAATATTCTATTTTATCTTCAAAATTGAGAGTATTCTTTTACACAAAAATAAAAATATTAAATTTCGTACTCAAATTGTGGCCTTTTTTGGATGTTAAATTATTTTAAAAATAATTTGGGTTTGAATAATTATTTTATTAAAAATATTAAATTTTAATCTAAACAAAGAGTGAGGCTCTATAAATTATACATGCAAATTTATAAGGGATAATAATAAATTTAACTACTTTTGACCTTAGTTTTTTATTATTTCGGCATTTCAATTCTAAATTTTAGTAAAATTATTTTGGACTAAAAGACTAATTGAATTTTTAAAATTTAATAGTACTAACATGACCACTGCATGATAATCTACATGTACTTCATTGCTAGCATGGATTATTTTAAAAAAAAATATGAGCATTTAAATTTGTTGAATTCTTTTAATATTGTTTAAATTTTTTTTTAAATTTTGATGTACACCTAAGTTGTCACTTGAGTTGCCACATTAGTACCATTAAAATTTCAACAGTCCAATCAAAATTTTCATTTTAAAAATAATTTAATTGAAATTTGAAGGTTGAAGATTAAAGTAATTTAAAAATAAAAATTAGAGTCAAAATGATAAAAGGTAAATATTGAAAGCTAAATTTATTATTATGTCCAATATTTTTCGATCTGAACCAATGGTCGAATCGATTAGACTACTCATTTTTATTTGAATAATTTTAAAAAATAAAAATAATAAAAATAAAGACAATTTTGAAAAAAAAGGAAAAATTAAATAAGTTAAATAAATTTATAAACAAAAATAAATAACAATAAAAATATAAACATCGATTATACATTCTAAATTCAATTAAAATTTTAAAACATTAACAAAATTATCAACATTAACTCTAAAACTTGAAATGTTTTAATCCGAAAGTCCAACATTCATTCAACCAAAATTAACTAATTATAAAACATAAAAAAACCAGTTTGGGTCATGAATTTTGGACAAAAAACATAAAACCAATTCATCCATATTTCAATACACTTTAAAATCAGTCTGATTCTCAATCCAACAAACTAATCCAATTAATATAAACAACACTATCATACCAACTTAGAAAATTCTTCGAAGCAGTTGAAACTCACTTAAAGCTAAAGAGACTCACCTCTTGCACGTGTACACATAAAAACAAAAACAAAAGCATCACAACATATCACAAGAAAGCTTTATAATCCTACAGACATACATACTTCCCTCATTTCATTTAAGGCCATGAATTGAATTTTGCTGACACCTAACTGAAAACTACCATTCAAGGCTGCGACATTGCCTTGCCTTGTGAGAATTGATTTGAAACCCAGAATTTATAACCATCAATATCTAATTTCCTGGCACTATACCCCAAGCCAGGCCCCGCCCCACATCCCATTCAAGTGTGTTTGCTTTGCTTGTTCCTTTACAAAGGTGGCGGTACGAGAGTGGACCATGGCAACCACTTATTACAATTTAGTGAAAAAATACTTGTTGTTACTCAGTCCCCTACTGCACCCCCATTTTGTTCATTGGCTGTGGATGGTGTAGATAAGTTTTAACGTTGGCTTTACACAAACTGCTTTACAATTGTTGCAATTTGAGGAAAGGAGACATTCAATCAGCTTTTTATCAGTCTTTTCTAGACTTGGATGATTAAAGAGAAAAAAAAAAAAACTAACCTCATCTGAAACGCCATGTGAGTGCTGACATCTGACAATGGCAGGTGTTAGCCACTAAACCCCATTCTTCCTTCTTATTTGGATCTAAATACAATTATATAATTAGATTAATTTCATTAGACATTTATATAAATTCCGATATGAAACATATTTAAAATATATGAATCAAATTTTAATTAAGTATATATCTATAAGTTTAAATATAATAGGTTAAAAGAAATATCCTTCACAAGTTTCAATAAAATTAATTTTTTAATACGAGACTTAAACTATTCATGCAATAGTATATATATATTTAAATTTTAATTTATATATTTTAAATATGTTTCTGTCATATTTAAATTATTATTATTTAAAGTCACAATAATTAGCTAAGAAAACTTAAAAAGAAAATAGCCTTTATAATTTTTAATAAGATTATTATTTTTAGTACGTAGATCTAAGGTACCCATGCAATAATACTTACATATTTAAAATTTAATTTATATATTTTAAATATTCTTTACATTATATCTAAACTATCCTTTAATGTGTTAAAGGTTTCACATCTTGAATAAATTTGGAGTATACTTGGACAACACAGAGGGATTAGATGAAAGTGTAATAATTATGGTAGTAATTACACTCCCTTGTAATTATAAATAATTATATTCATTATACGTGTTTGACTAATAGAGTGTAATTATATCATAATTTCCTATGTAATGTTTGGTAATAAAATTGTAATTACATAGTTATATAATTTTTATTTTTAAAAATATTAAAAATTATAAAAATGACTAGTATGATAAAATAATTTCTAAACAAGTAACAAAAATTAAAATTAAATCACCACATGTATTATGTTAGTCTAAAAAATTGTTGATAAAGCGATTATTAATAAAAGTAATAAGAAAATTATGCATTATAAGTAATTCTACCTAACTGCTCCAAGTATGTTTGTTGGCTTATTCCTTTTAATATTTAACATATGTTTTATCATCATTGTTGGTCATTAACCGAGTTCATCACCTGAATTTGGATCTATATCATTAAGATTATCTATATCTCCTTCTTCCATGTACTTTTCAAAGTATCATCTCAATTTCACCTATAATTCAAGTTATGAAATATGCAATATGTTAGTACGATCCAACCTTATTATTTTTATATTATACTAAGGTAATATTGTTAATATGAAAAATATCTTTTTTTTTTTTAGAATCTCAAATGTCTTTTCAATTACATTTTCAAATCTTGAATGTCTCAAATTAAAGAATTCATGAGTTATCTATAGCATTTGTGTTTAGCACAATTCTGTCAAATGGTATCATACTCCACGGTATGGTGCTAAAAAACCTTTTGTATTTGCATCATTAGCATCGATCTTATAATATTTGGATTTACAGTCCAAATAGTCTATAACATTAATTATAAAACTTATACAAATTTAATTTGGAGAAAAACTTATGCTAGGTTATATCCCTTTTATAATAAATAAACTAAATAAAAACAATATAAAATTTATAATATATAATATTCATAAAAAAGTTTTTAAAATTATCTAATAACTTTCATAACACTTCTTATAAATGATATAATTTTCTAACATAACTCTAGAAAAGGATTTTTTATAAATTAAGTTTTGATAAAAATTATAACATTTTTTATAAATAACTGTATTATTTTTATAACGATGTTTTTGCCGGTATTGATCCAGATTTGGATTCTGAAGTAGAATTTGGAGCATTCCAAAAACTTGGAGATCAAACTACAAGAAGACAAGTATTCTGATGCAAGATTGCTTTGTTATTTTTCTGTTTTATTTTTATTTCTTATTTGCTATAGATTGAAGGAAAAATCTTGATTTAAATCACAGTCTTTTCTTTTATTCTTGTTATTTCTTTATTTTATTCGGGAGATGATTCCAAATAAATAGATATGAAAGCTATAATTGTAAATCACGATTGAATTTATGGAAGCATTGGTTTATACATTCCTCTTAGTATCTACTTTAGGGATAATTTTTTCGCTATCTTTTTCAAGAACCGACTAAAATTCTAACTAAAAATGAAATGATTTTTCATTATCTCAATTGAATTAATGAACCTTCTAATATATCATGGACACATAAATAAGTTATATTCATATTTTTTATTATAATTTTTATAAATAAATATATTTTAACCATTTTATAATATGTAAATTAATTTTTACAAACTTTTTAATTATAACTTTAATTTTTTAGGATTTAAATAATATAAATTTTTATTATAATTTTATAAAATTACATATTTTTATAATATAATTTTTAGGATTTTTAATATAAGAAAATTTTTGCTATAATCATTTCAAATATTCATACATGTTCATGTTTATAATATAAATTTTATAATTTATATAAAAATAATTTTTAAAATTGACTTTGAATGTAACTTGTGTAATTATTTCAATTTTCACTTTCCTCCTAATAGCGAGAAAATATAATTAGAGTGCTTCAATTATATCCAATTCAATAAGACTCATTAATTATAATGATTATTCAAACATATCATCATTATTTAATTATAAATAATTATATCTAAATCCAATTATTAAGTGATTTTTCAAGTATTATCTTAATATTTAAATAAATATAATGAAATTAGAAAATTATTTAATATATTATTAGTGAAAGTTTTAAAGGAAAATTCTAAAATTGATACATCCCACTTATAAGTACAATTTTTATAGAAAATGTGATAATAGTTAACTCTTATTTTAAAATTAAAATATTTCACTTCCACAAATTAACTCCATAAACTTCAATCTTAGAAAAGTCTAGGTGGGTGTCTGTGAGTGGGGACAAGAGAGAGAAGAGAGCACATGCATCAACGTGTTTCCACACATATTACAGAGCAAATTGGCGGGGATTTGACCTACAAAAAAGCACCCAATAATAAATGTCAAAGCCTTTTTAGCATTGCTGGAAACGATGAAGCTTTTGTTAAATATGGATCAGAATTGTCGAACCTCAAGGGTTTCGGTATGTGGCCATCGCTGTCGCTAATCAATAATTCCTAAAACCACCCATAATTATAATTTATCCATTCCAAAAACCATCCAATTCTAAACCTTTAAATCACATCTCTATAATTTTTGTCAAATCATGGTTTAATCATTTGGCAGTTACAATACTGTCCTAATAAGCAATAATATTTTCTTTTGATTAGTGGTTAAATGCTCTAACTGAAAATTAATTCATTGAATTTATTTAATCATACTGTTTTTATTAAATTTAATGGAACCATTTATTAATTATTTTCTTTAAATATTATTATTTGTATCCTTTTATTGGGGTTTGATGCAACGGACACTTCCAATTTCACTTTGTACGGTATTTAATATTATTTAAAATTTTATTAAATGCCTAAAAATGAGTAATTTTGATGTCCACAATACCTTTCTTAAATGCGATACAAATATAAAAAGGAAGATGCTTTAATGATATGATAAGTAACAGCTAAGTGCTAACTTCTGCCGTGCCTTTTTTTTTCTTTTCTTTTGCTTAATTTTCGTTGTTTTCCTCGTGATCAAACTTAATTTTGCGAAATAACACACTAATGTTTTCTTTAATTTAAGGTTTTATTAAAGAAAATTAAATTACTAATAAGAAAGTAGATCCTGATTATGAATTTTAAAATTAATTTATATTCAAAGTAAATATTAAACTTTCAATTACTAATTAAAGTAAAAAATCCTTATCATTTTAACTAATCCTGTGGATAAAAATAATATGATATTTAATATAAAAGTATGTAAAATTTATATAAAATATATTTTTAATATATTAAATTTTATATAAGATGAAACAGCCATCTGTTTGGTTTGAAGTTTGGCACCCCGTGCCTTGCTGCAATCAAAAGAAAACTACGTTCCAATTCCAAAACTTTTATTACTTAGAATTATAAGTAGATTTCTTTTGGTTAATATATTATAAAGAAGCTTCTTTATTTGCACTGTAATGCACTAAATTTATTAATTTTGACTCTGAGTCATCTTCCATTTTGACAATCTCTAATTTCCTGAACTAAAGGAATTTAACAGACTGGAAGATCTAATTGCTTTCACCACACATTAGCATTCCCCCAGCTGTTCATAAACTACCCGCTTTTTTTGTGGATTATTTTTCAGTCAGAATCCCAATGCATTAAGTGGGATTTGCAGCAAACATTCAGCAGAGAAAGTAAAAGCATATATACGACTGAAAAAAAAAGTAAACGATGTTTAAGGCATGGAAGAGCGACAAGAAGAAGATCAAAGTAGTGTTTCAATTGCAGTTTCAGGCAACTCAGGTACTACTGAGTTAGATTCCTAGTTAAGAAATTTATTAGAGTTTTTGAAAGATCTCTTACCTGATTTAGCCTCTTTTTTTTTTTTTTCAGGTGCCACGGTTGAAAAAGTCCGCCGTAACGATAGCGCTGGTGCCGGAGGATGTTGGGAGGCCGACGCTGAAATTAGAGAAAGTGGCAGTTCAAGATGGGAGTTGTTTGTGGGAGAATCCTGTTTATGAAACTGTGAAAATGATAAAAGAGATAAAAACAGGGAAATTGAGTGAAAAAATTTACCATTTCGTTGTTTCAAATGTAATAATTCCTCAGCTTTTTGGCTTTTCTTCCCCATTGTTTAAGTTTCCACTGGTGAGTGGTTTTTGCTGATTTTTTCCGGGTTTGGTTGCAGGGATCTTCAAAAGCAGGGTTTCTCGGTGAAGCTTCGATTGATTTTGCTGATTTTGCTGCAGAAACTGAACCTGTTACCGTATCTCTGCCGCTTAAGTTTGCCAACTCCGGTGCCATTCTACATGTTAGTTCTCTCTCACTGTCTAGTGACCGCCTCAAGCATTTAAAATTTTTTTTTATTTCAAAATCTAATTTGGTTCTGGAAATTCATGATGACCCATAGGTGACAATTCATAAAATTGAAGGAGCAGAAGATCAGAGGTGATACAAGCATTAATAACCCATCTCTATTCATTCACTATTTACCTTAATTTTTTTTCTTGCTCCATTTACCTATACGAAATTTCAATATCAGATATATTGGAGATAGTGAAGGCTTGACCATTTCCAGGGAGGGAAGCCTGCAAAGCCAAGGCATCAATTACAGTGACAATGTCCAAACTTTAACAGAAGTAAGCTCAAAGGCCCCACTTATCTGGTTTTACTATAGTTTAGCATGGCAATGATTTGGGTTTTAAAGCATCCTGAAATTACTACCTGGAACAGATGGCTATTTTATGCAAGTTTACAATTAAATTGTTCTTTAATTATGAATTCTTTAATTCTTTCATAGGATGGGCAGTTGGACCCCGCTGAATTATATTCATCTCTACGGCAGAACTCTATGCCTAAGAGAGCAGTGGATACTGGCATGACCAAAAAGAACATGCACCGGAGAACAAACACAGATTGGTCGGCCAGTTCAACTTCTGATGGAAGTTTAGCGGAGTTAACTATTAGCCCCGAAGACGTCCCAAGAGAATGGAATAAGGAATCAGAAAATCCTGTTGAGAAACTCAGAAGTGAAAATGCTATGTTATTGAGGCAGGTAGAAGTATCAGAATTAGAGTTGCAATCTCTTAGGAAACAGATTACGAAGGAGAACAAAAGGACTCAAGATTTATCGAGACAAGTTACCAGCCTTAAAGAAGAAAGAGATGCAATGAAGGTGGAGTTTGAACTACTCAAGTCAAAGAACAATCTAGATGAGGAAGTACTTGAAATTCTATCGGAAGATGAGAATGAGGGGTCAAAGGTTCTGCTAAAGGAAATTAGGCAGGAGCTGGATCATCAAAAGGAATTAAATGCCAATCTTCGTTTGCAGTTGCAGAAGACGGAGGATTCCAATTCTAATTTGATTCTTGCAGTAAGAGACCTCAATGAAATGCTAGAGAAAAAGAACAGGGAAATATCTCGCCTCTCCAGTGAGATAGAAGCAAGTACCAGCATTGAAGAGGTGCGGTTGAATGAACAACATGATGCCGATGAAGTACACATGATGAAGCAGACAATCACAGACCTGAATGCTGAGTTGAAGTTCTACAAGAAGCATAAGGAGGAGTTAGAGATGCATATAGAAGAACTGAGCCGGGAAAATAATGAAATCTCCTCACAGTTAAAGCAAAACCAGCAACAAGAATCGATAAAGGCACAAAAGGAGTCCTCAAAATATTTGGCTACTATAGATGAACTTGAATCTCAGGTGCAAAGACTAGAGGACAAACTCAAGCAGCAATCAGAAGAATACTCAGAGTCTTTAATTGCCATTAATGAATTAGAAAGTCAAGTCAAAGAATTAAACAAAGAACTGGAGAATCGGACACAAGGGTTTGAAGAAGAACTCAACAGCTTGATGCATTCCAAAACCGAGCAGGAACAGAGGGCAATCCGAGCAGAGGAGGCATTAAGAAAGTCAAGGTGGACAAATGCTGCAAATGCCGAGCGGCTTCAAGATGAATTTAAAAAGCTGTCCGTTGACATGGCCAGTAGGATTGATGAGAATGAAAAGATGACCATGAAAGCGGTTGAAGAAGCAAATGACCTGCAGATGCAAAAAAGAGATCTGGAAGAAATGCTCCAAAAAGCCAATGAAGAACTTGAGCTATTTAAAGATCAGACTGCAGTTGAATGGCAACACCTTTCACACCAACTAGATCTCAAAGCAAAACAAATAGAGAAAATGTCAATGGAACTTAATGATAAGACTTCACAACTTGAATATGCACAAAGGCAAGAGAAGGAAAAGCAGGAGGAATTCTCTAAAGAAATTCAAATGCTTAAGACTGAGATCCAGAAGCTCGAAGAGCAGAGAAGCCAATTTTCTGATTTGGCAAAAGAAAATGGAAAGCAAAGTGATGAAACCAAAAAAGTGAAGGCATCAAATGAAAAAAATGAGATGCTGATACAAAGATGGAATAAAGAAAGAGATGAACTTGAGAAAAAAATCACTTTAGCAAAGAAGGAAACGGAGAAGGCACAGAAACAATTAATTAGCACGAGGTCTTTGAAGGATAAAAAGGAGATGGTGATCTCAAATTTGCAGTCGGAAATGGAAAATATTAGAGTGGAGTGTAATGACTTAAAACATAGCTTGGTCCGGGAAGAAAGGGAGAAAGATAAACTGAGGAAACAGGTATCTCAATTAAAGAATGACCTGCAGAAGAAGGAAGAAGAAATCGGCTCTATGCAGAAAGAACTCAAAAGTAGTGGTGGTCAAGCTGACATCGCCTCGAGGAGCAGCCACTCTACTTCAGCTCCTCAAGAATCCAAGGATATCAATAGTTTGCTGAAAAAAATGAGGCTGCTTAAGGTAGTTGTTCTATAAAAAAATTAGTTGTTATGCATGGAAAAATTCTGTGTGTCATATTTAACAAACATCAATGGTGGAAGAAAACCACATTGATATATAATATCCTTCATCTAGTCATGAAATGTTTACATTCTACGTTTTCATGCAATGCAAACATCCAAGCCGATATAAGTTCTCATTCATTGATAGCAAAGCTTAATAATATCACCACCTCTGGCAGGAACGCATAAACCTCAAGGAAACTGCTTGGAAAACATCAGCTAATTCAGCTCCGGAGAAGGAAAGTAATCTCAGCAATATGATTGAAGAGCTCGAAAGCTTCATGGAACAACTCAAAGTTTGTCATTGTTTTTCTGCAGATCGATGTCAAAAGGTTTGTGGATTACAATTATAAAAATGCATTGAATAATATAGTTTTGTTATTTCTCATGCAACTAGACAGCAATATTTTAGTTTCATGAAACAATCATGGAAACAGTATTTCAGAATTATTATAACTCTATAGAAACAGAGTGACTCTATTGAGCAGTACTAACGGGAAAGAAATAAAGACATAAATAACGTTGCCACTTCAAAACTATATCAATCAATGCATAATTGAGATAGAAATTCCTTTAATTCTAGACCTCACAATTGAAATTTTAGTTAAGGTAACTTGTATCTCAGTTTCATCCTTATTGTTAATATGCTTCCAATTCCACTAGATAGTTACTCCAGTCTCAATATTACCAATGTTCAAAATACAGGAACCTATAAATGTTAACAAATCTGAGGAAAGAAGAAAGTCACGAGATAAGCTCCATTCTAAGACTACCGTTGCAGAAGGCATGCCTTTGTCAACAACAGCAGTACCCGTTGAAAGGTATGAGCATACAATAAGTTGTGAACAACAAGGCCAATCTGTTTGTCTGAAGAATCAGAGTTAGTTATTAAGCAACATATTTACTGTAGATGAGTTCATTGGCTAATCATTTATGTTTTTCCTACTTACGATACCAACAGTGATGTTAATCTTGCCGAATTGCTAAGCGAAGTGGAAGGTCTTAAGGAAAGGAACAAATCTATGGAGCGTGAGCTTAAAGACATGGAAGAAAGGTATTCTGAAATAAGTCTCAAATTTGCAGAAGTGGAAGGGGAAAGACAACAACTTGTAATGACAGTGAGAAACCTTAAGAATGGCAAGAAGAACTAGCATGTTCAAAGATGCAGTATGCTGGACAGAACGCTAAGCAGGGTAAAGCAGCTGATCTTCTAAAAGGAAATATGTGTTTGATAGGTACATCAAAGTCCAATCAAGAAATCCCTATCATTTGAATTTGTGAAAATAGCATTCTTCCTTTATTTGTTGCTCATCTCTCCTGTTAGGAACAGTGAAAAATTAGATTCAACCAATTTCATGAAAGCTCAAGCAGCAAATATGGATTTTGAGGTTTTAAATTATAGATACACAGGGACCCATTAATTATATAGGAACCGATTCATTCTGCTCAATAAATTAAAATCTAGAATTAATTTTGTGGAAACATCACTAATAAGTCGTGTCTTTGTCACCAGTCCTGCTACTTCGCTTCAAGCTAACAACTGATTCACTAAGATGGAGCTTTTCTGTTTCTTGGGGTATAATACTATTATCATAAAAGATAAAACTATAACAAAAAAGCAATCATTCCAACTAACAAACAAGCCTGAACACATCACACCTAATGAGCGTTTTATAAATCCTAGCTGCCTATGGGCTAGTCAGTTCAAAATTTCTGAGCAAATCAAATATTTCTGGCATGATTCTGCTATTTGAGCTTACCGTTGAGCCATATGGATACATTCTTGAAAAAAGTGTCGCAACTGCTCCAAGTTCATGTAATGTTTAAAGGAAGTTCTGCATAAAACAAGTAAATTTAAATAAGATAGTGTATCTCAGTATTTAATGCTAATTTCTAAATGGAAAAAGAAACTGTTGGAGAGCATAATAGAACCAACCTGCTAATTTTACAAATGAATCTATACACTTATACATTGGACCACGTTTGTTTCGATCGTGATTATTAATAGCGAAGCTTTTTGCTCAAACCATGTGCTCCTCCGTCTCTCCAAACTAGCTTAGTTTGACTTCCACTTCCATTCATTTCAAAAGATAGAGTCTGGAGGAGAAAAAGTGCATGGTTTAAATTGTAGACATATGCAGTTGTATGTGTAGTACACGTCAAATAGAGATGGTAGTTTATACAAACCTGTCTTGTTCTCTTATCAGTGGGTGTCGATGTTTGTGTAAGGGAGGATGAAGTCTTTTTATTCTTAGATGAGCTGGATGCTTGTGGAGGTCTTTTCTGCTTCCTTTGTTCTAGTATTTTCTTAGGAGTGTTGCCTCCTTGGTATTTGAAAAACTCAAAAATTGATGGACTTCTTCTCTTAGGAACTTTTGCTATATTCCCTGATCTGCCAAAGGGTGAAGCAGATGTATCAGAAGGAAGATTCTGCTGACGTAATCTGCTCTTCTCCCTGATCCTGTTAAGAAATTCTATCGTCCAAGGTGAATCTAATTGTGGTTGGTTTGAAAGAATGGCCCTTGAGAGTGATGTTGCACTATGATTTGATACATCGTTTTTTAGTAGTGATCCTTTGCAAGCTGCAGATCGCTGAGCTAAAACATCCCGTATGGAGTTTTCTTGGTTGCTGGGACTTGCATCAGAATTAGGACTAGTTCCTACAAGACCTTGTCTAGGACATGTTACAGAACTCAACATATCTGAACCAATGTTGATCTCAGAAACATATGGGAAAACAGTGTGACTGTCTTTAGTAAATGACAATCTTCTAGCAATTTTGGATTTACTAGTAGAATCCTCTTCAATCTCCGACACCAAAGAGGAGAAAGGATTAGAGTTACCAAAGCAAGAGAAATCCTCACCAGACATCGGACTGTCAGCAAAGTCAGTAACTTCACTTGTAAGTTCTTCGCGCTTATTCTCAAAGCTATTGGTGATTTGCCAGTCCAAACTATTCAGCATACCTGCATTTTCTCCCAGATTGTAATCCCATATATTATCTTTCAAGGGTACATCGAGTTTGGGCTTTTTTGCCTCTTTTAACATGTTAGGACCTTCATAGATGTCAGAATCATATCGCCCAGGAAATTGAGGGAGAAAACCAAAATCCTGCTCTTGATCAAATATATCATTTAAAGATGAACTGAGCTTTTTGTAATCCTGGAACATCTCAGAACCTGTAGATTTCCAAGAATCATATTGCTTCGACAGTCCAGAAGGATGGAGGATCTCATCTTTGCTCACAGGCTCAAAATGCTGTGATTCATCCATCCTTGTGCTGACTTTATTAGAGCTATTTTTGCGTTTGCCTTGTTTTCCTTGAGAACCAACATTGTAATGACACTTGTCGGAGTTACGACCCGAAGATACAGAAGACGAGCAGTCTGTCATTACAGATTTTGAGTCCTCCCGCTCACCGTACTTGCACAAAGCACTGAAAAGAGCAATACTTTCATCTGGTACACAGTAGTTTTGAACTGCCTGAATCCTGCGTTCATGTGACCACTGAAGGAACTCAACGAGCATTCCTCCCGAAGAGAGTATTGCATGCGCTGTCAAAGGATTAACTGAAGGAAATTTAGTAAGGAAAGATTCTGCAAGAGTTTCTGAATCAGGCATCTTTGGATATGGGCCCCTGGTCGTCTTTGCAGCATAGTCAATGCAGTTTAGTATAATTTCATCAGTTGATTCAGATGAATAAGAACAAAATAGCTGGAAGTCAATTCCCAAACTTGCTGCTGCTGCATAGAGTCCAGCTGAGGATTCCATTACAGTAGAAAGGAAGCCAATGCCTCCCTCAAATACCTTGAACAGAAAGTACATAAAATTTATAGTAATGTTTTACTGAAAATAGTGCAGAATTTCCATCTTACCAGAGCACCATGTCTCATCTTGCGCATTTAATGAACAAAATTGTCTACCCTAGGGTTTATTTTAATTTTCAACCTAAACTAAAAGTCCATACTTCAAGTGAAAAAGCAAGAACATCACCTATAACTACTAATCTGCTGATTCTGACCAAGCCAGCAAAAGATGGCTACGAATGCAAATAAGCAGCATCAAATTAGGATAATCGTTTTTATTGATTATCAGTTACGAGCAACACAGAAAATGAATAGAAGCAACTTAAAGATTTTTTATTAGAGGTCCAATAAACCTACACTAACCATATTGATGAACAGAAAGGTACTACGAAGCAAAAACTTAGGTTGTCTGGTTCTAAGCATCCCAAGTTACCAGAAACAAAACCTGGCATTTATCTTCTTGAAACTTAAAGATTTTCAAAGTAGTTAAGTATGAAAGTCAAAGTTTAAAAAATTTGATGTAAATTGCGAAAATTACCAGGAAACAGCCACTGAAAGTAAAACTCAGCAATGTCAAAATGTTAGTTGCAATATTCTCAATGCACAACTGTAAGCAAGAAGATGTTTCATCTGAAATGGCAGCTTTCCTTCCTATGTTTCTGGAATCATACCATACTAGGCAAATTGCAGAGCTAATTATGACATCCACTGGAAGATTTGAATCGCGTTCCACTACTTGAGCTCCTTCTTTCTCCATTGCAAGAATTTTTTGATAAGTAGATCTTCTGGATACGATCATTTCCTTATCAAAATTTTGCATGTTCACAATAATTACCATGTCTGCCAATCTCTGCGGGTTTGGATTGGTTTCAACTGCAACTGGCAGAGGCAAACTATAGGCTTCTTCTTCTTTCCCACTTCCGACAGACCCCTTGTTATGCTTGTCTACAATGGGTACAAAGTTCAGTAGGTCCTCCACATTCTCGTAGTTCACATTAAGGGCCAGGATTGAATGAAACTCCCCTTCCTAAAACATTGGTACCATCTTCAGAGAATGTCTGTGATTACCACTATGATTACAGAGCAATAAACAATTACATGAAGAATCAGAGACGCAGCTAATTCCGTAAGGAAATATATTACTTTAAAGTTCAGAACTTATCCCTTGCAGCAGTCAATTTTTGGCTGTTATTTAATTGATGAATATAAATAATTTGTAAATTGTTTTCATTCCTAAGGATTGAAAAGGATATCAACTTCAATGGTAAAGACCAATTTAATACAAACCATGCACCCATATTGTAACTCAGCTATGCACCCCCAACTAGTCCTAGAGAAATTTTCTCAACTTCAAACACAAGCTGCTAGAAATAATGTATGGAAAAGTAATAAAAAACAAACTCTGATGGATAAGGCAATTTCTCTGAGGCTTTTGAGTTTTTTAAATGACTATCATAAAAGTGCATGCAATTATTAACTATTCTAATGCAAAACTATTGGGCTTAACCCATATAATATATAAAAGCCCACCAAATGAGCTTAATCCATTGAGCTTAGCACTTAACTTGTTTTTTTATCCATACGAATAGGTAATTTTATATTATTTAGTTTAAACTTTTCTGAGCAATGTGCTAAATAAACCAGTAACATTGCAAACTACTAACACAAGCAACATGCTTAAATTCACAATTTATATTCCAAGGGGTCATTCTATCAATTACGTGCAATATTTTGTTCCTCTGTTTACTCTAACCACATATTTCAACTTTGGTGTTGAATTGATGTATTCATTAGTTTATAAGAATTTACAAATCTTTTGAACTCTTAATGTCTTCATTCCTTGACCTAATACCTAACAAAACCCTCTTAACGGTATTACTAGAATTAATAATGTCTTTTTGTTCTATAATTTTTATTTGAATTTTGTTACACAAAATGTGGCTCTAGGAGTAAAACTAAAATTACAAAAATAGTACACCCACGCATTTAGCTCAGCAGTTGTGTTCATAATCCTACTCAAAATAGCAGGTTTGAATAGATATCATCAATGAATAGATAAATTCTTTGATCAAATAAGAAAGAAGAGACTCACCGTCAACTTCTTTGCAATCTGGGGGATATCAACACCTTCGCAAAGTGCTTTGGAAGCACTAGAGTCATCCAGTTCAATCTTCAGAAAGTGAAGATGAGTCAAGCCAACAGATTTGGGGGGGAAAGAAGATACTCTAGATGAGCCACAAAAGCCTCCATATTCCACAATAACGTTGAACTTGTTGAATGGAAAAGATGCAGAAACATTCCTTGAGGAGAAAGAAAGAGAGTATCACATATGGCTTCCTAACACTGCACAACAGGCATACTAAAGTTTCGGATGGATCCACCCACTTCAGAGTTTTATCTTTAGTTTTCCATAATGTGCAATGCGTTGTATTCTTAATCTTTTGGTGCGACTTTTAAAAGTTGGATAAATATTTCAAAAAGGTCCCACATGCCTTTGCTATGAGAAATACTGCAATTAACCTTCATGGTTAAATCAAAGCTATAATTTGTTGAATTCCAACAATATCTCCCAAATTTACTAAGCATCTTATATTTGGTTCTAGATGTGTCATAGAAATCTTATCTAGGAATATTTGTGCATTTGCAGACTATACACAATCACGTCTCCTGCTAGTCACCTATCCTTTAAAAGTGGCTAGCTTATACATACTGTATATTTCCTATCTCCAGCAGTAACAACTTTATTAAGTTGGCCTTTTCACAGAGCAAAAGAAAAAAAAAATCATATATCCCCAAATGAAGTGAGTTGTTCATAAGCATTTTGCAAATAATATGCCACAATATATTAGATATTGAAGGTTTGGAACTTACTCCTGAGATACCAACCAACAATCTGAAATCAGCTGAGAATCCATCTTATAGGCACCTGATGGATTTGCGTTTGCGCAGAAACTTGATAGCTCGTTCCAGGATAATCCCATAGACATCAACAAACTCTTCAAAGACCACCAGAAGACTTGCTCTGCCAAGATCAACACTTTGGAATTACTTGAGCTGGACTTTGACTGTAAAATTCCCCGTATAACACAGAGTGAGGGATGTGATGTAGTTATTTCCTTATCAACCTTGCCACGAGCATCCTCAATCAAGGAATGAAGGAAACTTAATCTTGACTTTATGTACCCAAGGCTTCGACATAGCTTGTCTACATATAAGTGAGCTGCATTGATGCCATAGAAACACATGTACCAAGCCATTTGCTTAATAGCGCACAACGTGACAAATGCCATAATATCTTCATCACCATGGGAAGTATTTCTTCGTGCCATTTTTTTCTTAATACAGTCCATTAACTTTTTCTTTGGAAGGCTAAGCAATTCATACCTATCTTCTCCCAAAAATGAAATTAGCTCTGTCTCATTCTGCAAGATAGCTAGATAGCACTTTTCAAAATTTTCAATCAGTGCCAAGATATCATCTGACAATTTTATATTGTAAACCATGATATCCCACTGCTGCAATGGTAGACCCGTGGATGCACATGCTTCAACTGAATGACCAGATGAAACATTGGGTAATTCAGACCTTGGGTTGAATGACATGGCCGCAGGTCCAGCATTATCTCTAGTGCTACTTTTCTGGGGATTCAAGAAAAAATCAAGATCATTGACTTGTAACGGTAGCCCAGTGTAAGCACGTACTTCAACTAAATGACCAGATAAACCATTGGGTGATTCAGCCTTTCGGTTAAAAGACCTGGCCGCAGGTGCAGCATCTTCTCTAGCAATACTTTTCTGGGGATTCAAGAAAAAATCTGGACCATTGACTTGTGACTGTAGACCAGTGGATTCACATGCTTCAACTGAACGACCAGATGAAACATTGGGTAATTCAGCCTTTGGATTGGAAGAGATGGCCTCAGGTCCAGCATTTTCTCTAGCGCTACTTTTCTGGGGATTCAAGAAAAAAGCAAGATCATTGAATTGTGACATAGTCTTGAATAGTAATGAAGCCCTCTTATCATCTTTTTCTGCTAATTGTTCCGAGTTTCCTGGTTTTGGGAAACCGTTGTCTTGTAACTTATTGGACTCAACAGCCATAAAATTATCATTAAGCATAGGTACGCGATCAAAAGTTACATTCGGTACTTCCTCGTATTGTTCAGTAGCTGATCCTGTTAAAGCATCATCTGAGAAAATGAAGTCAGAAACTAACTTGCTACCCTCAAAACTTTCCTGTTCAAAATCAATGCTGGTAGCATCTATCTCCTCCATCATATTCTGAAACAAAGCATGAACTTTACTGCTGCATTTATCATCTTCCAATATATACCAGTCCAAGTAGATACCATCAGATGCAGATAGGGGCAGCGGCTTCAAATCAGATAGTAATTCCTCGATAACTGTGCATGGTAACCTCAACCTTCCATGATCCGAGAGAACAGGTATAGGCAAAGATTTGAATGTTTCATCTACCAACACAAGTTCATGACTAACAACCAATTCACTGAAACTCTTGAAATTCATGTCTTCCTTGAACATATGGTTACATGCTTCTGGCTCATGGGTTATTTGTCTGTTCAAGAACACATCAAAGTTTTGAGATAAATCAACATCAAAAATCTGGAATTCCTCAAAAATAACGAGGTTTGTGGGAAAAAGATAACCAGCATCCTGTTTTGCCATAACAAGTTCAGAATTCCCATCAGCTTGAGGAGTTTCCACCATGCATATAATGTTCACATCCAGGAACATCTCTGGGAAGGCTAGCTCAGGTTCCGGATATTTTTCCACTGAACAGAGATCAGAAAGAAACTTTAAGATATCATTCCCAATAGAGCCCAAGAGCTCCTTGCTGTCAGTAAGCACATCATTTTCTTGAGTCCACAGCTGGGATTCAATAGATTCAAAAGCAGTAGGAAGTACATCATCGATAGAATGACTTGTCATGATACCCAGACTTATTTCGTCCACCTCCAAAATGGGGAAGGTGCTATGCTGTAAGGGCTCTCGACCTCCAAAAGAACTATCCTCTTCCAGCATATAAATATTTTGCTCCCTGTTGCACTCTGAAATAACATCTTCAACTGAATAAACTGATTCTTGAATCTTGTCAGGAAACTGCAGTATAGGGCCCGTCTCATCCTGAAGAAAGATTCAATTCAAAAGAGACACCAAATTTTTCTAAGAATTTGAAGGATCATTAAAGCTTACTTAAAGCAGTGACAGTAATATAAAACTTGCATCCAATTTTCAACCAGGTAATACACGAGCCAGATATGACTAAAGCTGCATGTAGGAAACAAGTGTAAAAAAAAGAAGCCTATAGGACATGTGAAGAAACTGAAGATCCATCAGCATACTGAGCAAATTAAGACCAATCTGTAGGAGTTTTTAAATGTTAAATTAAATATACAAAACCTCTCTAAAGCACTGAGGTAATCATTAAACTTGATGTGTAAACTTACTTTACGCAAATTAAAAAGAAATGAATTTTAATTTTAATATAACTCAGCCAAAGATTAGTATCTATTATTCTGCATCCACAAGGAAAAAAGCTAAGCCTAAGGAAATTGTAAGAAGATTGGAAAGTGCGATTGTAAATACTATACAAGACTTCCAAAAGAAATTATTCAATAAATTACTATTTACCTTATTATTATCAGTCTCTGAAATTCCAGAAAATGTCTCAATCTCTTTCTTGGAAAAGTGGGCATTATCCTGCAAAGAAATATACAAGTTATAAATTACCAAATACCTGCTGTGATACTGAATAAACTTTTCATATATATAATGAACAATAGATAATACCAAAAAAGTATCCAGCTCGGGTGTTTCAAACAGTATCACGTCTAACCTCCGAACATCCTTATCAGCTCCACAGGTTACATTATCCTCCTGCAGTGGCATGAATTAAGCTTTATGGAAGATCCTAAAGAGAACAAAGTGAAACAAGATTAACATCATTTGAGAAAGTTAGTATAAAGCTTTTTGCAAATCTAACCTCCTGAATTTCTGATCCAAAAGTTCTCTGACTCCCTGCTTCCTTCTCATTACAAACCATAGTTTCTTCCTGCACATCAATAAAATCATCTAGATCTAAAAAGATCAAGACCGTCGGTGGCAAAGCTGCTGGATTATAAAGATCTTTCCTAAAGACAAGTTCACTATGATAAAACGATCCAGTTGTAAGAATACCTCAACTGTCTTAATTTTTCTCAACAACGAAATGCGTAACATTAATTTTCCGTTTGTAATCCTTCAAGAGAACCTAGACTCTCTAATAACATTAGTCTTAGTCATTGACTAAAAATATTTAGAAAAAAACTTACTACATGCATTTTCGCAGTTTCTTTTAACAAAAGCAGGGTATGCAAAATCAAGCTCGAGTCAATATGACGTGGAGAAAAAGGAAAAGCATTATACATTATTGAATCTAGATTGCTTCTATTAAGAAAATACAACTCGGTAATTTCCATTATTGAAGCACCTTTAACAATCGACGATTCATCGATCAACAGAGACAGAGAGCTCTTAGGAAATAAACGACGTAAAAAATGGAGTCTCCCCAGTATAATCCAAAACCATCGAGATTTTCATACTTGACATCATAATCAGCTATTTTTCATTCCAAATCCGGCAAAAAAAATTAAAATCGCATCGGAGACTAAAGAGAACTGAAGTCATCACTTTACCTCGGTGGAGAACTTTGCGCTGGCATTTCCACTTGGAAACCGAGTATCCTCGAAATCTCTGATATCGACATCGATGAACGGAGGAATTGCTTCCGACAAGAAGTTGGAGAGAGCGGCATCGATAGGCAATCTCTCGGTCTGGAGAGGGAGGTTGAGGAACGAATCAAAGTGAAGAAGATCGTCAGTGAAGTTGGAAGTATGAGGAGGGAAGTGAGGAGGCGGTAGGTTGAGGAAGCTTAGGGTTTCGGCTGGGGATTGAAAGGCGCTCAAGTAATCGACGTTGAGAAATCGAGTTCGCATCGGTGGTGGCTTGTACGAGTTTGTTGAAGGTGAAAATGGAGCATGAAATCTAATTTGGCGCTTAAAATTTAAATTGGTGGAGTTTGTTTCGCTTACCACTTGCATGAATGGCGCGCACCGTTGCTTCATTCCTTTTTGTGCGTGTTTTGTTAAAATATGCTATTAATCCCTGTATTTTTACCAAATATGATATTAAGTCCCTATACTTAAAAGGTTAAAAATTAAATCTTTTATTTAAAAATCTCAATCTAATCATTAAAATTATATTTTATACATGCACAAATACTAACATCATATTCTAAACCCTTTTAAGTGTGCTACTTAATTATACCAATATTTATAAATTATATAATTAAACATACTCAATTTATGTATTTTAATTGTAACAAACAACCTTAAATTATCATTTAAATTTAAAATTAATTTCAAATTTTCAAAATATTTTAATTAAATATTTTAAATATTAGTTTATATCGATTACATCCTCTAAATTTAAGCATTAAATGTCATCTTAAATCTAACATGTAGCATTTAGAACATATGAATCAAATTATAGGCATGCATGTATTTATTACACAAACAACACACGTCAAATCAAATCTGTATTAAGTGTTTTAAATATATTGTATGTGAAATTTAAAATGGCATTTTACACCTAATTTGATAAATAGGCTGATAGAAGAACCTTAATTGATAAAATATTAATAATTTTAATTATTAATTAGAATATTTAAAATTTAGAGGCAAACTTAAAATCAAAAGTTATATTTTGAGTACGTCTTATAGAATTAACTCTAATTTATATATGATTAATATAATTTTAATCTCTAAACTTTACAATTATATTTATTTTAATATTTGTATTTTTTTCTACACTAATACATGAACATGACAAGTAATTGATACTTTGTTTATCATTACTTTTCAAAATCATTTCAGGGGCCATGAATATTGCTAAATAAAACACTTTTGAAGTTAAAAGTGATTTTTACTTAACATGCAAAAGTTAAAAATTTTATCTTTTGCGCTAAAAAGAAGAAGCATTTTTGGTCAAAATAATATTTTTTAAACTTCATTTATAATTCAATGTATTATATGCAATATTTAGTCGGATATATAATTATTTTATTATTGAAATTTGTTTCAAATATATAACATTATATATTCAATTTGTAATGATTATATTTTAATATTTATAATATAATTCATATATATTCAAATTAAAATTTATAAATAATTAACATTAATTACTTAAATCATAATTTTATACTATTATTTCTTGACAGTTTTTATAGAAGATACATCCCTAATTAAACAATAACTTCAATTGGATGTTGGACTCAACTCCAATCAACAATATCATAATACCACGCGATTAAATTTGGGTGAAAACCTAAGTTCAATTACACAAACAAACCTAATTGTCAAATTCCTTTTGGGTAAGCACCTAATTGTCAAATCTAATTATCAGTGAACTAAAAAAATCTACATTATATTAACCCATTCTTTATATAAACAATTGAAGCGCGTATAGCTTTAAAAAAAAAAAATGGTGTGTCGATATCTTGAAGGTTGCTATTGGATAGGTGACTGAATACGCGTGTTCCCTTCCACACCAGACACCTACTCCCAATGGGACCTTTCTCCCCTTATTAAACATCATTCCCCAAGTCCAGCAGTTCGTCGTTTTTAACATAAAAGCATATATCTTCTGATAAAGATAATCATGAATTATCCCATACCATAAAAACAAGAATTATTGCCACGTGGACAATGAAACGCTAGTTACGTGGCTGGTAATAGAATCCTGTCGGTCATGTTCTACGTGTGCCAATGTTAGACCGCCACCGCCATGCAAAGGTGGCGAAGCAATGGCATTTTAGTTCACTTTATAAAACCTCCCACTCGAGATTTCTCCTTTCGTGCAGTTTTATACTCTTATTCTATCTGCAAATCACTTTTCTGAAACAAAAAATGAATGCCCAATCGGCCTATCCTCACCAGCATGGTGAGAAAACCTATCTCTGTTTCTATTTATAGTTATAGAAATCCATTTTAAGTTTTTAACATTCTTTAATTTCTTATCACAGGAGAAGGTGAAGATGACCAGCACCATGAGAAAAACTCAGTTTTGAAAAAAGTGAAGGCAAAAGCAAAGAAGATAAAGGATACAATTAAAAAACATGGGCATGGGCATAACCATGATCATGGTCATGAGTACCATGAAGGTCATATCCCTGATGATCATGACCTGGACGAGGAAGACGATGAAGAAGAAGATGAAATTGTTCAAGATCCCGAAGTTCACGGTGCACCAAGTATGTTGGCGTTCAATTCATCATCTTTCCCTGTTCCTTTTTCTTTTTTGTTTATTGACTTGTGGAATGTCTTCTCGTGTTTTTGAAAGTGTACGAGTCTGCCGCTGCTAAAATTGTTGTGTCTGGACAACCAGAAGACTTGAGCCGTCCTGGGATTACAAACGAAATGTCAAAACCCATGATCCTGGATCCTCTAGAATCAAGGGGAATAACCGGAAACTACGGGACAAAAGACAATGAACCACCTAGCAGCGCTGTTGGTGGCTTGGAAGGCTTAGTAAGAGAACAACCGAGGGTCGACTTTGGGAAGAGGACTGATACTGTTGGGGAACCACTAGCGCCGCAAAACACACCTATGCCGAGTTCTCAAGGCAAAGATACGACCGGTCCTACGAGGACTTTTCTTCATGGGGAAGGAGGAGGATATTCAGGGCAGCCAAAAGTTAATTTACAAAGACCCATAGGGTTGGAGGAAGACCCTGCTGCTCCTAAGGACAATCCTGATGCTTATGTTACTACAAATTATCAGTCCAAGGTCACAGATCCAACAGGAGAAGGTTAAGTCCTTTCAAATTGTAAATCATAAGCTTTATGATAAATTGGTGTTGCTTATTTATGGTGACATTGTAACAGGTGGAGAAGCAAGAGGGATAACCCCACTTTTGCATTCAATGGATAAAATGAGTATCTATGAGGAAGACAAGGGTAGAAAGGACAATTTACCTCCTCCAACTCATCCTGTTGCATCAGAATTATACCCTACTGGAAGCCATAACCAGTTCTCTCCCGGACCAAGTCCTCCATTAGACACCGGAACTCCGGCAGAAACCATGGACACAAAGCCTGAAGAACACCCACGTAATGTTGCTGCGGATGAGCCCGTAAACCAGAGCAGTTACACTGAGAAACTATCGTCGGCGACCTCTGTTATTGCAGATAAAGCAGTGTCAGCTAAGAACATTGTAGCTTCAAAGCTCGGATATGGAGAAAAGGACGAGAGTAGGACTACCACGAATGGATCAAGTCCGACTACGCAAGGATCAGCTATAGATTATGGAAAGAAAATGGCTGCAACTATGGCGGATAAACTAAGTCCTGTTTACGAGAAAGTTGCAGGAGCGGGAAGCACCATGGTGTCGAAGCTACACGGTCCCGGCTCTGGGACGGCAATCGAAGTGTATCCTGATCAGGTTCAAGATCAGGACAAAGGGGTCTCAATGAAAAGCTATATCGCGGAGAAATTGAAGCCTGGTGAAGAAGACAGGGCACTATCAGAAGTCATTTCGGAGGCCTTGCAAAAGCGAAAAGAGGAACCAGAGAAGGAAACAACGGCGGAAAGAGGGAAAGTGACGGAGTCGGAGGAGGTGGCAAGGCGATTGGGCACGACGGACGAAACAAACGAAAGGGTAGGTTCAGGATCCATGAATAGTCCCACTAAGAGTGTAGTGGATAAGCTTAAAGGTACTGTTGGTTCCTGGTTTGGCAAAAGTGAAGTGTCTTCCCAGGGAACTGAACAGGGACATGGTTCATCATCTAGTAATAATGGTGTTCCATGTTCTACCGGCGAGCGACGTCTTCAGGAATCGGGCAATTGATTCAATTAAGAACTATACAAGGGATGATATCGATTTCGCTTTACGCTTTGTGTGGAGATCATGATGTTGTTTTAAAAAAAATCATTGAATGTGTGTAGCCAAGGGCTTATGGCCTCTGTTTCATGTGTGTACTTTTTCAGAGTGTTTAGTATATATTCTGGTTAATAAAATTGGGTGCCCTTCACACCAAAAAAGAAGTCAGGTTTTTAAGTTGGGAATTTGTTGGCAATTCAATCAGATATTGGGAGAATATTCGTCACGAGAAGCAACCCTGTTTTTCTGTTTTTTCCATTCTCGCTTGCCTAATTTGGGGCTTTGGGGTTTGAGAATTGAGACCCCATCCTTGTCTTGAATTGGATACGGCTTCTTTCGTCAACCCCGAATCTATTAATTCAAATAGACTAGTAATTAAAACATATAATTTGGTTCCTTTTGGATATACTTTTCCCCGTTTGGCTTTTGGGCAATTGATGCTCATTCGAGTATTAAATTATTATAAAATTTGAATTTAGATATTCAATTAAGTCAATGACTCATTGGCATAGTGCAAAGACCGTGGATTGTCTGTTATTAATAGATATATGTAAATTATTTTCTTTTTCAAAGATATATGTATATTATGTATTTAGCCTCAATCTCTCTCTCTATATATATTATCATACTTTATTTAAATAAGCTCTTAAAATATCTCTTTATGCTATTCATTTTAATATTAAAGAAATTATTTTAAAATTTAAGTTCTTATCTCAACTTCTTGTACATAAAATTTAAACAAGTAATAAAAGATTTTAAGGTGATTACTTTTAAAAAATTAAAAAGTATTTTTTACTTTTGAAAAGTCATAAGATAGGGATTTATTTAACTAAAAAACAACTTAAAGGCTTGTTTAGATAAATTCTAGTAATTTAAGGGTCTTTTTATATATTATCCAATAAACTAGTAGCACATTAGTCATTATCTAACACCCTAAACCTTAATATCACTATAAAAATTAACAAAAGAAATATTTTAGGAACCGGGCCAAACCAAACTTTCAAAACCCCATGTCGGATCCGGCCACTCGGCCCATTGGAAATGTTTACTTCCCTTGCAAGAACGGCAGCAACAATAAACGGCGTCGTTTCCTAGAAAACCCTGATTGAGATTGCACTCCTCGATTACACTCCCTCACGTATCGTATCTCCTTATTCCTCACTTCGCCTCTTCAACTCTCTTTTCACCACCAAAATCTCCAAAAACCCTGGGTGCCCAATAAACTCCGACCACCTCAAAAAAGCTTACAATCCCTCTGTCAACAAGTTTAAATCCCAGGTAAGTCCCCCCTTCCATTCTTTATTCATCGTCAAACTGATTCCAACTATTCATAAAGAAACTGTAGCTATTCAATGAAAATATCTTATCCCGATAAACTGCTGTCATGCAATCGAGTGTTTTCAGCTTAATGGGTATTTACCAACTCAAGATCACTGCGTTTCACAAGCTTTCCGTGTTTGGGTATCCCAATCTGATTCTGGGTTTTTTGTGTTTTGTAAAGATTCAGAGATAATGGGAGTGACCCAATGCTTAGTCGTTGCACAAAATGAACTCTTTAGCTCTGTTCGGTGTAAGGAATGTTTTTAAATCATGTTATATTATCGTTTTATCGAGGAAATTTTGTAGTGGTAGTTTTGATAGTGGTAAACTTGATAGTGATTTTTATTGTTCGGATGAACCCTTGAAGAGAATGTGGAAGGGTACCAGTTTAGACTCTGTTTTTGATGAAATTCATGATGATTGTGATGGGGACGGGAACAGGAACAGGAACAGTTCTAAGTTCCGATTTACAACTAGAAAAGGGTTTTTTGAGAGTGGGAGAGACGATGCTAGGACGATTCTTGAAGTTTTAGAAAAAGATGGACCGGGATTTGATGTGAAAGCTGCTATTAGTAAAATGCAGGTGAGGGTCTCGGGGTTCCTTGTGAGAGAAGTTCTTTTGGGAGTTTTGAAGAACACAAATTATACGAATAAGACCAGGTGTGCAAAACTCGGATACAAGTTTTTCGTGTGGGCTGGTCAGCAGGAAAATTATAGGCATACCGTGGATTCGTATCATTTGATAATGAAGATATTTGCAGAGTGTGAGGAATACAAGGCAATGTGGAGATTAGTAGATGAGATGGTAGAGAATGGTTTGCCTACAACAGCAAGGACATTTAACATTTTGATATGTGCTTGTGGAGAGACCGGCTTAGCTAAGAAAGTTGTGGAGAGATTCATTAAGTCAAAGACATTCAATTATAGGCCATTTAAGCATTCATACAATGCTATTCTGCATACATTACTTGCCATTAATCAATACAAGCTAATTGAGTGGGTGTACCAGCAGATGTTAGCCGAGGGTTTTTCCCCCGATATTTTAACTTACAATATTATTATGTATGCAAAATACAGATTGGGGAAGTTAGATCAATTCCACAGGTTACTTGATGAAATGAGTAGATCCGGATTTTCCCCAGATTTTCATACATATAACATCCTTCTGCATGTTCTTGGCAAAGGAGATAAACCACTTGCAGCACTTAATCTATTGAATCACATGAAAGAGGTGGGATTAAACCCAGGTGTTCTTCATTTCACAACATTGATTGATGGCCTGAGTCGTGCTGGAAACTTGGATGCTTGCAAGTATTTTTTTGATGAAATGATAAAGAACGGATGCATGCCTGATGTCGTCTGCTATACTGTAATCATTACAGGATTCATTGCCGCTGGGGAGCTAGAGAAAGCTCAGGAAATGTTTGATGATATGATTACCAAGGGACAGCTTCCGAATGTGTTTACATACAATTCGATGATTCGTGGTTATTGTATGGCTGGAAAGTTCGAAGAGGCATGTGCAATACTTAAGGAAATGGAGGCTAGAGGATGTAACCCAAATTTTGTCGTGTACAGTACCCTAGTGAGTCATTTACGGAGTGCTGGAAAGCTTTCTGAAGCTCGTGAAGTAATAAGAAATATGGTGGAGAAAGGACAGTATGTTCATCTACTCCCAAAGATCAGGAGATATAGAAGATGCTAAGCAGTAGATTGTACAATATAATGATTGTTTATTGTAACTTAATTGCCAGTATACTCATTGGTTCAGCTATGTCAGCGCCACGTACCTCCTGCCTGTAATAGATGTCAAGGGAGTAGAAAGAACAAAGTATGCACATTCTTCTTTCCCTCCTCATTATTTTGGCATTCAATTTGTATAGCATTCTTTTTTCCCTTTTATCTTATTGTTCTTTAGTTTTATTTTTCTAAGTTGAAACTAATAACCTAATCCTGGGAGTAGGCGTGGTGAACAATAATGGTAAACAAAGTCCTTTTCGTTTAAGGATCATGCACTTGCAGTAGCTTAGATAAACTTGGAGGAATGCTAAAACCTAATCTCTATACGTCAACATGAGGTATATATGGCACGTCACGTGGAATTGTCTAGCTATTTTGTTAGTTACCCTAGTTTTTAACATTAGAAATGGATGAAATTTTGAATAAAAAGGACCAGTTTGCTATTTGATATAAAGTATAAGGATTTATTTGCCCCCTTTTTTTTAGTAAAAGGGGCAAAATGCAATCCAACTTCTAGTACAAGGGTTTCCATGGTACTTTTACCTGGTTGTTGACTTGTCAGGGATAATGCAACTCAGCTCTTTTATTTCTTTGACATGCAGGTATCAAACATTCCGTGCATCACTGAAGTATTTTTGCCTATGATTCCATATCAGACAGACAAAGGAGGTAGCCTGTCCGGTATGTCATTTCATTCCGTAACCTTTCCGGCTTCTCCCGGTTTACAAGGCTGCCACTCCTCTGGTGACTTCCATCGAGATTTAATCCAACATTACAAAGGTGAAAAATCTTAAATGACCTGACAAAGAAGAAAGAATGGCATTTTCCAATAATTGTTATTTCTAGGCTTATGTGGAACATGCCTTTATTTCCTGGTTTTCATCACCATCAATTCATTTGAGTTGTAGAACAACGCCTGAATAAAGGTTTCATTCTTTTAGCATTAGGTATTGTAACAAAGAAGGAGAAACATGTAGCTAGGTTGAACAGTTAACTGCCTTCTTCTATATTTTGTTTCACATTTCATGATATTATATACAAGCACTAACAGTTTTTGGCAATTCCTTAAAGTTTGTTGCTTTATCTTCCTGTACTCACGTTGACCTAGAGAAGACAATCGAAGTACCTACTCGTAGTTGACTTCCGAGGACTTTGTAAGTTTATTTAATTAAAAAAAAAAAAAAACTGTTCAAAGTTTCAAGGAATAGTCTCTTATAGTCTTGGTCTCTTATAGATAGTGTTGACGCTTAAAATGTGTTGCTAGGTTTGGATTTTCAATGTGGCAACTTCTCCGTCAGCATTGTTGCTTTTGGAACATGATACGTTACGTGAACATATTAAAGCCGGATCCGGCTTCGGTCGAGTAATTGAATCACAATGTTGTGTTTGGAAACCAGGGTTATTACTGTCTCTATAATACCAGAACATATCATGCACAGGCATAAAATTATACAAAGTTGAGCAGTTACAGTTTTATTATGTCTTTTAGCGTCGAAAACATTAAATCTACATAATGCTATAATACCCTAAACATGGATTTCGTTCAACTGTGATGATATGATATTTTGGAAGTCATGCATGTCATCACCTGATTTTTTTTAAATGTTATAATTTTATAGTATTTTTTATAATTTTACATAAAGGTTTTAAAAGTAAGGTGACAATGTGGAACTTTGAGATAATCTTATGTTATCACACCATAAATTGAATCTAAGTTCAGGGGCTAGATATTTTTTAGGGGTTAAATTGAGAAAAAAATTGTTAAGTTTTGAGATTAATACAAGTTAAATTGAGAAAAATTTTCAAGTTTTGAGATTAATATGAATAAAAAGTTTAGCAATCAAATTAAATTAAGCTTTATCTTAATAATAATAATAATAATAATAAATCAATGATTATGATTTAAATTACCGAACTGTTAAAATCATTAATGTATGCCTTCTTCGTTCATTTCGCTTGCAACAATCGAAAACTATTATTTCCCTTCTTTTCAATAGTTCTTTTTCAATAAACAATTTTAAAAGTCACAAATTGGTAAGTTAAAATCGAAACAACTTTTATCTTTGATATCTGACACTAATCGTTGAATTGACTTAAATCTAAGATATGTTATTTTACTCATTGATGAATATTGATCCACTGTACCTATCATTCAATCATCACTTGAAATTTGCTGGCTGAATTTAAAAAAAAAATTTAATATCTCAATGATTTGAATAATTTTTTAAAAAATAGTTCAATGACTTAAATCAAAACTTTAAAATAGTTCATTGATCATTTTATAACTTTTAAAATTGAGTAATCAAAATATAAACTTATTAATAGTTTAATGAACTTAATTGAAATTTATCCTAATTTTAAAAAAAAATTATTTCTACTAAACGTAGCATAGGCTTCAACTTGTTGAAAAAGGACAAATCCAATAAATCTTGTCCTAACCCAAATTGAAACATAGAAGCTAAATCTTTTTTACATTATTTATCTAACAATCAAACTATCTGATTATAATCTAAAGCAAAAACCCTTTTCACATTGCTAATTGCCCCTTTCATTATTTTTCAGACAATCACTAAAAAAAACCTTATTTCCACCAAAAAAGAAAAAAGAAAAAACAGAGCATACACTGTAACACTACAAGCAGAGATTTGTTGAGAAACCTTGAAGATGGTTTGGGGTTTTTTTCATTTTATTTTTTAAATTTATTTCTTTTCTTCCTTCTTTTCTTCTTTCTTTTCCTCTTTCTTCTCTTCCTTCTTCTCTTCTTTCTTCTCCTCTTTCTTTTCCTCTTTCTTTTCTTCCTTTTTTTCTTCCTTCTTCTCTTCTTTAGCAGGTCCTATTGATATTATATCCACTTTTGCCACTTTCTTCAGTTTCTTCACCACCGCCACTGCATCCATTTGTCCTATCACCGTCAGCTTCTGATCCTTTAGATCCGCAGCGATTGAATCAACCCCTGTTGTCATCCATAGTTTTCACATAAACAAGCATTCCAGGAATTTTTTTTTTATAATTTTGTGTAATTTCTCTGATTTTTTTAATTGTATCTAAAAAAGGGTCAGTAGAGATCCAGAAAGTTTTTATAATATTAACACCAAGATCTGAATTTTTTTTTTTATAAGGATTTGAGCTGGAAAAAAAAGGAATTTATTAATATTGCACGCAAACTGTTTGGTGAAATACCGAAGATATCTGCAGCAGCTTCTATGGATTTTTGCTTGGTCTTTTCGTCGGTCATGGTTAGAACTTTCAATACCACTTTCTGCTAAACACAGTGAACAAGGTGACTACGTTAGATATAGGGGATGAAAATGAAAATGAAAATAACATCAAATTGAATATAAATGGGATTTTTAGTAGAATCATAAAGAACAAAGGAAGAAAAAACACCTGAGCCATTTTTGGTGTGGGAAATAATGTGAAATTGAGAGCAATAGCAAAGTAAATGATGTTCCGAGGGCCAGTTTTGGCCTTTATAAAGAGTGAAAATTATAATGTGATTTACAATGGAGTCCTTTTTTGTGTATGGCTGCGCTGGACTGGTGGCTGCTGTTCATCGTAGGTATCACGATGGATAAATTATACCGAATTTATTTTATGATAGTATAATTTAAAAAAAAATTATAAATTGGTCACTAAATTATTCCAAAATTTTTATTTAAATCATTATATTGTTAAGTTCTTTTCTTAAAATTTGACTAACGAGCTCTAAGTGACGATTTGACAATCGGTATTGTGGATCAATACTCATTGACAAGTAAAAGAATATACATTAGTTCTAAGCCAATCTGACAGTCAGTGTCGGATATTAGAGAAGAAAGTTGTTTGAATTTTGGTTCATAAATTTGTGACGTTTAAAGTTGTTTCAAGAGAATAGTTAAAGCTTTATTTGTTTCAACGTAAAAGCTTTTACGAATAATATTTTCAGCTTTTTCCCGATGTAAAATAGGATAGTCAACGTAAAATTACCCCTTTATTCCTATAAAATGTCTTACCAATTATTTTTCCGTAAGACATTTTTCAAATTGATAAGGCTCTGTTCACTGTAACACCCCCATACTTGACTCGAATATCAAGTCAAAGCATTGGAATGTTACATTCTCAACTACATTCTTCACTTATTGAATATTTTCTAATAAACTTTCATAATTTTTCAATTTAGTCTATTTTTGTCATAAATGTTCAATATTCACTAATTAATCATATTATATCAATATTTTTCTTGTTACACTTTAATCACATAATTTATTTCAATATCTTGTTTCACATATCAAATTTCTATGTATTTCACTTTTATTATTTCATCCACATATTTTCTCAAGGTTAACAATTTAGTCCCTATCATCATAAAAATTCCATATTTTTCCACAATTTCACTTTTACAATACTTTATACATATTTTATCATCTCATAACACATTCATTAAACTTTTATCATAATTTCCTTATTCACATATTAAATTGTTTCACACGTAAACTTTTGTATATTTTTCAATTTAGTTCCTATTGCCATGTAATTTATTTTTCACCATATAAGCACTTTAATCAAATAATTCATCATAATATCTTATTTCACATAACAAATTTTCATACATATCATGTAACATCCCAAAATAGGGCCTAAACGGAACAGTGGTTGCGAAACCACAAATCCGAGGTAGAATATAACGGCCTAATTTTCAGTGGTGTCAAAAATGGTGATTTGAGATCACTAAATCGGACAAATAAGATTGAACAAGATAGTAACTTAATATTTATGAGTCAAGTAAGAATTAAAAAGAATTTGTGAAATGGTGAAATTAGTGAATTAAAATAATTTATTAGGTCAGACGGGTCAAAAACGAGGTATCGAGACCTCGAATTTGAAAATCGAGCTATAAATATTTTTATAAATATTTATGAAGTGTCATTGAGTTAGTATTAAAGTTTCGTTAGAAAATTTTGATGTTTGGATAGCTAATTAATTAAAAAGGACTAAACTGAAAATAGCTCAAAATTTGTTAAATTGTGAGTAAATAGCTTAAGTATTTAAAAAGATGGATTTAAAGAGCAATTAGACCCAAAGGTTAATGGCTGGACGGTTTGGGTATGAAATAAGCAAGAAAACAATGTGAACAAGGGACAAAATTGGAATTAGCATAAAAGTTAATAGTAAAAAAACTGATGTGATTGAAAATCTAGACATTTCTTCATCTTTCTCAGCCAGAAACGCCGTAGCAGGTCTCCTATGCTGGTTTTTCATATTTTTGCACCATGTAAGTTCAATTTTTACTATTTCTTAGTAATTTTTATGTTTTTGTGACTTTTACAATTAGGTCCAATCATCTAATTCATTAGTTTTTGATTTGGTGGGTGAAATTGGAAGTTACCCTGGCTGAGTAAGGGTAGTTTATGATGAATTATTATGAAATTGAAGTTCTAATTTCATATTAAGGTTGTTTTATTAAGTCATTTTGATAGAAAATGGTATTTAGGACCTAATTGTGAGCAAAATTGTGAATTAGATGTTGGTGTTGAAATTCAGAATATCAAAGGCTGTGAAATAGTTTATATTGATAAAATAAAAGTGTTAATTTAGAAAAAATTAGTTCAATTGATGGGTGAATTGAGCAGGGACTAAATTGTAAAAATTGTAAATTTTGGGGTAAAAGTGCAATTTCGAATTTTGAACAGCATAAATTGTGAAGTGAAATAGAAATCAAATAAATGCTAATGAGTAGAAATATTTTATATTATAGATCAAGAATCCAAAGAAGAACGAGGAAAAGAAAAAGTAAAGGACTAAATTGTAAGGTTTAGTCACATTTTGTATCAAGGTAAGTTTACAGTAAATAAATGCAATATTCTTTTATTTTACATTATTATTGTCAATTTCCAGCATTTATATATTATGTTATGAAAATATTTAAAGTCGAATTTAAGGTGAAGTGACAGAGGAAAAGTGTTAGAAAGCCCCGGTTGAACCCTAGGAATGTTAGGATATTAGGGTTGACAGGACAGAACGAAATGAGCCATGTAAGTCCATATTAGAAATATGGCTTTGGAGACAGGATTGAGCCATGTAAGTCCATATTATATATGGCATTGGAGACAGGAATAATTCATGTAAGTCCATGTCAAAGACATGGCATTGGCAGGATATTGATAGACAGGAACGACCCTAGTATCCTTAGTATTCCGAGTGGTTCAACGGGTCAGGATACGAGTTAAATTACAGTGAATTAACAGCAAAGGAAAAGTAGATTATACTTATGAAAAAGGAAAGGTCAGGTAAGAAAGAAGATAAGGGAATAAAGAAGAAGATAGAAATTAAGAAGTAAAGAAATTTATGATGTTAGATGATATTATGCATAATTATCCATTATGTTGAATGTTGTGATTTATTTGCTTGTAAGCTTACTAAGCCTAGTGCTTAATCTCTTTATTTTCTTCTTCTTATAGTACTTATCTAGTCACTCGGGGATCGAAGGAAATGTCGGAGGCCGATCACACTATCAAAGAAATAACTCGGTATAACTAGACGTTTTGTTTTGGGTATGGCATGTATAGAAACTTAGCTACTTTTGGTATAATATGAATAATGAATGATGTGTAAATACTTGCTAGTGATTAGCTAAGAAAATAGCTGATGATATACATGTTTATTAATATGTATGATTGAATGATGATTATCACATGAAAATTATGAAAATGTGAAAGTAACCTAAAAACAGATTCAAGTAACAGAAATGATGTAACTTTGAAAAATCACTAAAATTGTAGAAACATAGTTTGAAGATGAATAATATATGAAATTAAAGCTTATTATGTATATTTTCTTATGGAATAAGAAAAACAGGTAAAAGTATTATATTTTATGATATATCTGAGTTTTAGTGAAACAGGGTCAGAGCGATTTCTGGATCCTCTGTTTCAACTTTGGAAATTCACCATAAATTGTACAAAACTAATTAGAAGGTATAATTTATATGGTTAGAATTATTGTTGAATCTAGTTTTGGGAGAAACAAACGACTTAGTCATATGAATTTTGTACAGGAAGAAAAATGGTTTGTAGTAAGAAGAGGTCAGTGCAGTCGAGTTTTGAAACAGGGGAAACTTTAACTAATAAACTGTACTAATTGGCTAAGTCAAAAATTCTAGAAAAAAATTAGTAGATATATATATGAGTCTAGTTTTATGAAAAATTTACGGATCTTAATTTCGAGTTTTGAAACTCAAGAAATGAATTTTTAAGTAACCATGACGCAGAAAAACAGTTTATTCTGAAAATTAAAATAAGTGATTTAGAGTTGTTTAAAAGGTAAGATAAGTTTAGTAACACCTCAAGCTTGACTCCGGTGATGGTTTTGGGCGTGGGGGCGTTACATATCACTTCTCTTGTTTCAATTATAAATTTCACAAAATTTACAATTTAATCCTTAACATCACGAAGACTATTTATTTACTATAATTTCACCTTAACATCACTTTGTAATAAATTTACTACTTATCATTGTTAAGATGGTTACCACCATCAGTCCAAAACCCATTTGGGTTTGGGCCAGCATCGGCCTAAACCCACGAGGTCGCAAACTGAGCTCGCAGACAGAGCTCGCTCATTGAGCCTACTCCTCTGCGATGTTATACGTGCATGAGAACGCATAACACGTGTTCAGTCTAGAATAGGGTATGTGCCTACATGCATGGAGCCTACTTAGTTTGTCATCTCAATAAACAATACACATATCATATAAATAGACAAACATCACTGGGAAAAGGGGATAGAGAGAAAAAAATACCTCAAATTTATGTTTGTTTCATGAAAACAACTTTTATGAAATATTTTTAGAAAATTTGTCAAACAACAGAAAATATTTTACACAGATTTATTCAAACACAAAAAAATATCAATTTTTCCAGAGAAGTAAGCCATTTTCCATAAATCATTTTTTGGAAGCTATTTTTAGTGAAACAAATGGAGCCTAATTTGGAGAATAAAAAAGAGAGTTTTCAATTAGTGTAGGCGGTGTCAACAAAGAAGGCATACAACAATAATTTTAGCAGTTCAGTGACTTAAATGAAAATTGAATAATTCAGGTGACCATTTTATAACTTTTAAAAGTTATGCAATTCAATACAAATGAGCATTTAGTAAATTTAAAAAATAATTAAATAAAAATAAAGTAGATAATAGATTTTGATATCCAAATCCAAACTAGTTATTTACAAAAATAAAGCATGTCCTAATAATTTAATAATGGATATCTCAGAATATGTAGTTAGATATTTTACAAATAAGTTAAAATATATATCATAAAAATACGTTATTATTAATTATTAAAGAGTAAACTATTAAAATAGTAACTTTTGTTTACCTTATGTTATATTTTAATTACTTATGTTTGAAATGTTATGTTTTAGTCACTTATGTTAAGATGTTGTAATATTTTAGTCACTAAGACGTTAATTATTGTTAACGTGTAATAACGATGGTGATGTGTCACATTAATTCATTACTTCAAACAAAAAATTTAAGTTAAATTATACAATTAATCCCTATATTAAAAAGTGACTATTTTTGCACTCTTTATCAAAAAGAGTATTCAAATATTAAAAATCATAAATGGTTTTTCTTTTTAAAGATTGAGCTATAAACCAATAATTTCAATGGTGAAAAATTAATTATATTATCCCTTTTTTTTTGAAATTACAACAAAAAAAAAGGCCAAACAAAAAAAAAGTACATTAGAGGGTGGCAGTGGCAGTTTCTAAAATTTCATGCTCCTTTTTCTTAACGAGTCATTTTCAAATATTTTGGTGAAAGGCAAGCTGAGAAGGGGAGGCCTTTTTTTGTAATTTTACCAAGATTCTCCCATTCAAAAAGTGAGTAATATAGGCCTTTGCTGACCTACAAATTAATTGAAGTTAGGATGATTTTTTTGAATATCTCCACTTTACCAGGTCAGCCCTATACTTTCCATGCAAATCAATACCCACCGGCCACCATTATCTGTTTCCTCTTAATCACCAAAGTACGTAGTAAATTTTTGGAGATTCTTTTTAAGGGCGAAATTTGAATTATGAATTTTTGAAAGGGTCAACACTGCATTAATGTAAATTTTATAAATTTTAAGGGATTAAATTATAGATTTTTTGTTTTTAGAAAAAAATATATTTAAAATTTTAATTAAAAAAAAGTAAAAATACAATTTCACTATTAAATTAACTTAAACTTTTACAAATATTTAAGAGATTAAAGTAACAAATTTTCCTTTTTTGGGGAGGGCGGGCCCGCTTGTCTCTTTACCTTCGCCCCCCTCTAGCTTTGCCCTTGATTTTAATTGATGGAATAATTTTAGATTTGATTCTTAGACACTTCGTATCTCATTTCTTATAAAAGAAATACAAAACCCTGTAAATGTTTGACATAAACCATAACTTGTTGGATCAAATTGTTAGAAATTTGATATTTTTTTAAAGTTTTTATTTGAGTTTTGTGATTGAGAAAATAATATTAATAGAGTTTTGAATCAAGGGTTTGATTTAATTTTATAGCTTAATTACATTTTAAAAACTCATTTAAATTGTGTTCTTTTAAGTGAAATTAAAATTAAAAATTAAAACTGATAAAACAACATTTTAGTTTTTAAATTTGGTAATTTTTCTCAATTTTTAAAATCTATACTAGTTTTGTAAATTGACAACTTTTCCTATTTGACCATTGAACTTGAATTTTGTTAATTTATAATGATGTGACATTTTAAAATTGTATTATACCGTCACTTGAAAATTTTTAAAATATTATCTAAAATCTAAAATATACAAAAAAAAATTCAAATTCAAATGATGATATTTCATAATCTCGTAGGGGCTTATCTTCAAACCTAACAAAATTCAAGTTCACGGACTAAATTGACAAAAGTTACCAAGTTCAAAGACTAACAAATTTAGAATGTTAGATGATCATTAAGGACCAAACTAAAAAAAACCTTATAAATCTTAAAGACTAATATAGAAAAAAAAATCAATAACTAATATGAAAAGAATTACCAAAAGTTGCTTTATCCCGACTCAAAAAGAAAAATTGTAGCACATTTAATGCTATGAATCATATTTGGCAAACACTCAAAAAGCATGCACCATACATACATAACAACTCATACAAAAAAATGAGTTTTCAACGCAAAGAGTCATTTCAAATACAAAACTTGAAAGAAACTAATAAACAAATTTTGCAATATTAACTACGTTCACATGATAGAACAAGCATGTGGATTATCGTCACTAAAAAGCGAGGCGACAGCCTCATCGGAAGCGACGGCAACCGAGTAAACAGCCGGAGTTTGAAAGAAAGTATGAACACCATTGGAAGCTTCATTCTTGTAATAGTCATAGTAATGGTTAACTATATAGGTTGGGTACTTGTAAAACGATGCATAGTGAGAATATCCCGGAAACGGCCACGGCTCCGCCGCTTTCCCGGCGCGTTTAATAGCTTTCAGCACCTTCTTTTCTTCTAGGCCATACCCTCGAACTGTGATTTTTTGTATCTCCATTTCTACCTCTATTTCTTCAACCCCTACAAAAATATATATATATATATACATATGAACCCCAAGTTAGTAGACAATTGGGCTGTCTTGGGTCCAATTTAACTTTTGGGTAAATTACAGTAAAGGTCGCCCAATTATAATTATTTTTTTGGTCACCTAATTATAAAAAGTTACAAAATAATCATTTAATTATGGTTTTTTTTTTCATTCAACTATGAAAAGTTATAAAATAGTTATCAATTTTGTCTTTTTTTTATCACTAACTGGTTAAACTGGTTAACTTTAAAATGGAAATACTCAAAAAAAATTCATGATAGTTGGGTGACTAAAAAAAATAAAATTGAATAGTTGAATGATCATTGTGTAACTTTTCATAATTAGATTAGAAAAAAAAATCATAATTGAGTGACTACTAACGTAAATGAAACTTAACTCTCTTGAAGTATGTTGGCATTATCGGTTAAACCGGTAACAATCATAAGTTGGATTTTTGAAATTGGAACATTTGGTACCCATTCAAGCACCATGTTGTAGCAGCAATGTAAGCCAGGCTATCCAAAATTCTCGTATATATTATGAAAGCAACTCTACCAAGTACCAAGGCCACCCAACATGTTGGTTGAAAAGGCAGCGTTCTCGACGCTCACGACACGATAGAGATTAGTTTTAAATAAGTGGATAGAGAGTACCTTTGAGCTTTAAAAGAGCTTTCTTTAACTTAGAAGCACAACCTTCACAATCCAAGTTTGGAACTCTTACTTCCAGCATCTGCATTAAGTTTACATCCACATTAAAATTATTATTACTCCAAAGCATTCACTAACACACACAAATAACAATAATAATAATAATAACTCACTGCAGACATTGTTGTATAAGCTGTTCCTATAAGAGAGATGACAAATTATGGGAGCTTTGTATGGTAAAAAAAAAACGAACAAAGAGCTCCAGGTTTTGCAAGCGCTGGGACCTAAGCCCTGGGGGGTTTTATGAAGGAGCCTTGGGGTTTGAAATTTGAAGGCTTCACGCGTGGGATTGGAAAAGCGTGACTTTTTTTTTTCTCAATGCCAGTGTAAAATTGGCGACATGCCACGCTCCTTTTGTGAAATGATTAGCAACACTCACAAATCAAGGGGCAAAAAACAATAGGACCCCCCTTCCCCTCATATACTTAAAATCATTTAATAACACCATGTTTATGCTTTAATGTTTCTAAGCTTCGAGGAGTTTTTTTTTTTTTTAAATCGTCACCCACAATTTTTGAATAGTAATATATTCATCAAGTCCTAAATTTTAAATAATATAATTGGATAAATCGGTTCAATTGATTAGACAAAAATTAATAAATATATCAATCCAGGAGCAGGTATTAAATTAGGCCTTGAGCTAATTACTCGGAATTGGTTGAACACTTTTAATCCCATAAAATTTTGCCCAATCGGTAAATCCTCACTATAAAATAAAACTCAAAAAAAAAATATGGCTTAAATAAGCAAAACCCAATCTAAAAATAAATAAATTTTAAATATATATTAAAATTATTATTTATCTGTATTTTTTAGTTTTTAATTTTATTATTAAGAATTTTATTTAATGATTGAATCGGTAATCCACCAATCATAAAAGTATCATGAAGGTGCCTTGACTAGAAATCGATTGTATTTTGTTATTTTACTTAAAATAGTTAAATTAATTTCGATATGTTAGACTAAATAGTAAATTGGTCATTCTATTAAAAATTTCATTTAGTTCTACTCTTAAAACTAATCCTTAGACATTAGTATAATGTACATGTGACATATCATATATCACTTTTTAATTATTTTATCAATCATACTAATTTTAATAATACAAAAGAGTAAATTTTTAATATAAAGAATCAATTTATTTTTAATTTTAATTTATATATATTTTAATAAAATAAATAAAATATAATTTAATTTCTAATATAAAATTTTCATCATACCGAATTGATGTCCTATTATAAAATATTAGTTTGAGTCTTTGAGACGCGCTCTAAAGGAAAGTAGTGGTTTTTCATAGGGTTCTTTATTGGTATGTGCTGAGGTCTGCAAAGAGACAATGACAGTGTACACAGTGCACAGAAGGTAGAAACTAACAGACCAAAAAAAAGAAAGTCGGCTTTACTGAACCAACTTTGGCACTGCAAAAAGATAGTTCTCCCTTTCTCAAAGCAAAGTATCTATCAACAAATTTAAAAAAAAAAAAAAAGTTTAATTTTTTGGACAAGACAAAGATATGCGGTGACATAAGCTTCCTAACTGGATAATCCGCAGCCAAAAATGCAGCTATGTACAGCTCCTGTTTAAAATATCATTTATATTTATATAATTTTTTAATATATTGAATTAAAATTTGTGCATATAAAACTTCAATATTTATTTTTCGGAATTACCTAGTTTTTTTTTTCAAGTATTTCCTAATATATGAATTTTGCTTATCTAAAGCAGATTATGTTGTTTCCCTAATATAGGGGGTCTTACAGTCTAAAAGCTGATGACATTTGTGACCGTTAGATTATGAGGATTTTCATGATGTCAAATTATCAATGATCACCACTGAAAAGTTGTCTGCTAACTTGCTTTGGCAAGGCTGAGTTTATATATTTAAATCATTTATGACAAATTCTCAATTTTTCATATGAATTTTAAATTTTATTTAAATAAAAGTACATTGTTTCCTATTTCTGAATATTTCTATTATTTTAAACATAATTTTTTTTACATAAAATATAATTTAAAAAATCAATTTTATTTGAGTAGCAGTAGCTTTCAAACTATAAAGAACACATACAATAATATATATTCTATTGGAAAGCTGCAAAAATAAGAGGTTGACATAAAGAAAGATTAGAAAGAACATATCAGTCGCTCTTGTCTCTTCAAACATGAAAAAAGGTAAATTTAGGGTATAATTTGTTAGGATTATTTTGGGAGCATAATCATCGTAGTAATATTATGACCCAAAAAAATCATCATAGTAATGATGTTTTTGGAATAATGGGGAAATAAAAAGCTTTCATGCTCACAATCCAACCAATCATATTTGAATTCCAAAACCCAAAATTAATTGTAATTTAATTTTTTTTTCTTTATTTGATGTATAAATTTATATACCAATATTAATTTACACGAATTTTTTATAATTATTAGTGTTTTCGTTTGTTTTATAGTGTGTGATTATTTTTATTTGGACTGAGATGATACTGAGTTGAAATCTTTCTAATACATGGTAAGGTATATTGTGGTGGGTTAAAATTAATGAAATATATGATAATACATATAGCATTTTTAAAAAAAGAATGTATATTCGAATCTTGAAAATAATATTGTTGGGAATGGAAGTCACGAACCCCAAACAAAAACTATAAAATAGACTTACATGATATAAAAGAATAATTAATGAAATAAAAAAAAAAACAAAAAATTTAAAGATAATCAAAATAACGCCTTTATGCTAAAAGCCAGCTTTTGAAAATTAAAAAAAAAAAAAACACTATCTTGCCTATTTCAAATTAAGCAAAATCAAAATTATTGCATGTTTAAACATGTAACAAATGGAGTCGACCAAAATGGGACCTTAATGACTTAACGACGTGCAAAGGCAAATCATGAGACGTAATTTGGAAAAGACACCTATTCGTGATTGATCTTATGACATTAAATGTTTGTAATCATTTTACGTGTTAAAATTTATCAGAATTATTTAAAGTTTTTATTATATTAATAAAGCTTGTTTTTGATGGCCTACTATTAGTGTTTGGTTGTTGTTATTTTTCCAAATTATATAATCTTATTTATGGAATAAATTAATAAATTATCCTTTAAAACCCATTTTTAGACATAATTTGTCTTAAACTTTCTCTCAAATCCCCAAAATTTAGTTAATGTACTCAAGCTACAAATTTTATCTTGGGTGAAGATAAAATTTAAAATTTTAAAAATTTGAAGTTAATTTATTTATTTTAAAAGCATTGATTATACAATTAATTTGTTAAGATATTTTTTATTTAAATATATTTATTCTTTTCAGCAACTTATTTTTAGACCCATTCAAGTATAAAAATTTATCCAAAATATGAGAAATTTTTTATATAAACCAAACCTTGGGGCAGAAATTTTTTTTATCTGAGCCCAGACACCAAAACCCATTTTAATTATGTGGCTTTAAATCAAAGCCTTCACCTAATATACAAATCCATTTTAATAATCAATCGTTGGATGTTTCTCTTTCTTTTTATTTCCGCTATTTTGGTTTCAGATTTGGCTGATAATAACTTTAATATCAACCACGTGTGGCTTAGTAGTTAGGGTGTTCACCGTCTTATGTATAGTCTAGGTTCAAGTCGCACTGATCGCATTGCTGTTAAGGCTTTATCTATCTGATATTTTTGAGATATTTAAGATCGAGTGTATTAAGTAAACCCGATGGAACATCTCTATTATTGTTTATGTTCCCTGTTTTCTTAAGACAAGTTATTTAACCCTAAGAAAATATTTTTATTAAGTTAATGTCACCTTTAATAGGATCATCAATTCAGTTATGTCATTGTCAAAATAACCCTTCTTTATAATTATAAATAATATTATTATGGCATTTCTATCTTTTCATATTTTTATATTATCTTCAAATAAAAATAATTAAAAATATAAATCAAATGACTGAACATATGTTCAATAGTATTAAAATATAAATACTTTTAATATTTAATAAATATTTCAATAAAATATTTTAATATAAAACATAATTGGATTGAGATGGATTTAATTTTTATATTTTATATCTAAGACAAGCTTAAATAAATAATTAAGTACATATTTTAAATTAAATCGAATCTAGACAAATAGAACGTATAGAAACATTTCACATGAATCTAGCTAAATGCGAATTTATAATATGTATAGAATGTATAGTAATTAAATAAAATATATTTCAATTTTAGCTAAACAATTTAGGAATTTATAATATATATTTTGGTGAAAATTATAGAGGTGAGATGGTTATACGTGACATAATTTTATCAGTTAAAAATATCAATAATGTATCAATTGTCAAATAAAAATATGAACTTAGATTAAAATAAAATAATATAATAATAAATTTAACCCTTAATGTTTATTTTATTTTCTTTTACTTTAATTTTAATTTTATCATTTTGACCTTCGAGCTTAAAAATTGTTATTTTTAAATAAAAGAGTTAGTTAAACCTTTAAATTATAATAACATTGAAATGACAGAGCATGGGACAGTCCTTGTATATTTCATAAAGATTATTAAAAATATAAAAAATTTCCAAAAAACATATAATTACTTTTAACAAAAGTATCTACATTAGCAACGGAAATTATATAGACTACCATACAAGCTACCATATCAATGCTATTAAAGATTTGAAAATATTTTAAAGTACGATCATCCTTTTTGAAACATTTGAGTAAATTAAACATGAGTTAAAGACTATCTCGCTTCAAGGTAAAACGTCACGTCCAATACGGTAGGACATATCGTTTTTGACCCCCGATTATGAGCTTGTCTTTTATTTAAAACATTAAAGCACTTCATTTTTTTTAACAAGGGTATTCGGATATTTAATTCAAACGTAAAGCCACAGCCCAGTATGGCAGGGCATGATTTTTCGAATTTTAAAAATACAGAACACTACTTCCACTTTTCAAAACTTGGAGAAATCCAATAAGAAGGATATTCGAATGTTTGAATCGAACAAAAACCGAGACCCAATACGGTAGGGTACAATTTTTCGAGCTTCCAAATATCGAAAATTGCCATTGTTTAGGAGAAAATTTAAAGAATAAATTGATCAAAAAGGATATTCAAATACTTAATTCGAATAAAAAACGAAACCCAGTACGGTAGGGTACGTTTTTTAAAACGATTAAGTATAGAAAATTGCCTTTATTAAAAACTATTTGGGAACAAAACGTTGAATAAAATACTTAAATCGAATAAAAAAACGAACCCAATACGGTAGGGCACGTTTTTTTAAAACGATTAAGTATAGAAAATTGTTTTTATGTTAAAACAAGTTGAGAATACATTATGGAATAAAAGAACTAAAACGATTAAAATTTGGGGAGGAAAAAAAATGATAAATAATAATGGATGACATAAAAATGATAATATGAGAATCATGCTAACCCTATATTAATAAAAAAATTAAAAATGGAAACAACAATAGTCATAAATATGATAATATAATAAACATGACAATAATAGCAATATATCAATAGTATTACTAAATATAATAATAATAGCAAAATTAAAATAATAACGATGCTAAGCTAACAATAATGACAAATAATAAATAATAATAAGTATAATAACCTATATTTAAAATAATTAACTTTTAAAAAATAGATAAAAAATGAATATCATATAAAGATAATTTAAAAAAAAGTAACCCAAAATAATAATAATGTACAATAGTAGTAAAAAAATTATAAAAATAATATAATAAGTTAACAAGTTAATCGCCAACTTGAAAGAGGTTCCAAGCAAAAATACCCAAATAACATATCAAGCTTTAAAATAAAATGAACAATAGGGAAGATAGGAGATTTTAAAACATTAAACACTACTATAAGGGTAACACCAAAATTTTTAAACAAATAATGAATATAAAACTTAAAAAACATAAATAAGTAATCATTCGAATGAATTTTAAAATCAATGCCATAAAATAAATAATTTACATGGAATTAGATATGTATTAAAAATATAAAATAAATATATAAAAAATAAAAATACAATAATACATAAATAAAATTCCAAAAGATTAAGCAATATGCAGAGTGATACATATAACATTTAAGTAAACAATATGTGAAATAAATAAACGTAATATAAATAATATATAAAAAGGGTAATGATGATATACAAAAGTGATTTGGGGAAAAAATGCACATGAAAAAAACAAAAACCACGAAATCAACAAAACAATACAAAATTATATGTTAAATAATATGCTCTTATTTCAAAAGGGAAAAGAAACTTCATTGTAAGCATAATAAAACTAAAGGGATAATCTATAAATAAAATTAATCATTTAAATAAAATAAAACGCACACAATCAAAATTGAAAATGACCCAAATCACCAAAAATACTGTTCATGCGTGGACCAATTCGAAACAGTGCACAAACCTTTGAGGAGAAATGAAACAGACATAATGGGGATAGATTAAAGGGGATGCAAAGTAGGAAGGACTGGCTGCAAAATTTACCCATTTAAGGGAGCATGCGCAGAACCCATGTGCAGGCAATTTTTCTTTTCCCCAAAAGATATCAAAATTAAGCCACCTTTTTAGAAAAAAAAACCTATTGAAAACCCAAATCACCTTTTTAAAACCCATTTTCCTTTTAACAATCATCTTTTTGATTTTTTTTGAAAAAAACTTAAGAATTTTTTTGAAATGTTCTCTCAACTCATACACTCATTTTCTCCTCTTCATCAGACACCAGCTCTATCAAAGGTCCCATGTGCGATGATCACCGACGACATGAGCACAACTCCAGTAAGACTTCTCTCTTTTATACTTTGTCTTTGTTTTGGATTCAGAAAAAAAAAATAGAAAAAAGAAAAAACAGAAATAAATTACAGCAAAAGCTCACCTTCAAAAAAAAATCTTCTAGTTATTTTTTACTGATTTTGTATTTCTTTATGCATATCAAAAACGTCCCCCCTTTACAATGAAAAAAATGAAGGCTTTATAGCCAAAATACAAACAGTTTCTTCTTATCTCTTTGCTCAAATCGCAGGTATAATGGACGTGGGGCGTGGGTCGTGCTTGGTGGTGGAGAACGTGGGTAGTAGAAGCATGGAGTCAGTTGGAGGCTAGGGTCCTGGCTGAAAATGTTTTGGGGTTTGTGGGTTAGGGTTAAGTATTTGGGCTTTAAAATTGGGTCTGTTTTTATTTTGTTTTTGATTTGATTTTGGTTCTATTTTTGGTCTTTGGGGGTTTATTTTTGTTTAAAAATTTGGGCTTTAAAAGTAAATGGGCCCGGGCAAAATTTGGTACCCACAGTTGCCCCTCTTTGCTCGTTGTTTGTGTAACAAGAATGAAGCAAAGACATTAAAGAGTCAATTTTACCCGGTCTTGCTGATTTCTGACTCCTTATTCTAAATTACATAATATATAAAAAATATAATATAAAATATTATAAACATAAAAACAGATCGAATCTTATTCAATACCCAACTCATATTTAAAATGGGCCAATTTTATTTCCCACACTCTTTTTTCTTTACTCAAACTTTCTTAAATTAGGCCCTCCTCTCACTCCCAACACAAGGCATGTGTTGAATTAGAAGTCAAATCTAGGGCCCACAACTTTGGGTTACTGAAATGAAACAGCGATCAACAACTGGTCTTAGTACTTCTCTTGGTGTTTTTCTTTTAACCCTTTATACTTCTATTCTTAAAAAAGGACATTGGTACCACCACTCCACCATTAAATTTGGGCCGGACATCAGCTTGTCTAAATGTGATCCTCTCTGCCAACATTCCGTCGGTAGGAAACTTAACAGAAAACTAAGGGAACACAAATATTTAAACTAACATGGCCTGCCTATTATTAACTTCCAATGTCCCCCCCGCCCCACCTCAAGGAAGAGATAAAATTATTTTTTAATAAGTTGCTATTTTTAGTGTTTAATTTAAATTTAGGGTTAATTTAATAAAAGTCATTCATTAATATTATTAGGTTTGAATTTTTCATTTGTTTAATTTTATGTTTAATTTTTAAAATACATTTTAACGGACATGATTTAATTCGAGTTATAAAGCAGATTTGATAAACGTTAATTGTTAATATTATTAACTAATTATATATTTCCATCAAATAAACTCTAAAACTTAAATTAAATACTAAAAATTAATATTGTTACATTTGTGTACTAAAATATATAATTTTTGTCAAATATAAATATTAAATTAGAACAATAAATAACATAGGTGTGACGTTAGAAAATAAAAATGTCACATTAGAAAAAAAAGTAAAACGATATGCAACAATTATAATAATAACAATTCATGATAAATAAGAAAAATATTTAAACTAAATTAATAAATATATTTAATAATAGGGATTAAAAAGCAATTGTTGAAATTTGACTTTATTTTCAAAACAAACTCATAAAATATTTTTCACATACACCGAACAAATAACAAATAAAAGAAAATAAATAATTTTAAGAATGCTAATTTCACATATTATAAACTTATTGAAAAAAAAATCATAAAACCATATTACTTTATCGTCAAATAATATAATATTCGGTCACCCTCTGGTGCTATTGTTGTTTGAATTTAAACTTAATTAAAAACCCGCTTAAAACTAATTTATTATTTAAATTTAACGTACAATAATTAATTTATCTATTAGGTAAAACAAAATGTAATTTAAATTTTAATATAAAAACTTCCGTAATACTCGTACGGATTTTAACCATTTCAATATCATATTTGTTTCTTCATTCCTATCTTTCCTATCCAGCTGGCAGCTGCTTCCACTTGCTTAGACAACCAATTAAATGAAAAAGCAAGGGGAAAAGGCATGAAAAGAAAGCTTTTGGGGAGCTTATAATGAAATTATTGCATAAATTTTTGTCGTTAACGAATACAACTAAAAATTATCAGACTTTTCAAACTATTGGGCCACAATTATTATTAAAATGTTTTGCCCGTGGATTAGGGGTTTAATATAATTTTAATTATTTATTAAATGTTTATAAAAATTTCAATATATATTTATTAAAATAATTATAATGACTGAAATTATTTTTATTAGTTAAAAAAGTTGAAAAAAAACTTTAAGAAAGTCGAATTTTTATTAATTCTATTTTAGTATAGATTATTTTAGGTTAATTATGGTTACTATTTATTTATCATATTTAAATTTACTGAATTAAGAATTAATATTTATATTTTAATTTGATATTATTTTATTATTTTATTTTTATAATATCATCAATTAGTATAAATAATCAACACCTTTAATTATTCCAATTAAAATTTTTAGACAAATTTTTTTCTTAAAAGTACACGTTCTAATTTATTATACGGAAATAGACTTTTTGTGTATTAAAATGCGTTTTCAAGAAAAGTTCATGTCCACGTTTTAATTGAAATAGTTAAAGATGTTGACTATTTGAAGTAACTTATATCATTCTATAAGTATAGGATCAAATTGTATCAACTTAAAGTATAGAGGATAAATTTTAAATATGAGTATAATAAAAGGACCAAATTCAATTATTTTTCTTTTAATGATTTAAAAACAAACACAATATGTGTCACGTAGGGACAGGGCGAAGAAAAAAAAAGTTTAGGGAAGCCGAAATTAAATTATAATTTTTACGATAGTAAAAATGTAATTTTCTATTTTAATAAACTCTACTTTTATAATTTTTAAATGATTAAATCAAAATTTATTATTTTTAGAGAAACTAAAGTATAATTTTATATTTATTAATTTAAACTTTTAAAATTTAAATTAATAAAATAAAAATTTGGAGAACCGGGGACTGCAAGCACCCTGGTTGCCCCCTGTGTAGGGAGGCCTTAATGGCTCCTTATATATATATATATATATATAGTAGTATATATTATCTTTGTATACTTTTTATAAGATTGAATTAAAGTGACTTAAAAGGCGGAAAGATGAATAATAAATTGGATTAATTTATTATTAATAAGTAATAAAAATAGTAAAATATTTAAAATAAATACTAATAATTTTATTTAACATGATTAAATAATAATTACTTATAAAGTAAATATTAAAATTCCAAATTTTAAATTTAAAATTAAAATTCTAAATAAAAATTATCAATATTTCTTCATAATAATAGTAATGAATTAATATTTAATTTAATTTAAATAAAATTATTAATATTTATTTTAATTCTTTTCCCAAATCTTGTTGTAATGATTTTTGATTATTTAATTTTCTATTATTTTCTAACCTTTATTGCTTAGACAATTTTTTTTCTTTTTTTTTTTCCAATTTGTTGGTTCCCATTTGTCATAGACAACGATCAAATCTGTTGAACCGAAATTCGGTGATTTGATTGGTTCAATCATCAATTTAATTATTAAAAATATTTACAACTGCATATATAAGCTTTGACTTTGATGTCATTATACCAATCAAATACATCAAATTTCTTTTTTTATTATTATTTAACAACGTGTTTTCATATGGCTTACAATGTGAGACCAATTATGTTTGGATCAAATGAATAATAAGTAAAATCCTCTTAATAATGATAGCTCCAACATTTGAACTCAATCCAAATACATTAAAAGAATTCACTATCACTATTTCCATCCACTTATTGATTATTAACTTAAGTATTTATTATTTAAGTAGTATAAAAGGATATATATATATATATTTTAATATGGTATAATATATGGAATCATTTGTAATTTTACTAATAACATCGAGTATTTATGTTAAGAAATTTGATAATTAGCTTGTCAAAGGGATAAATCTCAAAACTATATTGAACTTTAGTCTAATGTGTAATTTTATACATAAAATTTGATTTTGTGTATTTTATACATGAAATTTCAATTTGATCCAATTCTCACAATTTATTAATACAATTATTGATATAACATTATTTTATATTTATATATTGCATACGCAGTATAATTATATTTATCCAATATAATAAATTGATGTATTTATTTTTAAAATATGTATGATTGAATAAAAATAAAGTTACAAATCAAAATTCATGTATTAAATTATGTATCAATTAAAATTTATATATAATTTTAATATTTATCCATTTGTTAAAATATCTTAAAAAGTTTTTTAAAATAAAAATAAAATAAATAATTTTAAAATAGTATAAATTAGTTATTCCTCGTGTCTATAAAGAATTCCAAAAGGAAGTACTAATATTGAAAAATAAAAATAAAAAGCTGAAAGGTGAAAGAATTGAATTTCCGTTATTCAAAATCCGCTAAAGGGAGAGGCCGAGGCAGCGCACTGCTGCCATCGCCATTCGTCACCCATTCCCACACTTTTGGCTTTTCACTTTTAAGTACCTTCCCCAAAATTTCAATAATAAATTATAATTTTAAAATTTTTCCTGATTATACTAAAAGACCTTTGCTACTTTATTGTTACGCCTTGGTTTTTTATTCTTTGTAATTCAATTGTCACTCCCTGTACCCCTTTATTAGTCCTTTTCCCCTCCATTTTCCTTTCCTTTCGTTCCTCGTTTTCCTTCTATCCAAACACTCAACTGCATCAGTTTCTAAGTGTCCTTTTATTTTCTCCAAGTTCAAGGGATTTTCTCCTCTGGTGCTGCCACTTTTGAAGCAGTGAAAAAAACCTTACCACAAAGTGATCCAGTATTGAACTATTCCATTTGGATGAGATATTATAATTGAGAGTTACGGTCACTTTCGGCATTTTCAGAGACGCTAAGGTAGCTCTCGCGGTGGAGCGAGGGAGGTAAGAGATTAATTAAAAGAGATGAACATCGACGGTACGAGGGAAAGCTTGCCACAAGGGAACGGACATGGCGGTCACGGCGGTAAAACCACGGACACGATCTGGCGTCCTTTTGCGATAACATCAACCAGATCTTCAACCGTATGCGTCGTCTCCGTACTCCTATTCGTCGGCGCGTTGATCTCCACGCAAATGCTCGACACCTCAGTAAGTAACAATAATTTTTTCACCGCATTGTTTAATTATTTACCACAACATTTTTTTGAATTTTCATGAACTTAGTCAAAATTCGAAAACGACGCTCGAAGAAGCGTAGGAAAAGCCGTGATTAAAGCTGAAAAAAAATTAAAATTAGAAAACAAAGATTAAATGAAGGCATGCACAAGTGTCGGTCCGAATTAAAAAACAAAAAAGATGGAATTAATTTTCTATACGCTCAGTCAATTCCTACGGTACGCGTGTTACAGTTTTGATTACTTTCACGAACCGGCATATATTAATGGGACCCCTTTTTTTCATTGTTCTTGGCGTCCTACTTTCTTTGAATCTTGTTTACCATCCCGAACCTAATTTTTTCAATATTAACCATTTGCACGTTGACAAAAGTGGTCACAGAAATTTCGAGAAACAAATATATATTAAAATTATATTATATATTGATCCCCATGTTTGTAACTTTGTATTTAGTTACAACTGTAATTACTTGTAGACGAAGTTATGTAAGCTGTGTGGCTATTTAATGTTTAACACATGTTAGTAATAGCCATAGATGGTCTAGGATTGTGTGTTAATTTGGTTTTTTTTTTTCGGTTCTTACGAGAGCTTAAGTCGCCGATAAACACGTGATGGAGAATGATTTTTGTTCTTCGAATTGGATATTGGTTGTCCTTTTAAGATTGAGTTAGAATTGTCATTAGAATTACATAAATAAAATTAGCGTGAGATTAGATGGAATAGTAAAATATATTGCATTATAAGATAGAGGATTCAAGTTATAATATTAAAGAGAATATTATTAAGAAGCATAATTTTAAATTTTAAAAAATTATTAACCATAAAACGAATATGAAATATAATGATAAATTATTGTCCCTATATTATAATTGAAATTACTGGTACTTCCTACAACATTAGAATTAAATTTTGCATTTAAAAGCTTGTATTTTAGCCTTAGATTTTTTTATCGAAACAAATATTATAAATTTACCAAAAAAATTTTCACATAAAATTCACTTTGATCTTAGTCTCTAAACTACTAATAGGTTTATATTTTTGTACAAGATGATCATTGAATTATTTAAAGGTTTTATTTAAGTCACCTGATTGTTAATGTTTTTTAAAAATTCGATTAGTGAGTTCTAAGAGAAAATTCGATGATTGATATTATGAGTTAGTACTTAACGACAAATAGAAAAATACAGTGGTGGTTAGTATCAGAGATTAGAGAAGAAAATTAAATTGTAGAAAATAAGTAAAATAAGAGCTTTTAATTTGTACAGACAATGCAAACGAAGAAAACTATACAATATTAATTTTAGTAAGTTAATGAATTATAACCCATTTATAATTTTTAAAATTAATTTAATAAAACGTAAATTTATTAATAGTAATATTGAGTTAAATTTAACAATTAGAATTCAAAAAAACAAATTAGTACTTAACTGATGTAATCTTTAAAATGCAATTTGCTTGGTCATTAATCGTGCCGTAGATGCTAGTGGGAACCATTGATTTGGTGATCACTCTTTATTAACCTTTTTAATTTTTAATTTTCAAAATCGGGCTTTAGAATTTTGTTGGCGGCTTAGCTCAAATGCCACTACTAAGTACAAAATCAAAAGGCGAGTCTCCCAAAAAGCACCGACAGCAAATCGAAGTCCCACTCGACTGCAGTGCATACGAGCTCACAAAATCCTGCCCTAGTAGTTACCCGACAACAACCGACGAAGAAGATCCAGACAGTAATTTAAACGCCACGTGTCCGGAATACTTCCGTTGGATCCATGAAGATCTAAGGCCATGGGCCTACACTGGGATTACGCTGGACATGGTGGAGAGAGCCAAGGCGACGGCAAATTTCAGATTGGTTGTACTAAACGGAACGGCTTACGTGGAGCAATATCAAAAGGCGTTTCAAACGAGGGATGTTTTTACGCTGTGGGGGATCCTACAGTTGTTAAGGAAGTACCCGGGCAAATTACCTGATTTGGATCTTATGTTTGATTGCGTTGACTGGCCGGTTATCAAATCAATCGATTATGGTGGTCCCAATGCTACCACCCCGCCACCTTTGTTTCGTTACTGCAAAGATAATGAAACACTGGATATCGTCTTTCCGGATTGGTCTTTCTGGGGATGGTAAGAAAAATTAGACCCTTTCTTTAATGGTCAAATTCTGGTTTTAATCCCTCTAATATGCTTAAATTTAAAATTTAATTCGTATAGTTTAATTTTGCATAGATAAACCCCATTACTTTCATAATATCATTAGTCAGTTCAATAGTTAAGGATATTAACTAGTTTGATTGAAATGCTAATGTGGTTTTTTGTGTTGAAAGGAGTATTTTAAGAAAAACTCATATTAAATAATTTAATTGAAATAGTTAATTATTTGAATTAATTAATGATAACATGAAAGTTGAAAGATCTAATTATGTCAAAATAAAGTATAATCTGAAATTCAAGCATAATAGAGGGATCAAATTCAAATTTTGACTTTTTGTCACTTTCTAATTAATTTTTATAACTTTAAATCAAAATTAAAAACCTAACTTTTTTCTTTCTTATGTGATTAAATCAGGCCAGAGATTCGGGTAAAATCGTGGGTGCCATTATTAAATGACCTAATGGAAGGCAACCAAAAAATGGGATGGGACGAAAGGGAGCCTCATGCTTACTGGAAAGGCAATCCCGAGGTTGCCGAAACCAGGCAAGACCTGCTTAAATGCAACGTTTCCGACCAACAGGACTGGGGTGCTCGTGTCTTTGCCCAGGTGATGGTTTCCGTGATGATGAAACCATTGTCCGTTTTCAGTTTACTCACATGCCTTGTAAAACAAAATATATGCAGTTGTTTTATTTGTTTTGCTTTTTCGATTTAATTTTTTTAAGAAATAACACTAACAAACAGAAAGGCACTTTGCAGGATTGGAAAAAAGAATCAAAGGCAGGCTACAAGACATCAAACCTGGCAGACCAATGTGTACATAGGTTAGTGATAAGTTCTTCACTTTTTTTATTGTAGTCCATTCTTTATTGTTAATTGCATTTGAAATCCCCAAATCATACTTGTGTAGATTCTAAATTTGTCAACCTAATCAGCTTATGCATTATACTAGCTCGAATTTGAGGCTTAGCACGTGTGCGTTGAAAAAAAACATATTCATGCAGTAAATACAAACATTTTTTTCATATGATACCATCATTTCTGACTCTAAAATGGTGATTAGATTTATAGAATGTATTAAAGTTTGGGATCAATTTAAAATATAATTCATAGTTCATGATGTTTGGTGCAATTAACCCTTTTTTTTAATAAAAAAAAAACACAATATAAATATTTTCAATTTTTCTTTTTCTAAGTGCACAATTGTTGTAGGTTTAAGATATACGTTGAAGGGTCGGCATGGTCTGTGAGTGAAAAGTACATCCTGGCTTGTGATTCGGTTACCTTACTTGTACAACCCCGATACTTCGACTTTTTCACCAGAAGTTTGAAGCCATTGCAGCATTATTGGCCCATTAAGCCTAATGATAAGTGCAGATCTATTAAGCATGCTGTTGATTGGGGGAACACCCACCAACAAGAGGTAATTAATATTCTTTATATTTATTTTAAGAATTATTCTAACTTAATTCTTAAACTTGGCAGTTAAGTCAGTTTTAGTATTCTTTTCAAAAAACTTGATATTCGGATTTGTCAATTAGATTCATATTAATCATTGAACTTGAAAAATATAAAATTTTAATGGCGTTCAAATTCATTGATATGAATAGATCTAGTTGCCAAGATCATGAATCATGTTCCAAAGTGGACAAAAAAAAGTATATGTACCAAAACAAATTGAATTGTAAGGTTTAAGGACTAAAAGTTATATTAACCGTATATTTATAGGTATAACATGTTTTTTTTTTTTTTTTTTGTATTACTCCATTTTCGAATCACTTATTTGGTCAGGCAAAGGCAATGGGAAAGGCAGCAAGCGAGTTCATAAACGAGGATTTGAAGATAGACTACGTGTACGATTACATGTTTCATCTTTTAAACGAGTACGGTAAGTTGTTGAGATACAAGCCGACCGTGCCACAAAATGCCGTCGAGCTATGTTCGGAATCGATGGCTTGTCCGGCCCAAGGACTAAATAAGGACTACATGATGGAATCATTGGTGAAGGGTCCCTCGGTTACGAGCCCATGCACCATGCCCCCACCTTACGATCCGGCATCTCTTCGTAATTTGCTCAGTGAACAGGAGAATTCGATAAAGCAAGTTGACGAATGGGAGAAGAAATTTTGGGAAAACCAAAAAATATAATTTAACCACAGCTGTGTATTGTTACACCAAAGCTGGGTAAATTTTTTCATGTACGGTCAATGTTTTGTACTAGTAGTAACCAGAAAAAAAAATCAATAACACAATGTTTATTACAATTGATGAATATTTAAAGATTTAATTTTTTAAATACAATCGATTCAACAATAATTAAATAAAAATTTATAAAAAAGATCTATTAACTAGGTAAATTTATTGAAATTGTTATACTTTCATGGGCTTAAAACACAACGGTATGAGAGAAGGTCAGAAAGACACCCGGGAACAATCCTTTGCTCCTTATCATATGGAAAAGTCACTAGATCATCAACATCCCAAAAGTATTACTTCTACCTAACCTCTCGCCTACTTGCCTCTATGAACAAATCATCTGTTCTTTAAAGCACCTGGTTTTTTTTTTTTTTGAGAATGTGACCTTTAGGCCATCAAATCTTACCTAAGTGCAATAATTTCGTATTGTCGCTCAGAATAAATGATAGAATGAATCCCATCATCAACATCTTCCTCGTGCACTCCACAATGATGACAAGTACTCAATGAATCCCATCATCAACATCTTCCTCGTGCACTCCACAATGATGACAAGTACTCAAAGCACGGAACCTATACGATATATACCCCCAGTTTGATATAAGGGTGCACCCTCCAATATTCTAGCCTCCATATTATCTTTGGTACTCTCATTTACATCCTTGGCTTCCTTGCTCACTCACCACCTCTAACTCTACGCCTTGCAAGGTGAATCCGCTTTCCTGAGTGGCACATCCTTCTCCTTGTCAACAAAACTTCAGATATTTTTATTGGTAGACAAACGATTTGCTCTATTTTCAGTTATATATTATCCTTGAAATCAATCAAACCACAAATTCTCAATACAATGAGTATAACAAGTTGATCTAGTTTTGAAGTACTAATTTTGTTAAATTGGATTGAAATGAACTTGCCACTCTTGATACAAACCTAAAATTTAATATAATCAATCTGAACTCAAATTCGATTTGATCATAAACATCAATAAACCGAACTTATCTAACATAAATATAAAATCGACTTAAATTTAAAATGATCTAAACCCTAAATGAAACAAATTAGGAAAAAGAAAAATATTAAATAAAACAAGAAAAAAATAAAATGAACTAAATCAAATAATAATACAAATTGAAACATGTCTAAATTTTTTCAAAACAATGATTTTCAGAAAGTTAATTGTAAGAAAATAACTTGCTATGAAAAGGTAGCGGAGTAGAAATTAAATGATCGAAAATATATTGATCATAAATGAATGTATAGATAATTAAGAGTTACATTAAAACTACATGGTGAATTAATTAATTGTAAGAAAACATAAAACAACAAAACAAAGCCACACAGCAGAAAATGAATGATTTTCAGACAATAATTTTTCTTAAGAACACAAATAATGGGATATTCCGAAATGGTAATGCTTGAAAGGAGGACATCAATGGTTTTTTTTTTTTTTTGAGAAGAAGAGTAGGCAAGTAATAGCGTTTAAATTGCTCGGGCTTTTATAATATCGAAGCTCATTTCACTAGGATCCGTTGCTTGTAACTCGACTTGAATCCCATCCAATTCTCTTTTGAATCTGTCCTTTGAGCTAGCATACACCATCTTACTCCTTACCCTTGATGTATCGGGTGACCTGGAAAAAAAAATCTCAAACAAAAATGAGACTCACAATTATAGTAATAAAAGCAATGTTGTTAGAAGTTCAAACCGGGCTTAGGCATGATATTAACACATTTATGCTTATTCAAGTCAGGATTAACACGAAATGTGCGCCTAAAATTTTGACAAACTCTATCTACATTTGTAAATAGTTAATCCAAACTCATTTTAGGCCCGCCCATGTTATTTAAAAAAAAAAAATAAAATATATTAATGCTATTTTTAATTTAATATTTAAAATTTTATTTTATTTATTTATCAAAATTTATATATAATATAATATGTTAGATTTAAAATTTTTTATGTTATAAATTATATAATATAAAAAAATAATATAATATAAAACATTATAAACGGGCTTTGAATTTTTAAGCTTGAGCTCACTCATATTTCAGACTTAATATTTTGTTCAAATTCTCTCAAATTTCGAGTATGTTTTTGAGCTTATATGAGTAACTCGACCCATGAATTGATCTAAACGTTGTAAATGGCTAAAGGCACACTTTACATGTTATAAATTCTCCCATAATTAGGGTACGTTTTTGAGTTTATGTGAGTAACTCGACCCATGAATTGGTCTAAGCTTATAAATGGCTCAAGGCACACTTTAAATGTTACAACTCATAAGTTATTTTTTTAACTGAATTGATATATAATTAACTCGTAACATGGTTAAGAAAAGGAAAGGGGATTTTACCATGCAATGAAGAAGATTTTGCTTTTTTGGCAATTCTCATCAGTGGTGAAATCAAAATCGAAGACAGAATAGCGACACTCGTCAGCAGGTAAAGAAGCAGTGAACTCCTCATAGGTAGATCCAGGGTTCCCAACTTTCTCCACCACCACTTGCTGGTCCTGAATCTTGAATATTATGTAGCGGTAGTTCCTCTTTGCCTTTAGCTCCAAAAATTTTAGCTTACATTCATCATCAACAGCCATTCCAGATGCCGCGTTCGCCTAATTCCATAATTTCAATTCCCACAAAAACATATATGAAACGATAATAAGAAATACATATTAATCTATGGGTTAAGAGGAGGTCCACTTTTTTCGGGAAAAGTTTATAAAGTGTTGTTTGCCCAGGGTAAACAGGATCCTTGTGTACATCTGGTATTGTTTTTAGTGCGGTTTTGTCTCTTAGCTCTTCGGAGAGTTCGAGCGCTTGAAGAGGTAGTAGATTTGAAACTCTCACTCAATCAAATTCACTACCACTTCAAACACTCAAGCTCTTTCGAGAGTTGAGAGACAAAACTCAAATTGAAAACAATATTGGATGTATTGAGAGATTTAACAGCTTGGGCAACCGACACCTTTACAATTTTTCTCAAAAAGAATTGAAAATCCATCCAAAACATGTAATTCCTAAACATTACCGGTCATATATTGATGAATGCATTCATTAAAATATTTTTTAAAAAAAAACCCAGATAAGGTATAGTTCATATATTGTTTAGGAGATGTTTAAACTTTATATATATTTACCGATTTGCATACATTTTCCTCATTGTTTTCACTGGAATTTCAAGATGAACAAATAACGAAATTAAAAAAAAGAAAAAAAAAGGAAAACCGGGCATGGGTGTTTCGGATTATTGGAAACACTTCATACTATGATGTTTCAAACGAAGAGGGACCTCACCATTTTGTCTTGTCCAAAGAGAAAAAAAAACTACTTTTTTGTGTGTGTGTGAAAAACAAGCCTTTTTTGTGAGAAAAAGAAGAGTATGAAGAAAAGAAATGAAAGAGAGGAATGTAGTATTGGGTTAGGGAAAGTAAAATAGATCCTTTAACTTTGGTAGGGGGGACAGATGTGATGGTGAAGAGTAATTTGAGGGCTAAAAACAAGGTGTACATAGCTCCTACCAATAGCACTTCAATGGCCTAATTTCATGTCCTCGACAAACAAACCACGTTGCTTGTTGCATATGGCCAGTTTTCTTTGTTGTCTTTTCTTATCCTTAATAGGTTTCCTCAGATACAAGTTTAGGTCCTAGATTTGAGCTGATTATATTTCATATTTCAAAAATAAGATTGTATATTGTTTTAAGTGTTAGATGTCAATAAAAGAAAAATTAAGGATTCTGCACTAAAAGTTAAATTACATTTTATCCTATTTATTTAAAAAAAAGACAAATTAATCTTGACCATTAGTTCAAAAAGTATACTAATTTTTTATTAAAAATTATTTAATTTAAACTGTTAAAAATCACCATAACTAATAAAATAATTAAATAATGACACATAACATATTAGATCAAAGAGTATACTAATTTTTTGTTAAAAATTATTTAATTTAAACTGTTAAAACCAACATAACTAACAAAATAATTAAATAATGACACATAACATGTCACATGAAAGTAAAAATGGATAAAATTTTACCAGAAAATCAATTTGCACTTTTATAAAACATAAAGAGGCCAATATGACCATTTTTAAGTAAAAGACACAAAATGCAGTCAAACTCCTTGTATAAGAGCCTACATGATACTTACCATTAATTGTCTTGTACGGCAATAAATGAACTTAATGTACATTGAAAACATTCATTCAAAATTCAGATCAAGCTGTGAATTTAGGGAGAATGGAAAATTCCCAATGTTCTTTGAAACAGAATCAAACATAAAAATACAAGAACATCATGCTATAGAACATTCTGTGAAAAATAGACAAGCATATGTCAACCTAGATAACAAAACACTTAGTCATAAAGTTCAGGGGATAGAGATTTTTTTTTTATCCTTCAAAATTTACTACTTTAGGACCTGTTTGATTTTTAGATTTTATCTTAGCATCATTGGTCGCTGATTCGGGTTCTTGTATTATGAAGTCATCCTCGAGATCATCACCACTTGAAAATTTCGTCACTTTACCTGTAGGCCTTTCATCGGTTCCAAACGCTGGAATCGGGAAACAATACAAAAGTAGAAAGTTAATTTCTCACATGCATAAAAAAAATGATACTATTAGATGAACAAGAATTCATAGCGGGTCACAAGATTGCCTGCTTGGAATTTACTTTCATCGTAGAATAAGTTTGAAAGACCGTAAAAGGAAAGCGGTGACAGCTTTATGACTATAGTCTCCTTAAAATTGAACAATTCTCTTATAGGGTTAAGTCACTTTTTAGGGTCTAAACTTGGCAACTATTCTTATATTGGGGTCTGAATATTTTATTTGTTAAAGTTAGACATTGAACTTGGCAATTGTTCCTACATTGGGACTTGAACTATTTTTTTTCAAGGCAGTAAATTAATTGACAAGTTCAGGCCCCAATATGGAATAATTGCCAAGTTCAGCGACTAATTTGGACAAAAAAGAAGTTCAAGCCTCAATGTCAGAACAACTGCCAAGTCCAGGGCCTAACTTAGACCAAAAAACTGTTCAGCCCCAAATAATGAATTAACCTATGCTATAATTGAAAATAAGAAATTAAGGTTATTCTTAAACCTCAAAAATAGTATTGAAATGTATCTCTACGGTAAAGACTAGACGCATATATCTCTTGTCCTCAAAACAGCGATGAACTTGTGTTTGGGGTATCAAGTAACCGGAGAAGTTTACTAAGCGACACATCACTTCTAAAAGAACGAACAAAAGCAAGCCAGAGGATTTAGCAAACAAACAGCTGAACAATTTGGGATTAAATCCCCGATTTTGGTAGTGAAAAAACTTACATAAACCACCTTCTCTGTTAGCAGAAATAGATGCTCTTTTGCCTTTATCGGGACAATCTTTGGCCAAATGTGTTACTCCACCGCATATTTTACAACAACCACCCTATAGGAGACGAAACAAAAGGGAAATTGAGTGTCAAATTTGTGAAGAAAAAGACTAATGAAATAAACTGAAACATTTACCAATGAACATCCACATCACTAACATGATGTCTGCTATAAGTAACAAATACGACAACGCATTGCATATAAAAAAAGCTACAAATAACTCATTAAAAGGTACCTTTGGATAGATTCCATGAGTATTTTTGGGGCAGTTCTTGCTCAAATGTCCAGATTCCTTACAGACAAAACATTGAGCAAACTTAGTACCACCTGCAACATGAAAGATTATAACTGTCATTCATAGCAATTAATGACAAGAAGCTCAAACACGAACAATTTATAAAATCAAGCGCTAAAAAAGTGTTTACCATTAGTAAAAGTTTCATGGAGGATCTTGTATTAGAAGTCAATTGCATTTTGCCCCCTCCGCTCAAAAAATGGGCAAATTAGTCATTTTACATTAATTAAAAGAGCAAACTGATCCTTCTATTAAGAATTCCATCTATTTCTATTGTTAAAACCTAGTCCTTGTACGTCATAATGAGCTACACATGGCACGCAACATGTAACTGTCTAGATATTCCGTCAACCACTCCAGTTTTTAACTGTAAAATTGGATAAATTTTTTAATAGAAAGGACCTACTGTTGATCTGACAAAGAGGGACTTGTTTGCCCTTTTTTTGAGTAAATGGTGCAAAATGCAATCTAACTCCTAGGTCCTCCTTGATACTTTAACCTTTATCATCCGACATACAATTTGAATAGAAAATATATTTACAAATGATAAACAAACTCGAGCTTCTCCTTGATGAAATCCTCACAAACAAGCCTACTCGATAACAGAAATTTCGCAGTTTAAATCATATACTATGCTAAAATTTAAAAGCTACAACAAAGTTAGAATCAAATTCAATTAAGAAGCAATGAATTATAACGCTTAATATCTTCAAAGAAATCTTTGCAAACAAGCATATAGAATCATTTAGAGAATAAATCAATGAAGAACACTCCAAGTTATAGTATAAATAAAAGTAAAATACCATCTTGAAGAGGTTGAGGACATTTTGAAAGCGAATGTCCAGCTTCTCCACAGTTGTAACAAGTCTTTTTATCCATTACTTCAGGGCAGTTCTTTAAACTGTGTCCACGTTGACGACAGTGCAAACATATCTTTAAACATAAAAAATTCAAACAAATTAAAGTTAGAATAATCAAAACAAAAAAAAAAAACAGAAAAAAAAGGGGGTTGAAATCGAAATCAAAATCAAAATCTAACCATATGCTTCTCCCATTGAGCTTTTTGAGGGCAAAGCTTGGCAATATGATCTTTAGCTTTACATATATAACAACTTTCACCAGGCCTCATCCCAGGAACTCTAAGTGGGTGTTTCCTAATCCCTTTCTTATATCCATTATTGGGGCTTTTAAGCTCTTTGGATCCTTCTCTTTTGCGCTTAAACTTGCTGTTTTTCTTCTTCTTCTTCTTGTCTGGGTCTTTTGCTGCGGTTGGCTGTGGGGTTGGAAACAGCTCGGGGTGTGCTTCTTTGTATTGCTTGCGAGCTAATTTCTGCCTTTTGTTCGCCATATTTGAACCATAAATGTGAAGAACGAGAGAGAGGAGCGTCCACTGTTGGGTTCCAAGCAGAGGCTAAAGGGGTTTTAAGAGAGTATTTTTTGGTTGGACGAGCACACGGCCGCCGACGGAAATTGAAGGTGAAGCGAAGCAAAAGGGTTCACAAATGAGTAAATCCTCTACAAACGAACAGAGTTTGTTGTTTTATTGTCAGAATCTCATTGGCTGGAAAGATACGTGAATCAGCGCACGTTTTTGGGCCTAGACGGGTTTAGCCCATGCATGATAATACTCACTCAAATTCGGTTTGGCCCGTATTATTTTAATTTTTTATTATAAAAATGTATGTTATTTTTATTTATTATTTAATAAATTTATATATTTTCCTTTTAAAATAATTTTATTTATTTATTTATTTTATTAAATTTATAAATATAAATAATTTAATGATTTTTTTCATAGTTGTTACCTTTGATGTCCCAAGCTTTTGATGTAATAAGATAAATTTTTATTTATATTTCTTAAGTCATTTGGTGAAAATAATTATTGAAATTTTTGTTAAATATTTTCAAAGACTTGTAAAAGTACTCAAAAACATGTTTTAAATGTGTTTTAATTTATCTAAATGTTTTTAGTCAATCCAAAATATGTTTAAGTGTTTTAAACTCATTTTATAAAGTCTAGAAAGTTGTATCGATACTTGGAGGAAGTTCTACTGGTAGAAGTAAATCAAAGAGCATCTAGACTTCTACTGATACAAGTAAGTCAGTAAGTAATTTTTGGATTCACTTTCACTTTCTATCGATACAACTATCGGTACAAGTCTGAAAAGTCTAAACCCTTCAAACCCTCAAACTTCTACCAATACATCGGACTCCAACGACTATAATTTTAAAGACTTCTACTAGCACAAATCAACTTGTATCGATACATGTCGATCTACAACTCCAATTAAGCCTTAAATTAATGCTTCCAACAACTAGAATTCATCTCCAATGGCTATAAATGTCCACAAACTTGTTCCTTGGTATAAATACAAGAGAGACATATCAAAGCATCATACACAATAGAATCAACTTAAAATCCTTATTTTCTTCATTTCTCTTGTACATATTATTGACAGCTTATTGTAATATTTTTTTCTCACTCTCAAATCTTTGTATTTAGAGTTACAATTTGCAAACATACACCTACTAGAGGTTCATTGTTAGTTCATTCATCTTCTCTTTATTGTAAATAGCATACTTAAGGTTTTGAGGTTTAGGGTTTTAGTTGAGTCACAAAAACTAGTAAAGGTTCTAATTCAACCATAAAAGCTACGGGGAAAGATTATATCTTAGCATTGCAAAAAAGATAAGATTGTAAAGGTTATATATTCTCCTTAAAATGTACCAATTCTAGTAGTGAACTGCCAAATCCTTGATTGAGGAATATTAAGGTAGTGGAGGTAAGCAATTGGGGTAAAACCACTATAAATCAAATTGTCTAAGCTTTTCTTCTCTTTCCTCGTTCTTTAGAAAAGTTTGTATAAATTTTTAAAATACCAATTCACCCTCTTTTGGTATTTCTAGACCTTATAATTGGTATCAAAGCTAGCTCTCCATCGAAGGTTTCAAAGGTGATGTAAGTTAAAAAAACCAAGTTTGGAGATGGCATAAGATTTTGGCGCAACTAGCTTGGGTGAAGGTCAATCAATTGCGAGACCATAATTTTTCAACGGAGAGAGCTACTCATATTGGAAGACAAGGAAAAAGCTCTTCATTCAGACAAATAATTGTCATGTTTGGAGGATAATCACAAATAGTAATTTGATAATACCCAAAAACAAAGATGAGTGAGAAGAATGTGAAAAAAGAAGGCTCAACTCAATGCTAAGGCCACACACGCCCTCTTTTGTGAATTATGACCTAATGAGTATAATAGAGTGTCCCAATGTCAATGTGCCAAGGAGATTTGGGATAAGCTTGCCACTATTAGTGAAAGAATCCAGGATTGATTTACTCACACTTAACTATGAGCTTTTCAAGATGAAGACAGAGGAGAGCATCAAAGACATGTCTAATAGATTCACCAACATCATTAATGGATTGGAGGCACTTGGAAAGGCTTATTCCAACAAAGAAATGGTGAATAGATTACTCAATAGCCTACCAAAAGAATGGGAATCAAAAGCGACGGCTATTGTAAAATTCGATTATAATTTTTATAAGTTTATAACAATTTTTATATTTTTTTAATGATATTTTAATCATTTTTATTGGAAAAATATTGAACTAAATAAAAACTTATCACGTGTCACCATTTGATTGGTTCACTAATTTATTTTAACGGTCAATATGATCAATGATGAATACCATTAATGGAGGGACTTAATTGATTATTTTAATTAATGACAGAAACTTAATTGGATATGAAATTAATATAAATTTTTTTTTTTTTCTTTTCTTAAAATCTTTTTAACTTATAAACCTTTTTCAAATTTGTGTATTATATTAAATCAAACTTCAAATAAATCCCAACTTCGTCTAATTCAACATAGATAAGATTAGTTATGATTTGCAACAAAGCACTAAACTGGGGCTTTGAAATAAATATATCAATTAGTTGATTCCTCGATTATGGAGCACATTTATTCTTTTAGCAGTCAAAATTTGAAGAAAAATAGGCAGTGTTGTGCTTTTGGGTTGGGGGGTTAAACCACAATGCACGGCATTATTTGAAGGAAAAAAACAAACTCAGGAAGTAATTATGATTTTCATTTTTTTGGATCATTTTCCATCCCATAATAATAACACAAAGAAAGGTTGCAAATTTGGAATATATCACATAAATATAAGTATACTTATATAAATATCATAATATTGTTTCTTTTTCACACCCATTACAATAAGCAAACCTATTTAATAGAAAGTGGCATCTTATTGGATTGAACACACCAAGCTCATGGCTCAAAATCATGCACGAACCAAATTATACGCCGGTTCATGCACTTAAAGATCCCGGCTTTAAGAAAAACCCTTAGCTATGGTGCAACTTTCCCTTTATTTCAAAACTACTAAAACTGCATGAAAAATTCCCGAAAGCTTTTAGTATGGCGCCATTGCCGGAGCAACTCCCAAAAACTTCACACCGCCGACGGGTCCCGGGGCAACCATACCGGAGCTCCGAATCTCCGACATTCCTCTACGTATGTTTCCTTTTTGTGCTTCACATAATTTCGGAAGAAAAATACCTGCCAAATGCAAGACACAGATATGTTTTGTCTCATTTTCGAGTTGATATTTAACGCTAAAACTAAAATGTTACCTTCTCCGGCGGCGAGGTTGAAGTAAAGATCGATGACGTTGGGGCAGCCATTGTAACATTGAGGAGAGCAAAGCATTTCGGTGAAGCGAGACTCGAGGAGGGAATCGGAGGAGATACCGAATGATTTCCGGTCGAGGCCGCACGATTTAACGCACTGATCGGTTTCGATCCAGTTGTTTATCTTATCGGCTTCGATCTCGGAGGTACGGCAAGTGTATTCTTCTTCACCGCTCCTCTTGACGTGCTTCTCGAGCACACAGCGCTTGCCTGTGGACGCCACCGCGTAAGCACAGGTGTCTTGGTCAAGGTGTTCACATATAATTTCCCCTACAACAAAAAACACACACACACACACACACATATAGTTATAATCTTAAAAGGCTTAAAGCAATGCTATTTAACGCAACAAATAATGCAAATTAACCTAGTGTGGCTTGTAAGCAAGAGGAGAATAATGAGAGAGCAAGGATAGCCAAGGTCATCTTCATGCTAATGGTGCAAGCCATGGATTTTAATGGAGGGGAAAAGCTAGCTAGCTGAGATTTTTGTTGTGTTTATTAACAGCTATGGGCTTTGCTTGGTGTGAAGATTGATGGGGGGAAGGGGTTGAGAAAAGGGTGTTTTATAGTGGGTTTATTTTGGGGGGTTTGGCAGTGGAGAGTTGAAAACCCAAACTCACGGTCACTGACATGGTTGATTTTTCGAGTTAGAAATTGACACGAACCTTACTTTAATGTTCAGTGACAGTAAAAGGTCGTTATTTGGAATTCCTGCGTAATTATGAAGTTAGTGAACGCAAAGAAGCAGATTTCTTTTACACGTGTTTAAACTTTAAACATGATATTTATGTAGCATTGGATTTTATATGTAATGTGATGTCAGATACTTAACGAATGTCAAATCATTCTAAAAATTATTTTAAAAAAATAAAAATATTATTTGAAAAGTGTTTTATATTTTTATATGAAAGTTATTAAATTCAATTTAAATTTAAAATAAATCTTAAAATTAAAAATTATGATTTTAAAGCTCAACTTTAACATTTCAAAATCTAATTTATTTTTTCATAAACATATTTATTACATAATTAATAATTTCTTAATTATAATCTACATATAACAAAGTATATTCCAAACCCGTTTATATTTTATGTATGTATAGAAAACCATTAACAATGCATCTAATTACGGCAATTTTCCTGCCTCCTTTTATGCCAACCTTTCAAATGCTAACACGTGTTCTTTAACCACATACATGCAATTCTTTTTAAGTTTGCTTTGACTCGGTTGATATCAGTCGGCTGTAAAATTATTTAAAATTCATTTCCATAAAATAAGAAATGTTATTGTGAGAAAATTTTTATTTTTAATATTTTATATAAATCTAAAATATATATATATATACATTATGCTATTTAAACCTAAGATAACATATCTTTCAAAACTTTAATTTTATCATTTTAATTAATTTTTTATTATTTTATAATTTTTTATAAATATAATTGTTATTTGAACTTTTTTCACTTGCATCAGGGTGTATCGTAAATATTTGTTACATGAATTCCGAACTGATTCACTCCGAATGGAGTTAATTTTTTTGTTTAAAAAGTGTATTCGAGGCAAGACGAGGTGACTTTTTCTTTTGGATAATAGGTATGGAGCAATTATGATAATTAGTTGCTTGCTCTGCTCTGATCCGCTCTACTATATAAAATTATCATTTTATACTTGTATATATAAACTATTAAAAGGGTAAAAATATAATAATGTAATATGAAAAAATTATATATTTTATGTTTAAATATTTATTTGACTTTAAAAAGATTGAAAATATTAAATATTAGTAGTAACAATTAAATTGAAGCGGAGCAGGGTTGGAGCAGAAATAAATGCATCTAACATCCATGAAGGTAATAGTAAATTTCAATATTATACATCCATAGTGAAGCAGGCTAAGTAGTGAAGCAAAATGTACCAAATGTGGAACGGAAGTGTATTTAGCAATACCTGCTCTGCCCCATTGCCATGCTGAGATGGTGCACAAAAAATACAAAATTTCAATACATTTAATGGATAATCAAGTTAAATTTATTAAACCATTTTTATTCATTAATACTAATTTTCACTAATAGTCTTGTGTGTCCTATAAAAAATTATTTACTCTATTTTGTTAACGCGGAGAAGAACAATTTTTTTAGGAGGTCGAAATTAAATTTTATATTTTAACGAGAGTTAAAATACAATTTCATCATTGTATTGCTTTATATCTTTATGATTTTTAAAATAAATTAAATTTCTAACATTTTAGAGGGTAAAATAAGAAATTTATAATGGTATAGTAACTTCTTTAATATCCTTTAGAAAAATAAGAAAATCCCTTTCATTTGAGGGCTGAAATATTCTCAGTTTAAGAATTTTAACTAAAAAAACAAACAAAGAAAGAAGCAAAGTGCAACTTAAATTGAGTTTGATCTTCTTTAAAATGTCTATTTTCAATTTAAATGAATTTTAACATCTTGCAAAATAATAATAATAATTAGCTGTCTAATCTATTTAGCTGAAATTCCAAAACATTTAAAATGACAGAGTGACATTGATAAATTATTGATCTATGAATATACCTGATCAGGACTATATTACTTGCTTCAATTCGAAGACTTGTTCCAAAATTAAGAAGATTTTGTTAAAAATATAGGCTCGAAACATGGGTTTGAATAAAAAATGAGGCATGTTTCTTAAACGGGTCGGGCCTCGATAAGCTTTTTTTGAGATCGGCTCAGCCTAAATTTGCAAAAAAAAAAAAGGTTCCTGTGCTTTGCTGTTGTTTTCATTGTTTTGCTACTGTGTTTTATTGTTGTTTTATTATTTTTTTGCTATTATATTGTTACTATTTTGTTGTTGTTTGGATATTGTATAATTATTTGTTTTATTGTTAATTTTACTATTATTTTGTAGACATTTACTTGTTAAGTTACACCAATTTTAGTGTTATTTAAGTATAATTATTTTTAAATTTATTTTCAATTTGTTGAGAAATATTTATTTTAATGTGTTTAATATATTATATTTTTAAATCTATTTTTATATAAATATAATATTATAAAAATAATATAATCGAACTTAGATTTTAGTATTTTTATCCGAATCAAATTTAGATAAAATTTTAGGTCTATTTTTCAAATCGAACCTAAAAACAAATCTAAAATACTATTAAGGCCCAATCCAAACTCGACCCAATGCTTGAATACTGCATTTTTCTCATTTTGTTCATTAATGGAGAAGCATTAACGTTGATTACTTTTTGCCCAGCATGTTCATTTATTGATTAATTAAATTTTCTCTTGTGTCATTATAACTTTTATTTAGATTTTCTTTTACTTCTAAACCCAAAAATTGATTATTTTTTCTTATCTTTTGATAAAAAATTATAACTCTAAATCTTAAATATATAATTGTTTTAATAGAAAGTTATCATTTTACAGTAAATTTAAGCCATTGAAAAATAATTTTTCTTTTGAACTAGTTAATTCGCAAGACAATTAAACAAAATTTTAATTTATTAAATAATTGATTAAATTAATAAAATTAAAAATTAGAAATCTAATCTATTCTACTCTCGGATTCAATTTAAAAAACTTTGGGAAAAGCAGGAAAGAAAGGTGAATAATTGAAGCAATTGGAGAGTGGGAGACGAAAGCGAGCGGGGAGAACAATGGCGGTTCAATGGAGTCAATTACTGCCGCAATCAGTAGCGCGGGAATTGAATGCCACTTTTTATTTCAAAAGCCAAAGTCAGTCCAAAGTTTCTCAACCATTTAATGAAATTCTATTTATTAATAGGTCGTCTTTTTTATTTAATATGAAAAATAAAAATATATTTAAAATAGTTTAAGTGAGATTATTTATAAAAAGTAATATAAAAATCATAATGAAATGAAAGTCAGACAAGGTAAAAACAATTTTACCCTGAACTCAATTATTAAAAATAATTATAAATTAAAAAAGAAAAATAATCTAAAGAATTTTGGATGATATCCTCATCATTCTGAAAATAAACAACTTTTATTAATTAACATTCTATAATATATAGCATCAATCAGTACATATAAACTATTTAAAATAATATATAGCTTGAACATATCATTTTATATTCTATCAAAATAATATTTTTTATATAAAAAATACATCATATAATTTATATTAAACTGATTTAGAATCATTACGATTATCAATTAACAAATCTTTTATTGAACTTGGCAAAACTTTAAACTTTTAAAATATATCAAATCTAAAATAACACAAAAATATAAAAAATTATTTTAGAGGGTCACATTATCATACTTTAACGGAATCCAAATTCAAAAATTATTTTTTTTTTCAAATTCAGGACTAATATGAATAAAAGAAAGTTCAAAGACAAAAAAAAAAAAAAAACAAACCAAAGTTTAAGTACTAAATATTTCGTTATCAGAATTTCTGTTAGGACGGGCTGCTAAATACATTTCCAAGATGTGGAAATTTGTTTGACAGAGCGTCAATTACGGCAAATTGTACATCACTCTCTTTAAGACGGTTATTGTTTTGACCATTGCAGTTCCCACGATTATGGAGTAAATTAATGGGCTTTTGCACCGAAGTTTAAGACAACTTTTTGACCAAAAAAAAACAAAAAAAAAGGAAAAGAGTGATCAAACGTACTTTGGGACCCTTTCACCCAAACTTTTGGAAACACTGTAATTTATAAAAATAAAATAAAAAAATTAAGTTTCTCAAAATTTAAACCAGCTCGGTTAAATTATAGATTTTAAGTTAATTATTTTTAATTAAATAGAATAAATTATTAAAAACTATAAAAAATAATTTAATTGATTTGCAAGTTAATTGTTCGAATTCCTTATTTCGAATCAGTATTTCATTATTTCTATATGTTAAAATATGTAATAATTTTATGGTTTATTTTATTTATTTTTATCATTATTAAATTTTAAATTAATTTAAATTAATGACGTGTGACGCTCTAAAAATGTAACCATAATCATTTTATTTTTTAAAATGTGAAGTACAATTCTTAGAAAAAATTAAAATGAAAAATATATATATATTTGCAAAATTTTCATTTTTTTCGAAAGTCTTAATAATTTGGGAATTATCGGACGGTTGGAGCTTAACCCCAAAATCCATGAGTTGTTTATTATAAAGACTTTGATTTTTCAAATTATCTTTATTTCTCAAATTATTTTAGGTGTTACTTCTCTAAATCATTGTCTGTTACGTTTTCTTTTCCAAAATAATGTGTGGAATAAATTGTAGGAACTGCCATCTCAAAATTTCTTAAATAAATTTATTTTTAGCTCTAAATAGTTTTAATTTGGTTTTTTATAAACTAAAAATTTAAGTGTTAATAAATTAAGTAATAAATTTTTACTGTTAAATTTTATAAATACTAAATTTATATTAAATTTTTTAAGTAAATTAACAAATATAAATACTAAATATAATTATATTATTTCGATATATTACATCGATTAACTAGCTTTTTCTTTACTATAAAATTTTCTCTTCATCCTTTCTATTTATTAAATTGAGTTTAATATAAATTTGGGTTGGATTAACAGGTTAGGTTTAGATTTAATTTAAATTATATATTATCTATTCATTATGTATTACAAAAACATTTAAAATAAAAATTTAAAATATAAATTAAATTGTTTAAAATCAATCCATTGTCAATTATTAAATTGATCAAATGGGTCAAATAAATAAATTACAACTAAATTTTACTTATATCAAATATATACTATTTATAATCAAGAAAAATACTCCAATGTGGCATAGTTAAGAAACTATCATTTGGCACGCTAATTATTTGCCACATGTCTTTATTGATCAAAGGTTAAAATGAATATTATTTTAATTTTTTTATAAAAATACATCAACATTTAATACTCATTCATATAACAAGGAGCATATATGCCAATAATTTTTACTATACTTGATTTAGTCATAGATTACAAATAAAATATAAATATGTACATACTTAATCCAATTTTATTTTATTTTCTTAATATTAAGTCTTTATATATGATTTTGATATTCAATCTTGAAAAATATAAATATGTAATTTAAGTTCGTAAAATTTAAATTTTACATATTCATTCATGCACTCATTTTTTTTAGTTATTGAAAATTAAATTCCATGTATATATATATATATATATAATGTTTATTTCCTTGAGAAATATATTATTGAAATATTACAAGTTAATTTATTAATGTAGTTAACAATTCTATATATATTTTTCATTTTCTTCTTGAACGAGCGTAATTTTTATACAATTTTTGTTCATGTAATTTTTTGGTTAATAACATAATTTACATAGTTTTTTTTATCTTTTAATCTTTAAATTATATTCTAACCATTCTTTTAAGAGTAAAGCTAAAACCATAATTGAGAGTTTAAAATATTAATTTTTTATCTTGATTATAATTTAAATTATTAACATTATAAAAATTAAATATTTATATTATTTTTACCTTTTCAATTATATTATTTATGAAATATTATAAACTTTGAACCAATTTTAATAAATTAATATATACATTCAAGTTGTGCATCCGACGGAAGAAAAGATATATTTTATTAAATATATAATAACAATTTAAAGAATAAAAAAAATTGAAAATAGAGCCCATACCATTGTTTTGGAGTTTGGGCCTTTTTTCCTTTCATATTTAATTTCAGAGAAGGCATAGTAACATCCTCCCTTCGCCTCGCATTGGCCCTTATGTTTAGAGGTGTTTGATGTTTTCTTCTACTAGCTCGATTAATAATAGAACGGAATAATTGAAATTTATTATTTTAACAATTTAATATTTCATTTTAAACTTTTTATTAGCCCATTAATGGAACCGAATTCAGTTTCGGTTGATTATTTAGGTTAAAATCAAATCATGAACACCCCGATTTTGGTTTGCATTTAATTATAATGATATTTTTAGTTTTAAATTTATAATTATACGATGAAAAGTAATTATTTTTCGAAATTGATTTCAATACTTAGTATGTTGTGTAATTTTTCATTTGAAATGTTAAACTGTAATTTTCATCTAAAAACATACATATATATTACATGATAAATTTGAAACACTTTTGTAGACAATTAAAATTATGAAATTTAAAATTTATCATCTTAAATATTATTAAATATTTAATGCAAATAATATTGCAAAATGTTAAAGTACGTGAATGCAAACTTTAATTTAATAAAGATAATTTAATAAATTAAATATGATAATATAATGTCATGCCATTAGTTAAGGGCTAGTTTGGCAATGTTTTTAAAAATTCTATGAAAAATTGCTTTTGGAAAGTTTTGTTTGAAATTTGAGCGTTTAGCGTTCTTTGTCAAAAAGATCTTTTAAAAATAAAATGTCCATTTTAGACATGTTATTATCAAGTAATAAATATGCATTTAAATAATATTTAAATTAGTTAAAATTTAATATATTTTAGTGAAAATATAAAAAAACTTTTTATAACTTGTTGTTAATATTTTAATATATGAAATATAAATTTTAAATATTTTTAAGCAATAAATATTAATTATTTATAAAATTTAATTAGAATTTATAAATTATATTTTAAATATTAATTATTTTAATTAATAATTTTAACACATTTGTAATTGAACACAAAGAAAAGAAAAGAAAAGTACTATATTATTAGAGGAGTAAAAAGTAATTAAATACTAAAATTATTTTGGAAGAAGAAAAGCTAAAATTTTAATTTCTCCTGCTTCTTATATAGTATAGGCCCTAAATGATGAACTTCTTGTGAATTTATAGTTGATTGGTATGAGGTTTAGGTAGGGGAAGCAGGGCCTAATCCTTCAAAATGAAAAATTATTGCTTTAATCCCTTTTAATATTTGTAAAATTTTAAATTAATACATGGTTGAAATTATATTTTAGCTATTATTAAAATATATAATTGAATCTCAGTTTCTCTAAAACAATTTTTGGCTGAGCACTTGATCCAGGGTTTGATCCCTGTTTTTGTAAATTGCTTCCTTTTTCCTTGATCGTAAGCTTACTTATGTAGAAAAAATCTTCATAAATTTAATGGATAAATACCAAAACTAAATTTGACATATATATTTTGATTTTGTATAGATATATACATTAAAAGTTAATTTTGATTCGATCGACGTATTAAAAGAAATGTATATATTAATTTATTTTATATTAAATAAGTATAATTATTTATGTACTTAAATATAAACATAAAATAATATTCATACGGAAATAATGTTAATTGTTAGAAAAATTAAATCAAATTAAATTAAAATACTACATATATATAATTGTAAAAAATTAAAATTATATATACAAATAACCATGTTTTCCATTGAAAACATCAAACCTACCCATTTCAAATCAATTTCAAGACAAATAATGCAAAGAAATAAAACATCAGAGGGATGGATTATTGAAACCATTTGGTTGATTTGTTTATTAGTCCCAAAACCTACAAATTACCACTGTTTTTTTTTTTTCAAAATTTTGCAATAAGGGATGGAACAAGAATCGACAGGATATGACCCTTAAAATATTGAGAAAATTTGGAGCTCAAAAGGCAATTATTAATCTCACCAAAAAATTGCCCCAATCATTGGATGCCACACCCAACCGCGCGAACCTGCAATGTAAAACGACCGGTCTCTATGCGTACCACTTTTTAATTAGTTTGGTCTGAGAATTAAGAGCGATTTTCTTATATTCAGTGGGAATGCTGTGCAGCTCTTTTTTAACACCCGTTTCTTTACGTTTTTAAAAAAATAAAAAAACAGAACCATTTTTAGATTATTAATGATTAACCAGAGAGTTTTGAGGAAATGAAAAACTCAAATTACTTAGATTTTTAAATTTAAAATTAAATTAGGAAAATGTGTAAATATTGAAGAGTTAAATTTATTTTTAGGTTAATAAAAAGTACACATTAGCTTTCTGTCATGACAATTAACGAAAAAGTGACTTAAATATTTAATTTTGAAAAGTTAAGTGATTAAATCGAAAAAATAATAGTTGAGAGATTAAAATAAGACTAAAGACATTATTGAATGACTATTTTTAAAATTTACCTATTTAAAAAAATTGAGGGTAATAAATAAAATAACCCAAATTTAGGTTGCAGGGTGTAAGATTTTGTTATTATGGAGGACATTTGGTACTCCACAATAAGTAAATCAGTAATTCAGTACGACGAAGCCACACAAGGTAAATAGGGTTTTGTAAACGAGAATTCTAAGTGAAAAAATTATCGAATTTGGTCCAGTTATTTGACGACGAGTGAAATTTGTGTATTTTAATGCATATTTTAAGTATTTGTAAGCTTAATCGAGTTTATTCATTTTTAATTAATATATAAATATTTCGGTACAAATTCAAATTTAAAATTGAACGAATGAATCAAATTCATTTTTCCTTATAAATTAATTTACTCAAAAGTTTAACCGAAATTAAAACGCTTAATTTTATCTTGAATTAAGTTCAAACTTTAAAAATAAAACTTAATAGTTCTTGAACTAAGCTTCAATATCAAGTTAAACTCAACGGTGCTCAATTATGCCCCCATTCAACTTAGCCACACGAGAGGACATTCATGTAGCACATCCTATATATTTTATAATGTAGTTATATATACATGTTATATTTAACTAGTAAATTTTTCTTGTGTTCTGATAATTTTATAGACTTACATTTTAATAAATTTGTAAGTTTGTATTATTGAAATCACACTTTTAATATAAATAAAATATTTGTCATTCACACGTTACATATATTTATTTTGATATGATAATTTATACTTACGACAATAAATAATACAAAATTAATACGTAGACAATTTATGACATATTTAGAACGATAAAAGATTACTCTTTAAAAACCCACTAACATTAACACAAAGAACATGAGACTCTCTCTCCTGAAATATTTTGGGTCCCCTTTCTCATCTCATTTCTTAAATCTTCTGAGACAAACTTTATTTAGATTATTCTAAATTTTTTATAACTCTTCACCCTTCAAATGAAGGGTCGCAAATCATCATAATCTCCTTATATTAACAACACAGTGTATGATAGAGGGTAGACTAATTTTATATTATTCAGTAAACTTTCACAGTTTTGCCATTTCCATAGTATTTAAATGATGACAAATTGGAGCAGGAATAACATTACAGTGCATGATACAAACAATTAAGCTATAGGACTCTATTAAGTTATTCATTCTATGAAGATGATGCTAGTTTCCAATAGCAAATAAAGGCTATAAGAGAAAAGAACTGGTATTTAATTTTCTAGAGCATCTTCCATATATATTTGAACTACGACCCAGAAAAGAAAAATACCCTTTCAAATCAACTTTCATGCTGTCAATCAAAACCAGTTTCTCCATAGCTGAGAGCACTAGCACTAGCACGTAGAAACTAAAATTACAGAGAAAAAAAAAAACTAAAAATGCATTTTTATTTTTATTTTTATTTTTCACAAACACACACACACACACAAAAAAAAAAAGGAAACACGAGGATGAGCTAGCTTACCAGGAGGGAAAAGGGTTGATAAAAATTTAGAGCTAGCGATGGAAAATTCCGAAGGGATCGCATGATCCAATGGGTACTGAACTGAATCAACAAAAATCAATAATTAATTCGTTAAGGTTTTCAAGGAAGCCCATCATCAACATTAGATCAATGCGATCCCTTTGGAGCTCTCCACCTGCACTAGGAATAGGCTTGGAAAACTGGGTTCAAAACTGGATTTTTCTGTGAAGCTCTATGGCAGAGATGGGATTTTCATTATTTCTTTGATATCATTTATTTTTATAGAGGAAGAAGCTTTGGGCTCGGCACTTTGCTTTGCTTAATTGCCTACGGTTATACAACGCTCCTTATCTTATGGTCACGAGGATTTGGGTCTTGATCATCGCCGCTTAGCTTATAATCTCTTTATTTCTGGGGTGAAATTTCCAAAATAGCATCCTACAATTAGATATAATTGTCAAATTTAGTCCCTAATGTTTAACTATTTTTTATTTTGGCCTTAATTCTTTTTTAGGGTAAACTACATTAGTAGTCACTCAACTAGGTTTTTTGTGTCACCAAACTATAAAAAATTACAAAATAGTCACCTAATTATTAGTAAATTTATTTTTTGGTCATCCAACTATAAAAAGTCATAAAATGGTCACTCAACTATTCAATTTTATCTTTTTTGGTCACTTAACTACCTTGAATTTTTGGTGTTTTCTTTTTTTACATTAGCTAGCTGGTGAATAAAAAAGATAAAATTGAATAATTAGATAACTATTTTATAACTTTTCATAAAATAAATTTATTAATAGTTAGGTGACAATTTTATAACTTTCATAGTTTAGTGATCACAAAAGAAAAAAAAGAATTTATTCAACTCGATTCAAAAATTTCATCGAGTTAAAATGATAGAATAAGACCCATCAATTTAACTAACTCAAAAATTTTTTATTTAATTCGACTTGATTTAATCGAAAAAGTAAGAGAGAGGGAAAAGTCCATTATTAACCTTAGCTAGTCAGCAAATAGCTTTAGTAGATTCACGTGCATGACAGTAGTCACATAACATGCAATACAAGGACATAAATTTCATTTTTTTTCACCATTATTATTAAGCCTAGAATATATAATTTGCAATAGCTTTACATTTGAGGCCATTCAACTAGCATGTGCACTAACACAGTTAATATGGAAAAGGGAGAATTTAAGTACTGTGAGTTCGAAAAAGGGAGGTGATGTGATTGCTTTCTAAGTCATGAGGGGTAGTATTGTTGGAATCAGAATAGATTATTGGTTGGATTAGTTAGATTGAAAATCGGTAGAGAAATAAATTTAAAAATGATTTTAAAATAATTAGATTAGAAATTAGTTGAAGTGGCTATAAATCATAAATTAGTTGAATCAAGATTTTTGAAAATTTTAATTTTTTTAATTTCAATAATTTTTAACAGGACTGGTAAACCGGTGGCCCACCCATTTTGATCACCGGTTAAGTTAAAAACATTGATGAGGGTTCTCTTGCCAAATCTTGCTAATATTTCAATAAAATTATTATGCCTTATTGCCTCTTTTGGCCTCACTACTTTAGTTAAATTATCACTTTGATATCTATGCTATTTTTTTTATCACTTTGAACCTTGTACTTTCATTATATCATTTATATTTTCTATTAAAAATTCTTCACATACAATCAAATGTTATCACGAGCAAAAACTAAAAATTTTCAAAAATATAAAAAGATTGAAAAATATTTATAAAAATTATAAGGACGTGAAACTTAAAAAGTTTTAAATATTCATAAAATTTAAAAAAATTCTTTTAAAGAAAATTTTAGAACTTTATGCATTTTGGAAAACTTTATGGTATTTTTTGAAATTTTGTAGGATTTTTTATATTTTATAAAAAGTAAATTTTATTACACATGGCAACATTTGATTGGACGGGAAGATTTTTTAATGGAAAATATAGATGAGGTAAAGAGTATACATAATGAAAATCCAGAGGCCAAACTAATAAAAATAGTATAAATTTCACAGTGATAATTTAGCTATAGTATAGGGGCCAAAAGAGATATTAAGCCAATTAATATCTATTTCAATAATCCCATTAATACAATTTTAAGTTAAAAATATTCAATTCTAAAGAGTTTCTCAACGATCAATATTTATTGCGACCCGTCTTATAAGTAAATATATATTTAATATCAAATCTAATCTCATATATAGTTTAACCTAATTGAAATTATTTGATTGCAATCTTAAGTAAGTTTTAATGGAAAAAGAAAAAGAAATCCATTATTTCTAAAGAAAAGGAACCAAAAACTCGTGTAGTGACGAAAGACACGTATCATATTAACCAGTAATTAATCATCTCAAGCATTGATGGACCTTTATTTTATTACTATAATAATAATTATAGTTAATATTATTATATTCATTAATTTAATTAATCACCTTAAAAGTTAGCTAATTTATTATAATTCTATAGCATACGTATAAAACTAAGACAAGTAACCCTACATTGGCTTAAATTATTCTAAAGTTAAAGCATACAGATTGCATATATCAATACGTAAATATAGTTATTCTTTTTATAATTAAAGTATTTATACCGTAAAAGTAATATGAAAGTCTTTATATTAAGAGTCGGATTACATATTCTTTACTCAAAAATATGAAAATTAGTCTCTATATATTATATTAATAAGTAAATTGCTCCATTTGTTAAAAATTCCATCAATTTTTACTTTTGAAAATTGGTCATTATATGTCAAAATGAGGTACACGGAGCACACGATGTGTAACTTTTTGGTTATTTTGTTTTTAACAATAGAAATTGATGAAATTTTTAACAGAAAGAATTAATTTACTCTTTAATATAACTGTTAGGATTTCGACCCAATTAAACAGCGAACAAGTAAAATAGCGGAATAAATTGAGAAATTGAACACACAAATTTAACGTGAAAAAACCCCTCCAAAGAGGATAAAAAACCACGGGCAAAGATAATTTTACTATAATGGCAAAATAATGAAGAGTACAAAAGATAAAGATTAAGACTAAACCCCGAAAACTCGAAAACAAAGAACCCTCAAAACGTAAATACAAAATTATCTAAATATGTTATAAGTTCTAATCTCTAATGGGTGTATTTTCTAAGGTTGTAAAAGAGCCTATTTATAGGCTAAATTCATAGATCAAATAATAATAAAATAATCTAAACTAATCAGTGTTTGATTGAAACAAGTAAACAGAGTTTAACTGAAAGACTATTTTTCAAATTTGACTGAAAATAGGAGTCATATTTAACAATAACGTATATGAGCTAATTTATCTATTTTTTAGTAAAATAGGTAAATTATAATTGACTCTAATACATGAGCCTTTATGGTATTTTTACATATTTATATTTGTTTTATAGTTTAAAAATATTATGAGCTTGTAATTGTCCTTCATAATATTACTGTCTTCAAAGTTTAAACCCAAATTTTATTCTTAAAATGGAATGTAATTTATAATTATACCTAATTTTTATTACTATAACAATAAATTAAATTATGACACATGATGAAATTAGATAAAAGGCGAGACGCAAGGGATATGGCATGCAATATTGAGGACAGACAAGATAAAGAGATTGAATAAAGCTTTGTCTTGAAGGCAGGTAAGAGTAACAATCAAACAGCTAATGTTGTTTGCAACAAATTGAGCAACAAGTCCACTTGAGAAAATGACTGTAACCCTTTTTATTTCCTTTCTCTTCTTTTTTATTATTTATTTATTTTTATATATTGTCATCTTTACTCTTTATATGTGCAATTTTGCACAGACACATGTATCCATTATCGTACACAATGTCCACATTCAAATGGTTTATTGAAATAAAAACATCAGTGAGCTGGTTTTTCTTTTTTAAATTTACATCACTTTATTTATCTTATCAATTGATCTTTAAATTTATATTTCATATATCGATTTTAATAAATGTGAGCAAATGGTCTTTTAGATGGTTTAATTGCTTTTCCTATTAAATTAACTTAATTAACCATAATATAAAATAAATTTACCTAGTCGAGTTTTAAAGTATAAATTAATCTAATCAAACCAACTCAACATTAATTAGTTAAGTTAATTAAAACTATAAATATATTTACAATAATAAAATATTAAATATTAAATTGATATAATTATAAAATTTAATAACCGGCCGATAATCGATGGGTTTAATTTTCCAATTGGGTCCATCAAATATGAATAAAAAATATATGTTGTTGCAGAGATTAAACGTTTTATTTCTCATTTATTGTCGTATCATTTTCTCCTTTTTCAAGCGATGGAGACATACATGACAGAATTTTCTATTTTTATCTTTATAATTATTTGTAGAACCATTTTGGGATCAACTAAATTAATGTTTAATTTGTACGAGTTTATACCCAATGAGCCCTTGACATATAAAATTTTTTTGAGGGGTGAAAGTGAAAATTTTTTGGTAGAAAATAATAGTAAATTGCGATTCAATCAAATAACACTTAAATATCTGAAGAGCTATTACAATCCGCTAACAATACTGATTAAATAGATAATGGCAGTTCATCAAACACTCATAAACTCATAAAATTAACATTTATACATTTTATCATATGATTTATAACACTGTTCTACACCCTTTGAACATGATCAACATGTATCTTTCAACTTCTACTTAAAACAAAATACATTAAATGTAGCTAGCTCAATCATCTAAATATTAACAGCCTCACCTGCCAACAAATATACTAAATAAGCATTGTGGCATTTCTTTTTTGCAACTCACAAATTTAACATAAGTGAATTACGGCCACACAAGTTACAAATAAATAATCTTTATTATTCGGACTCATGGCATTAATTATGAAATAAACATTTATGATTAATAAATCAAACGTGGAGTTCAGGTGAAGATCATGAATTTGGATTCAAAAGAGTAAACGATTTGCTTCAAGGGTTTTCACATCAATTTTTTTTTTTTTTTTGTTAAAAACATAACAGAGTGGGGGATATCATATGCTTCCATTCTAAATCATGTCGTTTGGACAGCTTCCATTAAAGTGATATTAATAACTGTTCTTGAAGGAGAGGTCAGTGTCTAACTCTTCTCATAATTCTAAATAAATTTTAAAAAAGTTACCACCTACCTAAAGCATCCATTTAGGTTTTACTAAAATTTGTATTATTTTTATATTGAGTTAAAAGTAAAAAATTTGAATGCCTTGAAAAGCGACAGATTCACTAAATATACGTATCTTATAAGAGATATAAGTATCTTATAAGAGTGGATCATACGTGGCGCATATTTACTTACTAAAATGATGATAACTACTTATCATCAGTAGCATAGGGGAAATATTTCTCCAGTTCCTATCAGTTTCAATATTGAGCAAATTAATCCCTTTCAAAAAAATTTGATTAGTTTAATCTCTGTCAATTTTAAAAATGAGCAACTAAGGACAATTAATCACATCATTAATATCTTAAGTCAATTGTAATTTTAATCAGCATAAAAATAAATTTAGTCCTCAATGTTTACATCTTTTGACAATTTGGTCTTCATTTTAAAAAATTTAACAAATTTAGCCTCAACGTTTACATGTTACGGGTAAAATTTGTTAAATTGGGACCAAGTTGACAAAATGTGTAAATTTTGAAGTTAAATGTACTATTATATCAATCAAAATTATGTAGAATTGACGAAAAACTTTAATGTTGTGATTAATTATCATTAGTTACTCATTTTCAAAATTGACATAAATTAAATTACTCTAATTTTTAAAAAGAGAATAATTTATTTAATATCAAAATTAAAATGGAGAAAAAGATTTTTTTTACCCAAGAGTTTTCTCCAAACAAGAAGTGAAGAAGAATTGCATTAATAAATTCTCTCATATGGTGGATTTGCTTAGCTTGCTGCATGCGGCGGAGATGGTGGTGATGAAGTCAAAAGACTCAAAAAGCTACAACCCAAAGCCATATTTGAAGCACATCACATCACAGTCATCCCCCACCAGTCCACACCACTGGCACATGCCTGCCCCCGCACGATCTCCTGCTGATACACTTACATCGATCTGTTCCCTCGATCCCTTGCTTGTGGGGTCTCTTTGTTCTCCATTCTTTACTTACTGATATGACAATTTGAACTTTAGTTTTTTGCTTTACTAGGTTGTCCACTTTGACGATCAAATCCTTTTTTCCTTTTACTTATTGTTTTCACATTTGTAAATAAAGTATATCTATTTGTATCACAAAGTCATATAACTAGCCGAGTCAAACATATATATAGACTTTGTGTATAGAAACTTGTAGCCATATGCTTTGGTGCCTTAAAAGTTTGAACCCTATGGCTATATCTTTATATTATTCACATCTCTCGAAACCAATTTTTTAGCTGCAAGTTGCTAGCCACTTACGCATAAATAAAAAACCCAAAAATTTAGTGGTTTTCATTTGCCATATTATTTAAACCTAGATATAATTTTGCTGACATTTTGGCTAGAAAATGACCTACCTGGAGATTCTATGTTTTAAAATATGCATGGATCAAAGGTAAGAGTCTTTGCAGAGATATAGGGAGATCAATTCTCAAATTAGATTTGGATAATTTGGTTTCATATGGGTGTAGGTAAAAGTTGTTAAAGTGTTGTTGACACAAGATGATAAAATCCAAAGGCTAAACATATAGGATAATTCAGTTTTAATCTTCAATTTGGTATTTGAGTTTAGTTTTAATAATATCCGAATTTTTTTTTTAATTTGACACTTGAATTTTTGTTCCAGTTAAGTAATTGAGATTGGCTTCATTGATACTTGAGTATTTTTATTGTTCCAATCTAGTATTTGAATTTAGCTTCAATGTTTACTTTGGAAACTAAGTTTTTTCAATTTGGTATTTGAATTTTTGTCTCAATTAAGTATCTAAATTTGATTTCAATATTCAATTTAGTACTTGAGCCTTTTTTTGTCCCAATTAAGTACTTAAGTTTTTTTTATTAAAGCACATGTGTCAAACAATCATCAAAACAGACAATGTCGTTTTGTCTTGATATCAAAACTGAATTTTAAAACTAAATTCAAGTAGCATATGGCATATTAACCCTTTTTTAACATATATATATATATATATATCCATACATGTGTGATCATGTGATAAATAGTATCAACCTTTTTCTTTTTGGACATTAAAATTAAATGGTGTTGAAAAGTTATCCATACTGTCAAAGAGCCAACTCTTAGTTGAGACTTGAGAGTATACTTAGTAATCACCATAGCTTTATGAGAAAATGAAAAAGTGACTTAACCTAAGAGTGGGAAAAGGGACTTTGGAAGTTGTGTGAAAAGAAGGGAAGGATCCGAGAGAATCAATCATAGTTGGTGAAATTGCTTTAAAGATTTGCCTTAAAATAAAGCTTTAAGAGCTGCATGATTGAGCATAATGAAAAATCTCAGAAAGCTATATTCAAAAGTTATTTGTGTTTGATTCTTCCTTCTTCATGTAAGCAAACAATAGAGGAGAAGAGAAAGTCTTTAATATTTCTGTTATCATTAAAATATTGATGATAGGAGTTAAATATTGAATGGTTTTAATGGGGGCATGAATTGATGTTTAAATCATTTAATGATTTTTTTTATATTTTTCGTGTTTTATAATTTATGTTCAGAATTTGTGGATAATCCTCTCAATAATACTTTCTTCAAAATTTCAATTCGAGTCACCCTTTAAAAATGGAATGTAACTTACTTGCACTAAGAGGAAGAAAAATGATAATTTTAATTTTAATTGATTCATACATATATATTTTAAAGGTATAAAGATAAATTTAGCCCTTGACGTTTACATTTTTGTCAAATTGACCCTTACTCTTTTTGAGCTAAATTTGATCATCAACTTTTAAAAATAGTCGAATTTAACCATTAACCTTTTAAAAGAGTAGAATTATTTTTTCAATAGAAATACTCACTAAAATGTTTTTTTAACATGATAGATCACATGTACATCATGCTATTTTTTAAAAATTTATGACATTTTATAATTTTTTTGAATATTTTAATAATTTTAAACTATTTGTCGATGTAACATATAAGACAAATAGTGTCATGTTAACATGAAGTACACGTGACCACCACACGACTTACCATGCCAACATCATAAAAAAATTTATGGTTTTAGTCCGTATTTTTGTTAAAAAAATAAATTGACACTTTTTGAAAAGTTAATGGTCAATTTTGACTAAAAAAGAATAAATGTCAAATTCAAAAAAATGTGAACATTAAAAGCTAAATTTACCATTATGACTATTTAAAATACAATAGTTGAATAAACTTTTGTTCATATTTCATATGTGAAATTCTTTTCATTATAATAACTTTAATCCTTTTATGAAAAAAAAAATTAAAGAGTTGTTATTATCTTGTAGATCGTTAATTAAGTACTTTTTTTAAAATTTCGCAAGTAAGATAAAATACCATCATTTGCCTCATTTAGCTCGTGTGTTTATATGCAACTAAAAAAAATCACTCTTACTATACCAAATAATTACCCAAGATTAGATATCGTTAATCAATAAAAGAGATTCTTCTTTCTTTTTCTTTTAACCTCGTAAGTGAGATGAAAACATCATCACGTGCTTAAGTTATTATTAAGAAAAAAAATATAAAACGAACAGTTAACAAATGTTTAATTCTGCATGTTCCCACGCATTACCTATTTGGTCACGGATACGGTATTCGTTCCATTGGGAAACTCAACTCCTGTTTCTCAGGGCATTTTTTTGTAAAGGATGCGTATCGATATCTCTCCGACCAACACGAGGCTACAATACCTGCAACTACCCTTCGCATGAATTGGAAAGCCTTATGGAAAATCCGGCTTTTCTGATCTTCCTTTGGAAACTGTGCCGCAACTACCTCCCTCTCCGGATAGAACTGTGTGCTCGGAATATTACAAGGAACTCCAATTGTCCATCGTGTGATCGCATGGATGAAAACATTGACCACCTGTTCCCCACATGCTCTTTCGCCAGAGCTATATGGTTTGGTTCTCAATACTCCATCCGGTCGGAATACTTGGGAAAAGCGGATATACGAGAATAGATCCTTCAGTGGGTTCAACAGTTCTTAAAATCTGACCTTTTCCACCAAACATGTACAATGAATGGATCCTAATTCTTTGGCAACTATGGAAGCATCGCAACTGAGTTTGTTTCAACAATCAGACTGCTAATCGTATGGCACTGCTCCAAAGTGTACAATGTTGTTCGCAACGGTACCAAGTCCTCTTACGATCGGACAAGCCAAATCCCTACATTTAAACCGGCCAAATCGAACAACCTGAACTGGAAACTCAACTTTGCCCCAACAGTTCACCCTTCTCTAACATACTGGTCTTCATTCACTCCAACACAACACATACTTTTGGGGAAGCAGTAGCAATTGTTGGGTTTACTCCTGCTCCAACATACATTGCCACATATTACCAAGGTCATTCAAAACTACACAACCAGCTACTCCTAGCTCGAATGATCTTACTCAAGCTAAAGCACATTCGGATCCAATTAACTCAACTGCATTGTTCCAACCGAAAATGGTATCCACTATTCCGAGGCAAAGTACTGGTCAGTGGAAGATCGAGCCCATCCATCAGGATATTAAATTGCTTCAGCAAGGCATAAGCTTTGAAATGTCAACCGGAAGACACATGCTACGTTGCAAACTCTATCACCTAGCCTATCGTCGCATAGTTACTCAATCCTTGAGGGATTGGGCTAAATAATAATCACTCTATGCAGTTTATGCTTTTGTTATCTTACCAATAAAAAAATTCTGCATGTTGTATTAAAGGAAACTTCACCAAGTAATTATAATTAGTTCACATGTACCAAGCTCCTTTTTTTTTTTTATTTATAAATATGATGCCTTAAAAAAATCTAGTAATCTTCAAAACTATTATGAACTTTAAAAGCTTTTCTTCTTCGTTCGAAACCAAAAATCAAAACGAAAATTTAAAATTTTAATTACTTTTTAATTCTAAAAGTAATTAAAATTTTAAAAATAGGATGATTTTGTATGCAAATAAATGTTAACTAAAAAAAGCTGGCAAAAACAAAGGCTCACAGCGAAGAAACCTCCGGCAAACTGCGGGCCTACTTTGTAGCCCGTAAGCCATAAGAATCCTCCAGAATATATATAATACGACACCGCTTATTTCCACTACTGAGGAGGAAAAAATAAATTGACTCTATAGGGCCCAAACGGGTTCGAACCGGTGACCTCTTGATCTGCAGTCAAATGCTCTACCACTGAGCTATGGACCCAAGTTGGCATGGGAGGTAAAAATAATTTAATATCATTACTAAACAAATAATTTATGGTCAATATTAAAGCAAAATTATACCATGCTTTGAACATGTCAAAAGGAAATGTTAAGCACACTTGACACATGATAATTTTTTTTGTTTTTTGTTTTTTGGTCTCTCAAACTTGTTTCTTTAGTTCAAGGAATAACATCGTAGAAAGCCATAGGTTTTCCAATTTCAAAAAAATAAAGGAAGCTTGTTGCAAGAAAATATAATAGCATATAATTAATAAGTGTTGTATCAAATATAACAATTTATAACTAATAAGTGTTGGGTGCAGTGGTAAGGTACGTTTTTAATAAGAGAATGTTGATTTCAAACTTAAAAATGATAGAAGAAAAATCAATAATTTCGAACATTAATTATAAAAAAAAAAAAAATAGCAATATATAATATAATAGAAACCAACCCTTCTCTAAAGCTATTAGCTTTGTAGAGTTGTAATAAAGAACATAATTATTTTTGGATCCGAGATATATATTCAAGGGTAATTCTCCCTTCGAGGGTTCTCTTTTTTCTTCGTCATTTTCTTTACTAAGCTCAAACACTATACTTTCTTCATAATATCCATTTTTTTATTGAATTAAGCATCAAAAATTGTCTAAAATATAAATTCTAGTAGGGTAGTATTCTTTAAGCTCACGTTTATCTTGTAAATATCCGAACGTATTCACGTTTATCTTTAATAATATATTTACAAATAAATACAACACTAATTGTTAAATTTCTTCATACATGTGAGTTTTTGAGACAAAACTGACAATAAATTTTGATATATTCACGCATGCATTATCCCACCTAATTTGCATTGTATTATTTTAAAATATTATCACCTTCAAAGTTAAAAATAAAAATATTTTTAAAAATAGGATATGGATTCTATAACCAATCTTAATTAAATAAAAAAATATTTTTAAAATCCGTCAACAATGCGCTTTTTTTTTTTTAAATTTCACTAATATAAGCAAGAGCATAACAAAATCATGGGTTTTTAAATACTTGGGTAAAATATTGCGGCCTAACTCGCAGCCTGCTATTCGGTCCAAGCTAGCAGACGCTGGATCTTGGGTTGTCGTTTTCCAGAGGGATAAAGGGTTGTCGTTTTCCAAAGGATAATATAATTTTTGACTCAACTTAACAATTACGTTCACTTTAGTATTTATATATATATATATATATATTTTCACTTTAATATCTAAATTTGACAACTAGATTCATTTTGCTCCCTAAAATTTAATTTTTTCAAGATTTAATGATGTGACTAGTGTTTTTGAAACATGATTGGATTGGTCGGTTGAATCGAGATCCGATCAGTATACTAATCCAAACAAAAGGCTAAACCGATTGAATAGGAAACTACCTGAAATCGATAAAAATAAAAAATTGAGACAAAAACCAATAGTTGAACTAGTTTAGTAAAATATTTATTTTTAATATTATTATGAATTTTTATTTATTTATTTATTATTGGTTTAACTATTGAACTAATCAAACCAATTGAATCGCAGAATCAGTGGTTTGATAAGTTTAACTACTAGTCTGATTATTAAAATACTGTATAAGATACTTTAATATTGTACCACGTCATCACTAGAACATATATCTATTTTACTTTTCAAGTGATGATATGATATAATATCAAAGAACCACATCATTGAACTTTTACATTTTTAAATCCAATGACCAAAATATATTTAATTGCCAAAGTAAATAAAAAAATCCAAATATTAAAATAAACCTAATTACTAGATTTAAGGGCCAGGTAATACATTATCCCATTTTCAAAATAAAAATGTGATTTGTATGTATATATGCGTAGTATATAATTTAATTCAATAAAACATGGCTCCTTCCTGCCTCGGCTGCCTAAAAGAATTCGTGTTGCCAACATGATTTGATTAATAAATTATTTGGTTTTAAATTGATATTAAGCAATCTAAATTTTATTCTCATCAAAATATTAATGTGTTTTGGTTCATTTTGTTTCATAGTTAATACTAATTTGTATTATTTTGATATAATTTTCTTATATTTAAAAAATGTAAAGAAAAATCTTTATAAGTTTATTCTAGTTCAATTAATAAATTTAAATATTAAATATTGGAATGTATATTTTTTTATTAAGTAGAAATTAGACAATATATATAAATATTTAAAAATATAATAAATCAAAAATATTAAATCGATAAGTAATGGTATCAAATAGTGGCGAATTTAAAAAAAATTAGGGACTGAAATTAAATTGTATATTTTAAGATAGTAAAATATAATTTCATCGTTTTAATAACCTATGTTTTTATAATTTTTAAAAGGTTAAATAAATTTTTTATCATTTTGAGATGACTAAAATGTAATTTTATTATTATTAATTTAAAATTTTATAAATTATAAAAAAATAAATTAAAATTTACTATTTTACTCTTAGTGGCTCCGCCACTTGTACCAAAAGTGATATGCGCACTAGTGCTTATATACTCCTACTATCCTAGTGTTGTTATTTAGAGGAGTCTATGAAATTAACTGAAATTTTTTGCATGATAACAACTTAACAATATAAAATTGAAAATTCGTTTCATCATTTAAAATTTATTTTATAATTTATTTTTTGAACAATAAAATTCAAGAATAAAGCTACTAGCTTCCTTTCGGTCACTATTTTATTGAAACTTGTGACCTATACTTTTTTTTTTATTATTCTTTTTTCTTTTAAATACTGGCCATCCACTGAATTATATTTATCAATATTTGTTAATCTCACAATTTTCATAACTATTTAATTAGAAATGCATCTCTCGTGGCAGCTCCTAACACTAAAATGCTTTCCCTCATCTATATATGATTGCATGCATGAACCCTACTACACCTTTTTTATTTATTTTTATTTTTTTTAGTATAAGCAATTTTATACCCAAAACAGTAAGAATTTGGCTTGATTTAACTTTAACTTAAAAAATATTAATTTAACGACTTAATGTGATTATTAAATACGAGAATAACAGATAAAAAAAAAATCATGCTAACACCCTTTGAGGATTTCGTTTTTAATATGAATTTGTGCTCTTGTGCTTATATATAATATTTGCACTTACAAGAATCTCAATAATTAAGATGTTTTAATATTATTGTTTTTTATAATATAACTTTGTACTCTTTGTGCTTATACATTATCTTTATATGAGTTAGGCAATAAATTCCTTCCCATCATTTCCATATATTTTGCCTTTTGATATTTGGAGGATCAGTAATACAACTCAATTTCGAAGGTTCGTTAAAAAAATAGAAGGGTGTAGACAAAAATATAAACTCAAAAAATGAGTTTAGCTAAAAAAAAAAGACCTATTTAGGGTTTTGATCGAGTAAGTATTTTTCGCTCAGACTTGGTTTGACCCAACCTGAATTTGCAAAAAAAAAAAAAGAAAAAGAATTTGATGCTTTTTGCTGTTGTTTTCACTATTTTTGCTTTTCTTTTGTCACTATTTTGGTGTCGTTTAGCTATTATATTGCTACCATTTTATAGTTATTATTTGGATATTATATAACTCTTATTTTATTATTAATTTCCTACTATTTTAGAGGTATTTGTTTGTTAATTAAGTTACATTTATCTTAGTGTTATTTAAGTATAAATAAAATTTTAATTTATTTTTAATTTATTGAGAAACATTTATTTTAATATTTTTGGTGTATTTGATACATTATATTTTTAAATTTTATTTTTATATAAAAATAATATAAAAATAAATAAGGGTGGGTCGGGTTGAATTTAGGCAAAATTTTAGACATTTTTAGTCGATCTAGAAAATGAAACTAAAATTTTATTGAAACCTAACTCAAACTCAACCAGACTTAACCCATGATCTTCTTTAATAAATAATTATACATTTATCTAAATTTAAATGCTAGAAATTAATATAAATTAATACATTTAAATCATGAATGGAGATACATGTTCTAGAAAACTTCACAAATAATGTTAAAAGGATAGACATTTTTAAAGGTATACTAAAAGCTTAAGAAGTACAAGTATTAAAAAGGATTTCACGTGGCAATATATAATACTGTTTGTGAAATAAATTATTTTTAATTAGCAATGATTCAATGTATCAAATATCAGTACATTTAAAAATAGATTAGAATATTTCTTAATTTGATATGTGAACTTGGATTTCGTTAAGATATGGTAGTTGTGACATTTTGATATTGTGTCATAATCTTTTAAAATTTTAAGTGATAATATATTATAATCTCGTAATGTTGCATCATCACTAAAGGCTAAGTAAGAAATTTTGTTTGAGGAGGAGGTAAAGTTAAAAGTTTTGTATAAAAATGTTTAAATTAGATTATTAATTTTTCATAAAGGATATAATTATCTTTTTTTTTTTATTTAATCAAATGTTAGAAAAGCCTAAATTGAATCTTTCAATTTTGGGAAAGGGCTAAAAAGTAATTTTCAATTTATCCAGTTGGTCTCCTATCTGCCCCTTTGGCTACACCCTTGGTCGTTACACCTTAGTGGAATACTGATTAAAGGATCAAATTGGAAAAAGGTTACCAAAATTCGAGACTAATATGGACAGAAAAATTTTAGAAACCAAATTGAAAAGTGTTACTAACTTCAGGGACTATTGTTGCTTTATCCCTGGTTTATTTTTAAGAACTAAAAGAATAGCAAGCATTAAGATTTATTTCGGGGGGTTAAGCTTCGGAGAAATTGACGGGGAATTGAAATGTTGAATTATAGAAAAAGTCCCGACGTGGAGAAAAGCAATTGGTCAGAGAAAGCAGAGGAAAGTACGGGCGGCGTACCGTGTGTTTTTTTTTTACAGTTTTAACTTTTAAGCCGAAAAAGTCACCTAACATATCAGGCTGGTCGACAAAAACCTTCTTCCCTTATTTATTAATTTAAGGTTTAATAACAAATTCAGTCATTAAAGTTTATATATTTTGTCAAAATAGTTTTAATTGTATTTTTGAATTTTTTAGTCGTCAACTTCTATTTTTTTCAAATTATTTTTAACAGATTTGATAAATTTACTTTAAAAAAGTTAATAGATTTCATGAAAATATTGAATGGGTGTATTCGTTTTGAAATTCTTTTAGATAATTATGTAAAAAAAAAAGGTTGATTGCCAAAAAATTCAAAAATACAATTAGGACCATTTTAACAAAATATGTAAATGTTAGTGGCTAAATTTATCATTTAACCTAATTTTAAGGTAAACTGTACTAATGAAAACAGTCACTTAATTATTATTTTTCACTAGCATTTAAATGACAAATGAAAATAGGAATTGTCAACTTTAAAATTAGCACCTTCAACCTATATATATTATGTTAATTTAATATTAATTTTTTAAATTAATGAATTAAGTGAAGGAGTGTTGAAGTTTTTGTGTTAAACAAATATGATAATAACGAAAACAATAATAAAAGCAACTCGATTGAATTGATATCGAACAATTCAAACATGAATCTTATGAAATCGATAAATAGTGAACTAAGGAAGATTGAGTCATCTCAACCTTCAATGTTCAATAAGCAACGACGAACCAAAGTATTGAGAGAAAAGAATGAGTAAAGGTGAAAATTATGACTTTGGGATTTTGGGTGTTCCAGTTTTGGTTTTTTTATTATTATCAAATGTAGTTGATATTTTTTTTTAGTTTTGTAGGTGGATGGATAAATAAGAAAAGAAATTTATAAAAAAATTAAATTACACAATTTGTAAATATTGAGAAATAATTTTTTAGAATCAAGATTAAAGTGACACAATATATAAATGTTTGAGGCATAAAGTTGTTATTATGTCATTTTTAAAAGCTGAAACGTCATCTTTTCGTTAGTCATTTAGCAACTAGTGATAAAAAAAATTAGAATAGTTAAATGACATTTTTAACTTTTCCTAGTTAAGTGATTAAAAAGAAATGTATTAATAGATAAAATATTAAATATAAATCTAGTAAAATATTAAATAAATTGAGATAGAATAATATTTAGTCTCTAAATTTGATAATTTTTCACATTGGTCGTTGAAATTTTTTGTTCACATTAGTCATGAAACTTGACAAATTTTTTCAGTGATATTTGTGACATATAATTACTTGAATTTAAAAAATGTATAATTTCTTAATATTTTAAATAATATTGGTATTTTTATATAAATATTTTAAAATTTCCAGGTGATGATGCGGCACAATTCCAAAAAGCCACATCATACTTTAACATAATCCAAGTTTATGGACCAAATTGAGAAAAATTACTAAATATCGAAACTAAAAGCAAACTAAAAAAGTTCAAGGACCAAATTTAGAGACTAAAATATTGCTTTATTCCATTCATAAACTAATTTATTTTAATTTTATAAATATCAATTATAAATAATCTACAATTTTTAATTTTAATTTTAATTTTATAAAAAATTTAGGTGATGATGTTGTAAACACGTTATCATACTTTAACATAATTGAAGTTTATGGATAAAATTAAGAAAAATTATCATATTATGAAACTAAAAACGAACTAAAAAAAAAAAACCGACCAAATTGAAAAATTACCAAATTTAGAGCCTAAATTGTTGATTTATCCCATTCATATTCAAATCAAATCGTAAATTTCCCGACAGATATGGCCAATATATTTGAAAAGATAGTGATGAATACAATTCATGCAAGCAGCTTCTTTTTTTTTTCCTTCCTTTTTCAAAAGGTCCAACATGAGATTTTTAAGACTTGAAAATGGGTGTGGAGTCAAATTTCCGACATTCTTGAATTCCCCCCAAGTCTTCCTTTCTAGTCCTATAAATACCCTCTTAAAATTTCATCAATCTCCATGCAAATTTACCTCATACATACACACACACACATATACACTAAGAGTTATACACCTTGCTTATATAGATCCCGAGAGAGCTACAAAAAATGGGGTTTTTCCTGTTATTTCAACTTTTTTTCACCATAGCCATAATAAGTTTTTCTCTTCATTTCTTCTCCACATTGATATTCTCATGCTGGGTTCTACCCATTAGAGCTTACAACAAGATTAAAAAAAATGGATTTACAGGTCCAATCCCTAGTTTTCCAATGGGAAACATCACAGAGATGAAAAACAGTATGAATATAAACGTTTCTTCTTCACTTAATGTTATTTCCCACGATATACACTCCACTGTGTTTCCTTATTTTGCTCGTTGGCAGAAATCATATGGTAAGTTTTGTTTTTTTTTTTTTGGAATTTGGTACTAAACAGTATATGGCTTATGATTTTACGGTTTGTTTGAGCTTGTGTTTTTGTGTTGCAGGGAAATTGTTCATATACTGGCTGGGGACGGAGCCGTTTTTGTACGTTGCGGAACCGGAGTTTTTAAAGAACATGTCGGCGGGAGTGTTGGGAAAGAGTTGGGGGAAACCCAAAGTGTTTAAACATGATAGGGAGCCTATGTTTGGAAGTGGGTTGGTGATGGTTGAAGGAGATGAGTGGGTTCGCCATCGCCATGTTATTACGCCAGCATTTTCTCCTTCCAACTTAAAGGTATTATTATCCTTCGTATTTTCTCTCCTTTTTATCTCCTTACAAATTAAAAAAACAAATGGGTAAAGTAATATTTATTCCCTAAATTTAATTACGCTTTGGTCCTTCATTTTTTTTGTCTATATTAGCCTGGGAAATTGTTAATGTTTTTTTTTTCAGTTTAATGCTTCAACATGGATTTTGTTAAGGTATGATAATATGATATTTTAAGAATATGCTATGTTATCACTAGAGGTGTGCATGGGCCGGGCTACCCGGCCCGGCCCGAAGGCTCGCCCGAAAAATGAGAGGGTTCGGGTAAAAATATAGGCCCTAAATATGGGTTTCGGCAAAAAAAAAAGGCCCGTTTAGAAAATGGGCTGGGCTCGGGTAAATTTTTTTGGCCCGGGCCAGGCCCGAATTATATAATAAATATATATTTTTTATTTTTAATCATATTTTAATTTTAATTTTAATTTTAATATAATCAATTTTTATTATATTTTTTAATTTGTGTAATGTTTTAAGAATTGTTTTAATATATTTTTATTTGTTTCTTGTTTTAATATTTGTTTTAAATGTATTTGATTATTTAATATATTTTAAATTTTTTTATTTAATGAAATAAGTTAAAAAAATTTAATATGAGTCGGGCTGGGCTCGGGTTTAACAATTTTATTTCGGGCCGGGCTTGGGTAAATTTTAGGCCCATATTTTGGGCGGGCCCGGCCTGAAATTTTCAGTGGGCCCGGCCGAACTTGGCCCGTCCCGCCCATGCACACCTCTAGTTATCACTTAAAAGTTCTTTAATAATATTTAAAAAATTTAGATTTTATATAAAATTTTAAAATATTCCATAATCTCATGCAGTTATGCTATTACTCTTGAATGGAATTCAAATTTAAGGATTAAATTAAAAATATTGTCAAATTTTAAGATTAATAGGAAAAAATGTTTAGGGACTAAATTAAAAGATTATCAAATTTAGAGACTAAATGTTAATTTATCCAAAAACAACCTAGGCTCCATTCTGTAAACATTGGTGGAAAACAATGAACACTTGCATGTTCCACAGCCGACAGCGTCTCTGAAAGCGTAAAAGTCTAACTTGTAAAGTAGAAAACATTTGTTTTCAAAATCAAACGGGTCATTCAAACAGGTTAGTTCTTCAATTTATTAATTTGAATGGTTTTATCAATTCAAATGGTTGATACGGTTGGATTAAATAATTAATTAAAAGTTTATAAAAGTAAAATACTTAAAAATTAAAATTAAAAACAGTTTAATTTATTATTTAATTCAGCCTAATCTATTTATATAGATTTACCATTCAATTGATTTGATATCTCTTTTCAAATCAAATTTACTAACTAATTTTAATCCAACCCATCGTATCCTATGAGATACAAACAACCATAATCATATATTCATGTAAAGTTAACGGAACAAATAATACTCAAAAATAAAGTAAAAGTTAGCAGCAAAACAATCATTTTTCTTTTTGTTCAAAAGCACGAAAACATGCATTTATACCTAACATTGGACCTGGTACTATATATATATATATATATAAAACTAATATATGAAGCCATTTATTTATTTATAAATAAAATTAATTGTATATATATTTTAAGAAATCCAAAAGTTTTGAGTTATCATTACATAATGAGGTGATTACAAAGTATAATTTTTTTAAACTTTTAGGTCGAATGATTTGAGTGTGATAAAATATATTATCCTCTTATTTATAAGATAAAAAGGGATTATGAATAATTCTTAATATTATATTAAAAATAAATATAATCAAAACTTATAATAAAATTAATAAAAATACTCTAATTTTTTGGTACATTTGGTTAGTTAATAATATTAACACTAAACAATTCATTATATTTAAAACATGGCACGATTAAAATAAAGATGCATTGCAACGGAGAGAAAATAGCTGCAGAAGATATTTGTTGATCTTAAAACTATATTATATACTGCGATATTGATAGTGGTACCTTTTAATACTCTTAAAATTTAATATAAAAATTAAAAATTTGTGAAAGAGAATTAGTCATGATTGTATGTGATACATATCTTGTTTTTAATAAAGAAATATATATAAATTAAAAGTTTTATTCGTTAAGATGACATTACATCCGTGTATAGATTTATATATTTAGGGTATTATCGTTTTCAACATCTCTTATTATATGAATTAATAATAAATTAATTTTAATAAACAATTTTAGTTACTTAGATAACTTGTTTTTAGTAGAAGGAAGTTTTCCTTTTACTCACTTTGAAGAGGTTTTATTTTCAAGTTTAATTTTTATTAATTATTCCTTTTGTTTGGGTAAAAATGTAATAGTAATTATTTATGGAGTCAAATTTTTAAACTTTGATCTTAATTATTTTAAATATTTTAATTAATTAATGGATAAGAAACTAAGTAAAAAACAATTGACCATTACAAGCCAAATTGAAAATTTTTGACCATTGCTAACTATTTTAGGACATACGTATCAAATAAACTCTTTCCTCAATACTTCAATAACCAAACAAAGTGCATTAACAAATTGAATTTTGACTGTTCATTTTTTTGTTTACATTCTTATAAAGAATTTAAGTTTGAATTTTGAAGAAAATATTGTTGTAAAGCTAGCCACTGAACCTTGAAAGAATTAATTTTTATGAACCTTAAAACGGACATTAAGAATACATTAGTCATTAAAAATATATTTGATAATAACCCTGATGAAATACATTTTGCTTTGATAATGTAGGCTATGGCAAGCTTGATGGTCGAACCGACAACGAAGATGCTAGACCAATGGGCTACTCTAATAAGCTCTGGTTATCCCGAAATCGATGTCGAAAGGGAAATCACAACGACCGCAGGGGAGATCATCGCGAGGACCAGCTTCGGGTTGAGTTACCAAAATGAGAACAAAGTGTTTGAAAAACTAAGAGCCATGCAAATCACCCTTTTCAACTCCAACCGTTATGTTGGCGTTCCATTTAGCAAATGGATGTGCCCTAAGAAAAACCTAGAAGCCAAGAGACTCGGAAAAGAAATCGACCAATTGCTTTTATCTATAATCGATGCCCGTAAAAAGAGTTTGGATATTGGGACATCCCTTCAGAAGGATTTGTTGGGTTTGTTGATGGAAGGTAGCCTCATTGACGGACGGTCGGGGAAGAGCTTGACAGCGAGGGAGCTTGTCGACGAGTGCAAGACTTTCTTCTTCGGCGGCCATGAAACCACTGCATTGGCACTCACTTGGACATTGTTGCTTTTGGCCATGTATCCCGATTGGCAAAACCAATTGAGGGACGAAATTAAACAAGTGATTGGAGATGGAGAGATCGATTTCACTAAGCTTGCTGACTTAAAGAAGGTAAATATCTTTACTATATCTATATATTTAGAAATATACTTATATTAAGCCTAATTAAATTGACGTCACAAGTCATCTTAGCATCAAGTCCATCAAAAATTATTGAAAATCTTTACTTTTACAAAATTACAAATATAACATAAGACTTTTTACCTTTTCGTGTTTTTATATAAAATCGATAAATTTTTACACATAATATGTTTTAAACCTTCTACTTTACACATTGTGTGCATTAATAACTTCATTTAATACATATATTTTTTGTTTCTACTATAGTAAACCAATTTTGAGGAAGTGACATTGCAAATATTAATAATACTATTTTTCATCAATAAAATTCAAATTCAAAATTCTATTTAAGTGACCTTAATTATTAAATAGTTGCGGATCTAGGACATTAGCAAAGGCCTTGGCCCCCTTAAAATGATAAAATTTTAATTTAATTCTTTAAAATTTATAAAATATAAGCTATTAAAAATTTAAATTTAATTTTGGCCCCTAAAATTTTTTCTGATTTCCCCCTGTTATTAAACTCTTTTAGACTTGTCCAAGTGACTTCTATTATAATTCTTTTTCCACTCTCCTTCATTTCCAATCAATTTCTTCATTAATTTTCAAGTGTACATGTGTTTCCCAAGTCATGACATGAGAATTTTTATAGGCGAAAGTTAAAACATATATGTATATATATCCTATATGTCAAACATTAAAGTTCAACCATTTAGGAGTCGTGTCATTTCATATGTAGGAACAAGTCAAATTACTCCCTTTGACACTTCAGCTGTGGCAAGTGGCAGCTCCCCATTAGTTTTGAATTGGTTCTAAACTCTAAAGTGCCAACGAATTCCACATGGAGTTATTTATTTATTTAATTTTGGAATTTTTCTCTGCTTTTTTTTTTTTTTTTTTTGAGAATTTGGTTTTGGGTGAATAGTACTATGTGGTTATGAGTTGTAGATGGGATGGGTGATGAAAGAAGTGTTAAGACTATACTCGCCAGCACCAAATGCACAAAGACAAGCAAGAGAAGATATAAAGGTGGGTGATCTTGTTATCCCTAATGGAACCAACATCTGGATCGACGTCGTAGCAATGCACCACGATCCGACATTATGGGGCGATGATGTTAACGAGTTTCAGCCAGAAAGGTTTAAAGATGATCATTTATATGGTGGGTGTAAACACAAGATGGGATTTTTGCCATTTGGATTCGGAGGTAGGATGTGTGTTGGAAGGAATTTGACAATGATGGAATATAAAGTTGTATTAACACTTATGCTCACTAGGTTTTCCTTCTCCCTGTCATCAAATTATCGCCATTCACCTTCCATTTTGCTTTCTTTAAGGCATAGATATGGACTGCCCCTCCTAGTTAAACCCCTCTAAGCAATTCTTTTCCATCCTAGTTAGATTAAAAAGGTAATTAAACTTCAACCTTAAAACCTTAGTTATAGATGTTAAAAATGTTACATTCAAATTCATTGTATTCTTTCTTTATATTTGTTTCTTTGCACCGGCATTAAGGTGTTCAAATTTGTATTATCCATATTGAAATTAAATAAATGTAAAATTCGATTTTTCTAAATTATTATTATTTTTGGCCAGATGAATTATTCATTACTGATATTATTGAAGATCAAGATCTTATGAGACATAACTATTTACCTCCTTAACTAAGACATTTCTTTGGTTGATGATACTTATACTATTTCTTCTTTTGTTTTTTTTTTTTTTTACACTTTTATAATTTGTTTTCACTGAGAAATCATAAATAACAAAAATATTAATCGAAATGTAGAATTTTAAGGGCGGTATGGGTACCTATTAATATATTTATAACAAAAATGTTTAAATTTTGCATTTGAGAAAATAAAATGAGAATAAATTTAAATTCACTATTTTAGAATATAATGAATTAAAATAGATCTTTACCACGATTATTACACCTACAGAAATAATAATCTAATTGAATTGATCATGAAAAATAAGGTGTTAATACAAGGATCATATTCTACTACAATATAATGCAAAGAAAATAATAAAAGTAATGAATATTGCTGCCTATTTTTAATGTATAGAAAGTAATTTTCAATTTCAATTACGACCAATTTAAAAAAAATAGGAAAAAACCCGTAACGTCGACACAGTTTTGCTGCTATCCTGCTATATATTGTAAAAGTTTTTTTTTTTTAAAACAATGAATGGAAATCAATTGGTTTCATTCATTGTTTTGAATGAATTGTAATTAAATGATATGTGATTTTGGGGCAACAATCACTTTTTAAAAAAGAATTAAAACATTAAAATACCTGGACTTCGTTTCATCACCATTAAAGCTACGGCATGCGAACGACCAGGTTCAACAGATATGATGTATACTGAAGAATTTGTTCTTGGAAGAAAAAGAATAATCTATCTCAGTGAAACCTGCAGATGCATTTCAATGGCGACAACAGTGTTATTTTTACCAAATAGCAGCCCTGTCAGGAAGAATGTAGGATGTAGGTAAAAGTAGCATTGAGACCTGTAATAGAAATTAGATTGCATTTTGCACCCTATAATAAAAAAATGAGCAAAATTAATCTTTGTACATTACATAAAAAAAATAAATTGGTCTTTTTTATTAAAAATTTTATCTATTTCTATTATTAAAAATTGACAAATAGTGACACGTGTCACGTGTAACTCATGCTGACGTAAGATCCGTTTTTAACTGTAGAAATGGATGGAATTTTTAACAGAATAATCAGTTTGCTCTTTGATTTAATATGCGGGGCCTACTTTATCTATTTTTCGAGTAGAAGATGTAAAATGCAATCTAACTCCTAATACAGGGATATCAATGGCAGTTTTACCTAGGTTGTACGGAGACATTACCTGAGGTGAAGGTATAAGGTTGTGGCAAGTTTTATCGCATGGATATGGACAATCAATCTCTTTGGTTATTTTTCTGCTAAAGTACCAATCTCCAACTGCTTCAGCAATGGTCTGTCAAAGAAAAAATGTATTATAAAGTTTTTAAAAGTATCAAATATAATGTATAATCAATTGCTTCTGGAAATTAAACATGTTAACCTTATTGTATAATAAAGATTGTCTTAATTAGTGAACCTACCTTATTGTGTATTCTTGGAGAATCAACAGCAAACCATGTGTCCTGTGACTCACTTTGGCAATGAGCAAAGCATGAATTTATAAACATCCCATCTCTTCTTGAATTTTTGTAGGATGGGTAAAGAGCCACAAGCATATCACGCCTCAAACCTAGCACAAGCTTTAAATTTTAATATTTGTGTGTGTGTTTGATTTTATCAGCATCATAAACCAACCTTGCAATACACTGATCTGGTATGCACTGCATGCTGCTGGGTCAAGCTTGCAACGATTCCAGTGTCCGTGCAAATCAGCAGATGGTGGAACCAAACTATGATGAAACTGTGGGGGAAAGAACACGATGGTTAAAGTTATGGTCATATCACACTATGTTAGAACATTGACTCGAGATTGAATAGTAGTGGGTTTATAAAACATGCTAGAGCAATGGAAATTTTACCTGGAATACATCATAAGCTGAGTTCAAGATGAAATAAGGTGTTGAGATATAGTTCAATGCGTACTGGGGAAAGAAACACTGCAGAAAAAAAGAAGTTACATACCTTGAGCTTCAAGCAAAAAAGTAAGTCGTTCTTGTATGCATTAGAGGGTGACGGAGATCATACCAGCTTTGGATTGCTGGTCGACCTCGTGCAATTTGGATTTAGATTTTGCTCTATCCCCTGTCATGTACATTTTATTGATGTGAACAATAATGGTACAGGTTCAAAACAGAATTTAACTAGGCACATTCTGTGTTAATTCACACGCGCTAATTTTCATGTATCAGGAAAAGTCTAAAAATAATGTAACACATGCAGAGAATATGGACCTATTCATACGCTATAAAATGTCAACTTGCATGTTGCCCTTTTTTTGGAATACATTTGCAGCATTAATATAAGAATACTATAAATTCCGAGTAATAGTCATTAGTTATCTTGTGTATCAATGTCCAGCAAAACACATACAACAATCACAATTTAAACCAATGATTAAAATAAGTACCTGTAAGGCAACTAGATCATGATAGAAGGACCTCATAGAATAATTCAAACTTATGTCTCGTCTGCAAATTGAAATCAAAATATGTAAACATCTGGAAATAGAATATTGTCCGTTGCAGAGAAAAATGAAACTTACTCATCCAGAAAAAATCCAGCATCGCTTAAACATTTCACACTGGCATTGCTTGGTAACATCTTTGTGAAGTTGTCACAGTGCAAAAAGGTTGCTAGACCCCCAGCAGAGCAACCTGAAAGCAAGGCCTAGAGCAGAGAAAAAGCAAAAGAAGTCAAGTATTGCTGACGTTCACTTAAAAAATATTACAATTGAACACTGCAGGTCATATTGTATGAACATTTTGTAGTAATCTTAACTTACCTTGCGTGCTCTTGACAACCCTTTAGGTAGAAGATCATGGATAATTGCTTCCCAAATTCTTTGCCCTCTGAAATAAAGCAATGACGTCTGTTCATTTCAGAAGCATATATAGGGAAAGAATCAGTAAAGAGCAATTAAAGGGTCTTTCCCAGCATATACATCTTATAAGTTGACTTTTAATGCCATAGTTTCTACAAATCCTACCATGACTTCATGATTCGTGCACTTAAATGACACTGTGAGTTTTAGATTAGTATAAATTTTAAAAAAGAAAAGTTACACTAAAGACACATAGCTAAAATGATAAATTACCCCGTTATCAAACTTGCTATCTCCTGAAAATGAGGCTCCATCACAATATCTCAGCTTCACACGGTTCCAGTTGTAAAAATCTGATTTTAACGAGTGATCAATTTAATGATTATTCCAAAGCAATCATAAAGAAAAGAAATGTCATTATAACACTTGCTTGTTCAATCTACATATCTTATTCCGTGAATCGTAAACAAGGAAGGTAAGTGAAGTTTTTTGTATTCTCCCCTAAATGCATAAAAGCTAGGTATAAATGTGGTTTCACTAAACGGATATAAAGGAGTAAAAGTATTATGAAGGCTTTTGCATTAAAAGTTAGATTGTATTTTATTTTTTCTACTAAAAAATAAGTAAATTAATCATTGTACATTAAATTAAAAAACAAATTGGTTAGTAAAAAATCCTTCCATTTGTACTATTAAAGTCTTGGGAGCCTAACCGAGTAACCAAACAATGATAAATAGCTCACCGTATGTACTTCATTATGATATACAAAGACTAATTTTTAATAGTAGAAATGGATAATTTTTTTAACAAAATGATTAGTTTGCTAAAAGATATCTTTGTAAAGGAAAAATGGTCCAACTTCAAGTAAGGAACAGCTGCTACTCCCCATTTTTCACAATTATCTCTAATGGTTGCCAGTAGGAGAAACATTCTATGAACATATATGATGCGTATGTCAAAATGAAGAGAATACAAAGAAACCAAAAGGACCAAAACCTAAACAATCCTTCTTTCTTCCCACCGATTTGATGGTTGGTCAAATTTTAGGAAGTAAGACGAAGAAAACATTCCTCAAATGGGGTCAACATGCAAGGTTATAAATGTAATTTGCAATGCACCATAAGAAAGCCCGCCAGAGAAGCCAGTGGTGCCAGCCAGGATAACATGGCCAACTGCTACTTAGCCGCAAACTATTTATTAATCGAAACGATAACATGGGCATGTCTGCATGATTGCCGGAAAATTGATTACCCTTTTCCAAACAAAAACAGTACCATTGTACCATACTAGATCTCCGGTTCAACGACAGTCTTATAATGATTGGTCAAGGAAAATAGGATCCGACTCCTTTCATCATTTCTACATTAATAATTTTAATATATTTTTATTTATGAATAAACGGTAAATATATATAAGAGTATTGGATATTTTTTTCTTTTTGGTCTTATAATGATTGACGCGTCGAATACCAATAGAAACCAACTACAATGCACGTTTCCTTTTTGTCTGTTTTTCTTTCATCCAGCTATATGAGTATGACAGACTACCAATATTACGTAAATCTAAAACATTCCCATTAATCAACCATAATTTCCTTGTTAATTTCCACTGGTATACCTGTGGTTATAATCCGAACCCATCCATTTTCATGTCTATTTTGGAGTCTGATTGGTTTAAACTCTATGTACTCTCTCTTAAAATCTCCAAAACTTTTATGAATTACGTATCGCATCACATGCAGTATATATACCCAAACGTAACAAATATGGCAATTGGGAAATAAGGTAGTGAAGTGAACCTGGATTGAGAGAGGCGTTGTTGCTTAAGATGCCAGAGAAGACTTCTAACTTGCTCATGTAACGAGTCGATCCGCGGCGAGTTTTGGCTCTTTCCAGGCACGATGATATGTCATTACACCACCCACCACCCTGATAAACAGATGATAGCATGCATGGAATAAAATTTAAAAATTCAGAGTAATTAATAATCGGACCCTACTGACCTACCGGAACTGACCAGATGGTCATCCCGATGATCTCGTGATTCATTGTCTTTCCTTAGGCTCCACGCTTGGGCCTTTTGAATAGACTCTTTATTCTTCTTTTCTTTGCAACTTTAATTTGTTTTATGGGACCATAAATAGAACAGCTCTTTTTTTGTTCATTAATAGTACAGCTTTTTTTTAACATAACTTTTTTTACAAGAAACTATTTAAATATAATATGGTAAAATATTTGGTATACTGTCTTTAGAGTTTTTAGACTCTAAAATAAGGCTAAAAGGTTGACAAGTATCACATAGGGCATGATAAAATATTTTAAATTGTACAAACACGTGATAATTTTTTAAGGCTGTTTGTGGAATTATAAATTGTTCAGTGTCAGTGTATCAAATACTAATCCTATAATATATTGATAATGAATAATATTACATCATATGACAAAAAATATGTACTAATTAGAATATAAGTTTAGGGAGGATCCACCTATATCCATGTAAAACTAAAATAGTTTTAAGTTTTCCATATATTTTGTACAATTAATATTTTAACAAACCAATCGTTATATTTTATATTTCATGCACGACAAATTTGACAAAAATTTAAATTTTCTAACTATTTGTTTTATGTAAAAAATTTCAACCATTCAATAATATATTTTAAATTGATGGGATAGAGAAAATATTATATGACTACTAAAATGTATCAAATGCAAACCTTTTTTCAAGAAAAATGCAAACCTTCTATATTTGAGTAAACTACATTAGGGATCACTTGATTATGTTTTTTTATTCACCAATTGCAAAATGGTTACTTAACTACTATTAACTTTTTTTTTGCCACCCAACTATTGAATTTTATTTTTTTTGGTTACATACTGGCAAGCGTAAAAATGTAAATTCTCAAAAATTTAAGATAGTTGGGTGACCATAAAAGATAAAATTAAATAGTTAAATAAATATTTTATAACTTTTCATAGTTTAATGACCAAAAGTAATTTACTAATATTTGGGTGACATGTTGTAAGTTTATAATAGGATCACTACTAATAGAGTTTACCTATATATTTATTATTAAGCTAAATAATCATTACTAAAAATGGAACATCTAAATTAGTATCAACATTTCTTTCTTCTTTTATCTTCTGTAACTTTTACCAGGTTAGAGGTATTTGTAACAAAATTAATTTAACGGGTTAGGCCCGCCCGACACGTCCTAGGATGACAGGATATGGACCGTGTCTAACTAGCCCAATTCAGATTTTTAAGCTTTTAGTGGAGCACAATCTATGACCAATTAAACTACAGGATTTGTTGGATTAACACAGTAACACAATCGAGTTATTCATCTAATAAATCTAATTCGTTCACTTACACAAGGTTTTCTAGTGAAATAATTAAAGAATAAATTCTTCTAAATCTATTCCTATGGTTTAATATTTAATTATATATATAAATTTTATTTTGTATAATTTTATACATAAAATTTTGCTTTGATCTAATTTTTTAAATTATTAATATAATTATTGAATCACAGTTAGAGTTTCACATGTATATATATACTAAATTAAAGTTCATATATATAATTACACATTAAATTAAATTTTATGCATAATTTTAAAATTTATCCCCGTAACATAATTATCACTGTTGTGAAATCTAAGCAATAACACAAAAAAATAATAGCAATTTATTCATTAATGGCTGCAATGCGACAATCATTTTTTTTTTCAATCAGACAGCATTACATGCAATTCATACATATCTTATTCAGATTGAAAGCGCAAAGACGAGAATAAGAGAACCAATTAGTATCAAGCAGTAGCGTTAATTCACTCGATTTGGAGCCTGAATTATTTATTTTCTATTTTTACACCTTTTTGCTAGTCTCCAATGGAATGATTTTAACTTTATCTGACAAATTCAACCTAATAGTCGGCTGCCACTCAGCCGTTCTCGCTTGTGGTCCAACGCTAAAAGATAAAGAGAAAAACACAAAAATAAAATGCACGAGACCCTAGGGTTAGCAACAGTATCAAACAAAGGTGGTATTTGCAATTTTCCAAAGCACCTAATCTTAAATCTAATCTCATATTCACGCCAATTCTCACACCAGAAACATTTTTGGTTCACCGCTGTCTTTACATAATTTTGCCGTTAAAGAATTTAAATAGCATATACGTATGCGATGGCGATGGCGATTTAGCTTTTATCATCGTATATTTTGACGAAAAAATAGTAAAGCATACCACAGCAAAGGATGAACTCAGTTATTAATTATTTAATTACCTCAAACTGTAAAATCCAGTTGTTTGATCCGGCGCCGAATCCTCTGTGAAGATGATACGCCGGCAAACTTCCATCCAAACAGACTGTCAAAAATTCACAAACCAAAACAGTTCACTGACAAATCATTAAAAGCTTACAATGGATGAAGAAGTGAAAAAAAAAACCCAAAAAAAAAAGAAGCTAATCACCGGCGCCGTGAGCGGTGGCTTTTCGAACAAGAGTCATGCCAACAAGGAGCCGCTCGCCGGAGCAAATGCAAAATGGCGCGAGGACTAGAAATAGGAGTAAACACAGCGTAATTTCTATTCGGATCTTCATCATCTTCACGTTCGTTTTGAAATTATATTCCACTTGTTCTTCTCATTGAATTAATAATAATAAAGGAAAAAAGGGGAATAGCTTGAAGAATCTTGTCCTCGCGCTTTCTTAGTGATAACGGACCCACGAAGAAAACAGATCTGTTACTAAAGCTGCGGGAATGGACAGTTGATAGCTTAAATAAGTAATGAGAGAGAGGCCATAAACCGATAAACGTACTGGAAGGTGAAAATTGACAAAATTAGCATTAAAATTTAAAAAAAAAAATTAACGCGCCATGGATTATTTGTAGTCAATATCAGGTAAAAATGTGAGAACACTGAACACACCATGTCTCCATCACAAGGAAAATAAAACTAACAAACAAACAACATTGAATTAGAGAATACTATTCTAATATTATTGGGAGGAAAGGATACAAACATCAAATATTAACCATAAAATATATAATATTTTAAAATGTTTTTGAAAGATATATTTAATTAAAGAAAATTAAATAAATGATAAAAGTTATATAATTACACAAACGGTAAAATAGGTCATAAATATTTGTACCCTTCTCAATTTTAGAATTTAATTTTATATTTTTGTTTTTAAGAGTTTAATCTCACTACTTCTCAATTTTCAAACTTAGGTTCAATTGATAACACTGATAAATTTATTTTGTTAAATCTAAGTTTATTATTACATTAATTTTTTAATTATATAGCTACTGAGTTAATATTCTTTTAATTTTAAAATGCTAAACCAAAAACATTAACAAAAATTTTAACAATGTTAACAATTAAACCTAAATTTGAAAATTTGAAAAGTACAAAATTAAATTATGAAAATAAAAATATAGGGACTAAATTCTAAATTCTAAACTTAGGAGGAGTATAGGGACTTATAGTATGTTTTAACTTTATACAAATAAATTCAATAAATATTAACTACGTTTAACATTAGCAAACGAAATATGATTTGATATCTAATCTAATACTTATATTTAAGCAAATTATTGAGTTGATATCACCTTTAATCAAGTTACTAACTTAGTTTTGAATTTATAAAAACACTCATTCTCTAATTAAAATTAATATTGTTATGATGCTACTTTTGTCTTTTCATATTTCTATAATTAAAATATTTTTGTTAACTATACTATACGTAATTAAGTTATGGTTATGTTCATGTATTCTAATTTTGTCATTTTAGTCTCTATCTCTCTATACCTTTTAAATCTAAAATTTTAGTTTTGATCAAACAGTAGATATTAAAATTTGTTATTTCCAAATTTTTATGTGGCATGTATATCATCACACGTGTAATATCATGTTAGTTTATTATTTTCACGTAATGCTTACAAAGAAATCAAATCATTTTAGTTAATGGATTTAACAACTACCGTTTAAGTTACTAATGAAATTTCAAGTCTTAAAAGTATAGAAATTAAAAACAATCAAATATGAGAAAACAAACTAAACCCATAACATACACATAGTTTAGGACTAATAGTAAAATTTGACCTAACATATTTAATTGTTACCGTTTGGGCCAATACTGAAATTGTAAATTTTAAAATATATATATATACTAAAATTGACCAAAATAAATGTTAAAATAAATGTTGAAAAATAAATATTGAAAAATTAAATGCTAAATTTAAATTATAAAATATGTTTGATGATTTATTTAAAATTAAATATTAAATATAATCATATGGTTTGCTAACATAAATAAAATAGAATAGAAGAAATAAATTTATTCTTTATTTTACCTAGAAAAACGTAAAGTATTATATATTTTCACATTTACCGTAATTAATTCCATTAGCATTATTTTTAAAATCTAGAAAAATTATTAGTGATAAAAGAAAAAAGTGATAGAACACACGAGTAGTTTGTTTTCTCTTTCCTGGTTTGTTGACGGGGACCTACTTGCCTGACCTACATTCTGATAATTGTTAATCTGTTTTGGCATTTGGGGGTTCCTCTTTGAAAATGGGAAGTCTTAAGTTTAAAGCTATTGGTTAGTTAATTGGTTAGATTGTTGGCCACTAATATCGGCTAGGTGGTTGATCTTTGTATTGAAATCCTGAAGGGTCAATCATGAATTCAAATTCCATGAAAATTAGGTATGCAGCTGTGCCTTGAAATTTCAAATTAGTTGACATTTAACTAATCCTCTTCTCCTCTTTCCAAGTAACCATTAAGTTTTTCGGTATCTAATTTATGTTAGGTACATATTAACTTATACTTGTTAAGTGTTTTAAGTTTCAACTTTGATTTAAACTTAAAAAATTGACTTAGATAGAAAAATTATATTTATTTGAAATATGAGTTGGACTCGAATTTTGAAAGTTTGTAATTTATTTTATAATATTAAAAATATATTAATTTGTATATGTTTTAATTTTTAATAAAAGAAAAATAAATAAAGATAGCATGATCTCTTTGTTTGCAGTTATTTTCGTTAGTCTACACTCTCAAAAAGTTCTAAGTTTGTTGAGTTATAATTTTTTGTTTAAGTTCTCTCACGATATAGGATGAAAAGAGTTGTTTTACGAGAGTGGTTCACACCGGATAAAGTGTGAAGAGCCGCTTGTTTAAAGGTAATTGTATGGAGTGTGAAAAACCGCTTAATTTGGTAGTCAAAGAAAAGTATAGATCTTCTTGCTTTTTCCTTGCTTGCCCTTTCATTTCCAAAATGAAGAATTTATAGATGGAAAAGGAGAATGACTTTAAATAGAATTTTATTTCATAATTTTTATTTTGTAAAGTATAATTCTGACCTTGATTTAAGGTATACATAACATTTTTGAGGGTTGATTAGTTTATTGAGTGGATCGAATGTGATTTTCTTAAAAATTAATAAATTTGAGGGGTAGGAACCACTAAATAAGATTAGATTTAATGTAATGGTTATCTCTAAAAATGTTGCAACCATGATATTACAATATTCTCTATTGAATATCTGTAAGGGCATAAATTCTTTCTCTAAAACATTTAAAATTTAAATTATAATTTAGAGAAACATGGTTGAATTAACCCTTATGTTTAACCTTGTTGCGTCAATTAGGAAAAATAAACTTTAAAATAGGGATTGGATCGATAGAGTTGTTACCAAGTATATTCAGAGCATCTAAATGAATTTGTTGATGATTTTGTGGGAAAAAAATGTTTATATTTATACAAGTAAAGGACAGAAATGATGGGGTCACTTTTCCCTTTTAATAAAGAGTGCTAACAGATCCGCATCGATCGAGGATAAGTTTCAATTGTCTGATCTGTATGCACTTGGGTGCGTGAATTTCACATGCATCGTATATTGTAGACACCTATAAGATTATAAGATTAATTCAAACATATATTTTGAACTGATTACTCAAATATTAAATTAATTTTTTAATTGTAAAACGTTATAATTGAGTTATTAAAATATTAATATTATATCGATTGAATAATGTCTTCGGTCTAATCATTAACCCTCTTAAGTGGAGGATATTCATAATATATGCATCAAATTATAAACATGTGTTGCTTACTGCATCGGTTGCTTAAGAACTGATGCATTGAAAAATAAAATGGAAATTGCTTTTTAAAATTTAATAAGATCTAAAATTGTTCGTGACTCTATGCGATAGATACACACATGCTTACTATTTGATTTATATGTTTTAAATATACTCCACATTAAATCTAAAATTGACATTTAATGTTTAAATTGACAGATAGGCTTACAAATAGTTTAACTAGAATAATATTGATGCTTTTTTATATTCTTCGTATCCATTTTACGGTTCATGTTCGGGATTCATAGCGGTCCATCCAACGATGTTGTCTCCAAGATTCAAACTTGTATCTCCGTCTAAGAATGTAATTTTTTTACTACTGCATCCAACACTGATTAATTATAATATTGTTACTTTGATAACCTAACTAGAATGCTTTCCAATCTATAAACCATTTTAAAATTTGGATAATAGTTTAAAGATATAAATGAAATTAACCCTAAATATTTATTAGATATTATTTTGAGCACTGAAATTAATGATAATAAAAAAAGTAAATTACATTATAAGTCAATTTAAAATAGCATCGTTTCTATTTTGATTATTTTAAATTTTATTTATTAATCTAGTTACTTTAATTAAGATAATTGTTTAAATTGGTTACTACTATTAAATTCTATTAATCCACTATTGAATTCTGATGTGGTACATTAGTTAATTGAATAACGATATGTGGTACTTTTTTTTTTTACTTTTGACTAAAGTTAGAATTACAAATTATAAATTATGTTTGTTTGTGCTGATAAATGTACATCCTTGCGGTCATAAATAAAACAACCAAGTCGACGGTCACATTAACACTAGCCCCATTTTGATGTTTTGTATGTCTATCTCGTTCAACTGTTCTGGCTTTTTTCTTATATTTCTTATTCCTCGCAAACATTACCCATTTGTCATATTTGTTAATTTTTGATTTCCTTTGTTGTATTACCTCCATAGCTGCAAAAGAAAAAAGTTTTCTCCAAGTTTGGGGCAGTTTTATTGTTGTGGCAAAATCATATACATAATTGAGTATATCTTTTTTGTAATACATAAATCTTGATGAATCTTAAAGTATTGTGGGATTGGAGGATGGATTTCATATGCTCCGAAATTTTGATGAATATTCATATATTCACGGAAAAAAAGGTTATGTTTTATATTTCCCAAAAATTCATTTTTAATTCATAAGTTGTTTTTACATTTTTATCTCTTACTTTAATGTATAGATAAAAATGGTAGGTTTTGGTAAACGAGATACAGAGGGAGAGGAAAAAATAATATTTTGAAATAATTATAAAGAGATATTTAAGTTTTAGTTGAAAGTTACAAAAAAAGTGTCACGTGTCGTCATTCAATTGACTAATGTTTGACATTAGCAATTTATTAATGTATTAACAGAATTTTAAACGGTAATAATTAATTTGGACAATAGTCTTAATTAAAATGACTAAATTGACACAAAAATTAAAATAACCTAAATAGGAATAATGCTATTTTAGAGTATCTTGCAATGTAATTTACCTAAAAATTGAAAATACGATATTTTTTCAAATTAACCCCTTATTAGGCTTGCAACTCAAAATTTTGAAAATTCAATATTTAGTGCGGTAAAATAATAAAAAAAGAGTTTGTTTAAAATAAAATGTCTATATAGCTAGAAAAAGTTTATAGTGTATCAAATATTAATTTATTGATAACTAAAAAGTGCAACAATAAAATATATTTGCATTTTTAATAAAATAATGATTTGAACTTTGTATACGGTTAAAAAAAAAACCAACGAATCCAGAAAGATACTTTTTATAAACAATAAAATTAATCATAATCTTCAAGCATGCCAAGGACATCTTTTTAACCAAAATCGACAAAACCTTAGCTTGTGAGGTGCCAAAAATTCAATCATTTCCTCAACTGGGTTGTTTTTGTTCATCATTGAACTTTTCTTGTTCAAGTGTCAAACAATAAGAACGTGAAATTAAAGGCATAACATCCAGCCCACTGAGACTAGAGATAGTGACTGCTTTGTTGAAACCAAGCCCGGCACGGGAGCTAGCTTCTGAAGTAAAGGTTTCGTTGCCAACTGGACCACATTTTGCACATTTCGTAGCTCCTAACTGAATTCATTATAACTAGATTAATGTACGTGAAAATAATTAGGGTAAATTATAATTAGTAATTTAATTATTAGTAATCTTTTATTATTTAATTATGAAGTTATCAATTAAAATATTAGTTTTTTTGTCACCCAATAATAAAAATTATAAAATAATTATTTAACTATTTAATTTTGTTGCCAATTGGCTAATTATGACAACTTTTAAAATTGATATAATAGCAACTTTAACCTTGAAATTTATAAATTATGTCTATTTAGTCTTGATTCTAAAAATTAGCACTCCACGTTTACACATTTTGTATTTTTATATTTTTTGCAGTTTTACTTTTGAGTTAATTTTAAAAGAATGAAAATTATTATATTAAATTTTTGATGTCTTCATTTTTTTTGTATATTTTCAATCAAATAGTTGATAAATTTTTTAACTTTTTAGGTAAAAGAGTCGTAAAAAAAAAAATTAAAATGTATAACGTGTAAATGTTAAGGGTTAGATTTTTTAGAGTTAAGCTTTACTTGGTAGTGAAAAGAAAATTTGAATGATGGAAAATTGAATGGAAAGCATGTTTTTCTTTCCATATATATGCTTTGTAGGAGTGATGGAAAAATGGAAAGAAAAAAATCTTTTATTCGTCAATTGCTAGGTATAGGTAAAAAATAGAACGAAATAAAATAAAATATTTAAAAAATGCGTAATTTTAAATTAATATGCACATTTCTCTCATTTTCTCTCCTCTCGTCATTCCAATTTGGAATTATTGATATTTATGCATTATGATGGAAAATATGACCATCTTTCCTATTTTCTTTCCTCTTACTTTTCTTTTCAACCAAGCACACTCAAAATTTATTTTATTTTCACTTTTCATTCTTTCCTCTCATCCTCCACTTTTTCATCAAACCAAACATACCCTTAAAGTTTATATCATTCTAATTTTAAAAATTACCATTGTTAACCAATTAGTGACCAAAAAAATAAAATTGAATAGTTTGATGACAATTTTGTGACTTTTCATGGTTAAATGACCAAAAAAGAAATTTACGAATAATTAGATCACCATTTTGTAACTTTTCATAATTGGATGACAAAAAATAATTTACTAATAGTTGTGTGACTACTATTATAATTTACCCAAATAATTATGCAAAAATTTTATTAAAAATAACCCAAAAAATATTGCTTCGATTGAAATAATTAAATTGAGATGAAATTTATAATGTTAAGTTCAAATCCTTGCATATATATTTTCTCGATTTTATATAAAAATAAACATATTTAAATTAATATTTATTATTTTTATTAAAATAATAATCTACTAATAATTTAACAATTCAATCCAAACTCATTTCAAAGTGAAACAGTATTCATCAGCATAAATTGTTCCTCTAAGCGGTTGTGGACTTACGTGAACTTTTTTGAAACTTCCTTTGCTGATGCATTGTAACAAAACTTGTACTATTACAAGCCCAATAAGTCTAATAAAATATGCTAACAGCGTATTAAACCATTGAATATAAAAATATAATATCACTATTATATTTATTACATTTTAGAAAATAAAATTTGAATATTTTATTAACTGCTTTTATATATGGTTAACTTATAGTATTAATTAAACATAAAGGTTGACAATTACTATTAGGATAAAAGTATTACGGAGGTTATTGTATTAGATGTTAGATTATATTTTATTTTTCTACTTAAAAATAGATAAATTAGTACCGATACATTAGATGAAAGAGTAAACTAGTCATTTTGTTAAAAATTTTAATTTGTTTCTATTGTTAAAAATTGGATCTCATATGTCAGCATAAAATGCACATGACATGCCACATGTCATTATCTGATCACTTTATCATCCACATCAAATTTTAACGGTACTAATGGATGAAATTTTTAACTGAAATGATTTATTTTCTCTTTCATCTAATGTATATGAATTAAATTTTCGAGTAAGGAGATTGATTTGGTCTCCACTCCCCAAGTTTTAGAAAATTGAAGTGGGCTATATTTTTGGGCTTTTTAGCTGCTTCCACGTATTGGGTCTGTCTCGGTAGATTTAAGAGGTCTCCGTACCCTATAACTCATGTGAACATTCTAAATTTGACGTACGAACCTTTCTCCTAGACTATGGGCCGGGTTTTGGACAATATAGTGTTAATAAAATTGGTAATATAATTTTTTACTCTCAACTTACTAATTAAATTCATTTTGAAATTTATAATTTTTATCCAACTTTGATATTTTAATTTTACAACAAATATTTTAATCCCTAAACTTGAAATATATAAGTGTTTGAATATGTATTACTTTAAGATTTTGCCACGTCATTATATGAAAATTGAAAAAATATATATAAAAATTTTCGGTGATGATGTGTATAATCTCAAAATGCCATATATAGTGTTTTAATACCCAAAACAGTGGTTGAACTAGTCATACCAGAGCTCCTGATTCATTTAGCAGTTCAACGACTAGACCAATAATAATTAAAAACATAAAAAAATAAAAAGTAGAAAAAATGCTAAAACGATTCAAACCGCTCAACATTGGTTTTGTCCTAGTTATTGATTTTGACATGTTTTGAGCAGTTTCCGATTCACTTATTTTCCATCCCTTTGTTTGGACCAATATATCAGTGATCGATCAGTTCTCAATCCAACCGGTTCGACTATTCAATCCAATCATATTCCAAAAACATTGGTCACATCATCAAATATTGTTGAAATTCAAATTTGGAGACTAAAATATATCTAGTTGTCTAGTTCAATACTAAAGTAAAAAAAAAAAAAAACCGCATGTAACAAAGTGGACAGTTTATCAAGTTCAGGAACCAAAAAGTATATTATCCCTTAATAAAAATTGAGAAAGTTGTTTTTTCTTCATTCTTTTTTGATTGAAAGATGTTCACACAATAGGGATACATATATTTATAATTTGGTGTACATGTTTAAAACAACGCTTCATGTTAATTTTAAGATGACATTTAACTCTTAAATTAATGGTTAAATTAGTTTTATGTTTCAAATATTATTTTTAAATAAATTATTTACTCCTCTTATTAAAAATTAAAATATTTAAAATTTATCTTTAGCTTTTTCATCCAAAACTATTCAAAACAAAATAAATATTCATATACTAATAAAATTAAAATTATAAAACAGTTTTTTAAAAATTAATATTTATTATTATCAAACAAAATAATTATATTCAATACTTAATTTTGTTAATATATTAAAATATTATAACATAAATTCGGAACTTATGAAATTTAATATTTAATTTTAAATACTTAAAATTTCAAGAAATTAAACACACCCTTACTTTTTAACATTCTTTTTACGAATTAATAATAAAATTTATCTTACCATAAGTTTATATTTGAATAATATAATATTAATTTAATTAAATCTAACTACTACCATAATTGATTTTAGTTTTTTTAGCCCATTTCACTACCTATTCCAAACTCATATTGTTACTAAAATTGAAAACTATAAGCGCTAAAACTAACAAAATTAGAGTATTCAGTATAGTGATTAAATTTATAATCTGCGCATAATAAGAATTAATAGTATAGTTACTAAATCTATGATTTACCCACAATATAGGGATTAATAGAAGAATTTGACTTCCTTGGTTTTATTTTAAAGCGAAATCCCAAAAGAAAATTGATTCTAATTATAAAACACGTAAAATTATGGGGGGCTTTCTGTGAATTAACTTAAAATCTCATTTCCTTCGCCTCGCACTAGGAAAAAGAGAACCTCCTTATTGATCATCATCTGAACGAAATTAAAAAAGAAAAAAAGGCCTCTCAAAATGTACAAAGTCCAAGGTAGTCCCCTCCAAAATCTCTCTCTCTTAATTTGCTTATTTTTTCTTTTTTAATTTTGCTGCTTCAGATCTTTACTCATCGCTTGTATGTAGATCAAATCTAATCTCTACTCTTTTATTGGAATAGTGCTTATGAATATATTTTATTTTTATAGCTTTTTCTTTTTGTAATATTTTACGCCCTAGATTTTTAACCCTTTTATGGAGTTCTTCCTCATGTGATATGAGCTGTGAACGTAATGAAATTTTTGCATTTCATCTCAACATTTGTTTGGTTGTTGCGATTTTGATTAGTGTGAAAATTTAAAATTTGAGGTAATTATATATAAATTTGTCGAAAAAAAGGACATGAGATGTAAATTGCTAAATTCAGCTGTTATCAGTTTGGTTTGTTTCTGGACGGAAATTTAATTCGTAGTTAAATGCGACTGCACTAAGCAATTGAGTACTTGAGTTAGTGTAATTAGAAGAATGTTGGAATTGTAATCAACCTTTTTTAGCTTTACATCTTTAAGAAAGTTATTTAGTTAAATATTTGTTCTGGGTTTAAGTTGTTTTTGGTAGAATATACCCCTTTGTGTTTTTGTTTGTATGTTGTGATTTTCTATGCAAATCAGAAGAAAGAATGTTATTAAAAAAGGATTAAATAGATGATGAGGAGACTAACTGAAGTACTCAATTGCTTAGTGCAGTCGCATCCAACTAAGGATTAAGAAGCATCCATTTGTTAGTATATCTAGGGGCTAGTTTTGCTTCACTTTTCCTTGATCTAGCTACTGATGTTTCTCCTGTTTTAATTACGTATTTTAATAGATTTTGTTTGGTGTAATCGTTTCGCAGGTTGCATGGATTTCTCAGCTAATAATTTTCATTAGAGAAGTAGTGCAACTTTGTTCTCGAGATTCATCTTGTGTTGTATTCGGTTTAGGCGCGTAAAAGACGTGCTTCAGATAATTGATCCAAGAGAGTTGTGCTCTTAGTCATGGATTCTTTGTGGAAGCTTTTGTATTTGCTTGAGCCTGCCCCACTGACTCTCATACTTACAGCAGTGGCTGTGACATTTGGATCTGCATTTCGTGCTCTGAATTATGGGAAAGAAATGGAGCGGAACCGTGACTTGTCGGAAGCATCAATTACTCTAGATCGGTCCCAAGCATTAATGATCCCAATAATGAGCTCCTGCAGCTTGCTTTTGATGTTTTACCTTTTTTCTTCTGTCTCACAACTTTTGACTGCATTCACAGCTATTGCCTCTGTTTCATCCTTATTCTTCTGTCTATCCCCTCATGTTGCCTATTTGAAATCACAACTTGGTTTGGCTGACCCATTTGTGTCTCGGTGCTGTTCAAAGTCATTTACCAGAATACAAGGCTTATTGTTATTGGCATGCATACTTATGGTTGCAGCTTGGCTTGTTTCAGGGCATTGGATTTTGAACAATTTGTTAGGTATTTCCATATGTATTGCATTTGTCAGTCATGTGCGCCTTCCAAACATCAAAATATGTGCAATGCTTCTAGTGTGCTTGTTTGTGTATGACATATTCTGGGTTTTCTTCTCTGAAAGATTTTTTGGGGCTAATGTCATGGTGTCAGTAGCAACACAACAAGCTTCAAACCCGGTTCACACGGTTGCTAATAGTTTGAGTCTTCCTGGCTTACAATTGATCACAAAAAAACTAGAATTGCCTGTAAAGATTGTTTTTCCAAGGAATTTGCTCGGTGGTGCATCCCCTGGTGGGAATTCAGCTGACTTCATGATGCTTGGTCTTGGTGATATGGTATGAAAGCCTTTCTCTTCGGTATATAAGAAAGCAGTTTTTGCAATTTTCAAAGGTTCTTATTTTATGAAATGAGCAGTCATCATTACATTTCATTTTATTTTTATTTCAGTTCTTTCTATGAACAAACATGTAGAATATGCAGAACTGTGTCTCCTATGTTTCTTGAGCAGTAATTACTCACAACTTTACTCGGTGCAGTATAACTTATCTTTTTTTGAGAAGTTTCCTGTGTTGAGAATTTTCTGTTTTTAGTTGAATTTATTTTGTTCTTCTCTTTTATCTTCCCACACTATATATCATGCAACGCACTACAATATCTGCACGTTCTTTGTTATTGGATCATCATTTATTAGTATCTTCAAGGTGCAGGCCCTTAATTTCTCATTTCAGTTTCAAGCTTGTGAAGTTTATTCTTATTGCTCCTGTTCCTAGGATGGTTGTTATTAGAAGAGCTAACAAACATGTCCTCTCAAACAATTATGGTTTGCAGATGAACACATGCAGTCTACAAGGGAGACCAGTGTTCTGTACTTATTGACCAACCATATGTTATTTGCAATTCATGCATTTATAGAGACAAGCACTCCAACATATGCATGTGACTTCTTGAGAATAACATCGTAGTATTGTTACCAGTTCCAAATTACTTTGCTGGCTAATGTCATCTTTATTTTTCAAATTGTCAAGAGTGTCTGATTGTTTTGTCTATGTTCATGTAGGCCATTCCTGCCATGCTTCTAGCATTAGTCCTCTGTTTTGATCATCGAAAGACTAGGGAAACTGTAAATCTTTTAGATTTACATTCATCGAAGGGGCACAAATACATATGGTATGCCCTTCCTGGCTATGCTGTTGGATTAGTAACTGCGCTTGCAGCCGGCATTTTGACTCACTCGCCCCAACCTGCTCTTCTTTATCTGGTATTTTGTTGGCCCTCTTTATTCCAAGCATGAGCTTTTGCAAATATGATGTAGTCATTCTGATCATTTCTATTCTCATTTCTCACTGTTTACACGATCAAAATTCGTCGAGGTTACCTAAAGCTGTAAATGAATTTTATAGTTTTTTGAGTTCATGGAATGCCTGTTGCACCTCCATATCGTTTTCAACTGACATCCTCCATCTTTTGCACGCAGGTACCTTCAACTCTGGGACCTGTGATTTTTATCTCGTGGTTAAGGAAGGATCTAGTTGAATTATGGGAAGGAACAATGCCAAATCTCAATGACAAGGCTAGACAAATAGAAGTCTGAGCCATTTCTTTCTCTGACATGAAGCCGGGCCTCAACAGGGTACATGGAACCTTTCGGTTGTATATTCCTTTTGATGTTCTGTCATTGAAAAAGTAGAGTAATATATCAACAATTCAATGTTTTACTTTATGAAATCCAACTCTGCCAATGATATATTTTCCTTAATGAAAGCCAGAAAAAAAACTTTGTGAACCATGTGAACAAGCAGATACAAGGTCAACCATTTGCTCTAAAATGCTTTATGGCCATTCATTTACGGTTAATGTAATTTTGGCCTTGATGTTGACAATTAGGTTCATTTTGGTACCTATATTTTTTTGTCATACTTTGGTTCATGAACTTAACAACTCAGTCTATTTTGATCCTTAAACTTGGAAAATGTAAAAGTTCGATGGCATGGATTTAATTACCAAGTTTAAGTATCAAAATGAACCTAGTTGCTTGGGCCAAAAATTATATTTATCCTTTAATTTATGCCTTTAAGATTGATGGTAAGTACTATATGAAGGCCAACATGCTGTATAAATGGTTGTACTACGTAATACTAACATCCTCAGTACGTAAAGGTTAAAATATCAGGGAGATTTTTATCCTTTCTCTGCTGTATGTAGAAGAGATTTAGGTCAAATCAATTCAATTGAAGAGTTAAAAATTAAAATTTTAATAAGAATAAAATGATATTAATAATATTATAATTTATCACAGTCATTACGTGTGACATATTAACTCGGTTCAGTAAACTAAGCTTGAATTGGATCTGGATAAATGGAAATTGCAGCCTAAGTTAGTTTGGATTACCATCCATCTTAATAAAAGTATAAAACATACTATTTTTACGTAAATTTAACCATAAAAATATAAAATAAAATTTTAATATTTAAAAATAGTAAAACAAACTTCTTTTTAAGGTGCAAATACAATCAAATTATAAATAATAATCTGAATAATTAGAAGTAACCATTACAAAATACAGCAGAATACTTTCTAAATATAAAGAAAATCCACCATGTCTTTTTGTATTGTATGTAAACTAAAAATATTTTGGATTTGAAATGTAATAGCTCACTTTCTTTTAGAAAAACAAAATATGAATTGTTATTATTTTTATTTTATTTTCCAAATGGTGTTAACAAACTGACATATTTTCTTAATTAATATTAAAATATAAAAATAAATTAGGAATGTGATGCTCGGACTCTTACCTTGTAATAGTCCATGGGCTTCTCGTCAATATTTATCTCTCTTCGAGGAAACGACGCCGTCTAATTAAACCATTTTCCCTCATTTTTTTTCCCGAATATAATTAGAAACTCGTTATAAAAGAAAACTCCAAACGGCGCCGTTCCAACGACTTTTCAGGCTTCAGCCCTTCACTAAAATCGCCCACCCCGGTTTGAAACTTTAGCTTTACTTGGGGTCTTAGCCCTGAATCTTCTGTTTTCACCGAGCGAGAATGGGGACGTCGGTTCAGGTAACCCCACTCTGTGGAGTATACAACGAGAACCCTCTCTCTTACTTAGTCTCAATCGACGGCTTCAACTTCTTAATCGACTGTGGATGGAATGACCTCTTTGACCCCTCCCTTCTTCAACCCCTCTCCAGGTTCTTCTTCTTCTTCTTCTTCGACTTTCGAAATGTCTATTAATTAACGAATTCAACTCACATTGGAACGGTTCTTTTTGCAGGGTTGCTTCGACGGTAGACGCGGTGTTGCTGTCGCATTCGGACACGCTCCACCTCGGTGCTCTTCCGTACGCTATGAAACAATTTGGACTCTCGGCTCCCTTTTATTCCACTGAACCGGTTCATCGATTAGGCCTTCTCACTATGTACGATCATTATCTCTCTCGTAAGGTGAAAGTTTATCTCCATTTCTTTATTTGATTTATTTTCGGAGCTTAGTTGTTTTGAAGAGTTTTATTTTGAATCATCAATGTGTATGGGAATGGTGTTTAGTGGATTACACTGTTATACCTGATCCTTGAAGTTAAACTTCTCTGTTTGTAGTACTAATGTTGATATACTACGTTATCTTTCCCAATTGCAGCAAGTATCAGACTTCGATTTGTTCTCCCTGGATGACATTGATGCTGCTTTCCAGAGTATAACTCGGCTAACCTACTCGCAGAATTATCATTTATCTGGTAACATATATTTTTTTAGTAGTAAATATCTCAATTACATTACCTGTTAGGTCAATGTTAATCAACAGTGAAAGTTTTAGCGAATAGAATGTTGCAACACTTGGTAGTTAATACTATATGTGGGTGGTAACTTTTGTTCAGATAAATGCCATTGCCCAACCACTTAGTTCAATCCTTTTTAAGATGTTACTTTCTCAGTATATTGTTTTTGTTTCCATTACAATGGTCTAGGAAAAGGTGAGGGTATTGTAATTGCTCCTCATGTTGCTGGCCATCTATTGGGTGGTACTGTTTGGAAGATAACAAAGGACGGAGAAGATGTCATTTATGCTGTCGATTTTAACCGACGCAAAGAGAAGTATATATATGCTATCTTTTATCTGATCTCAGATTGCAGTTTTATTTTGAGCATTAACTTTATATACTCAGATGAGTCCGTTTTATCAGGCATTTGAATGGAACTGTTCTAGAATCTTTTGTTCGGCCTGCTGTTCTTATAACTGATGCCTACAATGCTTTGAACAATCAACCTCCTAAGCCGCAAAGGGAGAGGGACAGAGATTTTGTTGGTAATTTATGTATTTGTCGTTGAATTTATTAAGTCGTGGTATAAATAAAAGTTCTTTTCCACATCCTCAAATCCTTTATGCTCTAATGCACTCCAACACCTGCACTTATGGACCATGGTCACAGCTAAACTTAATTGAGAAATTTCTGCAGAAATCATCTCAAAGACTCTAGAAGGTGGTGGAAATGTGTTGCTACCTGTCGATACCGCTGGTCGTGTCTTGGAACTTCTCTTAGTTTTAGAAGAGGTCAGTAAGGATGCTTGAGTAAGAAAGAGGTGGATTTTTTATTAGTCGTTTGGTTAGCCATATTAACGATTGCAAAGTTTGAATCATGATATAAACAGAACTGGTCATTGAAGTCTTTGAACTTCCCCATCTACTTTGTGACATATGTTTCAGCAAGCACACTTGATTATGTCAAGAGTTTTCTTGAGTGGATGAGTGATGCTATAGCTAAATCCTTTGAAACTTCACGTGATAATGCTTTTCTTCTGAAGTAAGTTCTCCTTTTCTTATTGATGCCATCAGTACTTGCTAGTATTCTATTCTTTTACTTTTCACTACTGTGTATTTATGCCTCGGTTTGTATCATTGTTACATGCTTAACAAAGTAGAACCGATATGAGCTGTAAATTTTGTATATCTATATTCATTTGGAGGTGAATTGTATAAGTTATTTATGCCAACTTTGCAGGAATATCAAACTTTTAACAAGCAAGAGTGAACTTGATAGCGTGCCTGATGGTCCCAAGGTTAGTTGATTGCACCACTCTTAAACAGCTGATCACCATGATCTTTCTCAGCCTAATATATTTGACTGTTGGCTTATATTTCTATTTTAGGTTATACTAGCATCCATGGCCAGCTTGGAAGCAGGATTTTCTCATGATATTTTTGTTGAGTGGGCAGCAGATGTCAAGAATCTTGTTCTATTTACTGAAAGGGGCCAGGTGAGTTCTTCACAATGGAGGACATCAAATTTAATTGAATTCATGCTCAGTGTAGATGTTGATGAGCATCTACTTTGTGGCCAATAGAGGTTTATTTACTTGATGACCAAAGATTTTAAGCTCTTTGTCATTTAACTTGTTGTCAGGAATTATTTTGTGTTTCATGGTTGTCCAAGTTCTTTTTTATCAGGTTTATAAAATAACAATTTTGTAAAAATAATGTACCTGACATGTAATTACTATTTTGTTTTATCAAAGGATTGTTCTATCTCTTCTGCCTCATAATATATAGATGGTGATACTTTGACCTGTATATGTAGTTTGGCACGTTAGCTCGTATGCTTCAGGCAGATCCACCTCCAAAAGCTGTTAAAGTCACGATGTCTAGGAGGGTTCCTTTGACTGGGGAGGAGTTGATTGCTTATGAAGAAGAGCAGAACCGGTTGAAAAAAGAAGAAGCTTTAAAAGCTAGTCTTATCAAAGAGGAAGAATCTAAAGCTTCTCTTGCAAACGATGTCAATTCTAGTGATCCAATGGTTATTGACACTCATAATAAGCATCCCTCACTGGATGGTATTCTTCCATTTCCTACAAGCTACTCAGTCTAATTTTCTTTTGGAAACTGGTATACATGTTGGGGTTTTGAGTGTTCGACCAATTCTTATTGCCTTGTATTACTTGTTTTCCTGTGTATTTGAATGATTATTTCCTATTCAAATTAAGAGAGAAAGGGGTTGTTTAGGGTTTCACAACAAAGGGATATTCTGACATATATTAATTGATTCTAACAGGTCAGAAGATCTCATAAATTGCTAAAATGCATTTAGATAAATTTCACCTTTGTGTCTCCATTCTCCATGTACATTCCTGCAGTTGTGTCAACTCTTAAATAACTTATCTTTGGACTGTCCTTGACTGTAATTCCCGTCATTGGACATAGGAGTTCCCTCCTTTATTTTTGTGATAAAACTAGTGGCCAGGTTTTGTTTATTTTCATTGATTCTTGATGGTTTACATTTATTTTAGAAGGAAAAAAAAATCAGTACTATTCCAGAAGTTTCTCCCTGCACTGATGTGGTATCCTTGTATGGGATATTCATGATGCATAATAAGAGTTTGATTATCTTTTACATCCTCTTGTGTACTGTCAGCTGATATCTTTTTATCTGCAGGGTTAGGTCAACATGGGAGCAGATTCCGTGATGTTCTGATTGATGGATTTGTGCCCCCATCCTCTAGTGTTGCCCCAATGTTTCCCTTCTATGACAATACTTCTGATTGGGATGATTTTGGTGAGGTCATAAATCCTGATGATTATGTAATAAAGGATGAAGATATGGACCAAGGAGCTATGCGTGTAAGTGTCTGCTTTGGGCAATCTGCTTGAGAATGTTATGTCTCTCTATCTTTAGTCTATTGATATTTGGGTTTATTGAAACTGTTCAATAATGAAATTGTTTATATATGCATCTCAGACTGGTGGGGATATGGATGGCAAACTTGATGAAGGCTCTGCTAGTTTGATACTTGACACAACACCTTCAAAAGTTATATCTAACGAATTGACTGTAAGTTCTACTCTTGCTCAAGTCACAGTATAATCAATTTGCTTGGACTGATCGGTGATGATTCTTTTGCTTTTGTTTATGATGACATGAAAGCACCCATGGGCATTTTATCTTTTCATTTCAACTTGTATTGGTCCTTTCCAGATTGTTTGAGTTTTATATTTTCTTTTTCTTCCCTCGTCATATTATCTTCTTCCTTGTTATTGTTTATCTTTTTTTTTCTGAAACAAATGCCCTTTTACGAGGTCATTTTAGTTTCGATTTATATGTTGTACTGACATCAATGTGAAATATGTTGCTTTTAATATTGTTTCTGTTTCATTTGTTGGTTTGTTTCTGAAAGGGGATTTGGTTGTGAGTTTGCCCATGAAAATTTCAGCAATTATGAACTGCTATTTCATATCTTATTGTTTTGACGCCTTTGAACCAGTCAACTACAATATACTTAATTTTGCCATTTACCAAACAATGTTCTGCAATGATGGTTAGGTGCAAGTAAAGTCTTCACTTGTTTACATGGATTATGAGGGGCGTTCCGATGGTCGTTCTGTCAAATCAATCCTTGCCCACGTGGCTCCATTAAAGCTTGTAAGGATATTTCTTGAGGCAGTTTTTTGGAACTCCTAGTTTATGTATCTGCTTTATCATCTTTATGGGCTGTCCATGTAAATTTTTCCTTGTGCAATATGCTATTACTTGTAATGCATTTATTACATCACCATGCTATTATACGTGGATGTGAAATGTTAATCCTGCGAGGTGGAACATGCAGCAATAGCTGTTGAACAATTGCACACAGCATTGCACTATATTTATTAATTAAAATATGCCTCTTTGTCATGTTACCCTGTTCCTCCTAACATTTTTGGGTTTTGATCTATTTTATGCGGGTGCCTTTTGTCATATATATTTTTTTCACTCAACAGGTCTTGGTGCATGGATCAGCAGAGGCAACAGAGCATTTGAAGCAACATTGCTTGAAACATGTTTGTCCTCATGTTTATGCTCCCCAAATTGAAGAAACAATTGATGTCACATCTGATTTATGTGCTTATAAGGTATATAACTTCTTATGTTTTTTGTTTAATGTAAGGCAATCATTTTAATATCAGAATTCATTTTTTGGCCTTGTGTTGTAATGTAGGTACAATTATCTGAGAAGTTGATGAGCAATGTCCTCTTTAAAAAGGTAACCAATTGAATTAATCTTGTGATGTTGATAACCGTATTTGAGTTACATTCAATCTCTATCCCTTTGTCTAACATAACTGCAATATCAGTTAGGAGACTACGAAATAGCTTGGGTGGATGCTGAAGTAGGGAAGACAGAAAACGACATGCTCTCATTACTACCCATCTCGACACCAGCTCCCCCGCATAAATCTGTGGTTGTAGGTGATCTGAAAATGGCAGATTTCAAGCAGTTTCTTGCCAGTAAGGGTGTCAAGGTACTGCTTTTCATATTTGTTTACACACAATCTTGAAAATATATAGCCCCCTTTTGACACCCAAAGGTGCTTCTTTTACAGGTAGAATTTGCTGCAGGGGCGTTGCGATGCGGTGAATACGTGACATTACGCAAAGTTGGGGTTGCAAGCCAAAAGGTAAGTGATTCGGCATTTTGACTTTCCTGTCTGGCATCATCCAATTGCATCATCTTCTTTTATGGGTCATGATCTGTTCTTCGCTTTTTTTCTTTTAACTTCATTTCTTGTTCGTCTTAGGGTGGTGGTTCTGGTACACAGCAAATCATAATCGAAGGTCCCTTGTGCGAAGATTACTACAAGATACGGGAATATCTATATTCCCAGTTTTATTTACTTTAGGTTGTGGAATGAAATAATACACAATGCAATAGAGTATGGAAAGCACAGCTTTGGTAAGGTTCAGAAACTAATTAACTTTGTTTGTCAGTAGCATACCATTTTTGGTTGAATGTACTACTTGTTTACCCAACTAAATTGTATGGTTTTTAGGTTGCTGTTTATTAACCTTTTTGTCATTACTTAAGAGGATAGAGATAGACACATTTATACATTTTTTTTGTATATCCTTTTTATTATGACATTAGTTTAGAAACAGACCGTTTCATGTCATTAGATTTTAACATTGACACATTAAAGGGTGTAGGATTCTATAGCAATAGATTTACAAAAAGCAAATCATTATTTTTATCAACGAAAGGCTAATTGATAGGTGTAAAAGAAATTTTACTAATAATAAATAACGAAATTGCGGCTTCTCTTCGTTCTATTGAAAGGTATATAAAAAAATAACGCAAAAGTATGTGTTTTATCAAATGAAATATGTTATCGTTGCAAGACCATCATACTGGAAATATCCATAATTCCGTTCCGCCGAATGAGGACGAGTTAATTTCGATCTCATCAATTTTTTATTTTTTTTTTGAACGATTTCTAATAATTAGGTAAGATACGACTTTCGATTTTTCCATTTCAATTTTAGATTCTCAATGAATTTTAAACATTTAAGTACAATTATAAAAATACATAAATTTATTTTTTAAAAGGGTTAAATTGTAAATCTAATACAATATAATCGTTAGCTGTTACATAATATTTTTGAAAATTATTTTTAATTATAAATTAAATACAAAATAAAAACAGGATTCAATTCAATGATTTTTAACTTGTAAATAAAAACAACCTAAATACCATTGGATCGGTTTCAATTTTTCTTTCGGCCCCAGGCCGTATGCACAGAGATTTAACATCTTATGGCAAAATGGAGATCCACAAAACTAAATACCCAAAATTTGCACGTAGAATAGTAATGGCGTTAAATATAATTCAAAAAACATAAAATTTAAAAGTTATTACTTCTTCCAATTTCTCATCTCTAACTCAAATAAACAAAAGTTCCAAAGCACTGATTTCAGTCTCAAAACAACATAAATGAAACATATGCTAAACAAACCTCTAGCTGCTCCTAAAGAAGAAACTCGAGCACGACAAGGGTGAGAAACCAAGAAAATAAAGCTTTATTTCTTCTTTTCTGCACCTCCACCGTGGGCTCTGCAAGCAAACATTGCACCAACGAAACAATTTATTTACCCATTTTCAGATTGCAAATCCTTCGAAACTTACGACAATAAATGTTGCTTTCCCAGGATATAAGAGATAATTACCTCATCTTGCGGAGAACGCTGGACATCTCTTCACGCTTCTTCTTTGCCCTTTTGTGAGTTCCCAACTTTCTTTTAGCTACCTTAAGAGCTCGCTTGTCCTTACCGACTTTCAAAAGCTCAGTGATCCTCTTCTCATACGGTGCAAAACCAGCAACTTCCCTGATCAAGTTCCTCACGAAATGGACTCTTTTGCTCGTTTTCTGAAATAAAATAGAAAAATCAGTACACATAATAACAGATCTAGCATAGCAACTTACAAGCATTACAGTTTTTTTAAATAAAAGTACAAATGCTGGATGCATATTCAGACAAAAATACAGAGATATAGCCCTCTAAATACATTTTTCTTTTAAATTCTTAATTTTTTTTAATCAACTGCATTAAACACATACTCATTATCCACCAATCATACCCGAATCCAAGGAACATATCTTTTTCCCCAATACAGTTTTCCCTTTACTCTTTTACTAGAAGACCAATAGTTATGATAAGTTAAACCCGATCACAAATATTCTATGTAAAAGAATTAATTAATATAGATATACTTACTCCTTTACGATTAGAGGGGCGTGGTGCCAACTCCTTCTTTGTTACAACATGGCCCTTGTTCAGTCCTACAAAGACGCCAGTATTTGGCTGCTTGGTAGCCATGCCTGCTTTAGAAACAAACAACCAAATATACATATAAATAAAATGAAAACCACAACATTCAAACGACATTTCAATGGCCTTTAGAATTCAAATGACTCAAACCCTTCATTCATTGTACTTTCCTTCATAAAAATCTTTTAATTTCCCGAAATATATTAGCATAAACAGTTCATCAAACACAAAAATGCAAGTGCATATTAATCTCCAAACACCTCTTTCTTAAAACCAGATCTACAGTTAACATGGCGTGAAAATGGTGCTGCAAAACCAATATATATACATATATAATAAACAAACCCAGCCAATATCAGAACAGAAACCAAAGATTGTGACCCAATATCAAAACAGTCAATATCATATCATCTAAAACAAACCCAGCAATCAACACACAGCAGATAATGAACACAACTTAAATCCAATGCACTCGATGAAACTGCTCAATATTTGAGCTTAGCATTTCACATTTTCAAATAACTTCAGCTATCTGACACGAAATTTACGGTTTTTCAGCTTACAATTCGCTTCACAAGCAATCAAATAGAGCAAAATGCTATGAAAAAGAAAGATACTAAAGAAGTGGCGAAGGGGCTCAGAGAGATGTACCTGTGGAGACGGGGATATCTGAGGCGGAGTTTAAATTAGGGTTTTGTATTCGTGATCTAACAAATATATTGATGGCCGAATCTAGGTTTTTAGGGTTTCTAACATGAGTGGGCTGAAATAAAAAACTAAATAAATGAAGAACATAACGGATTTGAGGATTGAGCCCGACCCACAAAATCTTTTAAACCCAAATTACTTCTTAGAATATCTTGATTTTAAAGCCCAATTACTTGACTTGTAAGCCATAATTTTTTTAAGGGCATAATGATAAATTTAATCTCTAATCGTTACTCAATTTTCCATTTGACCCTTATTCTTTTTAAAGTTATTTTGGCCCTTAATCTTTAAAATTTAGTCAAGTTTCTTATTTTTGGATGAAAAACTGACTGAACTACTAAAATTTTAACGACATTGATGCGGCCACTAGTGTAACAATCCACAAATAATTAAAAAATAATAATAAAGATATTGAAAAATCAACAAATTTCAAAAAATTCATAAAACTTTCAGAAAAATTATCCATGTAAATAATGAAGTATACATAACATATCATATAAACTGTCATGTCAATGTTATTCAAATTTTGATAGTTCACTCAATTTTTAATCAAAAATAAATAATTTGACTAATTTTTAAAAGTTAAATATCAAAATGACTGAAAAAAAGAATAAGAATAAGGACCAAAATGACAAAATAAATAAATATTAGGGACTAAAGTTATCTTTATATTTTTTAAGTAACATAAATACTTTGTCTTTTTGTTTGTTTAAACAATATAATTATTTTACACATCATTTGTGGGTTTTTTATGTATATAATAACTTTAAAATAAATAAAAAATATATATACAACTTACAAGTACTCACGTTAAACTTTAAAAATAATATTATTCAAAAGAAAAATCATAAATTTAAATCATCATCTCTATAAACTATAAAACGAATATTTAATGTTATCTTTAAACAAAAATTTGTGATTACGTCATTATAGTCAAGTAAGTTAGTTGAGTACTTATTATTGCCTAAGTTTCGTCGCGTCAACAATTTATTTGTGTTTTTGAAAATAATTTTATTTGGCAAGTATTATGAAAGTTAAATAATAGTATTTTTCTTTTAAAAAATTGTTGGTGTGCCACCTTGGACTATAATATTCCTCTTTACCCTGAATTTTATTGTAAAAATATAAATAATTGTAAAAAAGTGAAATTAAATAAAAAATTAAATTATCGATTGAGTCTTGACTCGGTTAGCATTGAGTTTAATAACGATATTATTATTAGTACAAGAATACGTAAATTTGAGCATGCCAAAGTGCATTTATCCTATTATTTAAGATATTGAAATATATTATAGATAGTTCTAAATATTGTATCAACTTAGAATTTTTCATGTGCTTTCATAATTAAATTAAATTTTAAAAAATAAATAAATAAACAATCAAATTAGGTACCAACTGCCAAGAAAACTAGGGTGAGTTTGGATGGGCGGTGCGTTTACCTGCGGTTAGTGTAAAAACAGCGGTGACATTGAGATTAGATACTGTAGCGTGAGACAAAAAGTAAGCGAAACGTACCGCACCGCACCCAATCGCCCATCCAAACTAAGCCTAGTCTACTTGTCAAAGTCGTGCGTGTTGTAATGCCATTTGCCTTTTTCTTCTTCACAAATCTTGTTTCATAATTATTATTTTTTTCTTTAGATAAAAGTATCATACAAATTTTAGAAGCCAAATTATGTTTTATCATTTTTATTAAAAATAGATAAATTAATTTATGTATCTCAAATCAAAGAGTAAATTAATCATTTTGTTAAAAGTTTTATCTATTTTTACTGTTAAAAGTTGGTCCCTATATATCAGTATGAGATGCCCGTGGCACACCAATATAACTGTTAGGTTTTTCTATCAGTCACGCAATTTTTAATAATAGAATTGGATAAAATTTGTAACAAAAATAATAGGTTTACTTTTTGATCTAATGTGCTTGAATTAATTTGCTAGTTTTTTAGTAAACGGGTAAAATACAATCTAATTCATAATACAAAGATTTCCATGACACTTTTACCTTGTTTACTATTATTAAAGTAATTTTTTTCCAAACATATATTTTTATATTTTATATAAAATAAACATAATAATAAATTTATCCTTCAATATTTATGTCTTTTGTCATTTTGACCTTATTCTTTTTTAATTAAATTTAATTATTAGTCTTTCAAAAATAGTCAATTTATTATTTTTATGAAAATATCAACTAAAACATTATTTTTTAAAGATGTTAGCCTTCAACCACATATATTTCATGCTGACATGAAATTACTTATCTTACTTGTCGTGTCAACAAAAAATTAAAAATAAAAAAATAATAATAATAAAAATCATAAATCATAATTTTTTTAAAAATAATATGAATTATACATGGATTGTTATGTTGGATGCCATGTTTAAAAATTTAATGTTTTAGTCAATATTTTTATTAAAAAATAATAATTTGATTATTTTAAAAGGTTGTTGGGCAAATTCGATTCTTTTAAAAGCAGAGAATCAAATTTAATTAAAAAATTAAATTGACAAAAATATAAACATTAAGAGTTTAATTTGTCATTATGCCAAGAGATATTTGAACCTAATATACTATAGTTCCAATTTCTTAACTTTATCATTTGAAGTAAACCATAATTTTTTATAAAATTATTAAATTTTTTGTCATAATATTTTTTGTTTAACTACCTTCTAAAAGAAAATACATAACATCATCCTAGACCACTTCTAAAGTTATTTTTACTCTATAAAACAGAATAATAATATATATTTAGTTTTTTTTGGAAATAAATTTTATTAGGTAAATTTTATTAAATTATTAGTAAATTTATATTTTAATTATTCAACTTTAAAAAGTTCTAAAATGATCATTAAATTATTTGAAAATTTTATTTAAATCATTAAACTATTCGAAGTTTTTATTTAAGTCCATCAACTGTTAAGTCTTTTTTTAAAGTTCAGCTAACGAACTTCAAGCAATGATTCAATTATTTGCTACGGTGGATTAGTACCTATTAATGAGTAAAAAAATATATCTTAGATCTAAGTGGGCCTGATGATCAGGGTCAGTATTTGGAAAATAATATTATGTGGATTTTGGTTTACAGATTTTTTATATTCAAAAATATTTTATAAAAAAATATTGAACAATAGAAAAAAAAGGAAAGAAGAGTTTTTTTAATTAGAGAAGACAGTGCAAACAAATAAGATCATAATAGTAGTTATTTTAACAGCCTATCAACTTACACGAAAACTTTTGAATAATTCAATAATCATTTTATAATTTTTTAAAGTTGAATGATCAAACGTAAATTTACTAATAATTTAATTACCTTAATTGTAGTTTACCCTTTTTATTATCATTACTTTTGCCTGAATTGTGTTAAAAAGGAGAAAAAAACCTATAGTTACCCAACTTCACGTGTCACGTTCTCCACTTTACGGTAAAAAGAAGGCTCATATAACGCTCCTTAATAGCCCAAAATAAATAAATAAATAAAAACAACATAAAAGCAAGCATTGGCAACGTGAAGGATTAAAGAAAAAAATCCCAGAATCAGGAGTTTTGATCGTTCAGTGGATGATGATGATCAACAGTAACGTGCTTCAGCCTTCACCTTCATCTTCACAGTTTCGTAGCTCATCGGTTGGTCCAAACAAAATTTCTTAAACAGCTAATACTTTTAAGGGAAATATTATTAATCAATGTATTATATGACACTTGTTAAAGTTTCTTCACTGTTTTCTTTCTGGGTTGAATTCACTGAATTTTTATATCGAAGAAGAATCAAAAAGCAACCTTAAAACATCGGTCACTATTATGTATTTTTAATTCAGACTGACTGGAATTTGACTTGTAGTTGTAGTTAACTAGCCTTCTCAATTTTTGTTCCTTTGTCTTATTATACTTACTTTTTTTGGTTGTCAATTTAAGTCTTTTATAATACAACTCAGCATTACCCCAACCAGCCTAAACCTCATAAATTAAAGTCCATGTCTTTTGTCTTCAGTTTCTTATCAAGGAACCTTTGCATATGAACATGGAATCCCATTTGTTTCACTCTAACAAGTCTTCTTCTTTTTTAAATCTAATTTGTTGTGTTTTTATTGATCAGACAGAAATTTGATACCTTGGGTCTTTTTTATTTTTCTCTTATAGCTCTTAAATGCTTTTTTTTTCGGTGATAAAATTAAAAAATTGTGATCACTGAGTAGCTTATGACATTGAAAACCCTAATGCTAGAGAGACCCAGATCGGTTTCTTTGTACAGCTATCAATTTATGAGCCACCTCGAGTTGCAGTTCTTTCTATAGTCATCATTTACTCTATCTGGTGAGTGCTTTGTTTTTACACTTGACAATGGTGTGGAAGCTTAATTTGGTACTGTTTAGACTGCTTTTGAATCGATTCTTTATGCTTTTTTGTTTTTTGGTATGTTCAGTTGATAGTGTATCATCATAGGGGAACCTTTGCATAGTTTTTGAATGGACTTGTTTTATATACGATTGAAAATTGTTGATAGAACGTAGGGATTAAGATGGGTTGCCACGGTTCATTTAGTGGGCGGAGAGCCATAAGTGATTATAGACAGTTGGAATTCGGGTTCTTTAGGTGGTTGGAGTTAGAAAGGGCGAGGAAAGCTAAGAGTGTGAGTGTCGAGAGAGTCAATGTGCGTCTTAAAACGGGTGCCTTTATTCCTTCCACAGATGCCACTCGTTGCCCCGGCATTAGTTCCATATTCCTTTAAACGCAAACGACCTATTAATGTCTTATCTCTGTAGTTATGAGATTGTCATGTTAGGACAATGAATAAATGTGAGATATGAAAGAGAGATATTCTATTCATGTTAGAGGTATAGTTCCCACTATGTGTTTTAGCGAGGTTATAGGCTCGTAGAGACTTGGGCTTACTAGTTCTTGTCATCACAGGTGCCCTTAACTAGTATGTTGATTCGTATTGTCTTGCGAGATTGGTAGGGTGCGGGGTGAGCTCGCAAGTTGTAGATATAACAGAAATCAATATACTGAATTTGAATACTCTGTACTCATGTAAGTACTTTGTAGTTGAAATGTATGATAAAAGTCCTCAACTAGTTTTGTTTCAAATCTCTTTGAATTTTCTTTGTTTGATTCCTCTAATTTGTACAGTGATTGCAGCCTGAATGTGAGTGAATTTAGTATCTCATCTTATTTGCTGTTCGGTATTTTCCCACATTAGTGGAATACTTTCCCTTGTTTTCCAGGCCATTTACATGCAAATTCGTGCTCTACATTGTCGATCTCCGAGAGTAGGCATCGATGTCGATCATATGTGGCCTCCCACTCCTAGAATGTATTTACTGCCTAGCTTGTGCTCGATGGGCATGGAATCGATGCCTGCATACCGCCGGCCACGATAGTGTAACATGGGGTCTTGCAACCGCAGAAGAATTCGAGCCTGTTCCTCGACTTTGCCGCTACATTCTAGCTGTTTATGAGGACAATATTCGGCATCCCCTTTGGGAACCCCCTGGAGGATATGGGATCAACCCTGATTGGTTAATTCTCAGAAAAACTTACGAAGACACTCGAGGACAGGCTCCTTCTTACATACTATACCTCGATCACGAGCATGCCGATATAGTTCTTGCCATTAGAGGTCTTAATTTGGCAAAAGAAAGTGATTACCAAGTGCTTTTGAATAATCAGTTGGGTAAAAGGAAATTCGATGGTGGCTATGTTCATAACGGACTCTTGAAGGCTGCCGGATGGGTTTTAGATGCAGAGTGCGAAGTTTTGAAGGAACTCGTCGAGGAGCACCCAAATTATACTTTGACATTTGCAGGACATTCTCTCGGGTCAGGTGTAGCAGCCATGTTAGCTTTGGTGGTTGTCCAGCATCAGGATAAACTTGGAAACATTGACAGGAGTAGGATCAGGTGCTATGCTATCGCGCCTGCTAGGTGTATGTCACTGAATTTAGCGGTCAGATACGCAGATGTCATTAATTCTGTCGTTCTTCAGGCAAGTTTTTTTTCGCCCCCTTTAATGCTCGGCCTTGTTTTTTGTCAGCTACGATACATACTATCAGTCAGTTTATCGCAGAACTTTTAGTATTGTAATTTCTGCCACACGACGTGTTTATCTAAATACTGGGATATGAACCGCGTTATGTCTCTGTATCAGGATGATTTCTTGCCACGAACAGCCACGCCGTTAGAAGACATTTTCAAGTCACTTTTTTGGTATAGTTGGACTCTATAATCCGTTTCGAATTCGTTTTGTTTATAGCTGATATGGGCCTCTGGAGTGTGCTAACATCCATTTGTAAAGCCAGTTGCCCAATCAAGTACCAGTTTTCCTAGTTGCAAATAAAAATATGCTTACTCTCGGTTCCCCATTTAAACAGTTTGCCATGCCTACTATGCCTGAGATGTATGAAGGATACTTGTATACCTGAGGAGAAGATGTTTAAAGATCCAAGGAGGCTATATGCACCTGGTCGCCTCTATCACATTGTCGAGCGAAAGCCTTTCAGGTATAATGAGACATAACAACCGTCTCTCCCCCCCCCCCCCATATACTTAGTGAATTCGGGTTTTTCTTAACTATGGTGATGTCGTCGTGAGAATGCCTCGCAAGGCTCGACTCAGTACATGCTGTATGACAGCCCATTTTATCGCCATAAGAACTTTTGATCTCTTGATGGACACCCTCCATTATATTTTGCTCTTGCAGATGTGGAAGGTTTCCCCCAGTTGTGAAGACAGCAGTGCCCGTGGATGGAAGGTTCGAGCACATAGTTCTTTCGTGTAACGCCACATCCGACCATGCTATAATATGGATTGAAAGAGAATCACAGAAAGCCATGGATGTAAGTTTAAAGCTGCATTTTTATGTTCATGGTAATGGTTTAAAGCAAATATAACTTAGCCAATTACAGTTTCTGGGTAAATTCACTCAAAGTCACTAAACTATGAGTAAGTTTATGTTTTGATCACTCAACTTCAAAAAGTTACAAATTGGTCATTGAACTATGCAAAAGTTTTTATTTAAGTCATTGGATTGTTAAAATTGTTGTTCCATAACCTTTGTTCGCACTACCTGTACTAATCGAAAGCTCTCTTTCCCTTTTTTTTTCGACCATTCATGTTTTTTTTATGAAACAATTTTGAACGTTATGAATTTACAAATCAAAATCTAAACAACTTTATTCTCTTATCTCCAATATTGACTATTAGATCGATTTTGATCTAATTTATGTTTTTTTACTTGTCAATGGGTACTTATCTACTGTACTGATCATCAAATCGTCACTTTGGGCTCGTTAGCCGAACTTTTAAAAGAAAAAGCTTAACAGTCTAATGACTTAAATAAATTTTTTTTAATAGTTTAGTAACTTAAATGAAAACTTTCAAATAGTTTAATGATCATTGTTTAACTTTTTTAAGTTAAGTGACTAAAATCTAAACTTACTAATAGTTTAGTGACTTTAGAGTAGTTTACCGTACATTTTTTTTTTTTTGGCTTTAGTTAATGCTAGAGAAAGATAGGATCATGGAGATACCAGCAAAACAAAGAATGGAAAGGCAAGAGACATTAACAAAAGAACACAAACAAGAGTACAAAGCTGCACTCCAAAGGGCTGTTTCATTATCAGTGCCCCATGCTTACTCGCCACCGTCTGAATACGGAACTTTCGACGAGTCCGAGGACGTAGAGAAGTACAACTCCTGTAAATTGAGTAGCGAGTCATCCGTTGGATCGTCGGGGAAAAGCAAGAGCAAAGTAAGCTGGAACGAATTGATCGAACGACTTTTCGATAGAGATGAATCTGGGCATATGGTGCTCAAGAAATCACATAGGGATGATTGGTGAAATGTAATTATTTTTGGAAAATAACATGGATAGAAAAAAAAAAGATCAAAAAATATTAGGATATTTGTGATGAACAACATCATTCATTGATTAAATTTATACTGAATTTCCAATCTCACTACGATAATCACAAGCAATCGTTGAGAGCCTGAATCCTGAGAAGCTAAACACAGGTCAGTTCTAAAGAAAGCAAATAAATTTCAAAAGGTTAAATTATGCTATTAGTACCTGCACTATATATAAAATATGTATTTAATTCATATATATTTTAATTTGGTTATTTTAATTTGTGTTTTTAAATTTTAGAATTACACGTTTAGCCTGAAATTTTGAATTTTGAAAAATATAAAATCTGAGAATGAGAATAATCCAAATGGAGAACATGGATTAAATCTATAATTCTATAATTTTATTCATAGTACACAATTAATAGCAGAATTTTACCATGTCAAAATGAAGATATCGAATTTGAAAAGTATAGGATTAACCAATTCGAAAAATACATATATAACTAAATTTGATCAAACTAAGTATAGAGATTAAATACACAACCTACGCATAGTGCAGGGACTAATAGCAAAAATTAACCAATTTCAAAATAAAGATATCGAATTCGAAACAAAACAGAGGAAAAATCATGATCTGTAATAACAATCGGGAAATTATTACGGCAAATTTCATAGGTATCAAACTAGGGTTCTTGGCTGGTTCCAAAATTTACTTAAATTACAGTGCAAACTACATCTTAAAAGATCAGTAAAGCATGAAAAGGTAACACAATAAAGAAAGTATGGAGATGGGTTACACAGTCAAAATCAAGGGATTTCACTCTTATCAAACCAGAAAATCAATTGCTTCGGATGCTACTTGTAGAACCCGCAGATGGGGTCGGTTTCTTCAATGAACAAGAAGACTTGAAAGCTTCTATCTGAGATTGACATTTCACGTAATCCCCTTTGTTTTCTTGCAAACACTTCTTTAAAGCCTCAACGTCGCATGGTGATGGGATCTTCTTCGCCCTGTTAATATCTCCTTCCTCGCCCATTTTCTTAAAACCTAATGTTGGGAGGTTAAGAAAACTGTGGAAACGCAAGGAGAAGAGACGGCGAAAATGAAATTACTGGGAAAAGGAAAAGACAATACAAATATTTTTTTTGTTTATTGCATCAAAGATCATCAAACTATAGTCTGTGTTTTAAGTTGATCTTTAAATTTTAAAATATTTTAATTGAGTCCTTAAAGAACTACTATCATATCTATCAAGTTTTTCTTCAACTTAACTAGAAAAAGTATCAGGTCCTTGTACTAGTAGTCAGATTATATTTTACCCTCTCTACTCAAAAAAGACAAATTAACCATTGAAGGTTAGGTTAAAGAGTAAATTGTTAGATTAAAGAACAAATTAATCCTTCAATTAAAAATTTCGTATACTTTTGTTGTTAAAAGCTAGTCTCTATTCATCAGCATAAAGTACACATGGTATGTCATATGTCACTATTTAGTTATTTCGTCAACAACGTCAATTTTTAACGATACAAATGGTTTAAATTTTTAACAGAAATGACCAATTTGCTCTTAAACTAATGTATAAAGACTACTTTACTCTTCTTCTTTTTTAATAGAGGGGTAAAATGCAATTCGATTCCTAGTATAGGGACTTCCATGATAATTTTACTGCTTAACCATTAGCTTGAGTGTTAAATGCAATCCAAATCGAGGGTAGAATTTAAAACATTTAAATCAATGTGTAAACATGTGTGTACTTGCTACATAAATAGCTTAATTTGACATGTTTTTAAAAAATATCATTCCTAAATTTTGTTGATATTTTGTGTTTTTTAACATGTTAGACCTTAACTAACCATAGATAAGTTTTAACACCTAAATTAATGAGATAGGAAGATAAAAGATATGCTTAATAAAACGCTAATAATTTGATGATTCAATTAAAAGGATTTCTAAAGTTTAGAACTTAACTGATGGTTAAATCGGTCAAACAATTAATTTCAAATTTAACTATTAACAAATTAAAAATTCAAAAAATAAAGTATAATTAGAAAAATTATAAAAAATAAAAATTAATAAATACAAATAATTTATAAGCTTATATGATAAATAAGTACTTAAACTATGTAACTTTTCTCATTTAGCTACCTAAAGTTTTTAGTGAACTAGGTATCTAGAGTTTTATTTCGTTATCATTTTAGGTACCAACCATTAACTTTCATTAAAAAAATCCAAATCAATTAAATTAGGATACATATCTTTTTAATTAAATAAATATATTTATAATTAACATTAAAAGTTAAATTAAATTAAAAATAAAAATTTCGCTTTGATCCCGTTTTAGACCAATAATCTAGCCACGTGTTTTAATTTTTAATTTTTTATTGAATCTTAATTTTAAATATTTTTATTTAATTAAAAATTCTATGTTCTGTAATTTAATTAGTTCAATTTTTTTTATATGAGTTAATAGTTAGTAACTAAAGTGGTAATAAAATAAAATTTTAGATACCTAAATAAGAAAAGTTGTATGGTTTAAGTATATATTTTAATAAAAGTCTAATTAACAATAAAAACATAAATATTTATTTTATAAATTATAACAACAAAATTAAATGTTTAAATTATTTAAAATTTAATTTAAGGAGCTGTTTAATTTATATTTTACTCAGTTTAATTGATTTTTTTAACAATCTATTATAATCATTATAATTGATTTGACATAATATTTAAAATTATTCATAACTCTTTTCAACCTGTAAATAAGAAGATAATGTATTTTAATGTACTTAAATTCATGTACTCATGATAATAATACCTATTTTTTTTGTTGCGTTGATTATACTAACGATTCTCGATTGGCTGACATGGACCATAGCGTGATGCGGTACGATTTATCCATTTTTTTCGTTGTCTATTTTCCGCCACTAAACGGCAACGTTTTCCTGACTGATGTAAAGTAGGACAAAACGCATCGTTTGAGAAAGAAACAGCGTACGAGAAAAGCCGAGGATTTTTTGGCTAATAAATATAAAAATTAAATAAAATCGCAAACGCCTTAAATGGGAAGAGCCAGATAAGAGCGCCTCAGCGCCAGAACAACCAAATTTGAAAACCAATTCAAACCTAACGGCTATTCCCTCTCTTTAAACCTTACATTTTGTTTTCAATAAAGTTAAATCAAAATCTCCATCACTCGAAATTTCAACTACGAAATTCGAATTCGAAAAACAGAAGAAATTTCGGCGAGCAAAAAAAAAAAAGTTATTCTACAATGGGACAAAATCGAGGTCGAAAGGCACGAGTGATAGCGAAAATCAAAGGCTTCACAGATCTGGAAACGGAATCCGTCAACGAAGCTTCTGGAAAGTGGATTTCAGTTCACAGACCAAAGGAAGATGATTCCGAAACTGTCGCTGTTTCTTTTGGAGATGAATCTACGAGGTAACGATTTATTTTACATTTTTTTTAAGTTTATCGTTGAAAGCTGAAAGCAAGAAATGATAGTTACCGTTGTTTTGTTTTTCGATCGAAAATATTTAGCAGTCGTAAAGAATCGTACGAATTAGATTATTGCTACGATCGAAGCGAGGGAAATGATTTAATTTTTTCAAAGGAGGTAAAGCCACTTATTGAAGATGTTTTTAATGGTTATAATGCCACCGTCGTTGCTTATGGAGCAAGAGGCAGCGGAAAGACTTTTACAATTCAGGTCAGTTAATATTCTTTTTATTGCTATTAATAATTTACTATATAATTTTTGGAGAAAATTAAGTATGGAATTATAAAATTTTGAAGGGTTCGGAAGGGAAACCAGGTTTAGCAGTACTAGCTATGGCTGAAATCCTTTCTATAGCAGAGGAAAGTAGCAAGTTAATAGCCGTATCATGCTATGAGATTTTGAAAGACCATGCTTATGATCATTTAGCTCCAGATAGGCATGAAGTTTTGATATTGGAGGATGTTGCTCGCGGCAAAATTCAACTTAAAGGACTTTCTCAGGCAAGTTACATAAGCTATTTTATTTTGAAAATGGAAGTTTCTCTAGTGATGTTTAGCTTACCTTTCGGTTTAATGATTGATTCATTTCTTTTTGTAGGTTCCTGTGAAATCTATTGAAGAATTTCAGAAACTATATCTTTCGAATCAAAATTCACATAAACAATCCCAGAAGATAATAGCTGAACCTCATCATAGAAGTCACAAAGGCTTAATCATTCATGTATTTCGGGGCAATGAATCCAATGCTCTTCCTTTTGGGAAGATGAACTTTGTTGATTTGGCAGGTTTCAATTTTTAGTTACACAGTCATATTTTTTCTCTGCTGTGGCTTAAAAATTAGCCATGTTCATCCCCTATCTGATTTTTTTTTTTTGGTTGGTTTTTTTTTTTTTTTTTTTTTGCATTTACCAGGTTATGAGGATGCCAAAAGGAAAAGCACTGGTAGTGTTAATCTCTTGGAGAATAATAAAATAAATAAGTCCATATATGCCTTACACAATGTTGTATATGCTTTAAATGCCAATGAAAGCCATGTACCTTATCGCGAAAGTAAGCTAACTCGAATTTTGCGTGATTCGTTGGGAGGGACAAACAAGATTTTGATGATCACTTGCTTGGTGAGATTTTCAGTTCTAGATTTATTTTACAACAACTTTTTTTATTTCCCCCAAATTTTGTTTGCAATTCACATTGATTTTTTTTTTTTTTAACTTCTTTGATTGTAGAATTCATCCTTTTGCCAAGATTCCATGTACATGGCAAATTTAGCTTCTCGTTCTTGTAAAGGCAGCTCTAAGACTATACCCGATTCGACAAAGAAAGCTAAAAGCATGGTGAGACCTATGGTGGTTTCTTCTTCAAGCAAGAGCCGTTTAACCGGGACTGTTTCTGCAACTACGTCAAAACCGATTGGAAATCGAGTGCGAGTTCCGGAAAATAAAGCCAATGTTAAGGCTTCAGCTCTAAAAGGAAGGTACTTAATGATACCTCTCCTACTTGCTTCAAGATATATAATATTTTCGTCATGGTTGTTGCTCTTTCTATATATTGGTAATTTCAAGGCTCCATAATTTTTTTCTTTTTATAATTTGAAGGAAACTTTTTGATGAAGCATGCCATTCAACCAAACCTAAGAAGGTATCTCAGGAGGTATTCAGTTTTCCTAAGAAAGGATTTTAGCTTCTTCCAATCTCTTCTACATAATTTGCATTAAAAATTGTAATGTTTTGCTATTCTATAAAGTTAAGAAAATAAAACATTGAATATGATTAAATTAAGGTTCATTAAATGATAAGCTTCTATATCTGAATGTAGGAAAGCTTGCCATTAGAAAATGTCTCGACCATTACTGAACATGCTATACAAAAAGAGGTAACATTTTTTTGTATTCATTCTATCTGGTATGTAAAGAAATATGCATCTAAGAATGTGAATCAGTTTCTGAATCTTTTTATGATTGGGAAAGTTATCATCATTTTGTGCAGGAAAAGGACTCTTCTAGTATTTCAGAAGTAGTAGTATCTCATACACGGGTAAACCTCTTTTGTAGACTTTAAAACTCAGACGTGTTACAAAGTTCAAATCTTGTTTCTTGTACATAATCATTGATTGCAAAGAAGATATTAAAATGGTCAAATTGTGCTGTTAGTTCTTGTACTCTGCTTCAATTGTGTCAATGGTCAATTTTAGTCCTCGTGCTCTTCGAATTTTGAAATTTTAGTTTTGACCCAAACGTTAAATCTATTTAGTTAAATTATATTATTAGTCGTATATTATATGTAAAGTTGTTGTAGATTTACTCCATGTCCTCAAATTGAATATTTCTTAATTCATATACTCTTCGAATTTTAAAATTTTAGTCTTACGCAAATAACAACAATTAAATCCATTAATCGAATTTTTTGTGAGTAATACGCTGAAATAATAAGCTGACATGACATCACACATGTGATACTAGATTACAATATCAATGATATTTTTTTCCATGCTTATTGGTTTTATTCTTTCTTTTCAGAAGCATTTTCCCTTGCAAGCTTTTAGTGCAGAAGAAAGTGACATGACAGTTAAGGCTACTACACAAGAAACCAAAATACTAGACGAGGTGATTAAATTTAAATTGTGTTGAAACACTTATTCAAATATACTCAAGGAGATTAGTTACTATTAAAATTTGTTATTTGATTCTCAAGGTTAATATCAATGATATTTTTTCCATGCTTATTGGTTTTATTTTTTCTTTTCAGGAGCATTTTCCCTTGCAAGCTTTTAGTGCAGAAGAAAGTGACATGACAGTTAAGGCTACTACACAAGAAAACACGACACTAGACAAGGTGATTAAATTTAAATTGTGTTGAAACACTTATTCAAATATACTCAAGGAGATTAGTTACTATTAAAATTTGTTATTTGATTCTCAAGGTTAATATCAATGATATTTTTTTCCATGCTTATTGGTTTTATTTTTTCTTTTCAGGAGCATTTTCCCTTGCAAGCTTTTAGTGCAGAAGAAAGTGACATGACAGTTAAGGCTACTACACAAGAAACCACGACACTAGACAAGGTGATTAAATTTAAATTGCGTTGAAACATTTATTCAAATATACTCAAGGAGATTAGTTACTATTAAAATTTGTTATTTGATTCTCAAGGTTAATATCAATGATATTTTTTTCCATGCTTATTGGTTTTATTTTTTCTTTTCAGGAGCATTTTCCCTTGCAAGCTTTTAGTGCAGAAGAAAGTGACATGACAGTTAAGGCTACTACACAAGAAACCACGACACTAGACAAGGTGATTAAATTTAAATTGTGTTGAAACACTTATTCAAATATACTCAAGGAGATTAGTTACTATTAAAATTTGTTATTTGATTCTCAAGGTTAATGTGACTGATGAGGATGATAATCATGATAAAGCCACTCCAAATATTGATAGCAATGCAAAGGCACTTTCGATTGAAGCAGGTATATATAGATTATAGCATATCAATTTGAAAAATCCATTTCAGTGGTAATGTCGTTGGAATTGGACCGGTTGGACGAACAACCGGCTTGGGCAAAAGGTTGAATTGGTTTTTGAGTGAATCACTCGGAACTGATTCAATTAGGTTAAAAAGTCAGTTGAATCAGATTTCTCTAATTTTTTTTATGATTTTTTAAATAATTTATCGGATCAATCAATTGAACCGATTAAATCGGGAGCCAATGATCTCTCGGTTCTACTACCGATCCAATTTTAAAAACTATAAAGATGACATGCTAATAATCTGTGGCATTTTTTTAAACAGATCAAACCATAGATAAGGAGAACAACCTTTTACTTGTCAACAAGGAAGCATCACCACCGATCAGTGCACGATTGCAAGAATTGTCTAATAATCTGAAATTGCTTTATTCTTCAACTCCGTCATGTGTAGAAATACCACCAAAGACTGATGTTTCATTTGAAGGTCAAGTTTCAACAGAAGCTTTGGAGCCAAAGACTCCAGAGCCAAGGTTACTAATAAATGACAAATCGGAAATTGTGGACACCAGTTGCAATTCTTGGAAGACATTTAGTGCTCGTAGTTCTCGAATGAAGGTGGATTTCAAATCTAAACCATATTAGAATCTTTTTCTATATTTAATTATTTGACTCTTCCCTTTTAAATTTTTTTTTTTTCCTATTGCAGAGTTCTCTTGTTGATGAATATCTCAGATTCTTAAATACAGCTAGCAAGTAAGTATATATGTTTTTTAGTAGTAATTTTAGGACTTCATAAGCTGTTATCATTTCTAATTTAAATTCTGCCTTTTCATAAAGGGATGAAGCAGTAGTTAGTCCTTTAACTTGACAACTTTTCTTAATTTGATCCCTAATCTTTTTTTGGTCCATATTAATCTCGGAACTTGGCAACTTTTCTTAATTTTGTCATTGAACTTGGATTTTGTTAAGATGTGATGAGATGGTACTTTGAAATTGTGCCACATAATCACTTGAAAATTTTATAGAAAATCTAAAAAAACACACCAAATTTTTTTTTTCCTCAGAGTGCCACGTTACCAAACCTTGAATCTAAGTTCAGGGACTAAATTGAGAAAAGTTTAAGTTCCAGGACTAATATGATAAAAAAATGTTTAGGGACTAAGTTGAAAAAAGTTACCAAATTCAGGGACTAAATGTTACTTTATCCTAAAAAAATCATACCTTAGTAAACAGGCAGCATATTTCGAAAATCTAATTCAATTTTTTCAAATCTAATCTCACATTTTTTGTTTGAAATTCAATAAACTAATGTTAATTTTTTTTTTTCTTTTCTCCTTTATCAACAGAGAAGACTTGAAAAGATTAAAGGTGAGATTGTAACTAACAATACTAGTTTTTTTATTTGCTTTTGACCTAAGCAAACTAAATATACGATTTTTTTTTTCATTCAGGGAATTGGAGAGAAGAGAGCTACATACATTCTTGAACTACGTGAAGAATCACCTGAACCTTTTAAGGATGTAAGAAAGAATTTTTAGTTTAGTTGTTTAACTGGTTTATGGTTTGTCTTTTTACTTTCTGAATGAAGAACTTGGCAACTAATAACTAAAATTGTATTTACAGCTTGATGATTTGAAGGAAATTGGACTCTCGGCAAAGCAGGTAATTTTTTAATTCTATTTCCACATATATACCTTGGGTGTTTGTTTTGTGCTAAAATTGTGTTTTGCTTGAATTGGTTGTTTGTATTTCATATTCAGATCAAAGGAATTATGAAAAAGGAAATTGGAGAGCTTTACAATTAACATTTCAGGGATGGATTACTGAATAATCGGATCCCCGAGGAGAAAGTGTGTTCGATTCCAACAGGCAACTCGAAGTTGCCAAATTGTATTATTTTGGTTTCCTTTTTTATTTAATATCTGATATTTTCTAATTTTTCTTTCGATGTGCTTTTTCACTTGAAAATGTTGTACACAAACTGTCTGGCATGATGTTCGTTTTCATTAAATTGTATTTAAAATATTGTCTCCTTTCTTTCTTTTTGAGTTTTAGATGCCTTATATATAGGTGTACAGTTAATCCGATAGGGTTTTTCAACCTAATTGATCTAATTCAACGGACTAACATTAGTTGGTTTCATTGTTAAGCAGTTCAGTTAGATCAATTAGTTCAATTAACAAATTTATTTAAAATAATATAAATATAAATATATTTAACTGATTTAACTTATTTATATATTATAATAAAATGTAAATATATTTAAAATAATTAAAAATATTAAATATTAAATTGATTAAATCAATCCACTTGATTATAAAATTTAATAATCGATAATTGGTCCATAAAGTCAAATAAAACCACCCTATAAATTGATTTAAACATTATACTGTTTAAATTGAAGTCAACTTACTGGATCAATTAGCCAACTCAGTTTTAACCGATTCTCTCTCCCATTCGTAAATATAAGTTTTGTTTGTTTTTTCAAGTAAATTTGTTGCCCTTGGATAACAAGATTAAATGAAAAAAAATAAAACTTATAATTAAATTATGATTTACATGAGACAAAAAAAGCAACTTTAAGACAAAATAAGAGTTTGGTTTATTTGGCAAATCTATAAGTTACCTGTTATGATGAAGAAAGGCCTGCATTTCTGGTAGCATGCGTTTACCATTCTGAGCTCTAGTATTTGTAATATTCATTTTCAGGATTTCCCAAGGCCAACAAATGTGCCTCACCTTACGTCGACTCCTCTCTTTGCCCTCTGCTTCTTCTAATTGTTTCGTTAACTCCTCAATCCGGTCGCGTAGTCCGACAGCTCTGCTGTCGGCTAGCTGCACAGATCGCTCTGCGGCTGCCTGCGCAGCTATAGCTGCAGCTGCGAGTTCTTCTTTCAACTTTAACTTGCCATTGGATATTTCTAAAGCTGTTTTTGTTTTGTCCAATTCTTGCTTCAAAATAACAACCTAATGAAACATCAATGCTCTTGGTTTCAGATTTTATTGGACTAAAATGGGTAAAAAGTCTTTCTGGTCCCTCTCAATTTTGATATTGAGCAAATTAATCCCTCTAAAAATATTAGAATAATTTTGAAAGTGAGCAACAAAAAATAATTAATCACAATGTTAAATTTTTTGTCAATAATACATATTTTTATATTTATATAATAACAAATTTAGCCTTCAAATTTTACATATTTTGTCAATTAAATATTGATTTAACAAATTTAGCCCATGATATTTATACATTTTGTCAACATTTACACAAAATATATAAACTTTGAGAGCTAAATTTATTATTATACTAAATAAATTATGTACAAATGATAGAAAATATTAACACAGTCGTATTATTTTTAGTTGCTCATTTTTTAAATTAACAAATATTAAATTGATCCAAATATTTTGAGAGGGACCAATTTATTCAATATCAAAATTGAGAGAGGTGTGTTTTTACCTGGATTTTGTTACATCAATCAACTCCAACTAAATTCAATGTTATTTTAAGAGTTTATCTATGCTACTCCAATTCGTTCTTTTTTCTCGAAGCACCTCGCATGAGGATTTGATCCTCCATATCTATGCTTGACACATGCCGTATCCGACCCATCCAATTCCAGGCCACGTAAAAGACTATCATTCATTCACAGAGCAAACAAGCTCGAGAATGGTTCATATTGATGACAGAATAAAGTACGTACCAGTTTCTCACGTTCTTCAACCTCTTTTTTTCCAGCTTCTACTTCCAATTCACAAGCTTCTCTCCATCTAGCAACATCTGCTTCAGTTTCTTTTATTTCCATCAAGAGTTCATCGACCTTATACAGTTGAAAATTTCAATAAAAATAATAATAGTAAAGGAATAAAGAACAGAGGAAGGAAAAAAAAGAGGTTAGGAATAAAAAGAACAGAACACTTCCAAGAGATGCCGAAAAAAGACAGATGCTAACATTTTGAGCTAAAACCATCTCTCTGTCTTCCAATTCTTTAATGTACAGTGTGTTTTCTTCAAGTTTTTGAGCTTGTTTCTCTGTAAGACTCTGTAGTCGCTCGGTGTCAGACCTGGCATAGCAACAATAATCAATAACTCCAAACCTTTGAGCAGTAGAACAGAAGAGCATAGGTTCATAATCCTTGCATTTTCCACAAGAGGCACATTGATCAAGCTTCTATCTACACTATATCCTTTAAAGTTATAAACTGCGATCAAAACATGCCTCTATTGTAATCAAATCCAAATACATGGGGAAGTGCAATTTCTATGTTACCCCGATTTAGGGTGATTGCTGGTACGAGTATGCATCCTAAATACGCATGCTCAATTTAAGTTTTCTCCCGTATTCAAAGGATCATATCTCCATACTCATATCTGAATATATGATATGCACAAAAGCTTTAAAAAATAAAGGCAATAGCAACAAGCAATACGTTAATGAAATACCTAGATTCCTCCAAAGATCTTCGTAATTGAGAAATTTCAAGTCTTAAATTCTTCATTATCTTCTCCACCATAGAGGCCTGTCAAAGATGAGTTAGGATGTAAGACACTTTGCTTGTTGCAAATTTATCTATGTATAGTACACATGCATAAACTTCTCAACCACATTATGAAGCTCTACCGTAAATAATGTGTGCCATCATCATTTAAGTCTGGACAAACATGAAAATTAAGCATTCAAGCAACAGAAGGAACTAGTTCAGGGTCTTAAGTTCACCAATATGCATTCTAGGTACACAATTGAATGGCATAATTGAAGCATCCGTATGAAGCTAATAAGTCAATGCAAACAAGAATCAAACATGATCTGGTTCAAAACTAAAGATAGAATAAACCTAAACGTACCAGGCTAACAACCTCCTCTTCACATTCGCTGCCATCCGATTTACTACCTATACTAGTAGTAGAGGCCCCTGAACTCTCCGTCGCTTGCTCATTGCTTCCACTTCCCATCATAAACCCGAACCCGACTCTCTGCAACCCCCGCTCTGCAATATGTAACAGTGCCACTCTCTTTTGCTCAGTGTTCCCTTTTAGCTTATTCAAATTCTTCTCCACCGCCTCTTTCTCCACCAAAGCTATCCTCAACAAACTATTGATATCGCGATTCTCCTCCGTTAAACTCACAACACTGCCCTCCAGTTCCCTCTTCTCCTTCTTTCTTGCTTCCTTGAACTCATACGCTTTCGAGTTAGCTTCTCTCGCAAGTTTCAAAACCGTGCTTAATTTTCTCTCAAAATTCCACAATTCTTCGTCTTCTAATTCCATTTTCTCGCTCTCACCATCAACGTTTTCCGTCACTTCCTTTTCATCATTCAAAATTTCGATGATTTCAACCAAACTTTCCTTCACTGAACAGATCGAATCCAAGCTTTTCTCGAACAACTCATTTCTGACTTTAGTTTCCGATTCCAACTCATCGACTTTCCCTCTGTAAAATTCAAGCTTTTCCTCGAGTTCAAACTTTGCTTTAGACTCCTCATCGATCTTTTTCGCAAAACCACCTTCGTTTTCTCTTAAGATAACTTCGAATTCCTCCACTTGACGGCGAAGAAAGTCTCGCTCGAGTGACGACTCGTGAACTTTCTCCGTTAAAGCAGCGGTTTGAGCAATTGCTTCGTCTCTCTGTTGCTGGAGAAGACGCAGACTCTCCTCCATGGATGAAGATTTGGACCGGAGAGCATGGTAATCGTGACGGAGAGATTCGAGTTGCGCGAAGAGATCATGATCGGAGATCGGTGAAACGGTGGAAGAACCGGCATCGTCGATAGAGATTTCCGATGAGGGATCTGCGGTGGCTTCCATGATCCATAGACGATATAAATTGATTTAGGGAATGTGGCGAGAGAAAAAGGGGGAATAGAGCAAGGAGTATGGAGGGAAGTGAGTTTCTATAAAAACTACCAGTCAAATGAACAATTGAAAGAAGGTCAGGTGGGCGAAAGGAATATAAAAATACCGGGTTTTGGCGGGGATTAGACAAAGGTATAGTTTTCGATCAGGTCCTTATACTCTTTGAACTTTGAACTTTTATCTTTTTTCTTTTAGTTTTAGAAATTTAGTGTTTCTACTTTAAAAATTAAAACCTAATTTAAATATTTAAATGAAACATATTTAATTTTAATAAAATTTGTGAAAATTGTTACCAATCAGATATTAATTTTAAGGTTTGAGTCATATATTGTTCAAATTATGCATGTGTTTTCCCTTTTTACTGTGTAGATATATTTAGAAAAAATTTTGAAGGATTAACTCCTAAAATTATAAACTTGATAAATTTAAAATTTTTGAAAAATATATAAATTGAATTATAATTGAACTTAGTTAAATGTAGGTTAAAATAAGTTATAAGTCCTTGTATTTCACAAAATTTGAAATTTAGTTCTTGTACTTCTATTTTTAAAAATTTAACCTTTTCACTTTTATATTTCAGATCCAAGTGTTAGCACTATTTTTAAAAAAAATTGTAGTTGTGATATTTTGAAATAAAAAACTCACTTGATAAACATATAATTAAAAAATGACCTAATGAACTTGAATTTAAACAATAAAATTTTAATAGTATTACCTAAATTTCAAAATTTTAAAAATAGAGAAATTACATTTTAAAAATAAATTTATAAAGATTTAATTTACTTAACTTAGAAGTTACCGTCTTATAACTAGAATTTGCCTCACCTTATAGTTTTTAAATTATGTTTTTTTTTATCGATGAATGGTCTTTGAAGAAAAACCTTTAAAAATAGAAATATAAATTTTTTAGTTGAAAATTGTTTTAAAATGAAAGAAATTAGAATGCATAGGCCACACTATTAGTTGCAACTCATTTGGCAACTAATTATGCAACTTGTTATATTTATTTGTTTTGACTTCACTTACATATTTTTATTATTTAATTGAAGAAGTTATTAGTTCAAGCAAAAATATTTTCTAATAAGCCATAGTGTGATTTATGTACTGTATTTAAAAATACGTTACAATTGAAAATGTTAAGGAGGAATGTCTCTTTTATTCACAATTTCAAAAGAAATGCTATAAATTGAAGAGTTTAAAAGAGTATTTTTATATTTCATTTTGCATGAATTGAGTGACATAATTCGAATATACTATTTAAATACTCACAAGTCCAGTATTATCTATACATACATAGAAGATTTGTTTATTTGTTTATGTGCAGTCGGAGGTTATTTTGTTCCTTAAAATAAATTATTTTAGGTGCAATTTTGTGTAAATAAACTATTCTTTATTAATTTGTACCTAAATTTTAAAGGAAAAATTATCTTGAAATAATTTATCCGAGGAACAAATTATTGTGCAAATCATTATTACTTTTCAATTTCAATTGTTTCTTTAATTGTAACTTGTAACCTATTAACGTATTGTATTTTTTGTCAAATTTCGTTTAATAAAAAGTGTCGCAAAAACCGACATATGTCATAAAACTCCCTTGATCTAAATTGCTGGTACATTCCTCTTGCCATCAGAACCCCAAAGAAGTGTTGAATGAGGAGAGAAAGAATGCATGGTAGAAGAGAAAATGGGTAAGCAATGTAGGGGACGGCTAGCCCGCGGCAGTGGCAGAACAACAAGTCGCAAACTAAATCTTGAAAGGTTTTAAAAAGAAGCTTTTTGGGAGAGAGTTGTAAAATAATCGATCTCATAATTACTTATAGAAGGGTAAATATACATTTCGGTATCTAAATTTCACTTCAAAGTTCAAATTGGTACCTAGTTAAGGTTTTTTTTAATTCAATTAGGTACTTGAATTTTATTTTAAAGTTTAATTTGGTACCAAAAGTCTAGTTTGGTCCAATTAAATACCTGAATTTGGTTTCTAAGTTTAAATTGGTACCTAAACTTGGTTTCTTTTTGTACAAATTAATACTTAGGATAAATGACTTAATTGAACTATGAAGTCAAGTTCATATACTAATTTGAACCAAAAAACAAGTTCAGGTATCTAATTTGACCAAAAAAATTTAGGTATCAAATTGAACCTTGAGGCTAAATTTAGGTACCTAATTAGACAAAAAAAACTTCAGAAGCCAACTTAAATCTTGAAGCCAAGTTAAGTACTAAAAATTATACATATATATATTTAACGTAAGTATAGTTAGGTGGTGTTTGGAAAGCCACGTAATAATTAAATTTTGGTAGTATGTTCGGGTAGCCATTATAATTGATGAGTCCCATTGAATTTGTTATAATTAGAGCACTCCAATTATGCTTTCGAATTCTTAAGGGTGAGATATGTAATTATATCAAAATTTTATTTTTAAAATATATTATCTTTATACAATTTATAAAAATTATATTATAAATATGAACACGTGTTTGGGATGGTTATGACAAACATATTTTACTATACTATAAATGCTAAAATATATATATATTATAAAATAATTTGTGTATTTATAAAGTTATAAATCTTAAAAATTTCTAAATATATGATAAAAAATAATTTACATGTTATAAAATTGTTGTAATATATTTATTTATAGAAATTTATGACCAATAAGTATGAGTGTAACTTATTTATGTGTCAATGCTATATATTATAAAAATATATATACTTATTCATAAATAAATGTTATAATTTTTTTACCATAACTTGTTTAATAAAAATAAAATTTTAAAGTTATAAAATTATATTATTTACAAAAAGTGACAAGTTATATTTTTTTATAAAGGCTATATATTATAAAATTTATATTATTTTTACTTAATTTACGTATTATCAAAATGGATATAACTTAACATAAGTATTTCTCCAAATGGATATATACTATTTATACTATGAATCTAAATATTAAAAGGTCAATACTAATTATGCAAATGGATGTCTTGCACCATACCGTGGGGTATAATAGCATTTGAGAGAATGGTCTTAGATACAAGCATCATAAACTGTTCCAAACTTTTTAACATGAGACATTCACGACTGTAAAATGTGATCAATAAGACATTTGTTGTTTTAAAAAATATTCCTCATATTAACAACATCACCTAAGTATAGCATAAAAAAAACAATGTTGAATTGTATTAGTATGTTGCATATTTCATAACTTCAACCATAGGTGGAATTGAAATGATTCATACTTTGAGGAGTACAAAGAAGAATGAGATATTGATAATCTTAATGATGTATGTTCAAATTTAGATGATGATAAACTTTGTCAACGACCGGCAAATGATGATAAAGAGTATATGTTAAATATTAGAATTGCATAACTTAACTTAATAAATACACATTAGAACAATTAGATAAAATTACATATGATGTTTAGTTTTATTGCCATATTTATTGGTAATCGTATTATCAACTACTTTCTTAGACAAATATAATACATATAATGATTTGATTTTAATTTTTATTACTTGCTTATAAATTATTTTTATCATGCTAATAATTTTTTATAATAATTAATATTTTTTCAAAAATATAGATTGTGTAATCTGTATAATTAAAATTTGTAGTACCAAATATGATATAGAGAACTATGATGTAATTATATTCATCGGTCAAACGTAACTAAGAAGTTATAATTATTTATAATTACAAGAGAATGTAATTACCACTCAAGTAATTACACGTTCATTTAATTATTTTGTGCTATCTAAACAAAATCTTAACGTTACAACTTACAATATATATATCTTTATGTAAAATTGAAATAATTAAAAATATGGGATATTTATGTAAAATTGAGCTAAAATTACAAAAGAAATGTATCTATTTAATTAAGAAACATATCAGGTGAAAGTTTCCAAACAAAATAAACAAGGATTTAATGGATGTATGAAGTAGTGGTGCTTCGGAATTACACTACAAATTAAAAAAATAAAATAACTTTATAAATTATTAAAAATTTTACATATTTTTAGGCGCTAATCTGGCACAATTGAAAATTTTTTTCTAAATTTTGAGACTAATATAAACACAGAAAAAGCTTAAAAACTAAATTGAAAAAAAAACTAAATGTTGCCTTGTCCAATGAATAACTAAAACTGATGGGCATTTTACGTAAATTATATATAAATATGTTATTCAATTGTAATTGTGAAGATATTTAATTTTAAGTAAAAAAATTACCTACAAGAATAATCGAGTAAGATTTTGGTTTTCTAGCATTCCTCAAATCTCACCCTTGATTCAGCTTTCAATTTTAATTTCTTATCAACAGAGAGTAAAAGATATGAGTTTTTAATTTACATTTATAAATAAAAAATCAATCATAACCCCAAAAAATAATAAAAATATTAAAATGGAAAGCAATATAAAAGTGCCAAGGACAAACCTAAAGCTTTCTAGAATGCTTAAAATAAGTACTTTAAAAAAAAATCATAAATACTAAATAGTCAAACTAAAATCAAGTGCAAGGAAACTTTCCACATAGTCCGTTTAAATACGAAAAAACAAGCTAAACTCTTAAATTTATATTGCATTTCCACGTAATTGTAAAATGAAATTTAAAAGGTAGTCAAATAAAATAAAACTCCACCTTGCTGTCGTTTTTCTTGGTCTTTTCTATTTCACGTTGTAATTCGTTCTTTTATTCCTCTATCTAGATTCTTTTTATTTATTTATTTATTTTTGGTATACTAATAAATTTAGCCTCTAATATTTTTTAATTTTATTAATTTAGTCCTAACTCTCTTCTAAAATCACTTTGTCTCTGTCTCTAAAATCTGTTAAATTGCTTTTTAATAAAAAATTCATTAAATTATTAAATTTTAATATCATTCACATGACAATTCATATGAAAATTCAAGATGAAAAGTAAAATTAATGAAAATATTTAAAATTTAACAAATTTCATAATTTAAAAAAATTGTATACTTTGGTATTGAAGTACAATAAAGTGAATAAACTTCCATATATGCTATCATTTCATTGCTATTAAAATTTTAGTAATTCAGTCACCTTTTTCATCTAATATAGAAAGCAATTTATTAAAATGTGAAGATTGAGTACCAAAGCGGTCCCAATTTGGGACCAAACTGATAAAAATGGTAAATTCTAGGGGTTACATATTTATCTTTATACCTTTTATTTATTTATCGTTTAAATATTGTCGTAACTTTCAAGCAGCTGTCTCTCCATTTTTTTCTTAGTTTTGTCCAAAGGTAGGTTAGAACTGTGAGACGGATCTAATGCTGAAAAGAAGAAGAAAAGGCCAACTTTTTTGAACTCGGTGATTGACTCACTCACCGAGTCAATTTGGCAATTTAAAAATTGGTCCTAAATCCTGATCATAATTTCTGTGGAATAGCTTTTTCTCAAAAAGAAAAAAATAAGGAATAAACAAAAAAGAGAGGAATCTGTGGATAGATGGGGAGTCTGGTGGAAGAGATTGAAGGTGATAGAGAATACGATTTTGAGGATGTTATATTTGTTGCGGTAGGGAAAAATGTGGAGAAGAGTAAAACAACGCTTGATTGGGCGGTTGACAACTTTCCCGGGAAAAAGATATGCGTGCTTCACGTTCACCGGCCTACTCATGTACTTGCATTGAGTGAGTTTTTTAATTTTTTTAGCTCGTTTGAATTTTGATTTTTGGAGTTTGTTTAGTTTTTGTTGAAGTTCTGTTTGGTTGCTGAGAAAGTTGAAAGAGAAATTTGGAAGTTGTTTTTGTTGTTCACCGCTGACACCTGCTTTTTTTTTTTTTTAATTTAAAGATTCGTGAAAGAAAAGAGAGCAATTGTTTGTTTGTTCCTGTATTTATTATAGCTTATTAGTTTTTTTTTTTTGTAGAAAAAAATTAATGAGCTGATCTTATATATAATTCAACAGCGAGAAAAAGAAATGAACACGGATTGAATTTTACTAACACCTTTGGATTTCGCTGCAATTATGTTAAATTTCCCGTGAAATTGAATACTGTAAAGTAACATCAATATGGACAGTGTGGGTAACATGTTTATTTGGTATCTGATTTAAGAGTCAAATGCATTTGACTGAAAATAGAAAGGTTTTGGATTGTGGACTTATTGATCAGAAATCCTACTTTATATGAAGTTTATATTGCACTTTAATTTGTGTTCATAATTTGATAGAACGAGACAGTAACATGTTTCTATTCGGTATTTGATTTAAGATTCCACTGCATTTGACTGAAAATAGAAAGCTTGTGGAGTTATTGATAAAAAATCCTACTTTAGTGGATGTTCATTATTTGATAGTGATTAATGATTATTATGCATATTCATAGCTTAGTTGCTTTGACCATATGGTACAAATTTTAAGATTATACCTTTAATTTGTAATATAAGCAGCAGACGGAAAGCTTGTGCGCAGTAAATTGAAACAGCATGCAGTAGAGGCATTCCAGAAACTTGAAAGACAAAGATTGCAAGAACGCTTAGATGAATACCTTCTTATTCTTGATCATTCAGGGGTATTATTTATTTCATTCTTTTCCAATTTAGTTCAGTCACTGATGTGACCAACATTACACAGCCCTTGAGTTGTTTTAATTTCTGAGGAAGAGACATGTATCTTTTGCTGTTCATTTTACCTGTCAGCGATCTTTCTAAAGAAAAAGGTCAATGCTATTTGTTTGATGTCCTTATTAACTAATGACATAATGATGTGAACAATGTACAGGTACAGGCAGATGCACTATGGATAGAAATGGACAGTGTTGAAAAGGGAATTTTAGAAATTATGGCACGGCATAATATTAGATGGCTTGTTATGGGAGCAGCAGCAGATAAATATTACTCAAAGTATGAATCTCTTATCACATCCTATCGTTGTTCAATATCATCATGAATGTATATTGGAATTCTGAATTCTTTTTAACGGAATCTAGCCAACTGGTTATGCTGGTGGTGTGAGCCTCCAGCTTATACTGCCTTCAACTTTATTGGTTTGGTATTCAATTTCCAAATTTAAATTCTCTTTGAGATTGCAGGAAACTAGTAGAACTAAAGTCCAAGAAAGCAATCTTTGTATGCCAAAATGCACCAGTTTCTTGTCATATCTGGTTTGCTTGCAAGGGTCGCCTCATCTATACTAGGTAATGTTTTAACATTGTAAGTTAAAATTATGGTTGCTTGATGTTCTTTTAGGTGGGAGAGACCTTTGTTCCTCCTTCACTGCTTCTGCAGTCCATTGGATCAGCTATACCAATTTAACTTCTTTCTATCTATGCTTCACCCCTTGGTGTCATCTGCCTCATGGCAATAGTTGTTAGGTATGCGGCTTATGATAAAATTGGTTGACCGTGGTGTTTGGCTTGTTCTGAACTAGTGGATTAGCATTTTCAGGTTCACTGACTTTGTAGAGTTTTGCACTGAGAACTTTAATAATTTTTCGCTAGTTGGTCTTCATATGAAACAGAGTAGGCAGAAAAGATGGATCTAGTAGAGAGATTGCAACTCCATCACCACCAATGGATTCACCCCTAAGAACAGAGCAAGCAGAGATGCTGTCAGAATCCATGCTTAGGGAGAGATCTCCAGGTAAATTCCCTGCTTCAGATCATGATCCCATTTCTGTTGACTTTCACATATAAAGTTCCAAGCAGTTGTTTTCTCCAAGGCATAACTTTGTTGCTGAGCCGTGCAGAACCACAGGAAGATGCCAACGTAGTGAGAGGAAATTTAAGGCCTATTTCCCTGCGTTCAGTACATCCAAACTTGCTTAGCAATGGAGTGGTTGACACTTATGGATCGATCATGTTGCAGATGGATGAGGTGAGAAAAGATGCTTTAACTTTTTAATTTGTGGGTATCATTGCCAAGATAGTTTTTGTTATTTTCTGGTAAGGTTGTTAGCTAGTCTAGCTGTTCCTGTTTAAATTTTGCATTTAGAAAGCAAAAGAAAAGAAAATCCTAGGGATCATGGTTTTTAATATTGAATTCATGAAGCTTTATGAACCAGAGCTTGGATTCCTTTGAGTCAGATTGTGTATAGCAAATGAATTTAGTTATCCATTAAATATTCTTCTTAGTAGAAGCCATTTTTATCGCACTAAATAGCCAGATTATACTACAATGATTTGCTAATTTTCAGGAAGAATATCAAGGACAAGCAAGTAATGAAATTGATCAACAACTACAGGTGTCTACTATAGATGATCATAACTTAAAGCAGGAAGTCTTTGCAGAGACAATGAAGCGATGGAAGGAGGAAAATGATGCCATAGAGGCTGCATGCAAGGTGAAAAAACACTTCTTTTTCATTTTTTTACTGCTTGGTTGACATGACTCCGAGTTCTGATTTCAAACCAAATGAAGCTTCTGAAACATCTTGCCCAAGTAAATTGATAGAAAATGAAGTAAATTTACCATTTTGCACTGATCGTTTTGAATCTGCTCTCCCCCTCAAAACACACACACACACACACCAGAACCATAACTTCCTGCTCATTACACTTTCTTTTCAGGCAAAGGCTTTAGAAAGCTTGTGTGTGAAGGAGATGAGCCGAAGGAAAGAGATGGAGGAATTGCTTGAAAGAGAAAAGCAAGAAGTACAAAAGATGAAGGATCAACATGATGAATTTATTAAAGAGCTGCAGATGGTTAAGGACCAAAAGACGATACTTGAAAGCCAAATTGTGGAGTCCCAACGTGCAGTGGAGGGGCTGGAGGAAAAAATGTTCTCGGCTGTGGGACTTCTGATTAGTTTTAAGAAAAAACGGGATGACTTGAGAATAGAGCATGAAAATGCCATAAGGGTGTTGAAAAATCTGAGGAAACTTGTAAATGGTGGAGATTCAAGCTTTCCTGGGTCACAAATCCTTGAATTTTCTTTCGTAGAGATTAACAATGCCACTCGTGATTTTGATCCTTCCTGGAAGATTGGAGAAGGAAAATATGGAAGTGTATACAAGGGTCTCCTTCGCCATATGAATGTTGCTATAAAAATGTTGCCATCTTATGGCTCTCAAAGCCTTTTCGAATTTGAGAATGAGGTAACCTTTATTTAAATATCTCTACAGCATCTACGTTATTTTTGTTGTTGTTGGTCCGTTTTTTTTTTTGTTAGAATCATCAACACAACACACATATGATGAACTACAGACTCAGATTGTAAATCTAGGATTGTCAAAAGCTTCTTCCATGGAGGATCCACTCTTGGGCATATTCAATTATATATATCAACAGTCTTGAAGTGTGCTTTGTTATGCTACACGTTGTTTGCATATCCTGTGAGCTTCCGGGTCATTTTATTGATTAAGAAATCTGAGGTACTTCCTGAAAGTAGTCGGCCATATAGACATGGTGCCAGTCATGTATTTATGATCTTAAGCTGCCTTGTTCTTCGGTTCAAAAATGTTGGTCTTCTTAGGCAAATTAAATTTCTATTACCTATTAGTACTACCGGTGATGGTTTATTTTCTGCTCATTGATTTCAGGTAGAGATATTAAGTCGGATTAGACATCCAAATCTGGTAACAATAATTGGAACTTGCCTGGAGTCCAGGTCAGTGGTCTTTGAGTACCTCAGGAACAGCAGTCTAGAAGAGCGCCTTGCCTGTAAAAATAAATCTCCACCACTTCCATGGCAAACTCGAATTCGCATTGCTTCTGAGATATGCTCTGCTCTTATCTTCCTCCATTCTAATAAGCCTTGTATCCCCCATGGGAACTTAAAACCTTCTAAGGTCCTTCTTGATTCCAATTTCGTATCAAAGCTCATTGACAGTGGCATTTACCGCTTGATCCCACAAGGCAAAAGTACTGATACTTCTGCTTCATCATCTGTTTATATGGATCCGGTGTATCTTGAGAACGGAGAAGTTACTCGAGAATCTGATGTGTACTCGTTTGGAATGATACTGTTACGACTTTTGACTGGGAGATCGGCTTTGGGGATCTTGAATGATGTAAAATGTTCAATAGAGACAGAGAACTTTAACATGGTGTTGGACCGAACAGCTGGGAACTGGCCACTTGAAGAAGCCCAACTGTTGGCTCACTTGGCAATAAGGTGCTGCGATACACAGCCATTGGATCGACCAGACTTTGTGTCAGAAATCTGGAGTGTGCTTGGTCCAATGAGAGACTCATGTGTCAACTCAGCATCATGCTTGGAAGCTAAGGAGCTTCGTTGCGCCCCTTCTCATTTTGTCTGCCCAATTTTTCAGGTAACATTCAAGTTCAGTTCTTTGTAGTAGAACTTATGCCTGCTAGAAAAGACAGTACGAGGATGTCGGTTTCTTTCAGTGATTTTAATGGTCATGTAGTTTCCATTTCTTGTTACCGTGGTGGTTGTCTTTTAAATTTGCAGGAGGTGATGAAAGATCCACTCATAGCGGCTGACGGTTTCACATACGAAGCCGATGCTATTAGAGGATGGTTGGACAGTGGCCATGACAGATCACCCATGACAAATCTTAAACTTGAACACTGCAATCTGGTCCCTAATTATGCTCTTCTTCAAGCAATTCAAGAGTGGCAACAACAATATTGATGCTTTTATCTCGTTTACGAGTCACAACGATCGTATCTGGCCACCTGATATGATTAAAAATATATAGCTTATTCATACTCTCATGTATAGCTCAAGGGATTACAGCTGCATCTATGAATAAAAAAGTTTCACGTATTATTCTTTAAAGAATATTAGCTGAACAAAAATTTCACTTCATCATATTATTCTTTATAAAAATGTCTCAGTGTTTTTTCGAGGACTGGGATGAAAATGCTTATTATGTGGTAAAAGTACCATAGAAACCCTTGTATTAGGAGTTAATTTGTATTTTGTCCTTTTTTTAAAAGATAAAATAGTCTATGTACTTTAAATCAAATCAAATTGGTTATTTTATTAAAAATTTATTCATTTGTACTGTTCTAAATTGTTGTGGTTGATTAAATAACTAAATAATGATATATAACTCTATGTGGATTTTATGTTGATGTACAAATATTAATTTTAACAGTAAAATTGATGAAATTAATTTATTTTTGATTTAATGTATAGAAATTAATTTATACAATTTTTAATAGAAAGAATAAAATGATAAAATGAATTTTTGTGGTAGTTTTACCCTTGTTATGATGGAGTTAAAATGTTCTATAATGAGCAGAAGACTCTTGAGATCACGTAAATGTTACTGGGATAAGATTAGTGGTTGAAGCCAATATTGGTTATTAGATTCTTTAAAATCTCACAAATAAAAATGGTAACAAAATCAACATAAAAGATTTATGATGGATTAAATTATGACATATAGGAAAGTTACATAAAATGTAATGGATAAATATTAAATTTATATATGAATTTTGTTTTAATGTGTACTTTGACATGAATTTTGATTTAGTGTTTAATTATATACATGAATTTTGAATTGTATTTCATATGTATATATAAAAATTTGATTTTGACTCAATTGTACATATTTCAAGAAATGAATACGTACATTTATTTTCATATTAAATCAATATAATAGTTTGTAGAGGTAATGTATTAATGAAAAATAGTGATAATTTGATAACGTTGTTAGTAAATTTTGAAAACTAAATCAAATTAAAATTTCATATCTAAAGTTGCACAAAATCAAAGATTATGTACGACATTACAAATTAGATTAAAGTTTAAGTATAGTTTTAATATTTGTCCCAAATATATTTATTAGACTTTTATGTAAGAACCAAATACATTTGCACGTAGTTGAATTTGAATATACTCTAAATGCATTAATAAAATTTTAAATTTACCATTAAATCACAACTTTATTTGAATTTTAATATTATATATATTTTATATATTATTATCATTAATTAATTTTAAATAATATATTTTATTATTTACTATATATTATTTTTAAACACGTCTTTTTTTTAAATACATAGTTTTCATATGCATAAACATAAAATAAAAATTTTAGTAATTATAAATTACTTTGCTTAAATATTTTATATATTTTAATTTGAAATCTATGTTGGATATATAATATAGATATACAGTATAATTTTTAAATATATAAAAATTTAAAAGTGACCATATTTATATAAACACTTACATTTATTTGAGATTTACTTTTAAGCCAATTCACATAATAATAAATTATTTAATAAGCAATAACAAAATTGAGTTAAAACTACTTTTTTTTAGAAATAATAAAGTAGTTAAGTTGGGGAATTATTGGATTGCAGAGGGGTGTTATTTATTAATTATTATTACTATTATCATTATTATTTGGATGAAGTTTAGTCAAGTAAAAATAAATAATTTTCAAATTGTAGATTTGGCTGGGACCTTATTTCTTAGGTTCACGTCCCTCAACCATCGCTTTGCCACCAAAATGTCCCACGTCACCTCTATATTTTTTACTTTCTATAACTATGTTTTCCTCTCTATATGTTTTACCTTTCTTTTTTCATAAATTTACCGCACTGTTGAAAAGGGTTCCGGTTCCCACCTTTATATGTTTTTTTTTTTTCTCTCTTACAATTTTGCTGCCTTGAAACTCATCTTTTTCCTCCGCGACAATTTTCTCGGTCGATCACTTTTTATTTTCTCGGTGATTTTCTCTCCCGCCAAACATTCGCCAATCCTCTATCCTTCGACTTTAAATCCTTGCGATCGTTTTAAGATTCTGTCTCTACTCTAACCGATCTCTCTTTTGTTTCTCCTTCTCACTCTTTCACTGGTACGTTAATTGATCACTTTACTTCTTTATGTATGTTTTTTCTTATTTTAAATTAAATAATATGCATTGATTATTGTAGATCACATGAATGGAAGACCTAACCATGCTTTTTTTGTTTAATTCGTTTTAGTTGTTTATTATTTTTATGTGGAATTTGATTGTTCCATTGTGGAATCTGTAAAAGAAAATGGAACTTGAAAGTCAGATTTTGAATTTTACTGGGTGAAGAATGGAAAATGGCGGAAAATAAGTTCAATGGTTATATTGTGGCTCAGGAGAAGAAAGTTCTAGAAAAAAAATTATTTTTTGCAGAAATGAAGGTTTGGAAGGTTACTTAGATTTTTAACTTTTTGTATAGGTAGATTAATACTGTTGATAGGACTCTACTCTTCTGCGATCTTTGATTCTCATTGTTATTGAATTTTGATTTGGTTAATCTTTTCTTGTAATTAAAATTTACATAGCTACCAGCATATGGATTTTGATGTTAATTTCTAGGTTAACTATTTAGTTGTTTTGATGAGAAATGTATTGCTATTGGATGAGTAGTCAGTTCCATTGGTGACCTTGGTGGCATATATTATGATGGCTATGGTGCTTGGTTTCGCGCTTGGATGTTACAATCAGATAGTCCTTAGACCTTATTGTTCTCTAGATGCATCCTATGTTTGATCTTTGCGTTGTCTGTCATTTTAGAAATAGTAAGCATGATGATAAAGTTGTTACATTGTTGTCTAGCTTTACCCAATGGCATGCAGGACATACATGTATATTGAGTATTTTAGATGGGATAATGGTTGCAGATCATGCCTCTTTACTTGTTATTTTGATGATTAGGCAGATGTCTGGCGCTATTTTGTTCATTCTTCAAGATGTTTGGTTGCATCATTAGAATGTGCACACTTAGATTCCAGTAGAGGCACATGATTTTATGTTGATGTTTAGATGCTTACCATTATCTAGGTGGCCGGTTGGGGGGGGGTAGCACATCAGTTTTAAACATTATCCAGTGTTCCAGATTAGTTAAACTGACTTGGATGCAGAATGGCTATTAGATAGATTGCTTGGAAGCATTCTTTCCTGAATCATTGTCAAAGTACTGTGATTTGATAATGGATAAGTCATGCAATTTAAGCTTCTTTTAGGATCTTAGTTTGTCTTTCTTCCTTTTGCAGTGACACGTCTGAGTTAGTAGTGGTTGTGCTTTGTTTGTATGCGTAAATGCCAGTTGCAAAACTCAAGGCAGCCAATTCTGCAAATTTAATGAAATCAGAGGATCTAAATGATTCTTTGGACACCTTCATCAGACAAGCTATTGGAAAAGAACCTTTCCTTCCTTTCTCAAGAACTGGTGACAGCCCGGTTCAATGGATTCAATTACTCCATGCCTTAGACCAGCAAGGTACTTCTAAATTATTCGATGGGTTAAATCATTGTCCTGGAAAATACTTTATAATGATACATTATTTCTCTATTTTCTTGCCTACATCTATTACAGATATCCCTGGCTGGCCATTACTCTCTCCTCTGAAGGTGCAGACGCAGAAGTGTGATAAGTGTTCACGAGAATTTTGTTCACCCATTAACTATAGAAGGCATATACGTGTGCACCATAGATTGAAAAAACTTGATAAGGTTTTCAATTCCTTCGAAACATCATTACTCTATTAAGTTGATTTTTTAAAGAGTTCCTCCTGGAATTTGTTTTTCTTCTGCTGCTTCAAGAACCTAGCCTCTTGGAAAATAGATTTGTCTTTTCCTTAGCTACTTTTAATTTTTTTTTACTTTTCTCACATCTCTTGGGACTCTTCTAAAAAATGTTGTTATGCATATCGTAGGATTCTGCTAAAAATAGGGATCCATTAGCAGCATTCTGGGACAAGGTATATCTCAACTGCCCCTCTTCCTCTTTTTTATGTTTTACATTTTAGGTTTTCCTTTTTCTCTTTTCTACTCTTTCTCATTTATATTATTTCCAGCTATCAGAGGACGAGGCAAAGGAAGTCATATCATTCAAGGATGTCTTACTGGAGGTAATTGTTTATATGTTCTCATCTGTTTAATTCTTGATACGTCATTTAGTAATATTCAAGTGACATCTGGATCTGGTTTACACATCGTTGATATTTAACTTGTTAACATTATCTTGTTCCAAATGGTTATTTCTCGCTGGGATAAACATGCACATATCACTTGGATCATTGTTTTCAATTGTTCTAGTTTCTGCCTTCTAAACAATTGCTTCCTTGCTAACTATACTTTCTAGGGAGTTCCAGGATCTTCAGTTATAAAATCATTGACTACACATGTAAAGAGGCAGGGGTTTTCTGCTTTGCCACAAGTTTGCTTGAGGGCAGGTTCTGCTCTTCTGGTAAGGGATGTATTCTCTTGTTCATCAAGTGTTGTGTTTAGATCTGAAAGATGCTAATACTTTCTTATCTGATGGATTTCATGTCCTAATTCTTTTCAGGACCTTGTGCAAGCTAGACCTTCAATATTTCCAATATCTTCACAGGAACTATTTAGCATCCTTGATGATGCAAGTGAAAGGACTTTTCTTTGTGGCGCAGCTGTGTCAATGCAAAAATACATTTTTGATGGTGCAGCAGGAAAGATTGGTCTTGAAACCAAAAATTTGGTTGCTTGTACCAGCTTCTTGGTGGAACAGAAATTGGTACATTTTTTTGTTTTGTTCTATCTAGGTTTGGTTTACTTAAAAGTTTTCATGCATAGATTTGTAATTTGATGGTGCAAGTATTATGCTAAATCCCTAACAATTGGACGAAGCAGGACTGTTGGATAAGCGCATGAATCTTTGTCAACTTTTTATTTTCTTTTGTATATTATTTCATTATAAAAATATATATTTTGTTTGACTTTCAGGTTAAAGCATGGCTTGCAGATAAAGATGCTGAAGCTTTGAGGTGCCAGAAGTTACTGGTGGAGGAGGAAGAAGCTGCCCAGAAGAGGTGCGTATCACTGATTCTCTCTGTCTTAACAATTTTTTAAAATTCTGATATTTGACTTGCAATTTAAGGTTGGACCATTTTCATTCCTATCTTTCCCCTAATTCTCTATGAACCATCTTTGAATAATTTTGTCTAGGAGGAAACGGATCAGAAAAGAATAGAGTAATTTCTTCTTTTTCCGTGAGCGTTAAGGCAAACCCCACCATGTGATATAACTAATAATTTGCTTCCAAAAGATGTAACACAAAAGAGGAAAAGGGAAATTGAAGATATTGATAAGAAATGTTTTTGTATTTCTTGAAATAAAATGTCTCTATAATTTTTAGGAAAAAAAAGTGCACAGCTGGATAAAAAATTAAAATTGCAGAACCATCTTTAAAGAAACATACATTGGAGAAGAAAAAATGTAAGCATGTGCCTTTTAGGTTCCTAGATACAAATTACAACCTCGTCATGTGATTCAGTTTGGCAGTGGTAACTGGTAGGTCTAACTCCTAGTCCTAAGGCTAGGCTTATTGCTTATCGACTTGCATGTGATTCTTCAGAAATAGTTCTTCAACATCTATTAGAAGGCAAAATTGAAGAAACTTTGCTAACTGATTTATTTCCCGATACATCACTGTAGGCAAGTCGAGCTTCTTGAGAGAAAGAGACAGAAGAAGCTTAGGCAGAAAGAGCAGAAAGCAAAGGAACAAAGACACTGGGAGTTGGAAGAAAGTAAGCCGAACATGGATGACCTGTTGGAGGTTAACACTCTTGCCGAAACATCCAGCCCATCTGCTGTTGATTCTGATGGACAAAATCCCGTCATGTCCACAGATCAAATTATCCCATCTGTGGAGCCCAATCTTTTTTCCAAGCTTCTAGAGAATGTAGATTATGAAATTCAAACGGGGTTTAGCAATGGATATAGTGATCCAGGAATTAGTCAGAATATTGAAAGACGAACGGAACAAGTTGGACGTCGGCATATAGTTGTCGCTCGACGGCAGACTCCGCCTAATTCACAACGAGGTGTCCTTAATGATTTCCATGCTAGTCAGAATTCTCATGGATTTAAATGCGGAGGCATTAACAAGCATGGAACAAACAGGGAAAGGTTTGCTCCAATCGGTAATGGTAATAAAATCTGGAGCCAAAAACCTAAAGCAGCAAATGAAGGGGAGAGTTTGAAAATTAGAGTGGAGAAACAAGCAGCAAATCAACTGAATCAAAATAATAACCATGAGCTTTTAATTGGTTCTATATCTGTCACGCTTGAAAATTATAGCAATCACGATGGAAACAATCTAGCTGAAGCATGTGACAGGAGCCTGGCTGAATGTCGAATACCAAAGAACAATGTTCAGGAGAAATCCAGCAAACTCGATCCTTTTCAGGGTGTTACGAACCGATCAACTATAAAGTTTTGGAGGCCAGTGAGTCGACATGAAAGCAAAAGCTCATCGCCAGTCCAAAATGGTGCTAGTGAATCTGAAGTGCAAGTGATTGCTGAGAAAGATGGAGCACGTACCTCTTGCAATGAAACCTGTTTAAGGTCCTGTTCAACAGATGGTATTGATGGTGTGGTAAGCATGGATCTCATTTCAACGTTGAAGGAAAGAGTACAACCAGAGAGCTTGCAGTTCGACAGTCATACTGCCAAGGCCATTCTTGCTCAGAGTAAGTCGGGATGTTTGAACGATTTATCTAATAACTCTATTTCTACGGTTCTGTTGTTACCGAATTAACTTTTTTTCTCTGATAAACAATCTGACTGCCTTTATAGGGTGGAAGGAAGCTCTTGCAGGCGAACACGTGACATTGGTTCTCACCCCGAACCTTGATCCTCCAGGGTGCTCAGAAATTGAAGCTGATTCATCCGAAAAGTTGGTGGTTAAGGCAAGGGCTTTCGAGGCTTCAACTGCCGGACCTGCCCGAGGCAAATTCAGAAGAAAGCCGGAAAAGGGTGCAAAGATAAAGTACATTCCGAAACAAAGATCCGCCATCTAAGAGGAGGTAACATGGGAATTTTTTTTCTTTTTTGAGGTTATGCACAGTTTAGCGAATCATCTTCATATTCTTACCAGAGGTTCCAGTTTTACCAGTGGTCTTCTGTCGAAAAAATTTAAGAAAATTTTGCTGGAAAATGTTTTATAATTCCCTTCCTTTTTTTTTCTTAAGGTGGTATAGCAATTCGACTAGTCTTTTAAGTTTTTCTGGTTCTTGCTATTTTTTCCCTTCTCTTAATTGTCCAAATTTTTGCTGTAATAAATTGGGGTTCTTTGCTATTACAAAAGTACATTTTTCCATCTTTTCTTTTGTTTTCTTACTTCCGTCCTGTGCAGACATTTTACCATTACTTTTGTTCCATGTCTTCTTTCTGATCTTATAACAGAAAAGCTGATTAGAACTTAGGACAAACGTGTTATAATGTTTGAGCCCATCAACATTTGTTTATTTTCATGGACTAATGATTTGCTCAACGTAATCTTTTTCTTTTTCTTTAATAATTTTCTAATAATATTTTTTATACAAATTCCTTATGATATTTAGTTAAACTGTTAGGTTTAAATGGGAAAAAAAAAAGAGATAAAAGCGATTGTAATTTGCGGTGTTAGTTCTTTTTGGCAAGATCACAGGCAGAGCCAACTCTTTTTGGCAAAAGTGAAAAGAAATCACTAATCAAAATTAAGGGTCACGAACAAAACAGCTTCAAGGCATTCCTAGGAAGGAGGGTACTTAAAGTAGGATGAAGTTTTGTGTACTAAGAGTTAAATTATATTATATTTTTTATTAAAAACTGAGCAAATTAAATTTTATGCATTAGATTAAAGAGTAAATTAGTTATTTTGTCAAAAATTTATTTATTTTATTGTTAAAAGTTATTTTTTGTACGCTAATATGGGATACATGTGGTAAGTTACATGTCACTATTTGATTATTCTGTTAACTACGTTAGTTTTTAACAATATAAATAGATGAGTTTTTAAAAAGAAATGGTTAATTCTTTCTTTAATTTAACTTATAAAGATTAATTTGTTTATTTTTTAATAGATGAGACAAAATGCAAGCTGACTCTTAATACAAGTTCTTCATGATAATTCTACCTCGTTTATATACATCATGTAGAGAAACAATATTAAGCAAAACATGGAATCACTTAAACCCACCCCCCTTGAAATTAATTTACAGCTAAAAACAAAGCATGACCTTGGCTAACTCAGTAATTGTCGCATTGCTTATAGAATAAGAAACTGGGTAAAATCATGTTAAAACAGTTTATGAAATTGAAAGGTTAGCAATGTTTTCTATTAATACTAACTATCCACTTAAATGTTATTTCAAAAAAAAATATCCACTTAAATAAGTAAACAAAGAAAAGCTTATGAAAATTTTACATAATATTATTAACTGGCGAATGATGTAATAGCAAATTAAGTTTTGGTTTCCTACCACTTTAAAAAAAATATTTGATATAATACGGATAAATAAATCTATACCGATTATATTTTTGTCACTCTTAGCTAAGAATCTCTTATTAATCTCATCCTAGACAAAAAGATATCACCTAGGTTCTCCTCTCGATCTCACCTAGAGATATAGATCTCTTCTCGATCTCATTGTTCAGCACAATTATGTCAAACTATCTAATGATAAACTCTTCCCTCAGTCTCGTTTATCTAGATTTTCCACTAGAGGCATCAATTCTAGCGTATTAAGCATTGCAATATAATCGAACAATCAATTAATCAAGAATAAACATTAACTTAAACTAACAATTAACTAATCAACCAACCATTTGCCAATTGTATTTGCATCTTGGAATCGCTGTGCCGGTGTATTGCATCGGTAAAACAAGACGTGGGGTCAGGAACCAAGATTCTTTCTGCTATTCAACTTTCAAAAGGAACCAAAAAGCATGATGAAACTTTTCTTGTAGCCCTAAAGCTTAACGAGCCTTGTGAATCTCACGGGCTCAATGAGTCTATTTCTTTCAAAGTACTGGATGTCCTAAGGATTTCGAAGACATCATGCCTGAGAAATTGCCCCAAAGGCTACCACCCAAACGTGAAGTGGACCATCGGATTGAGTTGATCACCGATGCTCAACCTCCAGCTATTGCCCCATATCAAATGTTGCCCTCAAAGCTTGAAAAGTGGCAGGGGCAACTTAAGGAGTTATTGGACATCGATTTCATTAGGCCATCCAAGGCACCATTTGGTGAACCAGTCCTATTCCAAAGGAAGCACGACAAATCATTTCGGATGTGCATGGACTATCGAGCCCTCAACAAGCTCACAATCAAGAACAAGCACCCCATTCCTCTTATTGCCAACTTGTTCAACTAGCTTAGTGGTGCGAGGTGGTTCACCAAGCTAGAATTATGATCGGGGTACTAGCAAGTAAGGGTCGCTGAAGGGGACGAGCCCAAGACCACTTGCACCACACGATATGGCTCATATTAGTTCTTGGTGATGCCCTTCGGCCTCACTAATACACTAGCTACCTTTTGCACCCTCATGAACAAGGTACTATAATATTTCTTTAATCGTTTTGCTGTTGTTTACCTTGATGACATTGTTATCTATAGTTGGATGCTCAAGGAGCATGTGGAACAAAATAATTTTAACACAATCTGAACTTGAATTTTGAAATCTAAAAGGTAGAGAGATTAAATTCTTAAAAATTAAAGTATAAGAACTAAATTTCAAATTTACGAAAACTAGAGGGACCTGTGGCGTATTTTGACCTTTTTCTTTTTATTTTAGCACAAAGTAATCTAATGTTTTCATCCAAACATGTTTGACCCGAGTTTTGATGGACAACCCGGATGTATAATGTATTTGTCTAGTCGTAAATTTTGCAGTTCTTTTATGCATTTTTGTTTGACCCGAAACCGAATGTTATACCATCAGCCCATGTCCGGTTCTCAGTTAGGACCAAAAGGGATCATTTCAACAGTTACAAATCGAATTAGCCTGTTTCATTTTTGTTAACATATGATCATGTTAAAATCGGACGAAATTGATAGGTTAAACCAGAAATTAATGTTCCAATTGATTTGATCAGTACATTTAAACCACAGAAGCAATGAATCAGCGCAAAATCGATTGAATTGAATAAAAATTCAATTAAAAACCATTTGAATACAATTTAAGCTACTTTTTATCTTTAAGTTAGTTTAAATATTTAATTTTGTTGTTATAATTTATAATTTTTATGTTTATATTATTATTTATGTTTACTTTTTTTTCTTTTTTGAACTTTTTAACAGTTTAATCGAAAATTGATGTTCCATCCGGTTTACCATTGGTCCAATTTTACTTCACTGGAAATTGCTAATCACTGCAGGCACAAATTTAAGGAGGGCACTCAAAAATGAAAATTTTACTACGCAACCCTTTAAAAATGTTTAAAATTGTACTTTAGCCTTCAAGAATAGAAAAAATTAAGTTAAGTCCTTAAAAGATAATGTAATAAATTAATATATGATAAAATTATATTTTAATTTCTCAAAAAATTATAATTCGATTCCACCCATAAAAAAAATTTCGATTCGCCTCTGAATCATTGATAACTTTGGGAAAAAAAAAACAAAAGGATATAAGAAAAGCAACAGAGCAGAAGTGGGCCCCCAAAATCCACCCATTGATCTTATGATTATATGTGATGTGGTGAAGCAAAGATTATTTATGTTGGGCACAGCCTGTTTACATCTTTTGTCTTTGATTTTTGTAGACACAAGAAATTAGTTATGGTTGCTACCTTAGCAAACATTGTTCTGCTTATCCTTAGCCAGCATACAAATTGCTGGCATCAACCATAAATAAATACCCATTACTTTTATCATCTACTATGAACTTCATTGCATTAATGATCTATATGCCCTACAAAAATTTGTCTACTAATAATCATATAGACTTATCAACTACTATTGTACCAAACTTGTTTTTCTCCGCTTTCAATGCTATGCAGAGCTCTTGTAGTATAGTTCAGTTCTATGCTAACTGGACTCGAGTCTCGAGTGTGATGATAAAAAATGAGATTCCGACTCTTTCCTGGATCACCAAACATACCAGGATTTGGTTTGAGGCAAAAGGATCGAGTACCAATTGAGACCAAATTCTGGTACGTGCGGTGATACGTGGAGGCATCTGAATCCCGACTATTACATATAGTAGTTACTTAGGAAAAAATATCATGGAGGTTTCTGTGCTAGTAGTTAGATTGTATCTTGCCCCTATTTTCTCAAAAAGCGGGCAAATTAGTTAGACTAAAGAGTAAACCGATCCTTTCTGTTAAAAATTTTATTATTTTTTATTATTAAAAACTGACATGGTTAACGAAATAACCAAATAGTTACAAATGTACAAGAGCCACTTTTTAACAATAAAAATAGATAGAACTTGTAACAGAAGGACTAGTTTGCTCTTTTGATGTAACATACAGGAACTAATTTGCTCATTTTTTTTAGTAGAGGGGGCAGAATGCAACCTAACTCCTAGTACAAGAACCTCCATGATTCTTTTACCTAGTTACTTGACAAGAGGAGGATATTAAGCACAAAAATCACCAAGTGAGCAGCAGATTGCTAGCATGAAAAATGTTCAGCCTTCTTACTATTACATATTTAAAAGAAGAAAATAATAATACAACACTACATGTAAATACTGGTTTTTTTTATATGGTATAACATTAGGTAAATGAATATTAAAAGAATGCTCTATCAGTACCAACATAGTTTGATCCCTATGAAATATTCCCTCACTGGAATCACCTTTTAGGTCATAAGGAATAAAGACTCTTTCGACCTCTGAAAACTAGTCTTTTAGTTCACTTCACCATCTAATTATACCAAAGACTATTGAGAGAAAGTACGAACTTCAGATAAAACAACTGAAACGCTACAGGGTTTAGTGTTGCAAACCTATTAAACAAGTTTTATGACTTTTATGCATGGAGGTGAAACTAAGTTGCATAGTTACAAAATCAACTGACCTCCGGCTGTAACATAGGGAAGAAAGTCCAATTGTTACCTGGCCTAGCTTCCTTTCCGGCAACCTTTTCGTTAGCCCACCACTCGGACCTGACGGTGGGCTTCTCGGAAGCTTCTCCTTTTCTGTTGTCAAAGTTGAATTCTTTAATTGACCCAAGAGTAACTGAACGATGCTTTTGATAACAATGGTCCTCTTCAGCTTCTCCTGAAACTTTTTCATCTTTTTCTATCCTGCCTTGCGCCACCAAGTCCTTTGGATATTCATAATCCGGCATGGTTCTGCTTGATACCAATGATTTGTTTTTCAGACAGCGTGCAACATCTTCGCCGCTCAATTCAAAAGAGACCCTGTGATCAACTATAATCTCATCGTTTTTAGGTCCATTTGGCGGGTTAGAAAGCAACGCAACCTCGGAATTCTGACTCTCTATAGGAAAACCATCTCTTGAGGCAGGACCCAAACCATCAGGTGTCAATGATCCTGAACCCAATCTTGAACCCAACCCCATACCATCTGGAGTTACACATTCAGAACCTAGCCTTGAACCTTGCCCCAGTCCATCTGGTGTCAAAGATCCAGATCCTAACCTTGAACCCCATTTGCGAGTCGTAAAATGTTCGAATCCTAAGGTTTTGGGAGCCTCACCCATGCGGAACTCGAGTATTGGACGTCTATCAGGGAAAGGAGAGGATGTTCCAGAATTAGAGATTACTGAACCAGGTGATATGAGATTACCACCAGGGCTCCCAGGGTATATTTGATAGGACTGGAATTCATAATGGGACAATCCAAACTTCTGGTTGATCCCACTGTTTCTCCGAGCACGCTCCAATGAAGATGTCAACAATTGAGCAAATGGTACTTCAGGGGATGAAGGTGTAGTCAGTTGAACAGATTCAGGAGGGGGTGTAAAAGGAGCAGTGGATGGTTCAGTTGTCAAGGCAGAGAATACAGGTGGTGTGACTAACTGGGTTTCATGTGCATAAGGGCCTATGGAAAAAATGGATGCAGGTCCACGAGGAGAGTAGGCATTAACTGAAAGGGCAGTTAGAGATAGCAATCCAGCCGGTGATTGGGTGGCAGATGGAGGATCCGATTGCAGGAATGATGCAGGAGATGAGGGAGGAGCAATAAAAGGCATTACAATGCCCGTTGGGTTACTTGCGTTTTCAGCAGTTGAAACCGAAGCTCCAGGTACCACTGGTTCAGGGACAAGGACAGCATGGCCAATTCGTTTACTGCTCTTATGAGATCCAAAACACCAGTAAAAGCTCCAGCAGCTTCCCCATCTTTTCTTCTGCAGTCAAGTGAAAAAAGAGTACGAATCAGCATTCTATAAGACGGTAAGCATTATAGGTAAATCGATTTCAACTCTCGACTGCTAGAATAAGATACGGATGCAGCACAATAACCCACCCAAATGTTAAGCATCTGCTCTCATGCTGCCGAGTGCATATTTTTTCAAGAATACCATGTCCCACACTATCAACTTAAAACAGTTCAAGTCTATAAATAAACACATTGGCTAAAAGCAAAAACGAGCGTACACTTTACATCTAATGACATCCATGATAATGAGTACACCATGATGATTAAGTCAGCATCAAAAGTTGATAAAATTTTCTCTGCTTGCATTCCATGGTTACATGGAACAGTATAAGATACACAGACAAACAGTAGAAATCAAGCCAACACTGTTGCTAAAAAAGCAATTTTGAGCAAGCAGTTATTCTGACTTTAATTACAGTTTCAGAATTCTAAGTAAGGGTACATATTGGACTGCAAAGAACACACTTTTTGAAAATTACTTTTAGCCCATGAATATAAGATGGGTTGGTCAACAATATTGGCTGATCAAATTGCATTCTTCCCGGGATCTATTTTCATAGGCAGCTCAATAAGATAGCAAAAAGGACAAAAGAAAAAACGATATCATTCATATCAAATAACCAATTAAGCTCCTTTTTTTATATATTTTGTTAACCAAATCTACAAATTTTCCACCATAACCTTATATCAGAGACTTCATCGATAAAAGGGCACTATAGTGAATACGAAAGCAGCCACCAACCATCAAAATCGTGAAGGAATTATCGAAAATTGACCGAACAAACTACCGGAAATATTACTTTTTTACTTAAAAAGAAAAAAAATAACTTTCTAAACTCAAATCTGCTCCTTAAAGTATAGGTGTAAAGGGGAAATTTTTTCTTTTTCTTTTTCCTTTTTTTTAATTGAATTCCGGTGATAGGATTTTCATTTTTCTGTTTGTTCTTAAGAAGCATGAAAAGTAACAAAGGTAAAATAATAACCTTGACTGAACCTAGCTCAGCTAATTCACTTGTCTGATGAGACTAAAACAAGTTTAGAACTCAAGATCCGAGTTTCACTTTTCCCTTAGTTTCTCAGCAACCAAACAGAGAACGGAGAAAAAGAAACCTCGATACTGAAAACAGATCACGAATAAATTTTGGACTTTTCAACATAGAGAAAAGCAAGCAAAGAACATAACCAAAAAAAAAATCCAAAACTGAACTTCACCAGCTCTTCCCCCCTTCGGATTCTCAAATCAAAAGAGAGCTTAAGGAATCTCAAAATCACGAATTTCCAGTACTTTTCTCGGCAACCAATCAGAGAGAAAAAAAAATCAATTGTACTAACAAAAAGTGGATGTACCTGAACGGTGGTAGGCTGAACTCTAGACTCGGCGGAGACGATGGCGGAGGCAGCGGCGTTAACGGTTTCAACGCTGTCGTTTACACTTCTCATCTTCGATTTTTAAGCTTAAATCGATGCGTTAATAACATCAGCTTCATGAAAAAACTTTAAATCTCTCGTTTTTTAACTCTCAAGATTCAAACAAATCTCAACAACGATTTGGAGACGACTTTCAGTGAAATAAAAAATAATAAAACAAAAACAAAAATTTAAAAAAAAAAACTTGATTTTTTTTCCTTTTAATTAATTCATAATAGATCAAGCTACCTCAGGTTTGGGGTTTTTTTTTTTTTTTGTGTGTGCCTTCTCTTCCGGTTCAGTTCCCATCCAGTCGTTTTCCTCCAGTTTTCATCCATTTTGCACCGAGTTATTGCCACGTCATCGTAAAAGATGATTGGGACCCACTACTTCTAGTTTTTTTTTTTTCTTTTTTCGTTTGTTGCCATGCTCTTTTTTTTCGGTTGGTCTTTTTTTTTTAATTATATTATTGCTTGTTAATATTTAATAATTTATGGACTTATTTGGGAAGTTCATGAATGAACCTCCAACCAATCAAAAAAAAAAAGGGAAAAAAAAACGATATAATGTCTTATATTTTGTTTTAACCTTTTTATGATAAAATGTATCATTTCTTTAGAAATTATGCTCATAATTTATTATGCCCCACTCCCCAAAAAGGAAATTTTAATTATTTACGACAATTATGAATATAGAGATTTATATTATTATTTGTGTGATTCAATTAAAGTCACCGGATAATTAATCACCGACTCGATTAATAAAATTATAAAAATATCTTTATATGAATAAAATAACTTGTAATAATTATGAATATTGATATTTATATTATTATTTAAGTATCGATTGAGTTGGTGTCACGAATCAAGTCAATGACTTGATTAATGAAATTATAAAATACCCTTACATGTATAAGGTTATTAATTATGCCAATAGAATTATTAGCATGTACCATTAAATGTATAAAATAATTTCATTAATACCATCACTATTGACTTGTTGATTTGTGATATCAACTTAATCACACGATATTAATGAATTATTAGCATGTATAAAATAATTTTACTAGTATCATTAAAGGTAAATTGACAAAAGTACATAACACATACTTTTATCTTTTTAAGACGTTGCTTTCACACGATAAAATTTATTATATATTAATTATGTCAATTGAATATTAGCATGTAACAAAAATCCTAAAACTAATATGTTTTATGACTAATCATGTTAATTATAAATGAACATTGTATTTTCATATCTAATTGAATTTTAATTAAATTAATGTTGTTGTTATTATAACAATTAAAAAGATGTAAATTTAAATATACTTAAGCATTTTCTAATCTCATCCTCTAAATTACGGAATAAAACAAAGCTCAATCAACTATCTAATTTTTAAATAAACTAATCATTGAAAATTTAAATTGTATCCACACAATTTTTGAATAAAAATATAAACTAAAATCATAATTAAATTGAACGACAACTTGTAATCTATTGACTAAATGTTCATCTTTCATAAGAATAGCACAAGTTTAAATATTCATTTTATAAAAAACATAACTATTTTTATGACTTAAAACGTGATTTCACCATAAACTATAACACTTCTCCCATTTTGGTATTTTAGAAAATTACAATTGAATATCATCACTGTTAATCCCATTAGTTGAATTTTATTTTTCAAAAGAAAAAAAAAAAAATTTATAGAAATTATTTTTTGTAAAAATAAACATTTTTATAGTTATTAAATTTTCTAGAATTTTATTTATTATATGTTTTTAAATTTTCTAAATTCAAATGATTTTTATTTCTTTTTTAATTTTTAAAATGGTTAGATATATATTTTTTGATAAAAAAGTAATTATTGAAATTTTGTCTCTAGAGTTTATGAATATATTAAAATTTGACCCCTTTTTTAAAGATTCCTAAACTTTAACTTTGTTTTTCTATTTTACATTTTTTCAAATTTTTATTTTTTAATTTATATTTATATATTTTAATAGTTTCTAAACCTTATAAAGTTATATATTTTTGGAATTTTAGACAGGTTTTATAAATTTCTAAATTGTCTTTTCAATTTTGTAATTTTACAACTTTTTCAGTTTTAGTATTTATATTGATATACTATATCATTTCTAAAATAATATTTTACGAAATCTAACTTTTTTCTATTTTCAAGATTTTAATAAAAATTATATATTAATTTTTATCTACTTAATTATCAAAAAGTTATTTTATAAATCCTCTTTACTACATTATTCATGATTTCTATCAATTAAAAATAAATATATCATCTTTTTTCACATCACCTATTATTTCTTTTTAACATGAATAATGTAATAAGGAGAATTTATAAAATAATTTTTCTAAGTCGCACGTCATGCATTTTAATTGTTTGAAAGTTTGTATTTTAGTCTATGGCATGTCGAAACAATTTTTAACATGTTAATTTTAGTGGAATCAAACGATTAATAGAATGTAACATTAAATATAAATTTGAAAGAAATAAAAAGTTAAAAAAAATGGTATAATCAAAAGCTTTTTATTTTTAAATAGTGGAATATAGTCCCACAAGGAAGTTTAACACTGAAGAAACATAACGTTTCGCAAATTTCGTCCCATAGCTAAAGGTTTGACGAAATTACCCTTCGATTTTATTAGAAAATTCACACGATGGCATTCAGTTATTGCAAATAATGCCAGAAGGCTGTGAGAAACTCGTGATTTATTGTAATGTGCTGTTGCTGTGTTGCATTTGCCATCTGTCGCCAATGCCGATGACAAGTTTTGAAACGCTCGTTTTTTAAATTTTAAGCTACTCTGTATATGTATGTATGTGTATATATATTTACATATAATAATATTTTACTTTTATTAATTTTTAAACAGCGAAAAGGTTTTATGGAATAGTTCTGAACTTTAAAAATATTAGAAAACCGGTTACGGCTGGATCCAGCGTATGAACAAATTTACTTATAATAATGGTGTGTTAAATCTATTATTTTTATTTTAAATTAATTTTAAATTTTAATATATTTTAATCACATTCTTAAAATATTAATATTATATTAATAAGATTATTTAATTATTAAAATCATTAAATGAGGCATCTAATTTTATGTGTTATAATTTAAAATAAAAATATATAAATATTCTAAAATATTGATTTTAAGGTTTTCGAATCTTTTATAAAAATTAAATTTTATTCTCTTTTTCAGTTTTAATTTTAAAATTATGCAATAACTTTTTTAAAATTGTATTACATAAGATTTTATGTATAATTTAATGATTAAATTAATAGTTTTAATAATATAAAGATATAATTAATATAATATTGATAATTTAAAATATAATTAAAATATTTTAAAATTAATTTAAAATAAGAGCCAATAAAATTAACTCGATTTTAATAAAGAAAAAACAAAAACAAAAATCTTGAAACGGGGACAAAAGACGAGCAACAGTTGGCAAAAAAGCCGCTAAAATTGCTAATATCGGAGAGGAGAGTGTTTTTCGATTCATAAGCCCAACAGAAAAAGCAAGCAATTCCGTTACTTTAAAAAATATATATATTGTTGTTACATTGGAACAAGGGAACTCTTTTGTCAAACGTGCGCACGTGTGGTCATCCACTTGTTGTTGAGATTATGGGTTATCGTGAATTACGTAGGACAGTGACCCCCCGTTTTTTTATAACTAAAACTTTGCACGGTTGCTTGCCTTTTGCTTCCCCTTTCTATCGTTACCCCGTTATCCTTTTTTTTTTCTGCCTCTCTTTTGATAACGATACCTCAACGCCCTTTCTTCTTTTGGCTCTTCCCCCCTCTTTTCCCTTCTCCATTTCTTTTTTTCATTATTATTATTATTATTATTTCTTCATTATCAAAATGAAATCTTTTCGATAATGACACTAATTAACACTACCCTCGACATATATATGTGAAAATATATTTACAAAATAGGTTAATATATACAATAAGTCCTTATATTTTTCATAAAATTAAAATTTAGTCCTTATACTTTTAATTCTAAAAATTTAGTCTTTCTACTTTTTAATTTCAAAATTTAAGACTAATTGTTAACACTGTTAAAACTATTTTGTTACATTCAACTTAATTACAATATCATTTTTAGTTACATGACTACTAAATGAGATTTTTATTTCAAAATATTACGCCAATAAATTTAACAAAAAAATTAACAGTTTTAACAATTAGATATAAATTTTGAAATCTGAAAAATAAAAAGTCTAAATTCTTAAAAATAAAAATACAAATATTAAATTCTTAATTTGTGAAGAGTTTAGGAACTTATAACATGTTTTAACCTATAAAATATTAATGAAATTTTAGCTTAAATCACAATGTTGATAATTTCAAGTAGGGTTAATCTAAAAGGGCACGCAGAGGCTTTGGCCCCTCAAATAGAAAAATTTCATATAAGTTCTTATTAAATTATTAAATTAAATATTAATTTGTAGTAAAATTATATTTTGACTCCTAAAATAAATAAAATTATATCTATTTAATCCTTTTAAAAAATAAAATCATAAATTAATATATTGTAAAATTATATTTTGATTTCTCAAAATTTTATTATTTAATTCTAGCCCATAAAAATTATTAAATCCACCCTAATTTCAGAAGTTTGATAATTTGAGTTGAAGTATTTTAGGTTTAAATTGTTTCCTTATAGTTTTATTTAATATATATATATATATCATTGCAGTATATTTTATAAATGAATGACAATATAAAAAATTCTTTTAGATAATATAAAATTCTAAAACCTGAGAATTTTATATAAAAATTAGATTTATTTTAGACTTGAAAATAGTAATAAGAGTTAATTTAATGTTTTTAATTTGTTATATTATTATACACTCTAAAAAAATATGATGTGGTATATTATTATTGAGTGATTAAAAGGAGACTTTTAATATCATTCTATCTAAGATAAACTCTTAAAAATTTCACGTTATAACTTTAATATCAATTTACAATATTATCGATTTGCACTTACTAATAATATTACAAAAAAAATGATTAAATTATGTCAAACTAAAGTATAAGAATCATATCTTAAGCCTTGATTTGTATTAAGCGATTAAAGCTTTTAATGAGACACTCTTTTCAGTACAAGTTTAAATTGTATGATCCCATCATTCAATATTATATATATATATATATATATATATATATATTTTTAAATCTAAACATAACAAAGGGACTAAACTAAAATCAGGCCAATTTAATTACAAATGGGTTAAGAAAGAATCATTTTATTATTACTTTTTACCTACTTTTTACTTTTTAATTTTCCTTTTATAACTTTTTACATTGATTTTGTTAGCTTTTTACCTAAGACTAAAAGATGATAGTGATGGTGGAAAAGTTGAAATGCATAAGGCAATGATTCATATATCAACTTCTAATCTTATAATATAAGATTTTTTTGTAGATGTGCCTTTTAAATCATGTTTGCCTTTATTCTCTTTCATATATATACCTATATATACACATTAATAATGGGCTTATAAAGTTCCAAATTATGATGATTCACTTTCCTAGTTCCCACTCGTGTAGGTTATGAAAAAGGTAAAAACTTTTTTGTTGCAATCAAAAGTAACAAAAAGTTTGTTTATTATTACTTAAACTAAAATGAAAAAAAAAAAAAGTTGTATACATAAATCAAAGTTGATAATTGTTTACGAAAATCCATATTTTCAATATGTTTTTGTTATGGTATTCATTTTTACTCGATTCTCAAATTAACCTGATTTTCATACTAATTGACAATTCAGTCAGTATGTCCAGCTCACTAATACATAGTTCATCACCGTGCAGTTAGCATCATCATATAGGCGAATTCCTTACTCAAGAAACATATATTTACCTTATAGTAGGATACGTGTTGACCTACATGAGGGTCTACTCAATCATAATTCATCAAATCATGAAATCGTGCCATATAAATAGTAAATTAGCTTTCATGACCATGACACACAAAAACATTCAATATATATTTTTTTAGAAGAGTAAATTTTGAATTTATTTTTTGGGATGAAGTAAATTGATCCCTTTAAAGGGAATGTCACCTTTCCATCTATGTGAAATATCATAACATTATGTGATATCTTTACATTACTCTTAATTAACAAACACGACAAAAATAAAATTTGAATAATAAATTTATTCTTGTGTAAGATTTTAGTTCAATTATAGACTAAATTGAGTCACAAGTGATTGAATTTAAGGTAATTAAATTATTATTTTAATAATAATTTATAGTAAAAATAATTAATGTTCAGTCAATTATTATTTTGCATTAAAATTGGTCACATATAAAATAATTATTTCTCTAGAGTCAACAGAAAAAATGAAGAAGAAAATTTTAAACTATACTTATACTTTCCTTCATCAATCTAATGGTTAACTCCAAACAAATATATATATATATATATATATATATATATTTGCGAAGATAATATTATTTTAAAAATCTTAGAATTTCTATTTATATAACGTTAGATTCTCGTTTGCATTATATCATGACCTTAAGTCCAAAGGTGTAAATGGAGGAAGGTGTTGGCCTTGCCCACTTTCAAGGTAAAATTGTCTTGTAGGCCTTGAAACTTTTAAAAATTATAAATTAATATAATGTTAATTTTACATTTTAATCCCTTAAAAATTTATGAATCATGTCTGGCCTCAATTTTCTAATCGCCTTCCCTAAATAATTAAAAGAAAACAGTTCTTAATATGAGCAAATCTTTATTAACAAGAAAAAGAATTATCTTCATTAATTAAAATATTATTTTTATTTCTATATTAAGTAATTAAGCAAATAAGGCATTTAAAAGAAAAGTGGGTCCAACGAGAGAGCGCAAAGCAATGGATATTTTAGAAACTGACCCGGAAATTGGGTGGATGCGTGTGGTTATGGGCCTACAAGGCTAAAGCTAAACCGGCACACCACATGTAGAAAGTAGGTGAAAGGGTTTCTATCCAAATTCGTATACAACTTTCAAATAAAAATAAAATCCCAATCCCATCACATATTACAAAAATTCCACTAACACTATTTTTTTTTTCTATTTAATTTGAACATACAATAATTTAATAATTAGAGCAACCTCAATAAATAATTAATTATTTAAATAAAAAGCAAGAGAGGGGATTTATCTCACACCATCGTGTATGCCTTTCTTTTGAAGATAGAATGGAATGTTTTGTGGGGTCTTCTTCATTTTCTTTTTCAATTTAAACGTTTATAATGATTTACATTTTGTACAATACATTGAATTTGAACATTACAATCTATGTATTTATATTATTTTCAATAACAAAATAATATTTAATATGCTTTTGAATAATTCACTTACGAGTAAGATTAAATTCACACAAAATATATATATTACAATTGCAGATAATAAGACTCAAAATCGAGTCAACTTTGCTATCTATACCAAAACTTCATTAGTAAAGTTTCTTGTTATTTTTTATATATATTAATGATTTATGTTGTATAAATTTTAATATATACAATCAAGTCTTTTCTATGGCAATAGCAACTATTCGTTATAACGACATTTCGTTGAAAGAATCAAGTTTCTAGAAAATTAATTTTTACGTTTTATTTTAACTCTCTATAATAGCTTTTAACATGATAACAACATTTATAATTATGAAGTACATTTTTATTAAATTAGTTATCTATAACAACATATGGTCTAAATTTTTAAGTAAAGTTATAATTATTTCATATAAGCAAGCATATAAACTATCATTTATTAAATGTAAATGATCTTAATTAAAAATTATTTCAATAAAATGATTAAATTTCACGTGAAGAAATATGTTAATTGTATTTTATTAACCGAAAAAATATTCAACAAGTGGAATTAAAGATACCAAATTCAATAAATCATTAAGTTTCTTGATTAAATATTTTTCTATGAATATTATAACATAGAATCAAATCAATATAAAATAGAATCATTATAACATAGAATCAAATCAATATAAAAATACAACTGCAATAAATCGAAAAAATGAATAAAATCTATATATAACATTTACACATGATGAAACTGGATAAATTCATACATTGCAATCAGTAGTGAAACCAAAACCTAGATGCTCAACAACCTATCATAAAAAAAGAAGGATAGAAAAGAAAGGAAGCCAAAGATGAACATGATTCCATTGACAGAAGGGGACAAGCAGTTTAGTCCATGTAATTGAAACAGATGTTCTACGAAAGTCAAACAGAAAGGGATGTAGCATTTTATTGAGGGGGGAAGACCGACACCAACAAAAACATCTGCTGATGTTTTGTTTTCAAGTCATTTGCTCATCGAACTGCTTGAGAAAAGCCCAATACTTATGCCTGAATCAAGTCCAGACTCAGTCATGTCTCGGCCCAACCACGTAAACTGAGCCACACACATCGGCTACCAAGCCTTTAGAGCATGAAGCGCACTAAAGGATTGAAGGCATTCAAAGAAAGCGGATCGGTGCCTGGCTACTCTAATCATCCTGTCACTTAAAAAAGGCATCAAGAATTTACGTGCACCTCTATTAAATACTGAATTTTCTAAAGTTGAGTGCTTGGATGCTTAACATGACCGGGTTTTGTGTCATTATCTTTACTACCTTTTGTTATGTTATTTTTACTAATGGTGTTTAAACGGTTATTTACACGACGTCGTTGAGGGGTGTCCGGCATACGTTCGAGGATTGCAACAAGGTGCGAGGGATATTTGAAGACCAACTAAAATAAATTGTGAGGTTTCGAATAAAATTAATTAACAATCTAAAATTTTAAAATATTAATTAATTTTCAACTAAAGTAGATTCAATAATCCAACGATTAATCAAATTAAATTGGTTAAGCCTATTAATTTAATCGAAATTTGGACGCGTAATAATGTTTACAGCATAATTTACTCGACGTGTGAGCTGTAAAAAAAAAAACACTGCGTGCATTTCAACCCACCATTAAGAAAAGCATGACGTCAATAACAACTGCTTACTGCAAATGTCATGGCCCATGCACTCCCAAAGACAACATCCATAAAACCAACCCAACGGTGACACGTCAATACATCAAATGTTCTTTTTACAATATATTACATTCAACTTGTGACGACATCAGTTAATTAACACTAGGTAGAAACGTGGAGAACTGTCTAGAGAATTTAAAAATCATCAGCACCACCAACGTCGTCGTATCCAAGATCGTCTTCAACCTTCTCCGCCACCTCATCTACGATATGATCCTCCACCGCATCCACACCTTCTGCTAACGCCAGTCCACCCAATGCCCCTGCAACCGCACCCACCGCCAACCCTGTTCCCATCCCTCCAAACTTACTCTTCTTCTCCTCTTGCCCGTAATAAGTATACCCTCCATTTCCCATGCTCAATGGAGCCTGACCGTACGGCGGCGGGACGTTGTAATTGTAACCACTGTAGGGGTAGGCAGCTGGTGGAGATGCATAGTAAGGATTTCGCGGCGGTTGACCGTACGGGTAACCATAAGCTGGCGGAGCTGCCGGTGATGTTGGGACCTGGTAGAGAGTTGCACGGTACGGATCAGGCTCGTGATACCGTGACTCTCTGATCAAAACCTTGACGTCAACTTTGCCTTGCGGCCTCCCGGAGGGACGTTTCAGCTGGAGTGTTTTCTTGTGGCGTTCACCGAAGCCGGCGTCATCGAGAACTTCACGGAGCTTGAGCTTAGCTGAGCCGATGAGAGGCTTGGTGTCTTCCTCGGAGCCGGCGTGTACGACGTCGATGAAGAGGGTTGTATCGTCGTCGATGGGAGCAGAGAGAGGGAGGACGAGAGTTTCGTTCCAGGTGGGACTGGTGTCACCTTCCGCGTCGACTTTAGTGGAAAATTTGTAATTTGGGTCAACCCAAACGACGACGTAGGGCCTGATCGGACCGTAGCGCCAGTTCACGTTTTTGAGGTTCGTGGCGGTGGTGAGGGTTACTTCTATTTCATGCGGATAGGCCATGATATTTCTGGTTCAGTTTTGGAGAGCAATAGACAAGGTGATGATGGCTGAGGTTGAGCCGAGGGCCATTTTATACAGGTTCCATTAACCGGAGAGATGAGTCTTACGAGGTTCTTCTGTAGCAATTTACTCTTTTGACCTTGGTTGACAGGTGGCCTATTCTAACTGGATTCTTGGTTTATTAGTTATTATCAATCTATTATGTTTGAATTATGTAAATATATATGTAGTCAGTAATAAACAGTTCTTATATAATTTCTTTGATGATACGTATACGAGGGATAATTGCTTCTAGGATATCTAATTAACGAAATTTAATTTTTATGTTTTGAGTTAATAATTATTAGGTTTAAGCATTTTGAAATTGAAATCAATTGTCTCACCTTTTAACTCACCTTGTGTCCTTGTTATGTTAGGTTGTGATCATTGTTAAAAGTGGCTGTAATAGTTTATGATTGTGTTGGAATAATTTAATTTATTGTGCACTCTTTTCTTTAAAATCACTGTTTCATTTAAAAAAATTAAGATAACAACTCGCTATTGATTTGATAGACAATAGATATTTATTTATAAAATTAGGTTTAAATTATATCTATTTATAAGTCAGGTTATCTATTCAAGTTTAAATATTAGTTTAAAATTTAAGAAGATTTGGTAAAATTATTAAGCTCGCTTAAAATATGAATTGAACTTAAGCTTACATTCAAGATTCAAGTCCGCTCAATCTATTTGTATATAAATGAGTTGGACCAATTTTATCTATTTCTTTTTCAAAACTTCTATAATACTTTTACTAATTAATGCGTTTGAAAATTACTGAGTAGTTGTAAAAATGTAAGCTCACTATATTTTAATTCCTTGTATTATCTTATTAATTTACATAACTACTTAATTTAAAGAGGGAGGAAAAAAATGAGTTATTACAGGTAATTTATCTTGCATAATTCCCCGATTCCTTAACTGCATCCTTTAAAATTTGGGATAATTCAATTTCAGCCAATTTAGTAGTAATTTCAGCCAATTTAGTAGTATCGTGATGATCCTCCAAACATTGCTACGTAATTATAAATAAGTATACTTAAATTTAATTACAATGGATAGTTCGATTATTTAAGAAAAGTTGAATGTGAATCAAAATCATAAAATTTCAAACTTGCAAAAAAATAAAAAAGAAGAAGATAAAATTAAATTGTTGAGTAATTATTTTGTAACTTTTTATTGTTAGTGATTAAAATGGTTAAAATTTAACTTCAAATTAAAATTTTTAATTAAATTTATTAATAATCAAATAATCATTTTATAATTTTTATAGTTAAATGGTCAAAATATATAATTAAGTGATTATTAGTGTAATTTATTCAAAATTAAAATTAAAAAGAGGTACATGGATTATTGCCAAACGAAGGCATGTTGCTGGTCCTAAACAAATGGGGACAACATACTGGTCATCCAAATTATGTACCGCAAACAAATTGTGGCTTGTTGATGTGCTTTTGACGGCGGGTTGGTTTTTGCATTAATCTAAATAGGGTTTAAGTAGTAAATTTTATGTTGGAATGTTGAGATAAAAAAAATCAAATTTTAATAACTAAGTTAAAATTAATTTATTTTAAAAATAAAAACATGAAAAATCCCACCAAATTTAATTAAGAAAGGTTGAGAATCTTATATGATGTTTTGGATTCTCGTTTCTATGAAATTTAATTATGTATTATTCAATTTTAAGATATATTTAAAGATTTGTCTAAATAACAATTAAAATCCCACCAAAATACTTTTAGTTGAAGTGAATCCAGTCAAAAGAATAGATATTAATTTCCACTTGTATGGCACCCAAGTAGTTGTCATGCAAACTAAATGATCTTAAAAGATTTACATATATTTTGCTAGTCACATCCAAATATACGTGCAAGAGATTCACCATGATTCATCCTTTAAAGTTTCCTCATGTAGAAATTTGTCCATAGGATTATAGGTGAAAGGAGGGGAGAAGCATGCGGATATTATGGAGCCTTGGTTGACTCAATTGAGTTGACCATATCCCTGAATAACCCGAAACGAGTGAAGGTAGAAGAAGCGCTGTTACGTAAAATTGCCAACTCAGTTGCGTGCGAAGGGAGGGACCACGTTGAAAGATGCGAGGCTTTCGGGAAATGGCGAGCCCAAATGAGCATGGTGGGGTTCAAGTTAAAAGCCTCTGAGCTAAAACGTTGTAGAGTCAATTTGCGCTAAACTCAGTACCGATAATCGTGTCAACCCGAATTCATCATTAAAGAAGAAAACGACGGTATTAGTTTTGGCTGGATTAGCCAAACACTCACCGTCGCATCTGCTTGGCGTTAACTTCACTTCTCACTTTTCTCTCTCTAATATTATCATTAATTGTTATTAAATATTATAATTTTTTTTAACGTATTTTCCATTGAAAAAAATCCCACCAAACCCAGATAATAATAAAAAACGGAGTGCTTGGATTCAAGGAAAATTCTGTGCCCACATTTTATTTAGTTTATTATTTTTTATTTTACTAAATATATAATTATGTGTGTGTGAAGAAAGGTGTTCGGTGTAATATTTGGCTTGCCGTATAGACAATGCAATTTTACCGTCACATTAAAAACAATCAGCGGGCTCCACTTTGTGGCTTATTTATTTGAATATTTTCATTATAGGATATTTTACCGGGTAGTTCAATTTTTGGATTACGTGTTGGAATCTGATTGGATTATCGTACAAACTACATTCCTTGCAATGTAACGTAACGTTGTTGAAGATGAATGGATTATGTATGTCTGGCACTATGGCGATGTCATTGATTTTCACTTTTACCTGAACATGTTTGGATTTCATTTTAGATATTTTAGTGTATAATTTTGAATTTTCAAGCGAAGCATGATATTACATATATAACATAATAGATTAGATAATTCACAATTAAATATTGTTATATCATAAAAATTAGGATAAATATTAATTTTATATATAAATTTTGATTAATATATAATTTAATACATAAATTTTGATTTAATGTAATTATACACATGAAATATGTATGCATAAAGCTTTAATTTTATTCAATTGTACATATTTAAAACAATGTATACATACATTTATTTTCATGTCGGAGTAATATAATTGTTTATATATAAAATATATTAAAGTAAAATAGTATTAACTCGATAATATTTAATTGTTTGTGAAAATTAAATTAAATAAAAAATCATGTATAAAATCGCACAAAATCAAAATTTATGTATAACATTCTACATTAAATAAAAGTTCATGTATAATTTTAATATTTATCTCTTAAATTTTATTTAAAAGCATGTCACTAATAAATAATATTATGTATGTATTAAACTATTGTTTAAACAAAATCCTCTGTGATAATTTTATAATCAAAGATGTTTACCGCCCTAAATATGGCCTGAATTCAAGTCGCGCTAATTGCGTTGGCTATTCAAGCTTTACGCCATTATTGTAATTCAAAAAAATTTATTATTTAAATAAATCTTGAGATAATTTTGTAAATATATATCTATCTTCTCTATTAAGGATTTGATTTTTATTGCAATTTGTCCATTCATTCAGCTTTTTTTCTCCCAGTTTTTCCTTTTATCATTGAAACAAATTGATTACTAAATGATTATAAAGGCTAAGTTAGGAGGTGCTTAGGTATAACCACCCTCTTTAACATTGGAGTCTTACTAACAGTGTCACTCTCAATAAAATAAATTGATTTTAGCTCACTCCTAATGATTAAGAAAATATAAATTTGAGTATTTTTATGTGGATATTATCTTTTAATTTAAGATTTTTAAGGTTTATAGGTAATTTAAGATTTGAATATAAAAGAAATTATGTTGTATAGTCACGAGGTGTGTTGTGATGTCGTTTCTTAATCACATTATTAGGAGTTCAATTCTCGTTAAATAAAATGAAGCATATTTCGTGATCAATTGTTTACCTTTTCGAAATGCACTCGTAATAAAAAAAAAATAATTAATACTCTTAGTGGATACTCGAGTTTTAACCGTAAAAACATTCATGTTATACCTTTTTTTTATTATCTCCGCTCTACTCATCCTTGTTAATACATATTACATATTAATAAACTAATTATGTATCTATGTTGGTGTTACAATCGTATTTAATCTATTTTAATTTTACAAGGATTTTAATTTTTAATCATTTATATTATATATATTTTGAGCCTCTTACATTATAATTTTATTTATTATTTAATGTTAACTTAAGTAATAGATGTGAAGATTGAATACAAATGCGTTTATAAAAAATGGATTGAATTTAAAGATTTTTAATGTAATTAATAGTTAAAATGAATTACCTTTGCATCAATAAACTCAAACATAAATGTCCTTAATTTATAAAAATTAAATATATAAATAAAAAATAAATATATTAAAATTTAAGTCTAAACTCAAACATGCTAATCTTTTGTTGAAAAATAATTAAAAATTGTAATCTTATTTACTTCAAAATAAAAAAAAAACGAAACAATTAAATAAATTTGGGTCAGGATGAAATGAAGTTAAGTCGTTTATTAAATTTCAGATGCGAAGTCAACGTAGATTTTTTTCTTAAGAGTTGGGGTCAAGTCGGGTTGGGCAAAAATTTGTCGGCCCCGATGCCATCCCTAATTATAGGGGCATAACTGGCAAGTAATCAAAAAATTCAGTTAACCGACCGAATTCGGTTAATCGGTCGGTTAACCGAATTAATTCAGTTAGGGGTTGGTTAATAATTTTTTGAGTTTTCGATTAACAGTTAATTCGGTTCGAAACCAGTCGGTTAACAGAATTTTTTTGGTTTAACCGAAAAATTAATAAATAAGATTATAATATATAAATATCTCACTATTCACTCAAACCCAATCCAACATAAACCCAAATACCCAATCTAATATATATTACCCAAGTATCCAACCCAACCCAATCATAAAATTACAAATAATTTAATAAATAAAAATAAAAATCTAAATCTAAAACTAAAAATAAAAATAAAAACATATAATTTTATACAAATAATTCGGTTAATTCGGTTAATTTTATACTTATTTTAACCAAAAATAAAAAAAAAATATAATTTTTGGTTAATTCGGTTAACCGACTGAATTAACCGAAAAAATTTTGGTTCGGTTAATTTTTTTAAAAAAAATTCGGTTCAGTTAACGGTTAAAAATTTTGAAGGATCTGTTAATTCGGTTAATATTATTTCGGGTCGGTTAACTGACTTAACACCCCTATTGGCAAGGGCCCCAACCCCCTCTAAAATAGAAAAATTTCTATTTAGAATCTTTAAAATTTTAAATTAGTAAAGATAAAATTGTACTTTGGCTCCCTAAAAATAATAAAAATTTGATTTAATCCTTTAAAAATTATAAAGATATAGACTATTAAAATGGTAAAATTATATTTTTACGATCATAAAAATTATAATTTAATTTTGATCCCTAAAAAGACTTTTTGACTTTGCCCATGCTTAATTATATTATTATTAAAAATAATAATCACAAATGTTGAAAAATTAAAGTTAAATAATCCTAAAACTAACATAAAAAAAATAGTAAAAAAAAACTCAAAAGGGTATTAATGGAATGGAGTGATGATCATTTTAGCCATGTCGCCTAAAAGTTTAAAATAGAAGGTGAATAAGAGCTTTCAATTTGTGTAGGCGGTGCAAATGAATATCATACGACAATGATTTTAACAGCTTAATGACTTACATAAAAAATTTTAATTAATTCAATAATATTTTGTAATTTTTTATATCTAATAACTAAAACATAAATTTATTAATAATTTAATGAGGTGTGTGTGCTTACCAAAATTTTATTTGCTGAGACTGAACATTCAACCTGTTTACGAGTTCAAATATGGACTCAAACATCTAGGGCTCAAAGCCCAAACAAATTGGACACTTCACTCCTGTAAAAAGAAGCTTTGTATTAAATCTGGATTTCGATTAAAAGTGTTCACAATATTGGATTAAGT